>NC_140239.1:23885342-24485342 GCF_949987555.1 Borostomias antarcticus | reverse complement strand
AGCTGACCTTTTCTTTCAGCTTCCTGCTCTTGCCCTTCTTGGCGCTGGTCTCTGCGGCCTCCGTGTGTTTACGAGCCGCCCGGTCGCTGCTCTGGGTGTCATCGGCAGCCGACGCGCTGTCCTGGGAGGAGCAGAAATAACCAGAGTGAGTTCAAACTCAAAGGGTCGCCAGTCATGAATCAAGCCACATTTACATTTCACGTCTCTTTCTGACTGAGGGAACCTTTTAATAAACCGACGGTCAGGATTTGGGTTTTTGGCGTCCCGCTGTACCTTAGAGGGCAGCATCTCGTCCCTGGGCACTGACTGGGCTCGGCCCTCTGCCTTTAGTTTGTCCCTCCTCTTCCTCGCACTCCTGCCACGGGTGAAGCTCTGGACCTGGACGAGACACGCCGATGGAAGAGTGTTCGTTTCAGGACATGGAGGAAATCTCCACAGGATGGAGGAGGGGAATACTAAAGATGCAGGAATATTGTAGCTTCAGGTTTAACGTCTCAGCCGGCCCCTCTCCCCAAAGTGCCGGGCACCACATGTCTATAGTAGGACTCTGCCTGTACTTGAAACATTCTTTGCCGCCAGCCCAGAGGAATGATGTCAGATTAGCATTACGGCGATATGCACACATCAGAAAGATGAAAAGCAAAGTCAAAAACTCCAGGCTTGGAATTCAAGTCCGAACAGCGACATGACATTTTTCTAGAAATATCCGAATTGCATGATTGATGAAACGGTAAAGGAAACCCCTGTTTGTAAGACGTGGAAACCCTGTGTTCACCTGAGGGGCTTTGGTCAGGAGCAGAGCTACATCCGGGTTGTTGTTCTCTCTGGCCTGGTCCAGCGCAGTCTGACCTGCCTGTAAACACAAACACAGAGACACAAGGATCACTAGTACTACGATATTGCACTATATACAACGGTTAGTTCTGGTTCTTGATTCTGATTGGCCGGAAGCCGTGTTAAAATACTTTGTAACACACACCTGGGACCGCATATCATTCCATTTTCAGTATTAATGCGCCTCCCATTTGATCCAATGCATTGTAGTTGTTGTTGTTGCTTGGCAACCCATTTGTTAGGGGAACTATTTTGCTCGGCGGAATTGAGGGAATGATGCTTCGTTTTGAATAAATGTTAATATTTTACATTGCTGTGTGTTTATTTTACACTAATAGCTGTAGTAACCGTTGTATAAAAGCAATAAACCACTCGAGGCCGTGTGTTATAGTGATTTTATAACAGCTATGGGGTTTTTAGGCACTCCGCTTGGCGTCGTGCCTAACAACGCCCCCTAGCTGTTATAAAATCACTATAACACACGGCCTCTCGTGGTTTATTGCTTAAATATACACCATGGCATTTCACGGCAGTACCGCGGCACGAGTGCCCTAACAAAACCAGTGCGGTGACTATTACGCGTGATTAAGCGTGAAGAGCTGATCGGCGTTGACGTGGCAGAGCGGAGCTCCGGTGCAGTCACTCACGTTGTTGCGGACGCTGCTGTCTGTTCCCGCCTCCAGGAGAAGACGCGCTGTTTTTTTATGATTCAGCGCGGCTGCCAAGTGTAGCGGTGTGTCCCCGGCCTGACAGAGACCGGCAGAAGGAAAGAGGGAGAGATGGAGAGAGAGAGAGAGAGAGAGATATTATATTCTCACGATTGTAGGAACAAATAGAAGTAAGAACGCCATACACTAAATAGCCCACCACCAAAACCATGACCATGTCCAGTGCCAACCATTGGCTAAATTAGGGTTTCCCTAGAAAACGACCACGAATCATTGATGTTTTCACAGTTACAGCGATATTGTAGAAACGGACTTATGACAGTCACGCGGTCGCGCTTGCCGACTGACCTGGTTCCTCTCCGACACCGAGCAGAAGGCTCCCAGGAGGATGCGGATCATCGCCACGTGGTTGTAGCGGGCGGCCACATGTAGGCACGCGTCACCGGCCTGGAACACAGAAAGACCGCCAGCACAGTCAACGGACCTTCAGCGGTTGAGAGTTTCTCCGCCAGGCGGAAGACGCCGAAGCACTCAGACAGAGAGTATGGGCACCGGGATTGTATTCGGGGACTAAGGATAAAGCTACTTCCTCCTCGGCTCCTCCTCAATGAGCAAAAGCATGGCGCCCGCCGGGAGACGGCGTTCGGGGTGCAGACGCGGGGCGCGGCGCGTTTCATAACCACGCGACCACTTAGCTGCGCGAACTGAGGAGGTCCCCGAGAACACGGTTCTACTGGCGAGAGGAGTACCTGACCCCGAGGGAGGGAGGGAGGGAGCAGGGGAGGAGAAGAGGAAGGGAGGAGAGGAAGAAAGGGAGGGAGGAGGAGGAGGAGGAGGAGGAGGAGGAGGAGGAGGGACTCACATGGTTTTTGCTGTCCGGCCTGGAGCCACCCAACAACAACACCTTGGAGCTCTGGGCGTGGCCATTCTGACAGGCCAGGTGCAGAGCTGTGTTTCCTGCCTGGGGAGGGGGCGGGGAAGGGAGAAAAAAAAAAAAGGGGGGGGGGGTTGTGAGAGAGAGTGAGAACGAACGAGAAAGAGAGCAGAGCTGCAATCACCTGAGCGCAATATGAAACACTGAAGCGAATCGCACACCGTACATTGACCTGCCACTGCACTGACGCACCTTGTTCTTGGCGTGGACGTTGGCTCCGGCCTTCACCAGCAGCTTGACAGACTGGCTGAAGCCGTGCCACGAGACCTCATGCAGAGCAGTGTTACCGTCCTGTAACACGCAAACACACGCACGCACGCACAAACAGTAGAGCACGCTGTCATTACAGTATGAACTGTGCTGTGAAAGTCAGCAGAGTATGCAGGAGATTAGTGGAGAAATAAATGTTGCATGTGTGGATGGGTGTGTGTGTGTACAACCATAAACTTTTTTTTCTTCTGTCTGGACAGACTTATCTCTATATCTCTACTGAGAATGGGGTTTAAGCAGATAAAGACTGTGGTTTTAAGACCACTGTAACCTTGGGTTGAATACAATGGAGCTGTCAGCACCGGTGTGTGTGTCTGTTTCTCTTTGGTCGTTACCTTGTCCTGTCTGTCCAGAGCACACCCTTCCTGGATGAGAGCAGAGAGAACGTCACCGTTTCCCACCACGGCAGCCCGGTGTAAGGCTGTCTGCTCCCCCTGCCAACCACAGTCACATGGGAATGAGGCGCTGCTCAGTTAAGGCCTTCTGATAGGCCTACACACAGCCCCAGAGGACCACAACACACACAGCATCCACACACAGCATGTTAAGCACATCCAAGTCCACTGCGACTGACATAAGATCGCCATGATCGGTGGGTGTTTTAATAGGCTCGCTGACAATGGCCGCAACGCTGTACAAGCCCTCCGGTGTCCAAGCTGTTTTTACAGGGCACAGCTGGCATACCAACGATGTTATAACAACTCATCCGGCGCGGGATTATCACCGATAGGGTTCTGCGCCATCAGGGCCGCCGCTACGGTCCGAATCATCCACACAAAGCAAGAGGACAGGCAGCCACACAAAACACGCAGCCACGGGCGATAAAGCACTCAGCTCGGCTCACATTTATGCCGCTGCCATAAATGGAAACGCAGATAAGGAGAACCCCGCTCGGGCTCGGGATTAGTAGAGTGACGCTCAACAGGCCGGGTTTGACAGGGGGAGGAAGGGTAGAAGAAGAAAAAAGAGGGGGAATCGGGGGGGGGGGGGGGGGGGGGATAAGAGGCAGGCACCAGAGGCGTGCAGTGGTAGTGGGGGGGGGGGGGGGGGGGGGAGCAGGGGAAGGATTTCCACTGGCTCAGAGTCGGGTTCTCTAACCTCCTTCACTCTCCCTGATCTTCCAGGCTCTCTCCCGGCCTTCCTCCACTGTCGTCTCTCTCTCCTCCCCTCCTCCTCCTCCTCCTCCTCCTCCTCCTCCTCCTCCTCCTCCTCCTCCTCCTCCTCTCTCTCCTGCCTGTGTCTGCGTCTGGTCTCCCCGGCCGACACCGACGCGCCGCGGCCCGCACGGGAGCTCACCGACCAGACGGAGAGAACCCGGGAGCACCACAGATCTGCCGCGGGGAGAAGGGGGGGGACCGCGCCCGGCATGGGGGGGGACCCCGGGGGAGGGCCGCCGGCTCCCTCTAGCTGGCAGTCAAAATAATCCCACTCTAGGCCACTGGAGGTCATTGCGCTACTGCTGGCGGGGCGCATTCTCAGGGGCGTGACGGACGGACGGACAGGGGGGTGCCGGCAGGGAGACGGCGCTCTGCAATCACACAGCACCGGCCACTCACGGTCTGCCTCCGAGCGTTCGCTTTTAACAGATGCAACATGGCCACCGCAGTACATTGAAGCATAAGCACACGTGAAACATGAATCTACAGTATGGTCTGATGAATGACTCTGCGTGACGCACAAACGGTGATTCCTAATTCGGACACCGCGGGTCATGTTACAAACCCACGAGCCCCCCCCACCCGCAGGCGTTCGTCGTCACAGCGGCGCGACCACGGTGCAAGCTGGATGTGTGTGTGTGTGTGTGTGAGGGAGGGGAGAGAGAGGATGGCAGCCTTGAGGCGGGGGGTTATCTGGCGGCGCTACTCACATCGTCCTGGATGTCGAGGTCGCAGCCGGCCTTCAGAAGGACGCGCACCACCTCGATGTGTCCCTTGTAGCAGGCCAGGTGCAGGGGACTCCTGCCGTACTGTGGGAAACAAAACACCGTCTCACACACGCGCGACGCACAGGAGCCGAGCTGAAGTCCGCAGACGAAACACACACTTTGGCACACACAGAGAAACAGAAGGCCCTGAGCTGACGAAGGCCTCACAAAACATGCACACACAGATAAGATCCACAGGCGGCCGGAGCCAGCCGAAGTCCACCGGACCGTGACGCAGGCGGAGAGATACCGTTTAAGAGGGGGAGAGAGAGTCGGGATGTGCCGACCGTAACGGGTCAAGACACATCGCCCTCTGCCACACGTCAACACTCATGGCCCCGCCTGCACAGCGTCATCTGAAGTGGAGCAGAGCGCCGTTCGAATATCGAGTCGCCCAGTAAACAAACAAATGTTTAATCCGCGGTTTACGAGAGGGACATTGAACCTGCTCAGCCGATTATGCGACGCGCGCTTTAGGCGGGATAAACCCTGCATACCGACGAGCACTTAGGCCTGGAGCAAATGGATGGTTTCAGTCAGGAGAGCTCTTATCTTTCCAAGGAAACGGAATGTTTGCCGGCCATAAACACTGACGGTAAATCTTCACAGTATCGCTGTATTCGAACCAAAACAAGCAGCTGCCAACAGGAGCTGCCTGCTGCACATTATGTCTCCTCTGGTATATGTAGCTGCTGGCCATATTTAATCGTCCATCTACGCTAATGCAAGGTAATTATAGGTTGTGTGTGTGTGCTCTGAGAACGACGTCAACACAACCCATCTTATTAGCGCCTTCTCCCGTAATCCCTCCATTAGACCTGCAGAGACTAACAACAAGGGGGGGGTGGGGGTTTGGGCTTTATGTGCACGGCCCTGCCTCTCCTTTGCCCTGCCTGGCATTCATCTGTACCCGGGGTGTAGAGTTTCCCAGGGCTTGGTTTGGACGGCTGCCACAGCACCGGCTCAGGTAAACACCGGTCAGGCCAGGCTGGCAGGGAGGGAGGGAGGGGGTGGACTGTTCTCTCCAGGAGACAGGACAGGCCCACTCCCTCATCTCCTCTGCTCTGCAGCCTGGCCAGACCGGGGCGAGGCTTCTCTTTATTCTTTCTTTTTGTTGCTCTCTCTCTCTCTCTCTTTCTCTCTCTCTCTCTTTCTCTCTCTCTGTCTATGACTCACACTCTCAGTCACCCTTTCAGTCTTTGTTTGAACCGCCTCTCTCTTTCTCTGACCCAAACCATCCAGCATTTGACACTTTGCGCCCCACTCCTCCGGTGCTACCCCGTCTCCGGCACCAGCGGAGGAATTTCCACCTGAAACTCGATCCCCACGTTCCTGGATGAAGGCTTTATCATGGCAACCTGCCAAAACCGCAAAATACCAACGGCAAAAAAAATATCAAAGGCACATAAAGAATAGACGTAACTGATATTATTCAGACCTTGATCGGATACTCAAATTAAATTTCAGCCACACTCAATTTGTTGTGAATTTGGTTTCCCGAACTTCAAAAAAATTCCCCGAATCAATAGAAGGCACAAGCCATTTGATTTACAGTAGTGGACTGGGAGGTGAAATCAAAGCACATAATGAGGACTTGTGGGTCCAGAGAAGTGTCCTGTTTTTGCATTGATGAAGTACATTTACAGTACGTGGTCTGGAGAAATGCCTGGGCCTTATCTTATCAGACAGTGTCACATTGCAGCCCGTAAAGATAAAGCTACAGTACATCTGAGGCTGACCTACATTTTTCAACACCTCAGGTCTGTCGTCCCTGCAGCAGCTGCTTTGACACACAAAGACAAACTGCTCACTTTCACACGAGGTCAATCACTCACATCTGCCCAAATGCCTCAGCAGCAAACCTGACAGCACACTAATACTGAACATTCACCACATACCGCAGGAGAACATTAAAATGATGACGTCGTAATGTTGTACTGTGGATGTTCAACAATTACACCTCCTGTGTAGTGTCCAGGTCTGGCAGAGGTTTTCTGGTCCATCTGAAGCGCTGGACTGTGCACAGCATGTTCAGGAAACCTACTATGCCAGTGTTGTGTCACGGGTCATCTCAAACGTTTACGGTCACTGGCGTGTTTACCCAGATGTGTGGTCCAACTGACAGATGGACTGCTGATTAAGTCCCCTCACATAAGTGACACACACACACACACACACACACACATTTCTCCCAGACAATAACAAAACTAGCCCTTTCCCTCTAAAATCCCAGTTATAGCACTCCCTCTAAACATAACCATTTGTTGTCCTTGGGACACTCGGTGTAAATGTCTATAACCTCACATTGGCACTGCTACTGAACACAGAACAGGATTACCCTGCGCCTGCTACCCCAGGCCCACTGACCGCCTGACAACGCTGACTTTCTGTTCGGACCAGGAAATGCACATGTGCCGCGTGCAACGCCGCGTCTAATCTGACGCGGCTATGAGAGACACAGTATGAGCAGAAGCACGCACTCTGTCCACAACAGGAGCGCGGGAGAAAAACGGCCAGCTATCCGAGCCTGGAGGTCGCCTGTCCGGCGCCATAAACCAACACGCACTCGGGAACGTCCCTCAGCCCCTGTCCGTCCGTGCGTCCACTCACCTTGGTGACGGCTACTTGGGCGCCCTTGTTGATGAGCTGCACCACGTTGTCGGCCTGGCCCTTGTGGGAGGCTACCAGGAGGCGCTCGGAGAGTGCGAGGACCGCAGCCGCATCCTGCTGGCTCATGGGGGCAGGGCGAGAGAGGGGGGGGCGTTCTCCAGACGCGGCGCGCCCCACGAGGAAGGGCGGGGTGGGGGGAGGGGGACGGGGAGGGGGGGGGAGGGAGGTGCGGCCCACAACCGCTAACTCATGACCGTCCCGGGGACAGATGCCGGGTCAGAAAGACAGGAGAGAGAGAGAGAGAGAGAGAGAGAGAGGGGAAGAGAGAGAGGGCGCTGCTGTTGCTGCTACCTCCATCAGGCGGACAGGCCCAGAATCCCTCCCTCATGTCATCCTCAGCTCCTGTAGAGAACAGGAAACACATGGGATGAGCGCCAGCTCGCACGCGGCAAACAGGAAGGCAACAGGGAATGGGGAACACAGATTGAGGATTGGACGGAGATTGCGTCACCGCTACGGTGCTATCTAGTCCACTGGAGCCCAAGGCAGAAAAACAAGTGTTTCCTGCTTGGGGAACAACAGCTAGCTAGCCTATATACCAAAGATCTGTATCAAAGAATCTACAGGTTGAACTGGGTTAATCGTTGACTGTCTGTCGGGAAAAAGAGTGTGCCATCCATAAACACAGCAACACCGGGCATATGAACTCAGCCATAATCATACACGCTAGAACAGTGAGAGTTTGAGTAACCGCAGGCAGAGTGACTCACAGGAAGAGGGCTGCGTTTCCAGGCCTGTCTCACCTGACTTGTTACCATCATTACAACCCGTCAACATGCTGAGCTGTCAGGCGAGTCAGTGTTTCACCTGACTCAGAAGAAGTGCTGCACAATTATCCATGACTCAAACCATCTCAAACCTCCCCATCACAGCTGTAGAAAGAAAGACAAGCCTGGAAACACAGCCCTCTTCCACATTTCCCACACTTTTCCCTACTTGTTAAAACAAACTGCCAACAAAAATTCTGTTTACATTTAACATTAAGTGTCTGCGTGTGTTTGTGTGTATACAGTATGAACAGTATGAATTAGTATGCTGAATTTACTGATAGTGGCTTGCCAGCTTCCATAATGGTCTGTGTTCCATCATGGTGACAGATGCTGGGCAAACCTAGCCCTCATTATCACATTGTCTTACTTGGTTTGACAAATAAGACGAAATAAATCTCTCTCCCTCCAACTCAATTTGACTTTTACTTGTTATTTTTTTCTTAATCTGGAGGGAGTGTGTGTGTGGGGGGCTTCATCTACCTACTGAAAACCCCCACCAGGGTACAACACTAATCGGAGGTCCGGATGATGTAAGTGTTTTACATGCAGGGATGGGAGCAGCTGGGTGTCCAGTCTGATCTACCATCTGATCCCCCTCCCTCCACCTGAGTCACGCGGGGTTTCTGATTGGTCCAAGCGCTACCCATGCCTGTATTGTTTTTGTTTGATTCTTTATTAATGTGTAATATAATCCATATGGGATGGGACACCAAGTGGCATGAAATAAAATATTTATTCATTTATTCATTAACTACAAAAATCAAAGTTAGTCCGAAAGCCCCAGGTATATTAAGGCAGGAGATGAAGAGCGAATGTCATAAATATTTTCAACCCAGGTTGGCTACTTTTCTCTTCAGACTTTCACAGTACCAGGATCAACTCCAAGGCATTACATAAAAATGGGCGGTTACGATTTTTAGGTGAAAACAGTGGCTCCTTGCATGTCCTAACTTGAGTCCCTATCTGATTACAGTAACATTGCCTCCACTTCATGTTATTGGTACTGGAAGTAGTAGAGGCAATTGTTTGGGGATATTGTGTTACTGAGTGAAATAATATGAGTGTATTTCATTGGCTAGTAATTCTCAAACTATATTGAAAAGATATCCATGCAGATTTGTTAAAGTTACCCCTCCACATAAATAAAACAAGACTCAACCAAATAAGTTGCACAAACTGTCAAGTGTTGTTGAGATAAATGGGTTTAGGCTTCGTGGTTCCCCTATAAACAGTGTTTGAACACTGTGAGGTTTACACAACACAACGTACCTCACTAATCCTCACATAGATGCCCTGGGAGAAGCCTGGCAGGCCTTTCTTCACAATATCTGTTGTTATGAAGGGACTGCTGGAGCTCTAAATCAAAAATATGCCATTTATTTAGATAGATACAGTATATAGATTAGAAGATAGATAGATAGATAGATAGATAGATAGATAGATAGATAGATAGATAGATAGATAGATAGATAGATAGATAGATAGATAGATAGATAGATAGATAGATAGATAGATAGATAGATAGATAGTTTAATGATCCCCCTAGGGGAGAAGTTTGCCATTTTCAGGGACAGTGAGGATATCTTCTGTATGGGTGTCAAGCTAGCTGCTAGCCGGAGCCAAGATTTTGTTCTCAGCAGGGGCTTCTGGTGGAACTGTTTTCTTTTGTCATGGCTAGGAGCAGGAGGTGGGAGCTAGGAGCGGTTGTATGTGTGTGTGTGGGGGGGGCTGGCCTGCTCCTCTTCCAGTGTTTTTAATCTTTTCTCACAGTCCCTCACACCTCCTCCAATAGCTGGGCCACAATTAACAGGATTCATGTTGGTGTATAACACAGCCCTCAGATTAAAGAAAAGACCCCCGCGGATGCTTCTAATCCAGGGGGGCATCTGATCCGTTTAGGTGGCTGTATCCTGTAATCTCTCTCTTCAGTCAGTCATTATGACCAGGCTATAATTTAACATCCTCACTGTCAGTTCCCCTTTCCACATAATTCACGTCACTGACATACAGTAGAGGAATGTTTGATGGCGAGTTAAAATGTAAAAAACAATGTAAGAAATCAATCATCCTTGGGATTAGCACATTTTGCAAGGGAAGATTCCCTTGTTCCGGGGAACCTTAACATGTCAGAGGATCCGACTCAAGAAACCGGAGACAATCCTAGGCTCATTATTGACTTGAATAGCCCTCTTTCCATAGGAAGAGACATCAGAAACACAAACAGAACTATTTTTATGTGAGCACTCATTGTTCAGCTCCAATCTGGTGAGGAGGAGGCATGTCTGATCTGATCCCCACCTAATCTACTATGATAACTACTGTAATGACGGTGTTTCATTCTGCAATGACAGCACAGTGTTCACACACACACACACACACACACACATTGGCTGTGTTGCTCGTGTGTGGATAGCAGAGAGCATACAGTAACTCATTAACATGAGACAATATTATCACTGGTACACTGGAACCAGATCATAGTCATAATTTTGTACAGCTACAGACATATATTATCAAATAAATAATAAAATACATAGAAATACAACTTTGAACTAAGATGTGGTGTTTTGTAAACTGGAGGGTTGGGTATAGGTAAGGACCTCACCATATGATACGTATAACAATACATGGGTCACGATATGATACGTATCACGATACATTGCAATACGAAACGCTACAATACATATTGCGATACATTGCAATACTCATATTACATAGTTTACTGAAAATGTAAAAATACAGCTGAAAATAAAACTCCATCCCCTGCTCCCTGGAGGTGATCCTGCATCTATGACTGAATTCTATCCTTAATTTTCTATATGAATTATTTATTTTTTACTGTATGGATATGGTACCGAGGAAAATCAATAGTATCGCGGAAAAAATATTGCAATGTATCGCTGTATCGATTTTATTGCTCAGAACAAGTAAACTGCTGTGACTGTAGCCCTTTATTTAACTGGTGGGGCTGTGGCTCAGGAGGTAGAGCGGGTCGTCCAATGATCGTAGGGTCAGTGGTTCGAATCCCGGCTCATCCTGTCCACATCGAAGTAGGCTAACACCTTGCATGGTAGCTACCGCCAGTGGCGTGTGAATGTGTGGGTGAATGGGTGAATGAGAGGCTATTGTAAAGTGCTTTGGATAAAAGTGCTACAGTATATAAGTGCAGTCCATTTACCACAATCAATCTGGCTGGGCTTAGTGGTTTGAATAACTGCAATTGAGTAACAAAGGAAAGCAATATTGAAAGGATTTCATGCGAGTTTACAGTGTGGCCAAAAGTCAATCTTATTACACTGCAGCTTCAGTGAAGCTGGTCTATTTGTCTGCTGAGGGTCTATGGTGTACCAGACAGTCCAGACCCTCCTGTCTTGTCTGTGAAGGTCAACTCAGAATGAAAGGTCAGGGGGCAGGGGTCTGTCAGTGTCATTGTCACCCCCAAAAAATCAATGCAATATGTAACAATCTGTCATGCACAAGCGTTTCAACACATCAGACAGCTGATGTGACAAGAGGCTAGTGAGCAACAAGCAAAAGTTTTAATTTGTAGAAGGCAGGCCAAAAACCTCTCACAGAGCTAAATTGAAAATCCACGGCTGTCTTCAAAATGGCTATTCTATACAAGACTAGAAACAGTCAAAGACGAGGTTTTTCAAAACACTTTGGAGTGACCATTTCACTAGAGCTGAAATTGGTGCCCATGCACTATGGTAACATTTGAATGACTCCCTCCTGCCAGCTGAGAAATGAATAAGATTAAGGTGGGGGGGGGGGGGTTCTCTCCCCTTCCACATTCTTGTGGAATCTCTATAAGAGGTCCGCTCAACCAGATAGCCTCACACAAAGACTGGCAGAGCGGGCCTCCTTGCCGGCAGCTAGGCAACGCGGCTTTTGTGCAACTCTTCAGGAACTCAGTCAGGACTTGGGTTCAAAAACAAGAAATGCCAAGCTCCCTCGCTTTTCACATGGTTTTGAGAGGAGGCCCCCGAGACGACCTCTTTCAAAAAAGCAGGGATCTTTGAAAAACTTGTTTTCACAGACGTGTCAGGATTGAACTCTCTCACTCTGGGTGTTCTGTACCAACATTGAGAGTGGTCATGAGGGAACCCAGGTGTCCTGAGGGGGGTCTCCACTCCGATGGGAATATGGATGGGCTTGTCCACTCCCACGAGCTAATGTTCTCCCCACCTAGGAGCATAGTCTGGGGTGAAACAGGGGTCAGAAGACAGGCAGGACTGGTCTGACCAGGTTGGGATTTCTTTGACCCCTGGCTAGTTTTTTTTTCATTCGACAAAGCATCAGATTCATGCATCATACCTGTATGATATGTGGTATCTGACAAATAAACTAAACTGAAAACGTATGCAAAAAGACTCCCGGGCATAAGCATCTTTCAACTCTACTGTAGATCACAGTCATATCAAGTAGGCTGTGCAAGTTTCACTTTGGATTTGGAAATATACTTTTAATATAAAATGATTGCATTGGAGCATAGGGAGTGTGTGACCCTCTCTCTCAATTTTATATTATATTATATACCTTTGGGTCAGCACGATCGGGTATATCACTTGCCATTTCTATTGTGGGCCATAGAAAAGCTTAGGCTCCTCAAAAACAGATGGCTCGTCTTTAGTTGCACTGATCCACAGAACTGAAATCATTAAATCCAGACAGAACAAATCATATCTGACTAAACCCTTCTTGACAGAGTTCATGTGCACTGTACAATGGTATTACAAGAGGGTTCTGTGAACAGTTTGTGTTAACACATACCACATTTTCAAGTGGAAAGTGGTGGGTGAATGGTGAGTACGCTTTTTCGAAATAAAGCTGTCAACACAAATCAGTAGCAGTCAGCGTGAATGGCAAGTGAGGAGAACTTCACACATACTTAGAAACAGCACAGCACTTGATATCCTACGTATATTCCTGACAGGAATGCTGCTACTAAGGCCTGCCAGCGAACGTAAAATAACCATCAAAAACCCATTCAGCGCATTCATGGTCTGTTTCAGACATTTAAAGCGCTTTGCTGTAACGTGAGCGCTCATCAAAACCAAGTGTCTTGATGTTTAGAGAAATGAGAGATTACCCAGAGAAGGCAGTCAACTGTTTTTAGACACCTGGCAGCAGGAGTAGTGTGAGTGGCCGTTCATCCAGGCTCACTTTTTATGCTCACCTCCACCTGAGACCAGCACACAGGATGGAGCAACTCCACACAAACACATAGCATCCGCACAACCAGATGGGGAACGAACACGCTGGAGTTAACATGAGCGCTCTAAGCTACCACGGCTTGTCATACATTCTGTCCATTACGTGGAGCTTTTTCACCCTCCATTTATGTGCGCTCACAGAGAGACTACAAAGAAAGCGCATTTGCTTTATTGTGCTCTGGGGCATAACACACAGGGATTTAAACTCTTGTGAACCAGCTGCAACACTACAACCAGAGGTGATCTCTCTTACATAAACCTCACTAAACAACTATGCCAGTAGGGATACAACAGAGGCTTACATAAGAAACTCGGCCACAGCAAGAGCCTCTGGAGGAGATGGGAAGGCTTCAGTTCTCCAGGGTTAATTGAAGCTGGACCAGTTTCACCAATGTACAGTGTTCCATGGCCGCTCCCTTACTGCAAGCTGTGTTGTTTTTTTGCTAATGAGGTTACCAGAGATAATTCCAGAGCCTGACTGAGATGATATACAGTCTCTTCACTTCTCATAACTGTGTGTGTGTGCGCGCGTGTGTGTATGAGGCTGTGGGCCTCCCCTGACTGGAGGGGTGTTTCCCAGACAGTTTTGAATGAGGGTTCAGTGACGCGATTGGACGAGGATGGTGATGAGTGAGGAGAGGGATTGTCAGTCAGAGTCAGTGAGGAGAGGGATTGTCCATCATCAGCCCTGGATTGTGCTCAAACACAGCCATCTGTTTGTCCCTACACCGCCACCAGCACACAGAGGGAGAGAGCAAAACCCAGATTAAAACAAAACTTTGACCCACTAATCCCAAGATAGTGCTTGTGTTGCATGCTCGCTGCAGACGTGGAGCAAAGTGAAACAGAGGGAGCCAGAGGGGTCAACTCATTGTCATCGTCATATCCTGGCAAATGCACAATCGAGAGGATTGACGCATCAAGAAGAGGGCGCCAGCATTTCAATTCCTTACGCACGTAGGCGACAATCAATCACGGGTATAGTGACATTGTCACAATGTCACTATGTCAATGTCAACAACAACAAGAACAGTTCTGTCTGTCTGTACTGTAAGACGTAAGCTACTGCTGTGACTAGTAGCTCTCCGCTTTCTTGTTCAGTACCAAGACTCTGGCCAATCTAGTTATCATAATTATCTGCTTTGCGTTCATTGTCCAGGGTGGGTCACTGAGCAGAAAAGACCCCTTGTGTTCCTCAATGTTAGAGATTCCTCTTAGTGGTGTCCTGAAATACGAGTTTCTCCGTTCATAGGCCTATTGATATATTCATGATTGTACACACATTCAGGCACAAACCCATACTGTCCATACATGGCTATGTCTCATCAGTGCATATTCTCTCTCACACACTCTCTTACACACACACACACACACACACACATACACACACACACACACATACAGACACAAATATCCACAATAAATAATGAATGGAGGACAGCCTGGGGGTTGCTGCCAGTCTACCACCCAGTCTCCAGCTGGAGAGGACTAATGAACAGCAGTGTCTGCTAAAGGGACAGCCCATCTCCCCTGAAGAGACCCCCCAACCCCCCTTCACACACACACATACATACTTTGCTTTGTGTGGAGATGATCCTTTCAGACTGCTTCTCAAAAGAAGGACCAAACATCAATATTTCCCTCTTCTTAAATCCTCCGTGCTAAAACACTTAATGACAGCAGATGTGGTCGCACTGAAAGAGCAAGGAGCTGAGGACAGGCCTTTATTGTTTCAAGGTACCAATAAAGACATCCTAGAGCCCCTGCAAGGCAAAACGGGCCTAAGAAAGCTCCCTTTATTGCACAGCTAGTCAGCTAGGCTATTCACTCTGCTTTTAATGGCCCACTAGGCATCTTGCCTATGACTAATAGCCCAATAATCCTGTGGATTTTCCCAATTAAAACTCCAACTGACACTGATTTAGTAGACTGATTTATGTATAAAAGTACTTGTGCATTATACTCCTCATAGCTTTTATTTTACAATGTCAACAAGGAAAAGGGATCCGGATTTCGGTGGGCCCCTCCCTCCTCTCCCTGCACTTGTCTTGCTCCAGTAAGTCCATAATAGGCATTGTCTTACCACCTGGGAGTAAAATTAGCAATCAATGTAAAAAATGCCCCATCCACAGTTCTGATTTCTGGGTGTCTTCTCAGAGTATAATGGACTCCCGTCATAATTTGTCCATTACACACCTGGTGCCCCCTGGCCTGTCCATCACTGGTCCTCTAATCAGCTCCCCGGGGAACCCAGCAGACGGACAGGCGTGTGAAAGGGGTGGGAGGGGCTCTCACACACGCTGCACGCATGGACGCATTCACCACCAAAACATGGGAGTTGTGGGCACTATGCTGTAAGCCTACTCCCATCATACCTACAAAAAATGCATCGCGCCCTAAAAGATGTATAGCCCTATCTCATTCAAATGTATAGCCCTATCTCATTCAAATAGGATACTATAATCAGGTCGTCTACAGACGGGCCAGCATCTATCAAATTAGTTATTTCTCTAAACACCTTGAAGAACGATCTCTACCGACAGTTCCCACTGCTATGGCTGGTTGTTGAACAAGATTTTGAGTGAAAATACGTGGGGTGTTTTGGAGATGCACCGGACTCCCCTCCACTTCTTTGCAAACAAGTTGTTTTCAGCATCATTATGAAAAACAGTACGCCTATTGATTATAGTCTACTGCATGTGAGAAAGAAACGACTATAGTCGTATAGTATGCTAGCATACTTCATCTGCGCCTTAAAGTCGTATTAACAACTGGGGATCATCCAGTGGGCACTGGGGATCATCCATCCTAATTAGGCTACATTTGTATGAAGTTTTTGTGTGGCCTACGTGAGATTTTCTCATTATTTAACTCTGCACGGCAATTAGGGCTACACTCGACCTAATTGTCTCTGGCAAGATCTTTATACACTTTTTACATTCCACCGGGAGGTCATTGTTGGTGATTTTTTATGACTGCTATTTTTGGCACAGTGCTGAAATAATTCATTTTTATTCATTTGGCCAGGAAGGCCTGCATGCGATTGAACCGACAAACGCCAACAAAAAGTCGCCTCTAGTGTAGCCTACACGGTAGCCTAAAACAGATTTCGATATGCGCACTCTAAATTTATTTTAGAGTAGATTAGGCCTATTGCATTAGACTATGTGGTAAACTGATGTAGCCATACACAGCTTACTTGTAAGTGTTTTGCACATGATCGAACAAGAAATACAATAACCTGACGAAAGTGAGTAGGTTAAAGGCTCGACACGTGTAGACTATATAAGCATTGCAAGAGTCATACCAAACTGTTCGTTGAAAATCGCCAGACGAAGTTGATAAATCGATAAATCCTCGAAGATAATTCCAGTTACAGAGCAAGTAGACGCGGTGGGGTGAGACAATCAAAAGAGTAACAGCAAGTCAGTGGCAGTTATCGACGGAGGTCTTGATCAGTATTGTCCAGTCAAATAGGCTAGTTGAAGTGAAGAAAGTAAAAACACTTGGGGCGGTGCGTTTTGGAGATGCACCGGGCTCCCTCCACTGTCCAATTAGCATGTCAATAGCGCCTGCGACAGGCTCTGTTGAGCGCATACGATACAACTTTCCAGAAGCGAAACGCATGTTCCTTCACTACAGCCCGACTGGTCCGTCCTGTGTTCTATTTGCAAGGAATTTAAATTCTCCCCCATATGCCTGACCGAGTCGTTAATTATTGACCTGGCTAGTCGTGTGCAATATTTTGGTCTTAGTCTAGGCTACTTACTGCCACTGGTAATGACAAAACTTATAAATTAAACATACTTGCGTACGTCAAAGTATTGGAATAGTGCAATGTATCTTAATCTGGATGTACATAAAATAAACTAATGTAGTATACTATACTCCCCTTGAGTTAGGCTAAAGTTCAGAACAAACACATGTTTATTATAACAAAGGCTATATGTACATAAAAAATAACTGGTAGTGAATCAGAGGATGATGTGTCACTGTTGGGGTCAAAGAAGGGTTATACTAAATGAGCTTGCTTGACCTCTGGAGAATGTTTACTGCACTCTCACCGTGATTTAGGAATCTCACATTCCAGCCTCTGTCTCCTCCAGTCACCATTCCCACTAACACTTATTCTAGTTTTTATTTAAATGGGTTTGCAAGGTGTCATTTTGAGCAGACGTTTGTGCAACAAAAATCTGAGACACGGACACAGTATAGGATACATATAAGACTGATAATCCATTAGTTTTGAGGAGTACTTTTACTAGCTCCCTGCAATGAGAGAAAGAAACAACGTCATATCCCATTATTTATTTAACTAGTCAAAGTCTGACATTCAGGTATAGGCTATCCCTCTCCATTAAGAGAAGCAGGCATATGATGACATGTGAACATGTTCTCTTCTCAGTTATCTAGCTACCTGCCCCCAGGGCATTGAGACCAGAGAGAGGCCCGTCCAGGGGTAGAAGGGTGTGTCTGAGAAAACCTGGACACGTCTAGCCTCCACTCTTTGTGTTCGCTCATGGAGATTAAGACAATGGAAAAGCCATTTGATATTGAGGGGAATACGGATTGAGATATTGAAAAGAAATGCACCCAGAATTCACATTCTTATGTTTGTGTTGACAGGCGAGGAGGCTGTTTTGAAATTCCTTACGAATCATTTATCAATGATCAGTCATGATGATTCAAGCCTACCTAACCAGTACATACTAAATCTGAATCAAAACAACAGTGGAAATTAAAGTAAACCTCACCAAATGAGTCAGAGGGCTTCTCTTTGTGTTGCTGCATGGACCTAAGGGCTTGATCTGATCTGATCTAACCACAAAGCAATGAGCCATAGCAGAACCTGATACACTGAGCTGTCAAGTATCTCACTTCTCTCTATTTAAGGTGCTACGTCTAGATTTCACAAGGTGAAAAATAGCAAAATAATTCACTTCAAAATGACCTGAAAGGTTTTGAATTTAAAATGGGACACTGGGAGAATTTTTATAAAGAAATTAAAGTAAGCCTAGATAATGACCTCACCCATACTGTCCTTTCATGTCTGGAGTTTGAAAAAACAAACTGGATTCCTTGCATTTTTTCCTTCAAAGGCAGTCTTAACATAGCCTACATCTAAATTTATGGGATTTACAGAGATAAAGAACAAGTGTTCCCACTTAATTCATAAACAATGCAAGATTTGTTACACTGTTGAAATTGTGACAAACTGCCTATGCTACCATTTAGGCTACACATAGGCTACATAGAAACCCATGCTGCATGAGACTTGACACCAGAGATTACTCACCCTCACCATGACAGACCTGTCAACATGGTGTGAACACGGTCCGAACATGCTATCAGGTGACTTCCTGTGCTGCAATTCCAGCATTCCTCGGGAGAGGGATAAGTAATGGAGAGGGTGAGGTGCCAGGATATGTCTCAACCCTGCTGCTCTGGACACAGCCTCGACACGGCCATGACAGGCAGTCCAGAGAGTAGGCTATAGGCTACCATTCCTGAAATCTGATAAACAGCCCAGACCAGCATCTTTGAAATAATGGTGGCAAGAACAAATGGACCATTTTTACTGTTAGTTAGAACCTCTGTACATTCCAGGCGAAAAGTCACCAAAAGGAGATGCTTTCCCTCTCAGGATGGATGTTCACATTATAACACAGAAACCAGAGAAAGGAGAGTGAGACCCCATGATGGGACACTCAAACGCAATATGATGCACGTGCAATGGGAGGACAAGTCTCTAGTGATTCTCTGCTCTAAGCCCTGGAGTGGAGAAGGTTGTAAGATTACCTCTTGGCAACTCTGTGTTTATGGGTGCTGACATAGAGCCACATGTATTCACCTCCTGCTGAGACTATAATAGGCTCAGTAGTTGTCAGTTCACTTCAGACTGAGTGCCAGTCTGGGTGAGATTAACTTGTTATGTTTACCCATCCTAGTGAAAAAGAGTGCCCTCACAAATGAAGCAGAGCCCTCCTGATGTCCTCCTGCTTCACAGTATTGACTCATATTCTCGGTGAGAAACATGACTCTGTATTACCACATTATAACCACATTTTGCCCTGGGTCATCCATACCGCCCTTTGTGTGTTATGACAATGTATAAATCATCTCAACCTTTGGAGACGTGACATTCGATGCGGTGCACCACATGTCAATAGCAGCCTACCCATGATCTGAAGAGGGTCAATCAATACCTCTCTCTGAATTTACAGAGTGCTGGTTACTTGATGCAGGCTATTCAGACAGGCACATGTCACTTTACAATATAGACACCCTAGGGCGCAGAGGCTGAGGCTCTTTGAAGACAAGTAACAGAAAAGGTCTGCTGGTTCTTACAAAACTTGCATGTGTGTGCAGCCATAACAAGTATCTTAAGGGAACCTGGTTTCACTTTATACCAAAGAGGGTCCTATAAATCTGACATTCAGATAGTGAAATCCCGGAACAGAGATGGAGGGAATTTCAGATAGGCCCAATAGGAGGATGCCAACCCAGTAGTCACCACAACTCCAGCCAATGGAGCCCTATTGGCAATGTGCAAAGCTATAAGCCAATGGGTTTAACATATTTTCGAGCAGTAGGCCTAGCCAAGGTGTATGCTGCACATATGACAGTGTGTCAAGTGAAATTGATGCGCCACTCATCTACAACTTTACGAATGAGAAAGACTCGTAGCCTATAGACTCTGAATAAAACCAAAACGTACCATAGCGGCGAATTTCTGTGAGAATTTGGGTGTTTCGGAGGGTCAGAAATTCAGACTGGGAAATAAATGTTGACAGAATATTCTGACGGGCATAAAGCGCCACCAGGTGGACGGACGGGTCATTTACTTTCCGAAAGGCGCGTCTGAGGTCAATGCCGTTTTTTCCACGACCAATCACAACAAAGAGGTCCTGTGTGGTGAAAAAACATACACAAAAGGTACTTTCCTGTCTCTGGAGATTTACCCACCAGACCTGCATACCAGGAAGTGGAACAGCCAACCACTTATTGGCAGTGCCCCTGCAAGGAATATCCATCCGTCTGCTGCTGTTTATTTCACAGAGTTAAAATGCTGAATCTGCACATCGCATAAATCTGAATTAGCCCTACCCTACCACCCCCCGCCCCCCGAGTGAAATAAGAACATTTATTATTATACTTATTATAATTTATACTAAACATTGGACTTACCACCTGTCAGCATACATTTTCTGCTATATTTTGCATAATTGGCACTCTCCACAGGAACACCTGCAAGTAGCCATAACATTACGTGAGATAAATTAGCTACATACAAATTGTATCCAAATAGTTCAGGTGGGTATTAGGTAATGACATCAAAAACAAAAATTGTTACAATCACCCCCGGTCCTACCCTATTTCACCTGCACAGATCAACACCTAACTAGGTAATCACAGAGATGAACCGCAATAAACCACTGGCCTCCTCTCACTCCTCACTTTAAAATTCATCACAGATCACTAACAATATTGTTTAGGCTCATCTGTTCTAGAAAATAAACACTGCAAAATTCTTACTATGATCCATGGTACAGTAAACCTCAAACAGCAGAGGTCAGCAAAACACAAACAACAGAGATAGAGAGGGGCTGATGTGACTTAAGGATGCAGGCTAACCTCAATAATTAATTAGGGTATATAAAATGTCTTCATGATTTTGTAGCCCATGATGTAGGCTAGTTGTATTATGTATTTGTATTTTGTTTGAATGTATAATGTTTTTATATTTGCCTGTAACCAGGGCACCATTGAAAATGACACCCCGGCCTTAATGGCCTCCCCTGGTGAAATGAAAGGTAAAATAAAAAATAAACTACAAATGGTGCTCAGAGAGACGAGACCTCCGTCCCGAATGCATTTCGTGGCTCTGTGCCAAAATTGAATGGCTTCTAAATTGTCCATGCTACAACCCTCCACTGAGTTTCATGGAAAGCAATCTGGTAGTTTTTGCGTAATCCTAGTCCAAAAAATGAATGGAGATGAATGGCCGTCCGGGCCGTGTATGGGCTGCTCGTGGACCCGTCCCGTGATTCGCTGGGGCAGAGGTAAAAATGACTTAAAGGAGTAGTAAAGGGAAAATGCATGTTTAGCCCTGTTTTAAGGTTACTTAATCCCCACCCCCTCCATAATTCCTGTACCACACAGGCATATAATCCACTATGTCATGGCAAGTGTATTTTGAATGGGCATAAATCTTAAGATAAATCCTAATTTAATAAAAGCATAAAGGAGTAGTAAAGGGAAAATCATGTTTAGCCCTGTTTTAAGGTTACTTATGATCATATAAAATGGTTCAGATCAAAACGTTGACAAAGCTAGCATTTTCGAGAAAGTTGATAATTGCTCTACCACCGTTTTGGTCATACAATGGATGTGGATGGGCATCTTGAAAAATCATTCAAAAACATGTTAAACTCTCGATTTCAAAGACAAGAAGCTCACCGAGGGGGTAATTGGTGAAAGTGGTTTTCTGACATCAAATTCGCCGCAAAGTATGAATCCTGTTGGGTTTTATTGATCATTTTATGAAATCCATTGACTTATATTGAAGCGACCGTTGTAGATGTGTAGATCAATCCGCAGAGGGGATTCAGGAAGCGGAACTACTTACGGTAGCTATTGTTATTGTTTATGTTGCTAGGCTACCTAGTTTGCGGAAGTTTACACACGTATGTGCTGCGACTAAATAGTTCTATGCTAAATATTTGAAAAAGCCTTTCCAGATGAACTAGAATCTTTCTTTATGGCGAATTATATGTCAGAATGCCAACTAACACCTAGGTGAGTTTCTTGTCTTTGAAATCGAGTTTAACATGTTTTTGAATGATTTTTCAAGATGCCCATCCACATCCATTGTATGACCAAAATGGTGGTAGAGCAATTATCAACTTTCTCGAAAATGCTAGCTTTGTCAACATTTTGATCTGAACCATTGTATATGATCATAAGTAACCTTAAAACAGGGCTAAACATGCATTTTCCCTTTACTACTCCTTTAAGGTGAAAGGGTCACTGTATTTGTACAACACACCCCATACGTCTCTTTTTCAAAAAACATATTGTGAATAAAGTCACATTTTATCAAAATGAGAATGAAATTACTTATAATGCAGTGTCATGGACTTATTATTCCCCTATGGCAGGTGTGTCAAACTCTGGCCCGCGGGCCAAATTTGGCCCACAGTGTAATTATATTTGGCCCGCAAGGCAATACCAAATGACTACTAGAGCTGGCCCGCCAGTATTATACAGTGCATTCACCGCTAATACTACAAATCCCATAATGCTCTGCTGTTGTTTTGGCGCTTCAATCAAGACAGGACCCAGAAACGCCCTCTCTTCTGTGACAGTAGTCATAGCAATCTCATACTACAACTGTAACCGTGTTACCCCTTCTTAAAAATGGCGAAAAGAAAGGCAGAAAACAGAAGCTACGTTATGTAACGTCTCACTGTGATAGAGACACCTGTGTTGACCTACAGTAGCCGGCCGCTGTGTTTACTCTGTTCCTGTTCATTCAATCCTGTCTGCCTTCTTGCCGGCCTGTCTGCCTGCCTGTCTGCCTGGCTGTCTGTCTGCATGCCGGCTGTCTGTCTGTCTGCCTGGCTGTAGGACAGTTAGGGTTTTACAAGCTTCTCTACTGAGCAGATGGAGCACCAACACTTGTGTCTGAGGGCGTATTCACATATGTTAGTGCACACCATTGATGCGCACCAAAAGCGAAAGTGATAAGTGCATATTCAATGTTAAAGCAAAACTTGTTTGGGTCCATATTAAAATTTTCATTTGTTCAATGTTGGCCCGCGACTTTGTTCAAGTTTTACATTTTGGCCCACTGTGTATTTGAGTTTGACACCCCTGCCCTCTGGGAACGCTGGCAGGGTGAGGTGGTAGACAGCTCAATAAAAAACAAAAACAAGGATCCCAGAATTTAATGACTACGGACCCATTAACCCATTTGAGTGCCTTGTATAAACCATCAAGGATCCACTCATGGACCTCTGGCAGTTTGCCTACAGAGCCAACAGGTCTGTGGCAGGATCCTGTTTGTGGACTTCAGCTCTGCCTTTAACACCATCCTCCCGGCCAAGCAGGAGGACAAGCTCTGCCAGGTGCACGTGCCTAATCACCATCTTCCTCTGACAGAAAGCAGCATGTGAAGCTGTGGAAACACATTTCTAACATTCGGATCATCAGCACCGGTTCCCCACAAGGCTGTGTCCTTTACTCCTATCCCTGTATACGAACAGCTGCACTTACAGTACTTACAGAAACACTCCTGAAGTTTGCTTACGACACCACCATCATTGGGCTCATCTCTGATGAGGATGAGTCTGCCTACAGGTTGGAACTTGACCATCTGTTGTCCTTGTGGGGCCAAAACAACACAGAGCACTTCATCATTGAGTCCATTCTCAGTTCTCACCTCCTCCATCTCCTTCTGTTACGCAGCTACCACTGCCAAGGACAAGAGCAGACATTAGTGTGTCATCTGGTCTATTGAGAGGGTAATTGGCTGTAATCTGCCATCCCTCCAGTACCTGCACACAGAGCCTTGAAGTGGGCCCTCCCACCCTGGTCACAAACTCTTTGAATCACTCCCCTCCAGCAGGAGGCTGCAGTCCAAAACCTCTAGGCACAAAAACTCAAAGTTTCTTTTCAGAACCTCTAGACACAAAAACAGTTTCTTTCCAACTACAACTGGCCTCATCAACAAGACCCCCACTGACACTGTCTAGTCTGTACATTTTTGCAATCTGTATTGTATATTGTATTTTATCACTTTGTATTTTGCACTGTCCTGTCTTGTTCTTGCACTATGTTGCACTATATTTATTGCACCAACAGAGACAACGGCCCCCCTTTCATTTGAATAGAATGAATAGAAAGTTTATTTGCCATGTGTAAGATGTAGTAGCCTACAGGTTTTTTTGTGCTTATTTGTTTTGTGCTCTCGAATTGTTGTTGCTGTCTGTACAATGTAGCATTTCTTATTTGTGTAGGATGTTTGTAGGTGTAGTGTTGACATATCTGTCTTGGTTGTCGTTGTTCTTATTATTGAATTTAATTGAAATTGAATTGAGAGAGAGAGGCTTGAGGGAAGAGACGGAGAGAATGAAGGTTGTCCGCCCCCACAAAGCACACTGAATGAACCACCACCGGAGCCTTTCGGTGAAGTCAGAGCAAAACAAATAAACATATTGGAGTCAACATTGATTGAACGATTCAGTTGTAGCCTAGGCCTACTCGATTTAGTATGAATCCCGCCGATTAAACTGTTCCGGACCGGCGAACGCCGGCGTTTAAAACACAAGTCGTATTCGACAGGTCTACTTCCTGTTTACTTTTTTTTTTGCCACTGACGTTTCTAGTTTGGAACAAGTCATCGCCCCACTTCGAAAGAAAAAGGAGTCATAGATTGTGCCCACGACTTAACTACTAGCTGACTAACTGATATGACAGCTGTATAGGGTGAACGGAACACGTTGTTAGGATCTATTTAGTGGCTATCTAGCTAGCTTGAATTAGCTAATAAGGACATCGGCCATTCAGGAAGAGTAAATCACCGAGTAGGATTTTGTATTGTGGTGACTTGTTGACATGGAGAACAAATACAACCTCAAGAGTCCAGGTAAGTCTGTCAATAGAACCAAGAGGCTGGTTACTAATCGTGCTAGCACTAGCAGGACTGTACTAGCTAGCTAGCTAGCTAACGTTAGCTTGCTAGGCTAGGGTGGGCAAGTATCGCTAAATTAACATTAATCTTGTAACATACGTTAGCTGAGCCTCATCTACATCATTCCGAGTCAGGACCCAGACTTCTTAATTCTTCTACTTGGTCATAACAAGTCGCATCTGCTGTCTGTTTAGCTAACGTTAGCTTAGGGGGGGGTATAACAATGATAGCAATGTAGAATGTATACTGTAAATCTCATGAGATTGTGCTATAGTTCATATATCGGCTTGCTGGCAGTTTACGTCTTCATATGGGTCATCCAGGTTATAGACAGCTAAGGTTTGTGTTAGGTTTTGCACCACAGAAACGTGTTTTATTCATATGATTTTTTAGAAAAAGCATCACTTGCATAGTGTTATTGCAAGAGTTGGCCCTGGTTAGGCCACGTACTGTAAGTCATGTGATATTCACGGTTTGTTCCTGGTTCCTGACACACACACAGACACAAACACACACACACACACACACACACACACACACACACACACACACACACACACACACACACACACACACACACAAAAACAAACACACACACACCTGGCTCTTGCTGAATTCCCCTCCTAGGGGATCTGGACTGGGCTGAATCAAGCATATCATGAGTTTCGTTCTGTAGTTTCACAAAATGCAGAACCTGGTTTAATGGGGCTATTTGCATGATAATGTAAACTACTTTTCATATGAATTTGTGTAACCGAGTTGAATTGCTTAAAGTCGCACTGAAATGAAAAAAGCATTCTGTCCCATTTTGGTTCACATAATTGGTCATAGTGTTCACCTATTCAATGATGTATTCCAAAAAAATTACAAAATTCTACTTTTGTTGTAATCTTATATCAAAGTATATAATTTCTTACTTCCTGGAAAACGGTAGGTCACGTGCAATGACGACAACAGGTACCTTAGATTTTAGGCCAATAATCTCACGACATCCACCCGTCAATCAACGCTATCCTTCTATCGAATCTGTCTAAAGTTCTTAAAACCCGTCCACTTGTCAATGTTCCAATCAAATTCCTCTAAACATATGTTCCACCCTCATAGCTTGTTTGCGTCGGAAATACGTCAAACTAGGAAGTTAGATGATCTCAAAAGTCAGTGCGACTTTAAGATCATTCCTCAATAGGGAGCCAAAGTGTAAAACTACGCCCTCTACTGGTTGGGTTCGTACCCGCCCTATCTTTTGCATGGGAGAAAATGTTGAAATAATTCTAAATCGATATCAGGACAAAACCTAACGACAACACATACCATTTTGGATAGATAAAGCAATAAACTACTGACTATATAAACTTCCATCACAATAATGTGTGATTTCTCAAAGGTGCTTTTTATTTATTTTATGTTATTTTACAGCGAACTACGCATCTGGGTACTCTACTCTGCCGTGTTTTGAGCACTTCACTGGAGAGTGCAGCTGACCAGAGCACTATGCTGGTGTGTTTCGTAAACATGAGACAATTGCTCTTGAATTAGAGCACATTGCTAGATTATATAGGCTGAGAGGATTCCAGTGATGTCCACTTCTTGAAATTTGGTCAAATTTACTGACTGCTAGATCAATAAAACTGTTCTAATTACTAATGTTGTTAGCATAAGTGAACGGAGTAGAACGTGGCGATAATTAGCATCACAGTGTACATTTTCTGTTTGGCAAGTCCCGTATGAGTCTGGTTTGACTAACATTAGAAAGCTAGCTAGCTAGCTATCTACTATTGTGTACAATGGAAGGGTGGACAATAGAATGCGACAAATCTGACCAAATTTGCAGGACAGAACAAGACAGATTTATCTATTGACATAGCCAGGAAAGCATATCGGCTATTTCTGTGTAGCAGCGACACGGGAGTGTATGTGTATCATGGGAACTGTAGTCAGTCAGTTTACACCCAGCTTTCCCAAAATCTTTGTAAAATGTTTGATTCTGTCTTTAATTGCACAAACATAATCAAAATCGATAAAATTACTCAATGTAAGTGCCTTAGAAACGATGTGAATAACAATGCAATTCAGGCAAAAAATATAATTTTTATTTAAAAATTGCAATGCATTTTAGTACAACGGTTTAAACCGTACCACTAGAGGGTGCTTTGTCATTTTACCTCCCTATATCACCCACTCATGCCATTGAAGAGCTAGCTTTTCGGTGGTGTAGCTGGCGGTGTTTATGAGAGGTGGCCATGTGCATTTGCAAATCAGAGGACCCAGGTTCGATCCCAGTATGAGTTGCGGGAGGAAGTGATACTGACGAGCGACGCACACCTGTTAGATTTGGACAAGGTTGAAGCCTTGTTTGAGAGATCTGATTTGGAGTGTTTAAAGTGGTATCATATTCCAAATTTGTATATTACACTATATGTAGTGTAATATACAAATTTGAAACATGATACTGTAGTCTGGATAGGGAGCTTTATCTCTCATCTCAGAGGGCTGTAAGCTGTGAACAGGTGAACACTTTCTACATCTCCCCCAGACTTGGGAGAGGGCAGTCAGGGGCCCCCAAGGATCCTATCAACAGTCTCTGTACACTAAGGCTGTCCTGAATACCATTTTACAGACTTCAAATATTCTTTGGTGTGTGAACAAACGAATACCGAATACTATTTGTTCTCAACCCCTAGATGGCAGCATTGCATCTACCGGTGACAAACTGAGCAATGCGCCAGACAGTCATTCCCTTGTTGTGCAACTTTTGCCTCCTGCTACTTGTAGATTGTAAGATTGCTAGATTGTTTAGCTTGCTACCTGAGTATTTGTTCATGATTTAATCATGTGTGGGTTTATTTTATCATTGCTTGACTATCAGTTTGTCCAAGTTTAGGTTTCACTTTCACATTCTGACAAGTAGCCTATAGGTTTCATTTTTGCGTTCTGGCTACATCCATAAACTCTTGAAAACCATTTCTAATTAAGTTTTATAAAAAAATATTTTCTACCAGGATAAACTAGTAGGCCTACCTACCAAAATCAATCAAAGGTCGAAATGGCTTAAAAAAAACCTTTTGGGCTGTTTGCTACCAAACGTAGCAACGTCATCCTAGTCCATGCATTGCTTGCTCCAACTCTCGACCCACCAACGTACTTATGTCACATTACATTTTAGCGCCCGTCCCCATTAGTCATCATGTGTCACTCGCGTCAATTTCCGCGTCCAATTCAAAACCAATGGAGAGCGGTTGCCGGAAGGTGGAGTCGAATGATCCTCCGGTCGCGGAAGATCGGGACTCGCAAGTCGCACAGTGTGAGAAGGTGTACGATCTGCGACGAGGCACGACCTCCCGACAAAATATCTGGCATGTCAGATATTTTCGTCGTAGATCGCAGATCACATAGAAGTTTAGCCAAGATGAATCGTGGGCATAATCGTGCCTGACAGAAATTGTATAGTGTGAATACAAATCGTATAGTGTGAATACACACGTCGTATGGTCATATGGTCTTGAGACGGAGTCCCGGTCGTACAGTGTGAAGGGATTCCCGATCTAAGATTTTTTCAGTCGTACAGTGTACAGAAGGCTTTAGCTCGAAGCCCGAACTTTATCCCTTCACGCCCACGCAAGTGATGAAAAGTGAGTGACAGATGACCAGTGGGGATGGGCCCTTTGCCTGTCTCTCCTCCACTCTGGGGCTGTCACACACGCGCGCATGTGTGCAGAGGTGAAAATGCCTAAGTTGACAGCCCTAACCAGAGACCCACAGAGAGTGTTTTGAGGGAGAAAACACAAGCGTGAGTCACTCAGTGTAATGTTATGACAACATTGGTATCGGTTTGGAGTATCGGGACACAAAATGAAGTTCCAAATGCTGAATTGAGCTCTGAATACCAACCTACTGACCGAATAGTGGAATACTCAAATGACTCGGGCCAGCCCTACTGTACACCTACATTTACTTTAATAATTTTGCAGATGCTTTTATCCAAAGCGATTTACAATAATTACCCCATCGTATCTTACTGTGTGAGTTTAGTTTTATTACGTAACCCCATCCCCCCATCTCGCCGGTGTCCCCCCATCTCACCTCACTGTCAGTGAATCATCCCCAGCAAACGCTAAATGTGTTGCGCAAGATGATTTTTGTATGGATTATAATCCTATTCCCTGGGGGCCGCCGACCGAAACCCTGCCTGCCCGCACAGCGCTGGGCTCAGTCAAGAGGCACATGTGGGGGCAGAGGCTTTTCTTGTGACTCCCACTGACTGTCACGACGAGAGATGGCTAAAAAGGGTTCCACATCTAAAACTCAACAGCGCTTGTGAGTCCCCCTGTCAGAGCGCATCCGGGAGTCCACAGTGACAGCAGCAGCGATCCCCAAATCCCGTTGCTGCTGGCCTCCATGTTTATCTCCTGAATCCCTTCCTGTTTACAGTCAGTGACAGAGCATCAGCATCCTCAGGGGGTTGGCACACATGTTGCTTCACTCACACGTTCATATGGCCTCTTTCTAGTTCACCATTCTTGGTAGCTTATTATTGTTGAGTGGTGGTGGTGGAGGTGCTAGGATAGTTTGACTGGAGCTGGTTTGCTGATTAGCCCCTCCAAAACTGTTTTGGGAAATCAGGTAGACATAGTTAAGATGAGGGATAACATGTGGTGAGTTGCTGTTGGAGGATGAGAAAGAACCGCATTTCAACTCTCTTCTTCGCTCTGCACCACCAAACTGATTTGACCACCCACATCAGGCATCTTATTCTCTTTTACTTTGTCTCTTT
This sequence comes from Borostomias antarcticus, assembly GCF_949987555.1. Classification (NCBI taxonomy): domain Eukaryota; kingdom Metazoa; phylum Chordata; class Actinopteri; order Stomiiformes; family Stomiidae; genus Borostomias; species Borostomias antarcticus. The sequence continues at coordinate 24,455,590 of NC_140239.1, read as the reverse complement.
CTACCCAGTACCCACCGTGGAGAGCCGAATCTTATTGAAACCTGCGGCATCTCTTTCAGCTGTAGCCAAGCCAGAGTAATCCGCAAACCAAATGAAGTGCATTAAATTGTTCTAGTGTTCAGTGGCGCCTCAGGTTACATTTTGATCTGAAATGAGTTCTACCATGGCTTATATTTAATCTACCTCTGTGACAGTGCAGGGCGAGAGGTAAATGTTTTCGGTGGCTTTGTTGGTTGGTTGGTTCATTTATTTGTTAGCAGGATTACACAAACACTACCAATTTTCATGAAACTCGGGGGAGGGGTGTAGCATTGGACAATTTAGACCCCATTCAATTTGGGAGCGGATCCGAATCACCGTCACGGGGCGAATCCACCAATTAAAACAAACTTTGAGCAAAGCCAGCTCCCTGTGTGCGGGCGCTAGAGACACAGGGTTTGGACTGGGGGGTGCGCAGGGAGAGCCTGGAGTGCACCGATTTTTTGTACTTTTCATTGTCAATGGGGGGGATTGAAACGACGATATGGAGGTGAATGGAGGTGAACTCGACATGGACACAGGCTATGAGACACAGGGTATGGACTGGCATTAAGCTCTCGATGTAATGAATGCAGCAATACCAAACATGTCCTGCTCACATGCACAGAGCCACAAAATGCATTCATGGGCAGAGGTCTGTGCTCTCCTAGCACCATTTCTAGTGTTAACCCAAAGTCTACCAGAGCAAGCAGTTACTACAGAAGCATCACCAAACTCTTCAGTTTTAGGCTACATTAAGTCTGTGCCAGGATGTGTAGTCAATATAGGCCAGTTATGATTGTGGGATGTAACAGAGCATAATTTAAGCCAGGGTCAGTCTGTGCACGCCATGTTTAATTACAATAATTGCAATAATGACACAATTTTCATCTTAAAAAAACATGGTCAGGTTTAGGTTTTCCAGTCTTGAAAGGATGTGTGTGTATGCTCTGTTCACCCCTGGCTTTAACATACATCTTGGGTGATTCGGTTACAAGTGAACACACCCAAGTACAGGTGTGAACACATCCAAGATGCATTGAGGACTCGTTGAGATCCGATCGCTCAGACCACATGTGGAGGTGGTCTGGGCCGCATATGGCCACATTCTTGCAGTGTGTATGCATCCTGGGTCACATAAGGACCGCCTGCTCAACTGACTTCCTCTGCGTGAAGTACGTACTCATTTGTGTTTTGTGCTGTCTACTTTTGTTCCTCCTTTTTATGCCTCCGCCCGGCACAGCCGTGGCCAGATGGCATTATGTTTCCGGTTTGTCCGTCCGTACGTCCATCCGTCCCATTCTTGTTAATGCGATATCTCAAGAAAGGCCTGACGGAATTTCTTCATATTTGACCAGAATGTGCAGTTGGACTCAGGGATGGACTGATTCAATTTTGGTGGTCAAGGTCAAAGGTCAAGGTCACCGTGATGTCACAAAAGGTGTTTTTGACCTGGTGAACGTGATATCTCAGGAATGGCTTGAGGGAATTTCTTCAAATTTGGACAAAATGTCCAGTTGGACTCAAGGATTAACTGATTAGATTTTGGTGGTCAAAGGTCAATATTACTTGACTTAACGTCAAGTTCACAAAACATGTTTAGAGCAACCTGACTTTTGGCAGAGGAATACATCCGCAAAGGGTGGAGGCATATATCTGCAAAGCGGTATTTCTAGTTCTAGTATCTCAAGTTAGTTCTCCAATCGCGTAAGCTGGCTTTGTCCATGACCACGTCTGAAAATTTCATAGCCCGTAGAGATTACGAGTGTGTCAAACATCTTGGGAAATTTGGTTGCCTGGAATATGGCAAGGAATAGACAGTCTATCGTTTTTATTTCCTCTTATAATTTCCGTCAGACTAGGCACAGGAAGTGCATTGTTTACCTCCCGCCGGTTAAAAACAACGACCACCACACCATTTGGTGTTTGCAGACGGAAATGATGTACGTGTTTATTTCCATGTAAGTTAGAGCAGGGAAGTGATATCCGATCAAAAGTAGCCACTCGAGACACATGTGAAGACGCAATCTAATGCCAGATGTGAACTCCAAGGCAGTAGTAGGGGAAACACTGTACTTAGAGTTGTCCACTTGCGATTGGATCACCCATGTTAAAAGTACGTAGAGCTGTCCACTTGTGATCGGATCACCCAAGACGCATGTTAATGCCAGGTGTGAACATGCACTGTCTGCATGGCTGTATACTATAGTGCACTGCTGCAGCTGTCCCATCTTTATTTCATGATAGATAAGGGGCTGCAGCGATCATGACCCCACAGACATGCTAGCCTTTCATCTCATTCAAGGGAAAATCTGTCTTCCAAATGTAATGAAATTACATTTGAACTCCACTACTGTATGTTTTATTTTGATAGTGAGTGGCTCACCTCTTGCCATAACCCTGTTGTCTGAGTGTCTATCTAGAAAATCTTAAACAGCTTAGTTTGTCTGGAAGCTGTTGAGAGAACCACTGTGGAGGAGAGATGGAGGGGAAGCCAGACAATACGATAGAATATTGTCACTTGTTATGTAGGGCTGTATATCATCTTGGATTTCGCGATACGATACGCATCACGATACACAGGTCACGATTCGATACGTATCACGATACAGAGGTCACGATACAATACGATACGATACGATACGTATTGCGATACACACATCATTTACTGAAAGATTTTAAGTGTTCAAGACTGAAAACTGAATGGCTCAAATGCACTATATAGATAACTCAAACTCAATGACTGGACAGAGAGCTAGCTAATAAATATTTTACATTTGATATCCATGCTTTTTAAACTGTCAACATTGTAGTATTTATGGTTTTTCAAAATTATTTATATGTATGCTTTTTTAACTTAATATTGTAGAATATGCTTTTTAAACTGGATTTAAAAATTAAATAAAAAAAATTTAATTAATTAAATTTTACAGCGCCCGGCTGTATCGATACTCCGGGCTGAAAGATCGATACAGTATCGCGAGACTACGTACCGCGATGCATCGTTGTATCGATACAATCCTACAGCCCTATTGTTATGGGAACAACTGAAATTTGTCTTTCTCAACTGTCGGCTTCCCCGGGCATCTTCTACCTTGCATCCCCCACATGGAGTTAGTAGACTGGAAATGCAATGTGTCACTGCTACTTGCTGGCCGGACTACTGTTGACCACTGCCTTGGCTAGGAGATGAGGCCTGTGACTGCTGGAGGGCTTAGCGGCACAGGCTGAGTCTGAGCTGCCATTGGCATCCATCCACCACGATCAAAGCTGGAGCCGTAACACTCCAAGTGCTCTGTGTGCCTGCCCACCTCTGATAGTCTCACTCACTGTCTCACCTAAAAACGTTGGTAGCACCAGTGCCACCTGTGGAAATTGTTATTTTTGAACCCTGACAGCATGAGAGAAGAGCTACAAACTCATGAGACGACAGCCAGGCAGAGCATCCTATCTCCAGACGGTTTAGATGTGTTCCTTCTTTTTTGTAGACTAGAAAACACAGTTTCACACTCCAGGGATTTATGGTACAGTACATTGCTGCTAGGGAAGTTTGTGTGTGTGTGTGTGTGTGTGTGTGTGTGTATTTGTTTGTTTGTGTGTTAAGGCCTGCTGGGGAGTATTGCCCCATTTTAGACTGTGTACTATGAACTCACACAGTGCCTGTCGGAGCAACTGACGCCACACATCATCCTCATTGTCACCTCCGGTCCATGACACACACACACACACACACACACACACACACACACACACACACACACACACACACACACACAATCAATGCAGTCTATAGGCTACTGTAATCTTAAGTGTCATGCAGTTGTTAGCCTACTTATTCAGGCTTTTTCCTGGCTCAGAATGGATCTTTGGGGGGTGATGCGCACACAATTTTTGGGGGAAACCCCCGGTTTAAGCCGAGTAGCCTACCAGCATAAATATTCTTTGCTGTCGTTCTGACTGAGCTCACTTTTCACAATTGCGGGAAATCTCCCGACATGACACAAAATGGATATGAAGACAAAATATTTAAGATACTGATAACCTGTATATTAATCTGTCTATTAATTATCTAGATTACTAGTGGTCCAAACAATGGACAATGCAAGAAAGAGGGATGGGCTGCACTTGAAACAAGATATCAAACAAGCTATCAAACACATTTGGAGAGGATTTGAATTGCTATTTTTATTCTAAATTTTTAGCATTTTTGCACTGGTGATTTTCCTTTGGCTCTGACTAAAATCTCTTTGGGGGGCGCCAAAAAATCCCTTATGCAGGAAAAACCCTGCTTATTGTACGCTAAAGGCAGCCTCAAGCTGACGGCCTATTCAACCTAGTTACAGTGTGTTTCTTGGGGATATGTCTTTTTATTGATTAACATTTCTGGAACATAATTCCCCACTAATAAGGGGTCTTGAAAATTCATGGTAACCAGTGTGAGTAGTTTCATAGGAATGGATTGAGGTTTCCAGATAAAGCTGTGATTAGCCTTATTTCATTGTTTCTTCCATATGCCATGGTCCGGCAACTTTGTTGTATTGCAACTTTCTGTTGAAGCTTTGCATTTTTGAAATATATTTTTTTAACAGATGTGCAGAATATTTTCCAATTTGATGTTGTTAAGGCAGTGCATTGATGCTCTGATACAGTGTCTGGTCTTAGACATACTCTATTGTCTCAGATCAGGAGTCAGGACTATTCTATATATTCTATGTATCTATATCTGGTGATAATGAAATCAAATCAAACTTTATTTTCTATTTTGCATTTCATACACAGAGGCTTTAGAGAGCCTCTAAACATGTGCTTTAGAGAGCAAAGGGGGGGGGGGGGGGGGTGGACATAGATCCTACCCCTACATTTTCCAGAGGGAAGCAAAAAATCAGTTCACCCAGGAGCCGAAATAGGTGAGCTGTAAAAAAGTAATTGTTTGAATTAATTGATTTAAATTACAGATGCACCGATTGCAAAATTCAGGGCCGATGCCGATGTTTAAAATAACAATACGGCCGATGCTGATGGCCGATGTTTATTTTATTTATTTTTATTCCCCCTTTTGTGCCAGGGAAAAAAAGAAATGATGTCTGCTTTTCAAATGGCCAGTTAGATTTGATGTGTTAAAATCCTTAGCTGTAGTACCTCCTCTTGAAATGTCACTTGAACAAGTTTTACAAGTTGCATAGCGCATATCTTTGTCTGAGATGGTGAAATATTCCCACAGGGCCGACATTTTTATTTCACTTTAATTTGAAAGCAAACTACACGTGCGTTTGCGGCGTTACGTCACGGATCTTCTCTGAATCTGCAGCTGGGTAGGCCACGTTCTGCAACAAAAAAAGCCGTAATTGTTGCGACATAACATCGGCCACTACCATCGGTGAACATCATTTTATTTGCCGATGGGCCGATGTCAGTCAACAAGGCCAACATCGGCCAATGCCGATGTTCGGCCGATGCATCGGTGCCTCCCTAATTTAAATCCATTATTGGTCATGGACCGGTACCTTGTTTATAGGCTACATTACACAGACAGAGCAGGCTTTATTGAGGTCCATTGATCCCTATGATGACCCTGTGTACATCTTCAGGTTTGGGTAAACAAGGGTGGGGGTGGTCATCACAGAACTGTATGTTCACACTGTCTGACTCTCCTAGCTCTCTCTCTCTCTCTCTCTCTCTCTCTCTCTCTCCCTCTCTATCTCTCTCTTTCTCTCTCCCTCTCCATCTCTCTTTTTCTCCCTCTCTGTCTATCCTTCTCTCTCCATCTCTATCTATCTCTCTCTTTCTCTCTCTCTCTCTCTCTCTCTCTCTCTCTCTCTCTCTCTCTCTTCCCAGGGCAGGATTACTGATAGCTCCATCTGAGTGCCTCCCCTAGGACTGGATCAGATGGAACACGTGCCCGGAGAGCCTCCTCTACTCTGCTCTCCTCTCTCCTCTCTTCCTCTCATCTGCCCTGACCTCTTCTCCTCTGCTCCCCTAGCCCCCACTCCTCCCCTCAGCTGAGCCCATTTCACAGACTAAATTCTACTCTCTTCTAACCATAGCCGACTGCGCTCAATTGGATTCCAAAACCATTCCATTTTGTCCAAATACCTCTTAGTTCCACTTCCCTTCCCCAATTACATTCCAATTCCAGCACTATCTTGCCCTCTTCTCAGTAGACTGCTGGGATAGCCGTAAAACAAGCCAATAACAGAGGAGCTGACACAGAGATCACTGGCCTCGCTCGCTGCCGACTCGGAGCTCTGTGCCTTTGAAGTGTGTGGCGCAGTTAGCATGATGTTGACATAACGTTTTCACACTGGAACACTGTGGCACCTGTTGTGCCTATATGACCTTGGATTGGAAGCACAGGGCTGACGCTAGCGTTAGGATCGCGGCCATTAGTGCTGCCTTGATTCCTCCCCACCAGTCTGGCCAGCAGCAGAAGCAGATTCAGAGAGCATTCAGGGCAGGCGGTCTTCATTAAGTCAAGGAGAAGTCTGACATGTCCTTCACTCTCAGGGCAGTGAGTAACCAGCTGCAATAGAGCGACTGGCACTGGGAGCTCTAGCACTAGCCTGCCTCTCTACACACACACACACACAAACACACACACACACACACACACACACACACACACACACACACACACACACACACACACACACACACCACCTCTTTGTCTGTCCTTCCCCAGATTAACTCTGTTGGCAGGCCCGGGCGTGTGCTACTTGTCCGCGTGTCACAGCTGTTAATGCAGGCAGAAGTTTCCAGAGCTCTCCATTCCCAGAGCGTGTCACGTGTATAGCCGCCGCAGGTCACAATTCACCTACCGTCACCTCCCCAGACTGGTTTAATTCCTTACCTTTTCCCCTTAACCTCGATTACAACTTCAGACGCTCTAATTTGGTATTTCTTTTGTGCCTCCTGCTCCAGACCAGTACCTCTTTCCTCCAGGCCTGTCTCCCTGTGCTATAAAATACTTTCTGAATCCTGTTCAAACTGAGGGAGAATTTAACCCGGTCTGAAGCACTTATCCAGCCCCCGCGTATCTCAGGCCAGAGTCATGCCCACTGAGAGAGCTGGAGGTGGGGATCCATGCAGACGGGAGAGTAGCCAGTAGCCTTGAACGCCGGTGGAGGTGGACTCCAAGCACTGGGGATGTCAGCCGTTGTGACCACAGCCACTAACCATCTTGCTTGTTTGTTTTTCATCTGTTCACAGCTGTGAAGAGGCTGATGAAGGAGGCGGCGGAGTTGAGGGACCCTACAGAGCACTACCACGCTCAGCCACTGGAGGTGAGAGCGACGCCCACAGCCCCTCAGCGCAGAGGGCTCGCCCTCAGAGCCACGCATGTGCGCGTCTCTCCTGTCCTACTCGTTGTCATTGTACAGTTTGAGCATTCTCGTGGCTGAAGAGCTCCTCTGACGTTTGCCCCTGCAGGACAATCTGTTTGAGTGGCATTTCTCCGTACGCGGTCCCCCTGACTCCGACTTCGATGGAGGGGTCTACCATGGCAGGATCGTGCTTCCCCCAGAGTACCCCATGAAACCCCCCAGCATCATCCTCCTCACAGTAAGACCTCCCACCCCTGGACATTCCTTTCTCAGTCATATCCAATTATGTGTTAGATGGAGTAACGCCGAAAGGCAGCAGATCAAATGATCAAAAGCTGCAGGATAGACAGCTTGTCATAACGCAGGGCTGGTTGCATCACACAGAAGGACTATTGTCAGAACAAAGGCTGTCATTGCACTTTGTCACGGGGGATTTCAGTGGTTTTGTGGGAATAAATGGAATTGGTATTTTTCTCTTCTTTCCTTGCATCAGCCGAATAAATTCTGCGCCAATCACAGCTTGATTAAAGCTTGTAGGCAAGTTGGAAAGGTTGTGATTGGAACTCTGCTTTTTTTCTGTGCAGTGACTGACTAGTGTAAGTGACTTTCAACAAATTTGAATAGCCACTGAGAAGCGAATGGAGTGTGCCTGTTCGGACGGGTGTTCAGGGTTCCACAAACAATTGTCCAATGCATTTTGTATCTTTGGACGCGGTGATCAATTTATTTACAATAACAATAGTTACATGCTCACCAGCATTGCCATAGGGTAGGTAACAGTTTGTCCGTAATCATGATTTTTCCATTCATAGGCTTGTTAATAGTAGCAGCGGGGTAGCCACTCCGACACCGTTCGCTGTGGAGAAATTGTTTTCCGATCAAAATTTTCTCTATCGAGAATATCCAGACTGCGCATAACAATGTGAGCTCACAACATCAGGTGGATGGAAGGCCTGATGGGGCCAACTGTAGGTGGATCAACTATTAACAAATACTTAACAAGTCATTAGTAAGTAGTTTACTAATTGCTTGTTCATGATCTATTAACTATTTATAAGTCATAGTTCTAAATCATTGACCAACTTAAAGGAGTAGTAAAGGGAAAAAGGCATGTTTAGCCCTGTTTTAAGGTTACTTATGATCATATACAAGATCAAACATGTTCAGATCAAAACGACAAAACTAGCACTTTTGAGAAAGTCTGATAATTGCTCTACCACCATTTTGGTCATACAATGGATGTGGGTGGGCACCTTGAAAAATCATTCAAAAACATGTTAAACTCTCGATTTCAAAGACAAACATTTAATACACAATTAATAACTCATTAACTAACAGTTTAGGTAGGATCTATTAACTATTTATAAGGGGTAGTTATTTTAAAGTGTTACCAAGGTGGTTCCCCCTCCCTCCTCTCACTCTAACATCTTTCACTGTTCTTTGCTTATTAAGTCTGAGTCTGGTATTCACAGCTATGGATATAATGCTTGTTTCTTTTCCTCCAGCCCAATGGGAGATTCGAGGTTGGGAAGAAAATCTGTCTGAGCATCTCTGGCCACCACCCGGAGACCTGGCAGCCATCTTGGAGCAGTAGGTATCCCTGCAGCCAAGCCCCCCTGGCAGTGCAGACACAAACACAAACACAGACACACACACACACACACACACACACACACACACACACACACAGCTCTCCTCACTTCCGCTCTACCCCCTGGCTCTCACAGCACTGGTTCTCCAGCTGCTACTACCCTAAATTTAGTATCCCGTCTCTCACTAGTTGTCTGCCTGGTGTGGACTGAACAACAACAAATGAGAGATTGGCTGACTCAAATTGAAAGGAATTGGAAATGCAAATGAGTTTTGCTTGGGTGTTTTTTGTCCTACATTGTTCTCTCGCTCACTTATCTGGCCCCCGGGTGATTACTGTTTTTTTGCTTCCCTCTGAATATGTAGAGAGTGGGTCGTATGCCCACCTCCCTTGTTCTCTGTAAAGTGCATTGTGTTGCCTCTGGGTATGAAATGCGCTATACAAATAAAGCTTTGATTGATTGATTGATCGCTGGTTTTAGCCGGTGAATTCAAAGAGTCGAAAATTGTAAAGGGTTGAAAAGGAGATTTCACAGCAGAACAAAGTCAATGAGAAAAGTGTCAATAAAGACGAGGGCATGTACTTTATATTCACTCACAACATCCTATTGTTGGCAGGACACTATGTTCCTACCTCAAGTCTGAGATTTAGATTCCTCCCTTGCCTGCTTTCAGATACCATTGTTAATCCATCCTGTTACTGAGCATTTCCTTCACCTTACTTTCCCAGCATGAGAATTCAGTGGGAGAATGTACTGTAGATCTCTCCTTCTGCTTTTATTGATTTTTGTTTGTTTCGTTATACTGTATTAATCTCCCCAAGAGGAAATTGGTCTTCTGCTCTTCTATCTCAGTGAATTCAATAGACAGCGGGGGAGCAATAGCCTGGCTTCGCCAGATCCAATTTGCAAGAATGCGAAGGGTCTGGAAACTCTTAATTCTTTTCGATTTCCAAGGGGCATAATCAACAGGCGTAGATCAAAATGCCTCTGGATGCAATTGGACAGACCTACAGTATAACCAATGAGAGCAATGGAATGTGTGGAGTGCGCTCCTCTGTACAGTCATTGTATCCAACCAGTCCCATATTGGATAAACTGTTGGGATTGGCCCGATCAGATATATGGTCAGGTGGAAATCAGTTTGAACTGGTGCATTACCAGACTGATCTGTGTGAGCTCACGTGATCAGGATGTGGACACCAGGCTAGGAGACTGATTCACACTGATGGGCTCTATGGGTGTAAAGAGAGAGTATTTCTCTGGGGGGATTGCTAGCCGTACCCCCTCTCCCTTCCAGATGTTTTCTGCCAAATCTTTACTACTGAAATTAATCAGATTCAGTTCCCAGTTTAAATGTCATTAATTTAATGATTTTTTGTATACTTTTTTGACTTTCTATTTGAACACTCACTGATGCTCTTACACTGTTACAGAAGTTCATTTTAGGTGAATTTTGAGCTCAGTGAAAGGTAAACCTAGCTACTGTAATCGTATCACTGACATGCCCTAGATGCCGCGAGCCTCATCCGTACAGTGGAAGGTGTTCTGTGTCAGCCGGAGGATGTGCGGGGGGATCCGTGCATGACGGATGTCCGCAGCGAGGCTGGCTAAATCCAGGCTTACCCACAGAAAACACAGCATTAATGTAACAGGGATGCTAGACTGGACAGAATGCACCGTGTTTCATCGTGTTTCACCGTGTTTCACCGTGTTTCACCGTGTTTCTACGCTAACCCCCTGACCCCTCAGGTCCTCTGGCTCTGGCCTCTTAGTGGTTCCTTGGGAGAGGACTAAGGAGTACGGCGAAGTGGCTTACACTGTCTATGGTCCTCAGCCTGCCAGAGAAGCTGAGGGCACCACAATCTGAACACACTTTTAAACGCAATCTCAAGACTCATCTTTTTAATCATTCTCTTAATCCCTTTTACTTTATTTGAATCTACCGCCTTTTATTGTGCCTCACTGGTTTCTCAGTTTTTACGTATCATATTTTTACTGTATTGCTTTCTTTCTTTCATTGTATTGTTGTATTTTCATTATATTGTTGTATTTTATTGTATTTTGACCGTTTTTATTGCCCTGTGAAGCACCGTGTGCACGAAAGGCACTATATAAATAAAATTTGATTCGATTTTGATATGATGTGATCTAAGCGACTAATTTCATCCACAGCTTAAGAAATTGTATTTTCCTGTTTCTGACGGTCTAATTTTTGGGAATCCTTCCTTGTCTGTTTCTCTTCCAGTAAGAACTGCACTTATAGCCATAATCGGATTCATGCCAACCAAAGGAGAGGGTGCGATTGGATCCCTTGATTACACCCCTGAAGAGAGGAGAGCCCTCGCCAAAAAGTAAGATCTATTAGATGAAAGCCCTCTGAAGCAGGGAACTTTGCTGCAAGCATGTAATGTAATTAACACTGGGACCACAGAGAACATGCTCTCTTCAAAAGCAGGGGAATGGGTGTCTGGCTAGCTCATGTTTGAATCAGTTGTTTATTTCCACGCTGTTTTGGTCTTTCCCACTGAGGGAGGGGGGGCGTCAGATGGGGCCGAGAGTCCTGATGAGTGACCAACCGATTAACACGTGAAGATGGGTTTTTTAATGGCTGGCTGTTTCATTATCACCAGAAGATGAGATGTGACAGAGGAACATGTCTTCCCCTCTATAATGATCTCCCTGATGGAAGGGCTTCCAACAGGGCTCCGGCTGAGATGACACTTCCCTTTGTCTCTCATCTCCTGTCTGCTCCCTTGGTAATTGTGAGAGCTGTCAGTCAGAAAGAGTCCCCCAGCACACTGTCCATGTTTTCATAATTCACCCAGTTCCTGACAGAAAAGTAAATTGCCAGAGAAGTTTGAAGGATTCTGCTGTTGGTGTATGTCACACAGTATTCATGTAAAGGTTTTCTACATGACACACAGGGTCTTGGAAGCAGATACTACTAGTACTAACGTTTGCAAGCGCAGCATAAACATCTCCTAGGACAGTCCGCAGAAAGCGCCTCAGTTTACGGTGGATGTACAAAGCCTGCGCCTCAGTGTGCAATCACCGCATGTTACCGCCCTCAAACTGTAATGTGCACGGGGAAAATATAGCGACCTGCAGTACTATGCAGTCTTGCTTTGTCCATAATTAAGCTTCCTCTCTGTAATTGACTTCTTTAAATTATGAGGACTGGTGTGGTAGGACTGGTGTGGTAGGCTATCTTCAGGCTGGCCATTGCTGTTGATGGTTTACGCAATGATCGCATCGGCCAAGTATCTTATTTGCAAGTGCATTGTAGGCTATCCCTGGCATCTATTCACCTTCTAAAGCCAATTGTTTCCAAAACCTTCTAGACCTGAATGGTGCCAATTGTAATTAATGAATGTCTGTGAATGTGAATGCTCCAGTTTTGATCTACGTAATAGGCCTTAGTACATCGAGACATATTAAATCTATCTGAGACCTTTTGGTTAGTGGGCTATGCAACCTCGTCAGTGTTGCACGAATATCGCATCACCAAAAATATTGAATAATAATTTCTCCCCCATGCATGCAATTTCACCGCGAAACAGACATGTGCTTTACCCCGCAGTTTTCATACATACGACAGGATATTAATCAGTCTCTCCTTGTGCATCTCCTCCACGTTTTGTGCGCGTTCACACCCACCTCTCCCTCGACCCTCCCATGAATGCATATGCATGAGTAGGAAAGCGCAACTTGCCCTGTGGTCCTGCGCCAGACAGAATATGGTTTGACCATTTGCGGTCAGTTCGTACCATGTTGTCAGGCGCACTAGCGAAATAACGCTAAAAACAGGCGCTAACATTTTAGCACATCTGTCCCTTAATGACATTGCACACTTTCTGCCAGTTAAAACATGATATTGGAGAAGTGCAGCAACAGCAGCTCTGCACAATTGTGCAGAACTTAACAAACTTAATTTCGTATGCTATTTCTGTATTTTCAGTATCAGTGCATAATAGCTTATCCCTCCAAGCGTAACAGAGTTCCTGTTTTTATCATGACCGTCTCCGCGGCTTGTCACATTTCCATTCATCTCTGCATGGAATCTCAGACAGTTGAATCAACGTCCACAGACCAAATCTGGAGTCGTTGTAATGCTCCCTAATGCACACATCCATCCAGCCTTTCGTTGACTTTGCTATGAATAAAATGAGCTGCCCTCCTTTGTGAATACACACTTACATACTATTAAGCCACCCTTTCTCTACCTATCAGCCCGTCCCCTGCCTGGAAATTATTGTTGTTTTCAAGTAAAATAGATTAAAAGAAAGGATTTTACCCTGATGCTTAAGCCATTTCCTGGTTCTGCTTTGATCCTCCTGTTGGATGTGAAGCTCTGTGGTAGATAGTTGGACTGCTCTATGGGTGGACTGAGTCATGGTGTGAGGGTACTTGGGGCAGACATGTGAAGCTCAGTGGTAGATGTGCTCTGAGTCATGGTGTGAGGGTACTTGGGGCAGACGTGAAGCTCAGTGGTAGATGTGCTCTGAGTCATGGTGTGAGGGTACTTGGGGCAGACATGTGAAGCTCAGTGGTAGATGTGCTCTGAGTCATGGTGTGAGGGTACTTGGGGCAGACGTGAAGCTCAGTGGTAGATGTGCCCTGAGTCATGGTGTGAGGGTACTTGGGGCAGACGTGAAGCTCAGTGGTAGATGTGCCCTGAGTCATGGTGTGAGGGTACAGAGGACAGACATGCAGGGTTGGTGTGTGTGTCAGCGGCTGGCCAGGTGATTTTGTGGGTGAGTCAGAAGCAGGCCAGCAGAGGGAGCACACACAACCAGGGGGACTCAGACACACACACACACACACACACACAGTCACTCAACATCACTTACCCACCCTTGTGCACTCACGCGCTTGTTTGGGGCTAACACTGTTGACCATCTGATAGATCCCTGGACTTCAGCTGTGAGGCGTGCGACTGCACCATGCGCTCAGCCCTCCTGGCCGTCTCCCCCGACAGCAAGCCCAGCCCTGCCGACAACAAGGCCAAAGAGCTCGCCCAGCAGATCAATTTCAAGGTGACGTGTTGCGTACTTGCCTGCTGATTCTACACCAGCCTTTTGGCTGTGATGTTCAAGAGCACTTTTACCTCAGAAGCTTCTGAGCTGATGGCGTGGGCTGGAAATGCGTTTCTAGACCTTTTCTTAGGTCCTTAGACCCATTTCTACAACAAGCTAATGCAAGCTTATTTCAGTGTTTTCAAGAGAGCTAGAGATTCAAGATTCCTTTTCTTTGTCACATGTAGTGTCACAGTGGAATGTTGCTACGAGCTCCAAGATTATGCTACAGATAATAGTAGATAATAGTCAATTACAAGTTACAAATTTACAGAAATTACAATTTTACAAAATAACACTAAAACACAATATGTGTGTGTGTGGGGGGGGGCATGGGTTATTTATTTATACATGAGTTATGAACATAGTATATTGTGGATACACTAGAGTATATTGTGGATGACCGCTGTGCGTGTGTGTGCGCGTATGGCTGCAGGCAGAGTCCAGCACGTCCAGACAGGCCAGCAGGAGCGGCGAGGTGGAGAGCGAGTCCTCGGCAGACCCCCAGGGTGAGAGTCCCTCCCCGGGGGGACAGGAAGCCTCTGAGGAGAGCCAGGCTCAGCAGGTGAGAGACGGAGCCAGTGCAACACCACCAACTCCCACCCACCCATAATTACGTTACTGAGCTGTGTGTGTCACCAACGTGGGCAGAGGAAACATGCCAGAAAAAATTAGCCATGCCAAGGGGGGGATTCTTTTTATTTCGGCGCTAGGGCTATGTCCGGTCCTTGCCAGACGGCTGCCGTGGTCGCGCACGATTAAGCGTCCTTACCAGTCGCGTCTGCTGGTAATTTCTGAGCTATTAAACCCTGTTTCAAAAGTTCATCATGAGGTGCTGTGGAGCCGACTGGTTGGGGGGAGGGGGGGCAGATCTGAGCATCTGGTTTGGTTTAGTTACTTGCTAGCTACATTAATTAGTTTACTTCTAGATGCTATCATAGACAACTGCCACTGTTGAGAACTGCAACCGTTATGAAATGCTACACTGTAGTGCTGTCTAAACTAGGGGTGGATCCAATTAATCGTTCATGACGATCATTGTAGATTTTTGTTCACTAATCGATTTTGGGCAAATTGGGGTTATCATTTTTTCTTCATTCAAATAAACACTAATTTTAAAACGTTGGAATCAAATCTTTCGAATGTCGGCCAAAAAACGATTAATCAGTTAATCAGTTAATCGTTCATACCACCCATTGATTAATCGACTATGAAAAATATGAGTTGTGCACATCCCTAGTCTAAATGTTAGCTAAAAGTTGTGTTTTTTTGGAGGGGAAATGCATAATAACGGTTCAACAAAAATAATCGCGATCACGTCAAAAAATTGCGGTTTGACAATTATGTAATAATTGTTACAGGCCTAGTTGTTGTTTACGATATCGGTCTCCACCAATGAAAGGTACAGGGAAGGGACTTTGGAGAGGAGGATCAAGAAAGTAGGCTCTATGTAGATGAGTATGTACTGTAGTCCCTCTATCGAAAATGAATTAAATAATGCGGACAGTAGGGAGTGGGGTGGTTAAAAATAAGACTAATACTTGCTGTGGGGGAAACAAGGGACAGACCCTGTGCCGGATCCATCCGGCATCACGCACACACACACACACACACACACACACACACACAAACAGACTCAAGCACACACACACTTACTTCATTGCTATGTCTCACTGTCCTTATATACAACCAGGACATGTGATTACTCGTTGTTTACCTCTTCCTGTTCTTTCCCATTGTTACAGCTCCTCCCCCAGCTGTATTCTGATTGGTTGGAATGTCCTGTTTCTGTGTAAAAACCTGAGCGCTACCATACTACTCATGGTTTAGTCATCATCCTGAGATCTGCTCCGAATACAAATTACTCTCCCTGTAAGAGAGCTAATGTTAGCTTCTTTAGATACTGAGTTGAGTTGAGTTGAGTTGACTAATATCACATGCATAAATAAGCTTGAGCGGATGACAAGTTATTTTGAAGTTCTTGCTAATAGGCTTTTCTAAGAAACTTGTGAGTTTGACACATTTTTTACTGTGAACACTATGAAACCAAAAGCAAAAGTCTCTGGTGAGTGAAACAGCTGTGCTTTTGTGGAGCCTGTGTGCTTGTGTGTGTGTGTGCGTGTTTGCGTGTGTGCGTCCACTCTGATCATCTGTGATTTCTTCCTCCCTGTAGGCAGAGGCAGCTCCAGCTGCCAGCGAGGAACAGGCTTGCCCCCCGGCTTCCAGCGCTCGCTCCCTGAGCCCCCGCCAGCGCCGGTCCCAACAGCAGAACAACCGTCAGGTCCTGGGCCAAGGCCAGAGAGAGCCTCCCAGCAGGCCCACCTTCCCCGCCTTCCCCGCGGCCCCGCACCCCCCTCAGGACGCCAGCCGCACCGGCTCCGTGGTGCTCATCGTGCTGCTCACCCTGGCCCTGGCCGCCCTCATCTTCCGCAGGATCTACTTGACACAAGAGTACAAGTTTGACTATGAGCTGTGACGACACCCACTAACCCACCACTGCCACCCAACGCCAAGCCCTCCCCCCACCTTCCCCCAAAAATCAGCCACCACCCCTCCTACCACCTGGCACCCAGGCTGGTACAGACTGTATCACTGATGTGTCGGCTCAGAGCTCTGGAAGGCACAGTACGGACACTAGACAGCAGCTCCTCTCATGACCAGAGGCGACTGTTGGCCTTGGTGACGTTCTCTCCCAGTGTGTGCAGAGGGCTTGGTGTACAGTAAAGGGTCTCCTGCATTCCTGTGGAGGTCAGGGTGGACTCGCCACAACACCTCCACAGTGTCTTTTATTACTTTGCTCTAGAGTGTGTGCTGTGTTTTTAAGAAAGTGAGTGTGCTCTCCAACCTCTACAACAACACACTGTGTACAGTATCGCTGTCCTGTTCATTTTTGTTGATCATAGGGCTACCGCTTGCTCTCAGTATTCAAAGTCAATGGTATAACATGTAAACAATGAAGGCTAGTCAACTATATTTTGTTTGTCTCCAATACATTTTATTTAATTGTTCCATATGAAGCAATATGCAATGAAGCAATATGCACATTCAAGGTCATCACTTTCTGCTCAGCCATTATGCCATTGAATGACATGTTGGTCAGTCAAATATCTTTTTCCCTATTTTAGAACATCTGAAGTACTAGATGATTCAGATGCCTATTGAGCCTAATTCACACACATGTGGCTCTGCTGGTGTGCAATGGTATTGCGATCTTAATCTCATGCTTCGAGTGGATACATGGACGGACACACATGCCACATATAGAAGAGGCTGCACAGCTTAAAAAGGGAAACATCCTGTACCATGGATTCAGCATTGGCTTGGTTTTAACTTGGATGCTATACAGAGAGAGGTGAATAGGTTATCAACTGCTATCTTTAATTGGGAGCTAATGTAAAGCTTGTGACGGTGTGTCCATTTTCGCTTTGAAAGACATTTTTGGACCAGAACAAATAGTTCTCTCTAAGTACTGTTCTCATGATATTCGAGCCATCTATGCAGCAGGGAGACCACTGAATTGGCCACAAACCCCTCTCTTTTAAATAGAGAGCCTGCAGACCTCTCAGCAGACCTGTCCATTAAATAGAGAGGGGGTTGTGGCCAATTCAGTGGTCTCCATGTTGCATAAATGGTCTGTGATCATGTTTATGGTCTGTGATCATGTTTTAGTCTATCCTTCAGGGTAGGAAGATTCCATTGACCAACAATTTTATTGTTTTCTGATATAATATCCATTACTATACATGACACTTATTGAAAATAAATTCCTTGAATAAATGTCAGTTGATCTCAAATCTCTCCAGTTTTCTTCATTTGAACTTTTTTGACCACGAATTCCCAGTGAAATTATGAAATTATTTTGCCAGGGACCTGGGCCGAAATTATTTGTAATCAATCTGCTCAGCCTCCCACTGTAAATTACAAACATTTCGACCAAATTAAGAGTACAAAATTAATTTTATACACGACTTTGTTGCAGGTAACATGCACATGGTAGCGTAGGCTACCTGCTGTATGCGAGGAGATTCCACATAGACGTCTGTGTAAATCCCAGTGTGGTGCGTCAGTTCATAGAGGGTCCTGGATGCTGTCACGTTAGTTGGACAGAAGCTGCGTGCGGTGCCTTGGTCTAGAGTCTGGAAACCGCTCGAGCGAGAAGACCAATCAGCAGGCGATGTACATTGCTTGGCATAGTTATTAGACTCCCGTCTTTAGTCAACCGGTAGTTTGTTATGACATTGCCCGTTGTCGCACATTTTATGTTTAGTGCAAAACGACGCTACAATGCTCAAACCGTTGCAGCGGTGGACTAAACGAGGTCCTCTCATTCGATGACTATTGAGTTTGCACGCATAATGCTATTTTCTACAAGGTTCTTGTTTCTATTTTTCTGCTTGATACTTATCGGGGAGTGCCAAAAACATAGTAGGAAAAGGCGGTGGTCTGAGAAGCTGCAATCTCACAAACCTGGCACGTAAGTACTCAAATCTTAAGTGTATGTGACACCATGAAGGGACACCAATGATTTCGCCTTGATGAAATCGGCGCCAATAGTGTCGACCCCGTGCGTAATAGGCTGCAGTGTGTGTTGCAACTCAGTGCACATAGTTTAATTAAAATCAGCCGTTGCTATGTTCATTACTATACTCATTATAGGGTAAATGTCGATTCTAGGATCATATGATCATACAATGTTTGTCTCATTCTGGTGTTTTCTTTCTGGTGTAATCTTTCGAATTGGCAACGGGAATTGAGCCGTGCGTAAAAGCGCTGAAGCGCACAATTGAATCTTGCGCCTTCCATCTTTTGATGGAACGTTTGAGTTAACTCTGGGCCGTGGTTAGAAGGTATGAGACTTTAAAAAAAATAAAAAATAGGGAAGTCAATTGAAGGCAAAGCCCTCGATTACAATGACGCCCTAGAGAATAATAAATACATAAGAAAAACAAAATAAAAACATAAGAAAAACATTTGCATTAAATGCATACAGTAAATAAATAAAACAAAGCATGTGAACAAAATTTATAAATAAAATGTAGAAGGGATACAGCTACAGTCGGTGTATAACTACGGTAAAGGCTAGTCCCCATAAACGCAGAGGCCATTAGGCGAGCGACTTGGGCGACGAGAGCGGCCGGCAGCCATCATTCTCAATGGAAGCTGGCGACATAGGTCGACGGACGCCTCGGCGGCAGAGAGCGACGCGATACCAGCGATCTGAGCATAGATTTGAAGTTGGGCAGAGTTCAACTTTATGCAAATTGGCAGCGACATCACCGAAGCAGCAACCAATAGCAGATCAGGTTACCTCAGAATGGCAGTAGAATACATCTTCAATAATGTGAGTGACACATGAATGACCCGCCCCCCCGGCCTCTGCAGCTCTTGGCTGCCGGGGAGCATGGCGATGCGATGTACGCAACCAGAGCGACCACTGTCGCCCTAGTCGCTCGCTGTCTGAGTCTACAGTTAAGGTTAGGGTTTGACCAGTCTCTGCATTTATGGGAACTAGCCTTCTACAAAGGCCGTAGTTGTATCCCATCTAGCCACAACCGCACATCCGTCATGACTCATGTTCTCAAGGGACTTGCCACTGTGTTCCACTTCTAAGCGTTATGGTATGTTCATGATACCTGACATGATCATGACATGACATGATCATGATATCCGTGTCCAGAAAATCTAGATTACTGATGAATGTTCTCCTTTATAGTCCCATCAAAAAGGTGGTTGATGGAACTAAATCTCAGAAGGTGAAGACAAACCACTTGCTACGTGTGGATGACCATGATTTTACCATGAGACCAGCCTTTGCAGGTAAGGACTTGCAGGGGTCGTCATCCATCCATCCATCCAAATATAGTGTAAGTCTCTGTATCTACTCCTGTTGGGCATGTTCCGCATGGGCCCGGGACAGACAATGGCGGGGGAGGATGTTGAATTAATTTACGATTTGGATAATTTTGGTTCGGTGCAGTCCAGGATCTCCCTCTGCACCCCCCAGTCCAAACCCTGTGTCTCCTGCACCCCCGCACAGAGAGCTGGCTTCACTCAAAGTTTCATTTTAATTTGTGGATCCGCCCTGTGATCGGTCCAAAATGTAATGGGTTCTAAGTCGGCCCATGCTACACCCCTCCACGACCTCATGAAAATCAATCTGGTAGTTTTTGCGTAATCCTGATAACAAACCAATAAACAAACAAACAAACAAACAAGCATACAGCGCTGTTGCTGGGACAGAGGTAAAAATGCAATACCCCCTGTCGAATTACTAATTATAAATGGAATACCTCCTGTCGGCTTACCACGGTACACCAGAGACAGAGAGCACACCAGCTTAGGACCTCTTTCTTGTCCTGTTCCTAAGTGAGACACAGCCTTGTGTGCCTGGAATAGAACTGTCATATTCAAACATTAAGAGAACCTCCTGATGCCTTAGAAATTGTCTGAATTCATCAGCTTTTGTGTTTCCTCCTGGCTTCAAAAGGAGCGGCCGTAGCCTAGAGTATTACTAATGAAAGCCTCTCACGCAGCCGTTGGCACTGTGGCAGGCCAACGGGGTCTTAACACAGTAGAGAAGAACAGCCCAAACGCAATCTGATGATTCCCACTGCTGGAGCATGGCATTCAGTTGTGCACAATGGACCAGATTTGTGGAGAGTCCTTATCACAATTAACATGCATTTCTCAGAGAAAAGAAAAGTTTTTGTAGGCAGAAGCATTCTTCTGCTTCTGTAGCATGTGCCTGCGGATGTTCTTAAAGTTTGTGTGAGGTCTGCTTTGCAGGTGAGGCCTTGGATAGAAATGAGATTCTCTCAAAAAGCCTGCGGCTGAATGATCATTTTAACTTTGATAGGCACAGACTGGAAAATGAGAATATTGCGTGGCGCTGAATATTATATTGTCACAAACATGAAGTTCAGATATGCAGGGTGCACTAGGCCTATTTTCAAACACTTTCTTGATTTCCTCAGGTTTAAAAGGCATCTGAGGAGTGTGAGGCAATACTGTATGGCTTAATCACATTTGCATTACAGAGGTGAGCCTGTTTCACACCTCATCTCATTCCTGTGATTTCCAAGAACTTCATCAAGAGGAATTCCATCAGAGGGATTTCTTTTAGGAGTGAGCAGTGGTGGCTAATGCATGGGCCTGTCCCACCCTAATCTGGCCAGTTGGATTTATTGCGGTTGCTAATCCAGGAAAGGGAGAACACTCTGATAGGTGAAATGGATAGGGGCTGTTATTATTTTGCATGCATTCTCTTTTAGACGTTAGATGACAGGCAACACTCTTTAATTGCATATAACTAAGATACTGTCGCTTTAATTGTCAGGTATTTATTTTTAAGCGCATATTTAATTTGTGATTTACTGTAACCTACATGGTTAATATATGTTTTTAGTCACAGATCTTGTGATCTTGACAATGTCATTTTGGTATTTCATAGAAGCATTCAGTGGTTATTATGTAACAGTAAGTACAATAGTTGCACATCAAGACAGCAACAGCTTGTGTTCATGGAAAGCAATGAGTCTTGAGGCTTATTGATGACAGGCAATGACTCATGTATATTCAACAATGTGATTACTGAATAAATCCACCACATGTGCCTAAACAGGAACCATTGATTGCATCTTTACTGCATATTCACTTCACACCCATAAATTGATTGATGGGTTTTCTTTGTCCCTTTGTGTTTTTTTTTTATTCTAGAGGTTTTTGCTCAGATGTCCTGTACTATGCTTGACAAGCAGACTCAGAAACAAACACAGAATTAGGGGCGTGTTCTGGCATTTGTTGTTTGGTGTTGTGCTCTTTTGACAGCTCTGCTTAACAAGCTTCATTAGGCCTGACAACTGTTTACCCAGCCCAGAGTAGGCCCACACTCTATAGAGCAGGGGTGTCAAACTCTGGCCCGCGGGCCAAATTTGGCCCGCAGTGTAATTATATTTGGCCCGCGAGGCAATACCAAATGACTACTAGAGCTGGCCCGCCAGTATTCGATTTTGCATGTCTGCACTATTAAGTTATATATTGTATGGTAATAAGCGTTGCTTGTTCCATATTCAATGTTAAAGAAAAACTTGTTTGGGTCCATATTCAAATTTTCATTTGTTCAATGTTGGCCCGCGACTTTGTTCAAGTTAAAAATTTTGGCCCACTGTGTATTTGAGTTTGACACCCCTGCTATAGAGGGACATGAAGGAACACATCTAACATTATTTGTGTGACTAACCCAGAGCTCTGATCCGATTGTCAGTGACGAATAACATGGCTGTATTTGAAAATGGCAAAGAAAGATAGGTGGAATATTCCTGGCATTTTATTCATCTGAATACCAAGAACCTGATCACTTATAAATGGAAGGTCAAATATACAGTTATCTCTGCACTGGACAGGAGCCCAATCAGGCCATTCTAGTGTGTGTGTGTGTGTGTGTGTGTGTTTTGAGGCAACCCCGGGGAAAGGGTAAACCAACAAAACCCTCTAGAACGGCAGCGCGAGTACAGAGATAGCTTACTCTAGGCCGTGATCAAATCTTTAATGTCAAACTTTGCAAATAAGTGCAAGAGGCAGCTCTCTCCTCCCAAGAGCTCTTCTGGCATGGTTTTAAACAGTCCACTCAGCTTGGCCCTGGCTGATTGCTTAAGCTGCTCAGGTGTGCAGGATTGCCCAGGTGCAAGCACTCAGTTCCCAACCCACAACCTGAGGGGTTCTGGGAGCTGTAGTTCCAGGGCAGGCGTCCATTTTGTCGACCATAGATCCAGGATGGTCATTTTGGGGAGCAAAAGCCCCGGGGTTGCCACAGTATGTGTGTCTGTGTATGTTGTGTCATCAGTGTGTGTGTGCATCTGTGTGTGTATAAGTATCCTCAGTGTGTGTGCGTGTGTGTGTGTTCAACATGCCCTCCTGTGCACCGGCATGGCTGCAGCAGATGGAGAGCACATGTAATCACTATGAATGAAAGAGAAATCTCAGCCTCTAAATAACAGCCTAATCTCCAGCATAATCTAGAGATGAGACTTCCCTCCGGGGGCCAGTATGCCAGGCTATTCTACCGACAGAAAGGCAGGTGTGTCATCAATGTGGGGTGGTCCAATGATCGTAGGGTCGGCAGTTTGAATCCTGCCTCCTCCTGTCCACCTGTCGAAGTGTTCTTGGTCAAGACACTGATCCCCAACTTGCTCCCAATGAGCAGGCTAGCACCTTGCATAGCAGCTGCCGCCATTGATGTGTGAATGTGTGTGTGAATGAGAAGCCATTGTAAACCGCTTTGGATAAAGGCGCTATATAAGTGCAGTCCATTTACCATTTACCATCAACAGTAGTCATCCAGTGTAGGGATGAAGGGGCCGGGCCTTGGCCTAGTCTGGAATCTGATGGTTGACGTGTGGCGTGAGGGATGAGGAGGCACACAGCTGGCACAAGGGGATGAGTTTTAACATCCCAGCTTCCAGGTAATATGCAGCTTTGCCAATCGATTACGTAAGAACGCAGAGAGCCTGGCACCACCACAGAACAGATAAAGAATAGGGCAATATGGAGGCACACGTCACAACTGGCTTGTGAACTTTTCATTGAGGGTGGATCAGACACAAACATAACCTAAATATTACTCTTAATCCTCTCAAATCTATTTAAAGGGGTAGTGTGCTATTTTGGACATTTAGTCCTATTTGTGGTCTGTTTACCATGAACCTGAAACAGAGACCATCATTTCACTGATCGTTCCAGTATTGAGCTAGCTGCAGTTTTTATGCAGGCTCTCACTGGGCTACAATGGAAGTCAATGGGGCATACGTACATGCATTGAAAAACTATGATGAATGTGCTTTTCTGCTTTTCCCTTTAATACTGAAAATATGAGCGGATATGCCAAAATTAGTATTTGGTTTTACCTTGATATTGATCCTGATGTTTTTCTCTTATGAAAGTTGAATTATGTTATCTACTTAATTGTGTGAATGTTGATTCGTAGGCCCGGCTATCCCTGTAGGAGTGGATGTGCAGGTGGAGAGTTTGGACAGCATATCAGAGGTGGACATGGTAAGTGTTTTGATGACAACATACCCTTACTATGCACAGTTTTTTAAGTCATTAAAATATTGCTTTAATGAGTTTGGCAGCAGTGCTGCTTATCAAAACTGAACCACCTAAAAGATATGAAGTGGGCACCCTATAAGCATTGAAATGACCAAGATGGGTCCAGCCCACTACCATGGCCAATGCATGCTGTTTATGTAATTAGATGGGCCTTCTGTCCTAAGCCACAAAATGGACTCTAAACTGCAGCCCTGGTGTTCTGTAAGCTTTTGCGAGATGGAAGTAAGGATTACATTTCAATTTGGATCTCAGTACTTGGCATATAATTGTATTAAAACAGACATGCAAATTAAAGATTTCAGATGGTTAGCCATCTTCCCCAAATGTCAGACTATTGAATCATAGTGCACTAAAAATAGTTTCAGTGGTATCTTCAGATTAAATCATTTTACAGAAGTCTAAATTTGTAGAAAAAGTGCCAAAAATTGAATCTTATGCAACACTATAAGGAACCTGTCGTTGGGAGCCTTTATTCTGAGCATATAGCCTATGGAGTTATGTAATACAGTACTTTGAAGAGAATGGCACTGTAGATGATCTTTTGTTATTATGATGGAGAGTGGTACAGTTATCAATGTCGAACTGATCTGATCTGCAGGAAGAATAGCAGGCATACTGTCGAATCCTGATTATCTAAACTAATATTAAATGTCCGATCGAACAACCACCGATTAAATTTGCAGATTTTCAATCCAAATGACTCGATTTGTGGTCGCCAAATTGGCCAATTCCAAAAGCCAATCTTTTAAGTATGTTCTAGCTGGTTAGCTTGACATACTTGGAAACAAGTAGGCCTACAAACTTGGATGCTACAAGCTATAGAGTGGTGGGTCAATTCAATTCAGAACGTGAAATAGTGACGAAAAAACAGCAAGCAAGGGTATTAATACAGAACTTTTTCGATGTAACATAGCTTGATCTCGAGTTGAATAAGGTCAACAATGTCCAACATCCATCCCAACGCGAGTTTTCTCCCGAGATCTCTTCATACAAAGTTTTTTAATACAGCTCAAATATCTCCAAACCTGCTGCTGCTAACCACTTGTTAACAAAATCTCTGAATAGCTGTAGTTTGGGACATTTATGCGGTTTAAAATTAGGACACAGCACACTACCAGTTGCTCTTCAAGCAATGTAAAACAAAACATATGTTTGGTAGTCTCAATGCCAGACCCATGAGAGTTCTTTCACTGATACGCTAACTACGTAACTGCATCCTGACGATCTCTCTATGGGTCTGGGACACTTCATGCAAAAATCTGGTGCTCAAATCCTGGCAATTCATTGGTTTCGCAGGAATCCCTGCGACACTAATCAGTAACGACTTTCGCGATCAGACGTTCCCACCCATAGATATGCCCCACCCATCTAACCTGGGCTAGCATCTCTCATTTGCTGCTACGACCTGTCACTCTTTCAATTTTGAACAGTCGATAGGTCCTCAGAACACCAGCTTGAGCGGCGAAGTGGCACAGACTCTGTTATGTAGTATGCGCAGCACAGCGATTCAACGTAACATTTGAGTCTGGAGAGAGACTATGGCCGCATTTACACTGCAGGTCTTGATGCCCAGATCTGTTTTTTTTTTACCATAACCGATTTTTTTGACCACCTGCTTACATAAACTTTTTAAAGTGACCCATATCAGATACCTGTACTTACACGTACATACTTGCTTAACACTTGAAACAACCCGCATGCGTACACAAGGGTTTGATTACCTTACCTAACAACCGTAGAAGGAGCATGCAATACGACTATTGCCACTCTTGCTGTTGTGGTCTTTGGCCTCCTATTTATTTATTTATTTATTTATGTATTTGTATTTAGCTTTTCGGGACTTCATTTTCGTCGCTGACACTGCAGCCACGAGCATTTAAAACCTTGCTCTGCCTTTGCGGCTGAAATTTCCTCATAAACGGCTCTGTTTCGGTATAAACCAGTAATTTTGGCTTGCACTGACTCTTCGCCCCAAAGGCTCAAAAGACAGGTTACCTTGGCAGGTGTCCACTGACCCAAACCTTCGTCCTCCATTTTCTTTTTAAGCAGGATAGTTGTGACAGGTGTTGATGGATGTGGTTGCGCTGTGCGCATGAAAGTAACGTTATACGTCATTAAAATGCGAAAATTCTCATTTTCAATGACGTGCAAATTGCAATGACAGGGAATATCCGTTCTGTCCGCTTAGACGACAGTCGTATTAGCAGATGTCTGATTCATATCTGATTTATTTCCACATATGATTGAGGCCTGAAACGGATCTGAAAATATCCAATTCCATGTGCTTTTTTCCTGCTTACACGTACATAATACATATCTGATAAGTGCCACATGTGAGCAAAAAAACGAAATTGGGTCACTTGAGTCAGGCAGTGTAAGTGCGGCCTATGCCTACTAATTTACACTAACCAATGAGCCTTCATAACAGTGACCAATGCAAACTCTAATATCCACATTAATTATAGCTCATGTCAAATGACAAAAGTGAAATGCCCTGAACATACTGTATGTGCCGTGTAACTCCGGGCCAGGGACCAAACCCTGGTAATCCCAAACTATGAGCGCACATTTCCGGAAAAGGAAAAGATTCACCCAGAGCATGTCCTCTTTGTTTTCCAGGACTTCACTATGACCCTGTATCTGAGGCACTACTGGAAGGACGAGCGCCTGTCCTTCCCCAGCTCCACCAATAAGAGCATGACCTTTGATGGGCGTCTGGTAAAGAAGATCTGGGTGCCCGATGTGTTCTTCGTTCACTCCAAGAGGTCTTTCATCCACGACACAACCACCGACAACATCATGCTGAGGGTCTTTCCTGATGGGCACGTCCTCTACAGCTTGAGGTGAGGAGGAGGACACACTGGGTCGATGTCACTCCTGACCTCTTCACAGCTCCCAGTGGGTGGGTGGGGGGGGGCTTCCACCATGGTGGACATTTTTTATTGTCTCTATGAGGACATAACATTTCAATATGTTATTTTTTTAAATCCCACAGGGTCACGGTGACTGCAGCCTGTAACATGGACTTTAGTCGTTTCCCTCTGGACTCACAGACCTGCACATTGGAGCTGGAGAGCTGTGAGTTCTCAACTACTGTCTTTGGCCTTTGTGTTGTGTCACAAAGGGATGTTGACAGATTTTAAACCTATGACCCTTGTCCTCAGATGCTTACACGGATGAGGACCTCATGCTGTACTGGAAGAGTGGGGATGAGTCACTAAGCACGGATGACAGGATCTCCCTGTCCCAGTTCCTCATCCAGAAGTTCCATACTACCTCCAGACTGGCTTTCTACAGTAGCACTGGTAGACACTCCTTAATGCGACCTGACAACTGTGAAGAGTTATTGTCCAACCACCATTTAAATTTTTTAATATATATCGCATCCTTATGTGTTGCCAAACCAACAAATCTGCCTGTAGGATCTCAGCAGGAAAATTATGAATAATATTATTTGTGGGGATTCATTATGTGTCTTTCTTCCCTCCCCTCCAGGTTGGTACAACCGTCTGTACATCAACTTCACCCTGCGGCGCCACATCTTCTTCTTCCTGCTCCAGACTTACTTCCCCGCCACCCTGATGGTCATGCTGTCCTGGGTGTCCTTCTGGATCGACCGACGGGCCGTACCCGCCAGAGTCTCATTAGGTACGATGCCATTAATCACATGTGGCCTTTCATGACCCCTTCTTGAATTTAGCGTTCTCACCGAGACTTGTTTATGTTTATTTTGGATCCCATTAGCTGTCGCAGAACGACAACTAATCTTCCTGGGGTCCACAAAGATTCAACATTTCATAAATTACAAGACATGATACACATATACACATACGAACATAACAATGTGACTAACATCACATAAGACATGCATATTCTACACATAAAGACATAACTACAAGAATGACATGACACCACATAACATCAAGCAAATAGACATGTATTGTACAAAACACAGAACATGTTCTGTTGTTACGCAGGACGTAACAACAGAACATGTTCACATTACTCTAAGACTCAATTCAGAGGACAGAAGTGAAACTGGGAAGTGATCAAGGGAGTCCAGTCGTATGGTCGTCTGGATGAGGTATAATTTCAGACACTTTTTTTAAAGATAAATGTATTTTGTGTGCTTGTGACTAGAGAGGGTCTTTTTGTTCCATCTTGTAATTGCTCTGTAGATGACAGTGGATCTTAGGAAATATGTTCTCGTCCTACGGCGTAACAGGTGACCCAGACTGACACTCCTTGTATGGTGATTATGTCTGTAGTTTTTTTTTAACTATTTGATTTTGCAAGTTTTCTGGTTTCTTTGTAAGTAATATGTTCTTGAGAAACATCAGTAGACTTACTGTTCAACTTTGAGCCATGCTAGGCGTGAATGCATGTAATCAATGTTTTGATGCTTTGAACAGTGGAGTGCCATTCTAGGGGCCCTATTTTGTACAAGCTGGAGTTTCTTTATTTCCTTTTTTTGCAGATGACCATATGACTGAATTAATACTGTATCTGGGACAGGACAAGTGATTAGTGTGGAGGGTGTTAAATAAGCAGAACATTTCCATATGATTACAATTACCTTCCCCATCTTGCTGACAATGTTTGAAATGTGATCTGATCAAGTCAATGAGTCGGAGTGGACCTTGAGCCAAAAACTATACATTTTGTTTTGAAGATGTTTAAAACCAACCAATTTCTTTCCACTAATTCCCTGCTCAGTACCTTGGTCAGTTCATCACATGTTGAGGCAGCACTATACAGTGTGGAGTCATCAGCGTACATCACTGCACTGGCTTCTTTTATGGCAGACGGTAAATCATTGGTGAATACTGAAAATAAAAGGATCTAAGCAGCTTCCCTATGGAACACCGCAATATGTTTTTGCTGTCTGCATAGTTACCATTGAAAAAGACTCTTTGTGATCTGTTAGACAGATAGCTTTCCGTCCAAGAGATCGTGTTTGAGTTGAAACCATAGCACCCTATCACATGGTCAATAACATCAAAGGCAGCACCAAAGTCCATTAATATTGCTCCGACTAGTTCCTTGTTGTCATTGTGTTAACCAATTGTCTGCCATTTCAGCTAGTGCAGTATTTGTAGAGTGACTCTCTCTTTAAGCATGCTGTGAGCCAGTCATTAGCCCATAGCATGAAAAGTAATCCAGAATTTATAATATCTAATAATCTAATCTAATAATGGGATCATTTTTTATTCTTTCCAGATTTTTGGGCATACCCCTCTTGACAAACATGTATTGAATACATGGCATATTAGAATGGAGACATAGGTAGCAGCAATTCTAAGTAATTTGGCATCTAGATTGTCAGTCCCTGCCTCGTGCGTTGTCTGTGTCCTCCAGGTATCACCACGGTGCTCACCATGTCCACCATCATCACTGGAGTCAATGCCTCCATGCCCAGGGTCTCTTACATCAAAGCCGTGGACATTTACCTCTGGGTCAGTTTTGTGTTTGTATTCTTATCGGTGTTGGAATATGCGGCTGTCAACTACCTGACGACGGTGAGGGACGGGAAAGATCGGAAGCTCAGGGAAAAAGTCAGGGAGCAGGTAAGGAACCCCTGTTCTGTTCATACTGAAACTGCTCTTCAAATCCTTTAAACCTATCACCTGCCCTAATCTGTTTTCTTTGCCTCTCTGTCTGTCTACCTGTCTCTATGTCTGCCTACATGTATGTATGCCTGTCTCTCTCTTTCTCTCTCACTCTCTCCCTCTCTCCAGGCCGTTCCCTGTACCTGTGGCATGTCCCACACCAGGACGATGATGCTGGGTGGGACCTACAGCGAAGCAGACACCAACAGCCTGGCAGGCTACACCAGGGCCCCCATTGTGAACGAGGACCCTCCGGAGAAGCAGGAACACATGGTGGTCCACCTGTCCGCGGGAACCAAGAAGAAGGGCCTCCGCGGCTTCCGCATCATCCAGAACACCCACGCCATAGACACCTACTCCCGCATGATCTTCCCTGGTGCCTACATTTTCTTCAATCTCATTTATTGGTCTGTGTACTGCTGAGTTTCTCCAAGACAGCCCTGTTTCAGAGGAGCATGGTTTTCATGTACCAGAACTGAAAAGACAGTGATTATGAGCGTGGTGGTGGTGGCGGTGATGTGATGATTCTGTCTTGTACAGTGAGGAAGGATTTGAACACCCGTTGCCCCTATGGCAGACTTCATGGATTTATGGATCTTTTGATGAGACTATCCTCACCTCCAATTACAATAATCTTAATATTTGTCTATCTGTTTGTACAGCTTTCCTACTATCTGGGCCCCATTCACGAACAAAGTTAAGAGTTTCTTAGGAAGTATTTATTCTTAAACTCCACTTACACCATTTCCAAGAAGATTCTGGCATTCACATTGTTCTCACATGTGGGAACTAAGAACAGAATCTACAAACACGGAAGAGCAGTCTTAAGTAGGCTATGGACTATTCGTGCAAAAAACATGTTCATTTAAAATGATTTGTGATTGTGTTTACTTCAAATCTAGAGTTGTATAACATTATAGGATTGCAATACAATAATGTCTGGATAATTTATAATATCTAATGGTTTTCATTATTTTACAAAGCGAGACTGCTGTCTTTCCAATAATATCCCCGATGAGCCAGGTCCAACTGTGTGTCCTTCCCCGGATACAGCGTTCACTGAAAGAGTAGGCTAATATCATCCCATGCATCTTACTGACACTTCCAAATATAATGGTTGGAGTCCGGTCTTTTATTTTCGCTTGGGCATGCCGCATTGACAGCTGTGTATTTTATATACATTTTTGTAGACTTTAGGCTATTGTATATTGTATTATATCACTGACATTTTGCACTGTTCTGTCTCAGTATGCTCATGCATCAAGGTAAATTCCAGATAGTAGGAAGCCTACTTGGCTAAATTAAAATTGGATTTTGTTTGCCTGCGCTGGATTCGACCTGCCGTTTTCTGACTTACCAACGCATCACTGACACAACTCCACCTAAACCATTATGCTATTGAAAAGTTGGCGAGTTGAGAGCATGGATGACTGGTACTCATTCAGAGAAGTGACATCTGCGCACGACCCTGTAGTTGCATGTCCTTATACAGGACTGGCAGGGAGTTTAGTATGCTTATCCGGGTGTGCGGCCACGCACATTCAATTAGTGAAACTATGGGATTCATCATTTTGAGAAGGCAGGTGCAAACACATCCACCGGTTTACGAACATGCCGTGAATCAAATTGAAGCTTTTTTAGAAACATTAGGAACAAATTTATGAACAGAACTTGGTGAATGAAGCCGTGCGTTGCTACCACAAGAAATGAACGCAACCAAGTAAACGATCACTTTTCCCTGAATTGTATTGTGATCTCTGGATGCAATCCTGTCCCATCATGGTGATGACAGTTAAATCAAAGTATATGTCTGCATTACAGAGACTGTAAATGTTGGTGTGGACTATATCATAGATGGACTAAATGCCCATGCTGGCATCCTAACAGGTGAACTGGATAATTCCCATATCAGGCTGTATTCACCCTGACACCAGGTTCATTTGAAAGAGTATGTAAACAATTGTAAATAAAGTTGAGAGGATCATATGCTGTACTACACAGTGTTTTTGTATTAGTCGATCTGATGATCGAGCAAATCACATGAAAATCTGATATTACATTATGTATTGTACATCACAGCAAGTCAAAATTATTGTCGATGAATAACATGTCGAGCTAATTTATTTATCTGTCTATTTTTCATTCATTTGATTATTGATTGCTTTACATAATTACTTTTTACTGCACTGATTTTTATTTATTGTACAGTTCATACATATTTCACTGATAGATTAATATGCCATTATACCTTAACTTGTGAAAGATTATTGGATTGGATGGAACATACTGTCTGCTTTTATGTCTGGTCAGAAAAGATGTGTAGGGTGCATGCATCCCTAATGCTTATTTGAACTGGCGTATTGTTTTTGGGGTGAGATGTTTCTGTTTGTGTATTGCTAAGAAGGGGTTTTAAAGACATATAAAGCTTTATCAGTGACATATCAAGCTTGAACAGCCTTAAAGTGTACTGTTCATTTTTTTTTATACTGCCATGGTTTCACAGTTATATGTTTTTGTTTTGTTTGGTTGATGGTTTGGATTACATGACTGAACACATTGTTTCATGTGATTTCTCTATCCATTACTCTATTCAGACAGTAGCCTATTAGTGAAAATTGTACTTAAAGTAGTAGATAGCCTCTCTAGCATAAACTGCATTGACCAGGTAGTGATGTCACTCAGAATGCAAGAAAGCTCACACATCACTATTATTGCTCACATCACTATTATTGCTGTAGACATGTCAGCATGTGGAAATAACTCTGTGGAAACCACCTCATACAGATATTAGCCTATCAGCTCCCGAATCAACACTGATTATTGTTGTTTCATCACAAATGTTTAGAATGTATGCTTTTGGAGCAGATTTTATTAAATACAAGCTTTATTTAAAAGCATGTTTGAAGAAAATGTGTTCAATCAATTTTAAGTAAGGGAGAAGAATGTTTAATCCTTAATGAACAAAGTAGGCTAACATTTTCTTACCCTCTGTGAAAAAATTAACAATAGCTTACTTCACCTATGTGTTTATATAGGTGTCTACTAACATATCTCAATTTATTCCAATTCGACCGCAGCGACCTCAGAGTGATGGGGCAACCTGTCGCCCCGAGGTAGCAGAGCGTAGTGGTCGGGAGAGGGTGTAGGGTTTGTTTGACCATGACCTGGAGGAAGCTGTTCCATTAATTACCCTGTAGGATAGTACCAGAGTTATAAACTGGATGCGAGCTGCTACAGGGAGCCAGTTTAGAGAACGAAAAAGGGAAATTGTGTGGGAGGACTACCACTTGATTACTAGTTCAGTGCTGGACAGACATCAAGAGGCTGTTTACATTAGAGGTAATTCAGAGCCAATATAAATGTGAGAACCCTATACTACATAATGAAACAGTAGGATAGAATAGGTGGCTGAGATGGATGTTCTACTGTAGAACATGCTGTATTTGACTATCAATGTAGGGCTGTATTCACTGACATGCTTTTCTTGGTCAGTCTGCATTGTTATTTATAACCAAGGAGCCACCAAATGAGAAAGGTTTCCTCTTGAATAAGCTTGATCATCCCTCCCCATCACTGTGAGTAACTTTCTTATGACCTGTTAATTTTCCGAGTACAATATAACATTCTATGATGATAGTGATTCTGTTCAGTACCCCCAACACCATCCCTCCATCTGTACATCAACTGAGGAACCTACCCTACACTACTTGTAAAGAGCACAAGTAACTGTACAAAAGTATAGAGCCAAATGCACAGCAATTCAAAGTTCAGCAATAGGACTTGGTGCTATATGTATCAATTGACTAGGCGCGTCAAGCTGACATGGCATGGGTTGACCCGGTTGACATGCCAAGACTTGACAAAAATCCCTCCAGCTGGCTCTGAGATTCAGTCTAATACAGCAAAACAAACTCCAAAGTATTAGTATTCAAGGCTTGTTGCGGGTGCTGATGCAGGTGTCAATGTTTTCAGTGGAGGTATTGTATCATCCCCATGCATAAAACATTTTAGTATCAGGCATACTGCCTGGGCC
Source organism: Borostomias antarcticus (assembly GCF_949987555.1). Classification (NCBI taxonomy): domain Eukaryota; kingdom Metazoa; phylum Chordata; class Actinopteri; order Stomiiformes; family Stomiidae; genus Borostomias; species Borostomias antarcticus. Next base: position 24,421,837 of record NC_140239.1, on the reverse strand, counting down.
TCTACACATAGAGAGCACTTCCCTCCTGGTGATTAGCATTAAATGCAAAATTCCCATCCCTGTCTTGTATCACTTGTATCTATGTTTACCCCAGCAGCTGGTTGCTCTGCCGCTTCTTGACAGGGCCCAGTGTCAGGGGAGGACAGGCAATCCTTCTGCAATCCTATAAAGAAGCCCAAACACCTCCAGGGAGCCGTCCCAGAAATGCAACTGCTAAATAATATGACAGGACTGTCATAATCAAGTAGTTTATTGCCTCATTTCCTCATTTCTTTTCCAATGTAGTAGCGATACTTTAGCAGTCCAGCTGCCCACTTAATGTGAGTGACTTTGAATTATGCTGCTGCTGATGGGTTATTAATGATAGCCTATACCATATATTGCTTTAAACATTTTGAGTATTTGTTGTGTAATTCCCTCTACTATCCCCAGTATAGAAGAATAATCAGATGTGTCTTCAGTAGCTTTGTTGATCTTCACAGACTAATGTTAGTTATCTGGGCTTCCTGGGCAAATCTGGTGAAGGATGATTTCCCTCTCAACTGCTTAGTCGGTATAATTATCTGTAGGTTATCGGTAGGCCTACAACTTTATCAAATCACCTTAAAGTATTTTTTAATCGTGGGGACTGCGGTGGTGTAACCATCAGGTTCCGGCAGCTGTCCACCAGGGACCTGGGTCCACCCCCTGGTCTTGCCAGATCTGAATATGGCACGATCCCATGGCTGGATCTCACAGGGGCTGCCACTCCCGAGGGTGGTTAGTTTAATTTCAGAGTCGACGACCTTGGGGGTTGTGCAACAGACTCTCCACAGCAGCGACAGGGGACTATTGGACAATAGGTCGGGTGTGATTGGCTACCTAATTGAGAGATTGAAAAAAACTTTATGTAACTTAATGCAATGAAGTGCAGCAATCTTCCACCCACCAAATCCAGATTAATTAGACTAATCTGGCATCATCATAGCTCAGAATCTTCTGTCCTGTTTCTTGTTTAATAAAAAAATAAATAATTGAATCTAATTATGTGTTTGGGGGGGGGGGGGGGGGGGAGGTGAGGACAAATCGACGGTTACGTATTGTAACTCTAGTTCTAGCCCAACAGGGCATGCTCCTATTGGCTTGAGAAACCCTAGCCAGCAACTGTGCATTGACTGAAGAAACCAAACACGCACCTGTGCCCAACTAGTTCCGGTGCACCGCAGTATAAGCAGGCCTCAATCGCACATCTGCTCCTAGCTGAAACTTGGGGTTCAGCAAAGTCTGCACCCTGTGGGGCTTCGCTCCACTCATAGAACTAGGGTTACAATACGCAACTTCCACCCCACAGGGCAAGCTCCTATTGACATAAGCAGAGCTTCACAACCACACAATACACTCTTGCTGGAGCCGTTAACAAAAAACTGGCCAGCCAGGACACCAGCCAGGGCTCCAGAGTGAAACCATACCAAATGTTGGCCCAACCCAAGCACTGGCCCTTACCCGCCGCACTCAGCTTATCTCAGCTGAGGGCAAGGAAAAGGTATGTGAGGGGCCGGGAACGGTTACACACCGTAACATAACGTGTCTGAGCCTCGCCCAGCTCCAATAGGGACAGGAGCAGACCGCCGCTCACCTGACGGTCTTGCCCCAGACCATCATGTCTAATGATGCCATGTCTAATGACGTCAGCTGTGCCCAGCACAGACGACGCCACAGAGACAGACGACATAGTGGTTTTCTGGCCAAACCCCAGGAGGAGGAGCCAGGCACAAAAGCGGCGGCGATGTCGGGTTCCAGCAGCGGAGAGCCAGTTGTCATTACTTCAATCAAGCCGGCCACTCTGGTAGCTCTCACAATGGGACGTAGTGGAGCACTCAGGAAAGCAGGCTGGCCCCATCCCGCCTCCACGAACATCTCCAGGTCAGGTATCGCCAGGAGAAGACGAGGTGCAGGCTTGGAGGTTGCCTTGTAGCAGTCAGAGCTCCAAAGAGGCAGCCCCGTCACAGCCACAACCTCTGGGAGGGGAACTTCTAGATGATGCGCGGCGCTTTCCAGCAGCATCGGGAGGCTGCTGTCGAAGGACCCAGGCCTGGGCTCACTGTAAGACGAACCACTAGCATCCGGGGCTTCTTAGACTGAGTCATTGTCGGCCTCGGAACCATCTTCTTCCTCGTCAGACAAAGGGAAGGGAGGGACAGCATTGGCGCTGGCTGCTGAGGAGGCACGCCAACATTATCACCCCCGTCTGAGCAGCCCTCAGTGGGTACAGGATATTTGTTCCCCGGCGGCGGTGGCAGGCAGTCGAAGAAGTGCGCTTGGCGAAGCCTCTCCAGAGGATCAAGTTGAGCGCAGGTCTATCAGTCAGGAGACGGCACCAGACCCGGCTTGGCGTGCTGCGGCCCCATGCAGCGGAAGCAGAGTGGATGTCCCACAGAATCTGTCAGGTAGACTAGGCAGCGCTGGCTGGGGCGCCGACTTCACGGTAAGTCGCTGGGTGGTCATCACTGTCTTCTTCCTTCTCAGTGTTCTTGCGAGTGGAAAGTTCTAGGAGATGTGCGGGCGAGGCCCACTCGTACAGCGGTGCACTGGACCTAGGTAGGCACAGGTGCAAGGCCGCTTTAATGCACAGGATTACCTAGGCTGCAGCCCAGAGGCCCATGAGATCAGGGGGCACAAAGCCCCCCCAAAAAAGTGATTTGTCTAATTTTCTGTCCATCACTTGATATTCATTGTTTGTGACTGACGATTGGTCTGATTTACAAGCGCCCCAAGTGGCCAGAAGTACTAGACACAACATAACCGTGTATCAAATGTAGAGTACTTTTGTCTTGTGGCGTTGGAGATGTGCTCGTGAGTGGCTGACAGTGTGCAGCCAGCTAGACGCAAGGAAGGCTAATTGATGGCCTCAAAATGTCCCAGAAAAACAAGTTCGAGAGTGGTGCGTGATCCAAACGAAAACTCTTGCGGGAAAAAGAGAGCCATGAGAATGAGTTGTTTAAAAAATGCCGACGCTAACAGGAATCTTTAAACGAACCCCACCAACTACTAACGCTAGCTCAGGGGGAGAGCTAACATTATCGTCGCCAGAATCGCCACCGTTGGCATTAGAGCAGGCTGAGCAGTCCAGGCCTAACGTTAGCTATGGGAAGGAACGGTCACCTAGCTCAGGAGGAGAGCTAGCCTCGCAGCCGCCACCACAATTGCAACCCGGTCCCGGGCCCTCGAATTCCGAGGATACATCGGACTCGGAGGAGCCAACTAGCGCGCGGGAAGAGCCGACAGGAGTGCACGGGAAGGGCAGGCAGGGCGAGACGATCCTTATAGCACAGACCCGGGTGCGCACAAGTGCGTAGGGAAGGGACGAAAGGACTTCCGATAGGTAAGACATTTATTGCAATGCTTTCCACTAGCCTATTCTAATGGTGCAGGTTTAAATCAGAAAACCTTGTTTTAACATATTGTTTAATCTACCCTACATATTCTCATAAACTGCTTTTAATACAGTTCTCCATCGCTGGTCGCTGTCCAGACTGCTGAATCACTGTGTCGTCCAGACAGCTCCTCAAAATAGAACTTGTCAGTGCTAAAGAACAACGACCAGACATGGTATGATGAAACTGTTCTGTATTCCGCGAGGGAACTCTTAAACTCAGAAATAACAGTGGATCCAAAATCAGTGAATTTGTTATGTGACTCACTGTCGCTGTCAGCAGTGCAGCAGTGAATTGACCCATGGCGATTCTATAACGTCAGTAGTTTGTTCTGGTCAGATAATGTTCAGGTTCTGGAATGACACAAACACATGTGCACACCTGAACATCACCATGAGTGGTTCATGTTGTCCCTGTACTTTACAGCTCATTCGTTTGATTCAATAGGTTATGCTGCCACCTATTGTATAAATGGGGTGACGCAAGGAGTAAATGGCTGCATTTAATGTAATCTACATGTATAGTAGATTACATATTTGCAGCTGCCTTGCCTCTCACCCAGCAGATGATGGCACCCAAATCCTAAATGTTGTATATATTTGATACAGTGTGGTCAACATACTGTAACAGAATTCGATTTGACAAAGGCATGATGCTAGTTAACCTCCATGTGCCTAGAATTCATAAACATTTTGGGTGTCCCCCCCCGAAAAAAAAGTTTCATAGACCTAGTTTCCTGTATTCTGGTGACTTTTAAAGAATGAAAATAACAAAATCATGAGACATAATTGAAAAGTATATTGAAACAGCATGTTTAGCCTACATGGAATATGCTTTCTTTAATTTTGAGTTATGGGGTGAGAATAATAGATAGAATGTTTTATTTAATAAAAAAAATAATGTTTGATGCGCATTGATGCTTAACTGCATACTCATTCCTTCTAAATCATCACTCTTTGTAATCTCTCATCCTGCCCTGTCCCCTTCCTTCTCCTCTCTCTACTCCTGCTGTCCTCTCAACAACCTCTATCCTCTCCTCTCTCACCTGTCCCTCAACTCTGTGCTGGTCCTGTCTTCTCCTACCACAATCACTGCCTTTAGATTGTGAGTCATACTTACCCAGAAGGGACTGCATGCATGCCCTGAACAGATAGGCAAAACTGAAATAGTCTTTGGCGAAATCTGCATTTTTTATGTTAGCATGCCTCGTCAGAGAATGGTTTTCGTAGCCGAGTGCTGCTACTTTGATAATGACAACGATGCTGTCTAAGGTTTTTAATGAAATTCTTTATTAGGAATAACAGTTCTTTATTAGGAATAACAGTTCAGCTTTCAACACTATAACCCCACCCAGACTCGACACAAAGCTTAGGGTCCTGGGGCAAAGCGACGCCCTCTGCAAGGGGATCTTGGACTTCCTGTCAGACAGGCCCCAGGTGGTGAAGGTAGGCAACCACATCTCATCCTCCCTCACACTCAACACGGTAGCCCCCCAGGGCTGTACGTGTTGTCTGGGGTCTTAGGTGGTGGCATCTAATCCGTCGGGCGATCCACTCTTGAATTGTCTGGACCCCCATATCCTGACTGGTCCCTCCTCGGCTCGAATTGTATCCTGTGCCCATCTTACTCCCCCCTAGGGTTGAACTGTGTCCGTGCCCCAGAATGGTGTACTCCTGGCCCAGATTGTTTCTTCGGGGCTGTCCAATTCCCTCGGTGATCCTTTATCAGGCAAAATGGGGGTTCCAACTTTCTTTTAGGTGTCCTTCCCTTAGGAAACCAGTGTGGTACCTCTGAAACCAGTGTTTTGCAGAGTGCAGTTTAGGCCTTTCCCTGTCATCACAGTCTCAGGGTGAGTCACTTCTCTTTTCGGTAGGGGTGGTTCCTCTTGGCCTCCCAACTCCCTGGTCTGCCCTCCTAGAATTATCCACCCCTCGAAACCTTTCTTCTTTTCTCCGGTGGTGTGACCTTTCTTTCAGACTTGGAACTGGTCGGGGGCTCAGGAACACTGATTTGAGAACGCTGTCTTGACTTCTTCTCCATTTCTTCGGTCTCCTTGGTCTTCCTGGTTCGCTCCGATTCATGCTTCGTTTATTTCCTATCCTTCTTATGTTTGTGCTTAGGTTTGTCTGCTGATGTCACCTTAGGATCCGGTGTCTCCTTTTCAGTACCTCTGGGGGTGGTTATCTCCGATGACCGATCCTGCTTTTTAGGGCTCCCAGACACCTTCTCTTGCTCCTGGGTGGCCCCTGAGGCCCCAATGGTCTGCCCCTGTTTTACCTCTCCATCCCTGCCTCCACTCTCCTCATCTTCACCCTGTGACCACTAGGTTGAATCATAATGAGCCTCAGATAGTATCTTTAGTATCCCAGGGATCTGTGAAGAGCCAGCGTGAATAGAAAGTTGAGGAGGAGAAGTTGCACCAGGAGACCTCAATCCTCCTAGGGAAGATCCAGATCTTTCGACCAAGTTCAACCATTTACAGCAAAATAGCTAACGTTACAGGAATCATCAGTGTAACTGCTTTAGCCACTGACTGCTACCATTAATGTTATGGAAGCTGCTGCTAGTTGTTGTGAGCCCATGAGCTAACTGGCTACCCTGCTGTTATTGTGCTGGATTAGCATTGGAAGCATTGGAACTGATGTATCCAGGCAACAAGACCTATCTTAATTTATTAGACATTATTTCTTGTTATTTCAATTCACAGCTATTTCAGTGTCATGACTAGCTTCCGTCCTACCAGTCCTGAACAGAAACAAGCCAGCCATGCACATAAGCCAGGCTGGACTTGACCTAGTTTTATATTGGGGTTCTTGGGAGGAAACCCTTGTGAACACAAAAAGAACATGCAAACTCTACACAGAAAGGCCTGGGAGATACCCCACCTGAGTACCTGACAAGCAGGAATTGAACCTAGGACCTTCTTGCTGTCCTGGATTCTTGCTGTCCTGGCGTCTTGCGACAGTGCAATATACTGTGCCTCCATTCCACTTTGATTGCCACTTTGATTGATACTTTGAATTTAGAGTGAACTGTCCTTTTAATGATGTGAAGATATATTCAGACTCGTGGGGTATGCCGTCAATGATCATTGATCAAAACTATACATTTATAATCAAGAAGAGAAAAACATGAAGATTAGACCAGTAATGTCCACACATAAATATGCTATGTGTGTGGACAGTGGTCTCCAACAAAGACCTCATCATCCTTTTACACGCATTCAGTGTCCTCAATCTACCTAAACATGATCGGCTGCCATTACAGGAATTAATCTTACTTTTGCGGGTGACAAGTTAGCATGAAAGGCTGGTCCTTGTGGGAAATGACTGAGAGGGAAAATCCTCTTGGCATGGAACAAGCTCAGAGGATCTGACAACAAAGCAGACCCTAGAGCACGCAGGGCATTCAAATATAAGACAACAGATTAACTAACAAACACGCTAGAAAATGGGTTAAAAGTTATAGACCGATAGATATAGTATATACCCCGATAAGAGTTCACGTCAGCTGTAGGCATTCAAACATATTTTTAGACAAAGACAGTGCTTTTGCAGACAGAGACAAAGAGTAAACAGCATATAGCCTCAACCTGGGTCAAACTTAACTGAGCCTTGAAATGTGGGCTTCTAATGAACAGTAGCCTATCATCATAACTATAGTAGTGTGCATATGTAATAGGGTTACATTGCAGCCCCATTCTTAACTTATTTGAAGAATTGTGTTACAGTACATATTAAACAATGAGTGGCCACTGATAAAGAACCCAAATTATGAAAGGGTGTGAAAAACTGTAAAATGTCAGCATTGTTCTATTTATGGGATTTATTTGGGCTGATTTTTCATTTATAGGAATCTCGTGTGCCATCTCACTTTCACCGTGTGCAGGAGTTCCCTCTTACAGATCTATTGGTCACATACAGATGGGGAGAAAATCCCATCTGACGTTGTCGGATTTAAACGTTAGGCAGAATTGCTCTCTCCACTGTGAGCATACGACCGTGGGATGTTTAGTCTGTATTTATGTGTAGAGTAATTAGAGTAGGCTAATGTTAAATGTGAATTATGTTTAAAATACGAGAACGACGTGTAGAGAATTCAATGTAGTCTTTAAGGCTTGGAAAATATTTTTTTTTGTCTCGCTGTCAGTTTGGACACCATGCACACTGACGTTCTACTACTTCTGCTGCTTGCCAGGATGGTATATACATCTGAGGGAAGATGTTATCCTAGGGGACCAACACTTAAGACCGACCATCAAATCAGGTATGACATTGTTTCAGATGTGATTTCGGATTAAATCAATAGATTACTCACCACTGTTGTTCGTATGGCACTAAATCCATGTCAACATTACACCCAGGCTACGCGTAATGGAGACAAACTTAACATGGGCCTTACAAGTGTTTCATGACGGACTATATCTTTAACTTCCAGTCTTCTTTTATTTTCTTTTATCCTATACCACCAGACTATTGACTTTGGTTAATTTAGAAAATAGAACAGCAGCCATATTCTGCGACATTTGGCGAGAGATTATGCTTAATACACTTAATGATGGCTACTTCACTTTGACATAACCAGATGTTATGATATGTTGTGTAGTAGCTATGTACTATTTATGCCTGTTAGTAGTAGTAGTAGTAGTTGTACTTTATTGTGCTTAAATTGTCTTTCCAAATTCAGCAAAATCATATCAGACCTGCATGTGTTCTATCCTGGTGGCTGAATTACTTATGTGCAATCTACTGTAATAATATAGGGTTTTATTTGGCTGACAGTGACACAAGGTGACAGTGCGTGGTTAAAAAAATCACTTACTCAGATTACATACCCTGTAATCTGAGTGTTTTAATGTGCTATTTCATTTATTGTTATGACAGGTGGGGGTTAACGTTATCCGATCGGAATGCTGAATGTGAAAATCCCAATGTAATTAAAAGGGATTTTTTAATTACCTAAATGTAAGACATTATCATAAAGGATTAGACTAAATGCTTTCTTTTAGAGACTGGGAATTAGCTATGTTTGGGTAACATGACAGCAATGTGTGCGTCCTACTATACACATTTGACTTACAGTAGATACAGTCAGCTCCTGAGAAGGCTCATGCTCCAGTCCACACAGAACCACAACCATTACGTCATTTTAATTGCTTTATACAGCAAGGGCTTATCTACCTGCATGCTGCTGTTTAGAGTAAGCAGTGGTTGTCATTGCATTCCAAACTTGTTGCAGCTATTAGGAGCTGTCACTCATGAGTTGATGATGTAACTCATCGTGTTAACTGGGCTCACAGCACAAAACTTTTCTAATGTCCTTTGATGCTACCGTCTAGACAACCTCACGTTTGACATCCATTGAGCTGTTAAATCATGCCAATTATTCCAGTAGTCTAACTTTAGCTGACCTTTGTGGCTTTGAAAGATCAGGCCTCAAAAGTAGACTTGGTGATTTCTCTTGTGTGTGATGACGGGGGCTTAGAGCCTGCAACGCAAGACCATGTTGTTTTACGAGTAGAGACAGTTTTCCACCTGCCTGAACTGGCCTGTCAGTGGTGCCATTTGTAGCCATCAGCACAGTTTTTCCAGGTAATTGCCAGGGTTTATCACATCATTTTTATGTCTACCTCCACCACCTCACCTGATGCAGTAGACCCACATTCCACAATGGGCTATACACAGTAAATAATCATGCAACTAGTAATTCCAACTACTGTAAGCATTCTTACTTGGTCAGTTTTCCATTCAAGGTGTGGTATTATTCACACCACATTTAACACCACATCTAAAATGTCCAGTCGTTTGTCATTGAAAAACCACCTCTGCACATTTCTGTAGCAAGTATTTTCACCCTGCAGTATTTCCATGTCTTCCATTGTGTGATCAGTTCTAAATGTAGGGGATGGGTGCTCTAAGCAGATTGACCTCTGCATGTATTTCATTTTTATTATTTGCCAAATATTGCATTGATTCACAAAATCCATACCACTAAGTCACAATAGGTAGGCTGGCCACATCATTTTAGTGGCAGACCAAGCCCTTGTGCAATGGAACAGTCTGTCCGTCGCTCAAGAAGACTATAAGTGATTCAGTCAGTCCCTGTCTAAAACAATCAAACCAATGACAGTTGTGATTAAGTTTTTGCCTGGGGCTTATTCCAAGAATCCCTTTTGGTTAGATTTACTCCACCAGTAGGATTATAGAACACCTTTGGTACTCAATCACCTGGAGGAACTTAGTCAATAGTAATCTGCTCTAACCTTGTGAATAGTATGGTTCTCATTTAATCAAATCGAACTTGTGAAACAAGGAAACAAGATTGAGATTTCAAGGTCATGTTATGTCATGTCTCTACCCATGGATGTTTTTAAATCAAATAGCTCCTGTAGCAAGTCCTATCAGATGTTTCATGTGTTCAGTTTGAAGTAAAGGGCTTAGGGTCAGAGCATAGTGATATAAAATGATACTGTTGAAAAAACCTCACAAAGAAAAGGGTTGTCAATGGGAGATGATAGGGATTTAAAACCATAAACCTGCTTTATCTCAAAATATAGCATCAATTTGTTTATTTATGGTTGTTTAAGTACAGTAAGCCTAACTAACGTATTTCCTTACAGATCTAAAAGAGAAGTAGACATGCCATCGCCAGCTGGACACCACAAAATTGGCAGGTATTTTTGAAGTCTGAATACAATGTGCTACCACTCACCACAACACAGATAAGCAGCTGATTGGTATGCGAGAACTACTGTATATCTGCTTTGGATTATTTACAGTTATTTAAAACACCATACTTAAGCATCGTCAAAACAATCAGCCTCTAAGCATCTTATCAAGCTCAGTAGTAACCAATGCATTTTTGAATGGGGCTGGGTCAAAAGGTTATTTGCCTGTGCTGTGTAGGCCCATTTTTTATATCCACCATCAATTTGCTTTTACGCATTCCAATATTTGTTTGTTCTCAATATTTGTTTGTTCTCACCTTTATACAGTCCTGTATTCAAAAGGAGTCCTGATATGACTAAGACCTTCATCACAAAGTCGGAGCAGCTCCTAAGAATAGATGACCATGACTTCACAATGAGACCTGGCTTTGGAGGTGAGGCTGTTTCATTTTTTACTGTGTGACTTCAGTGTACAAATCTATTATGATATTCACCCAAACCTTGGTGTACAGTAAATCAGTGCATTCGTATCTGAGGAAAAGTTTTCATTTACATATTCAGGTAGCATTTTGTCAGTGCTCAGGAGGATCCATCTAATATTTTGAAAGTGGGGATGTCTTGTGCAGTCTGTGTATTGAATAGATTGCACAACCAGCCTGAGTGCAGGATTAAAACTGCAGTGATTAATTAGCACGCTGGCAGCACCAGTCTGGGGCTCCACATTTCCATAACCCCTGTCTGACTTCTCTAATCATCCCCATTTTTAGCCCGCATCTGTTTACAGTACCTTTGCAAGGAAGAGAGTCTGACAGGCCTCCAAAAACAATTAGGATTTTCTGACAATCCATATGCAGTCAAGCGTAACAAATGCCATGGCTTCTTACGTAACATTTAGCAAGTAGCAAATCCCTTTTAGCTTCTGAAGACGGTAGACATTGCCTCACATTTCATGATGAACACCAAACAGTATTTCAGTATGTTAGAGATGACCATTTCTCAGTTTGAATGTGTAGCAGAGCTTCTTGAACGGTTTTGTTGTGTGCCTCTATACAATAAATATAGGGATATGAATCACATATTGTATTTCTGCTTCAATGGATACACAAAGATGAAATAGGTTATAAAAGGACATTATCCCCTCTGTCCTTCCTCCACTCTCCAAACACCATCAGATTCCCTAGAGCGTTCATATATTTGTTTCTGCACTGTTCCAACATTATTGAATAGGGAGCTAAATCTCATTATCTGAAATGAATACATGAAAACATGAGTCATGACCCTTGATTACATACATAATGTAATTCCAGCTGCTCCGCAAAACATTTTTTTAATGAATAAATAACTTGGTGTCAGTGAGCATTTTTTTTTATGTGTTGTGTTGGATATGAAGGCTTGCTGCCTTTTAATATCCAACACTGCAACACAGCTAATTTATACGGTTGTAGGTTTGGTGTAAGCAGGTTGTTTTTCTGTGGCTTTGCAGGGCCTGCTGTTCCAGTTGGGGTTGATGTCCAGGTTGAAAGTCTGGACACAATTTCAGAAGTGGATATGGTAGGTTTATATACACCTGGTCTGTGTAAAAGTGATTGTTTCTCATAAAGATGTGTCTGCCTTTATTGTAACTAGTGCAAAGTGCCCATGTGCCTGTTGTGGTTTGTTCAAGATCAAGATCTATCTATCTATCTATCTATCTATCTATCTATCTATCTATCTATCTATCTATCTATCTATCTATCTATCTATCTATCTATCTATCTATCTATCTATCTATCTATCTATCTATCTATCTATCTATCTATCTATCTATCTATCTATCTGTCTGTCTGTCTGTCTGTCTGTCTGTCTGTCTACAGGTATCTATATTTTTGATGGCATGGCCGTCAAGAGAGTTGAGAGTGTCTTGTTAAAAGGCAATTATAACACACACACCCTCACCCCACCCCCCTCCAGAAATACCAAACAGCCACAGTAATATACAAACACTCACAGACATACACACAAACAAACATCCACTTAGGACACCTGAGATGGGTTCTATTTTGCAAATAAATTAAAGGAGTAGTAAAGGGAAAATGCATGTTTAGCCCTGTTTTAAGGTTACTTATGATCATATACAATGGTTCAGATCAAAAAGTTGACAAAACTAGCACTTTTGAGAGTCTGATAATTGCTCTACCACCGTTTTGGGCATACAATGGATGTGGGTGGGCACCGTGAAAAATCATTAAAAAAAACATGTTAAACTCACCAAGACAAGAAACTCACCGAGGTGTTAGTTGGCAATCTGACATATAATTCGCCATAAAGTAAGATTCTAGTTCATCTGGAAAGGCTTTTTTAAATATTTAGCATAGAACTATTTAGTCGCAGCACATACGTGTGTAAACTTCCGCTTGAACTGATTCCGATCTCGCGCAATGCCTTGATCTCGCGATAGGCGACGTCCGTGGATTCCGGTTCAGCTTCCTTCCTTGAAAAGCAAGCCGCAGCAACAAGACAAGCTTGTGCGAAGCATTTGTTGGGCATCAGTCGGCAATGTTTGCAAGCACACCACCAAACACCGGTGGTTCGTGGTATAGCGACAGCTTCATCGACCGTCTCTGGCTCTGCGGTTCGGCAAGCCTCCAAGTAGTTGCGCTTCCTGAATCCCCTCTGCAGATTGATCTACACATCTACAACGATCGCGTCAATACAAGTCAATGGATTTCATAAAATGATCAATAAAACCCTACAGGATTCATACTTTGCGGCAAATTTGATATCAGAACACCAACGGACACCAATTACCCCCTCGGTGAGCTTCTTGTCTTTGAAATCGAGAGTTTAACATGTTTTTGAATGATTTTACACGGTGCCCACCCACATCCATTGTATGACCTAAACGGTGGTAGAGCAATTATCAGACTTTCTCACAAGTGCTCGTTTTGACAACTTTTTGATCTGAACCATTGTATATGATCATAAGTAACCTTAAAACAGGGCTAAACATGATTTTCCCTTTACTACTCCTTTAAGCTTTTATTAAATTAGGATTTATCTTAAAATGTATGCTCATTCAAAATACACTTGCCATGACATAGTGGATTATATGCCTGTGTGGTACAGGAATTATGGAGGGGGTGGGGATGTTATAATTGCCTTTTAGACAATACACTATATTGGTCTCAACTCTCTTAAAGGGGCCATGCCATCCAAAATGCAAGGATAGAGGGACGGACAAACGGACGGACAAACTGACTGACAGACTGACAGACTGACAGACTGACAGACAGACAGACAGACAGACCAGTAGATGATTTTGAACAGTGTGTAGGCTTCAGGGAAGATGACTCATGAGTAATTTGGCAATGGCTATTTTTAATTTTTAGCCTGTCGAGAACCGCTGATCCAAACAACTTCACAGGCAACACTACACGTTAGTTTTAGGTTCCTGAGAAATACACCTGCCAAAGACAGACTTCAGATGTGTCATTATAGAGCAGATAGACAGGGTAGATGATGTAAAGTCAGAGAGAGAGGATGAGACACCATGGTCATCATTTTATTATAATTTACACCTTACTGTTCAGCAGTCTTAGTATTAAAGAGTATTAAAGCATAATTAGCACAGTGTGTATCAAGCACAATGTGTATCTCTGTTCCAGGACTTCACTATGACCCTGTACCTACGCCACTACTGGAAGGACAAACGTCTGTCCTTCCCCAGCAACAACAACCAGAGCATGACCTTCGATAGCCGCCTGGTAAAGAAGATTTGGGTGCCGGACATCTTCTTCGTTCACTCCAAGAAGTCCTTCACCCACGACACCACCACAGATAACGTGATGCTGCGAGTGTACCCTGATGGCAAAGTTCTCTACAGTCTGAGGTAGCTAACTCTGCTGGCAGATCCCAACACAGGGATTTAAGCACTGTGATTACTGAAATGGTTCAGGGATAGCTGATGAATGGCAACAGCTGTTAGAATTTGTTGTGCCAATTTAGCTAGCTACGTAAGTAATCTCAGCAAACAAATAAAATAACTGGATGCCAAATTCAAATGCTTTCTCTTCAACCAGGAGCAATTTTCTAATGAAAAAAAGGGATCTGGATCCTAGACAGATTGTACATTGCCACCAAATAGCTAGTGCAGCTTGTATTTGATGACAAGATAATTTAATTGAAACTGTTGGTCAATAAAGTCCCTTAAAGCCGCTGAGAGCGAGTTTGTCATTTGGGTAAGTAATCAGACTGCCGGGGCCAAGTGGCAGCATAGTTAATCCATATTAGAGAGCTTGGCAGCCAACGCAGAGCAGCCTGAGATGACAGTCTCCTCCAGTGGCCGCCAACACACTGCATGCAGGCTCTCCACCTACAAACACTGTCATTGCAGAGGCATTAGTTACACTTAAAGCAATACATAGCATTTTCTCCGGTTTTTCTCAGAACTGCTCCCCCACAGTCTCTGCGAGTAAGTGCACTGTCGTACTGTCGTAACGTTATCAGATTGTCTTTTTCTTTTTCTGGCTTCCTCCGTGATGTTTCGCTTCGGTTTTCTCACCTCCGCCATGATATCATTGAGCTAAAAAACACATGATATCCATAGACGCCGGAATAGTTAGCTACTACTGTGTTGTTTAAGCACAACGTTGCGCATGCGCACTTCGACTGAATGCTGCGTTCTGGGGGCGCGAGTTTTAAAAGGTAATAAATGTCAATGTATTATCTTTCTGAGTAGACTGTTTGGACGATTCAGCTTACTTTTAGTAAATCCAATTTGAGAATAAGCACCAGACATGTTTGTAAACGTCAAAATATCGCGATGTATTGCTTTAAAGTATGGATGTGTTGGAGGCCATGCTCAGGAATCTGGATGTAGGCAGGCCAGGGGTATTTCCTTCAGAACCTGGAATGTGAACTGTTACCATAGAAAATCAATGTTCATAAGTAATTCTAATCTTGGTGTGGATTATGGGATTTATCTTTTTTTTTATGGATGTACAGCTCTTGCAGGGAGTTGAGGTGGGGGTCAGGGTGGTGTATGTCACATTGTGGACACCATGCAGGTCTGACCACTGGGTTAATCTCTCTGGAGTCAGAAAGCAAAGACATTTTCCAGACTGAAGCAGATTGGGGAGAAGAATGATTCTCTGTTGATGGGCTTCTGTCACAAACGATCCTGTGCAGTCATGTCCCCTCCAGTGATCTGGATTATCTCTGCTTTTCTCATCCCTACACTGGGCTGGGCGCTCCAAATCCCCAACGAAGCCCATGACCGGGGGGGGGGGGTGTTTGACTGAAATACGATGCGTAACGTTCACCCATACCCACCAACCGCGGTTCAGGTGCTGGACTAACTGGGTTGTGCTCACCTGTTCTCCCACGCAGAGTCACAGTCACAGCCATGTGCAGCATGGACCTGAGTCGTTTCCCTCTGGACACGCAGACCTGCTCCCTGGAGATCGAGAGCTGTACGTTTTCCGAAGTCGACCCTTTTCTCTGCAGTCACACACCAAAACTATACCATAGCTTGTGTACTCCCATGCTTCGACAGGAGCTCTTATACCATGTGTGCTCAACGTGGATGCTTAGCATGCTAACTGTACAGTATGTGTCACTCCAACCCCCTTCAGATGCGTACACGGATGATGACCTGATGCTCTACTGGAAGAAAGGGAACAAGTCCCTGGACACGGACGAGAGGATCTCCCTCTCCCAGTTCCTCATCCAGGAGTTCCACACCACCACCAAGCTGGCCTTCTACAGCAGCACCGGTACGGGGCGCTCTCCGTTGACCGTGTTCACCTGGTGGTGTCGCAACGTGACTCTGTTCCTCTCTCCCCTCCAGGTTGGTACAACCGTCTGTACATCAACTTCACCCTGCGGCGCCACATCTTCTTCTTCCTGCTCCAGACTTATTTCCCCGCCACCCTGATGGTCATGCTGTCCTGGGTGTCTTTCTGGATCGACCGACGGGCCGTACCCGCCAGAGTACCGCTGGGTGAGTGGCGGTCATGAAACAGATGGGCTCGACAAAGATGATACTGTACTTGGAACCATAAAGGGTTATTGGGTCATCCGCACTGAAGAACCCTCGGAAAAGCACTTTATCAAACAAAGGACTTAACTAGAACCATTTCATCAATAAAGGGTTCTACCTATATGGTTTCCAGTATTTCCTAATCATTGAGGCTAGGCATGTGGTATTCTTTTTCTTTTTTTTTTCCACACTGGATTTTATCCCGTTTTCACACAATTGTGGTAGCCAATTGACCTAGTGTCCAATTGAGGATTCAACGCAAAAACCTGCTGGTCGGCGACGTGAAGAAGAGACAACTCCTTGACTCTCTCAGCTTGCGACTGTAATTCAGACACCAGATGGGGTCGCTGAAGCGTGTCAAACCCTGAGATTAAACTAACCACCCTCAGGGAGCGGCGGCCCAATATGCCGCACCCTCCGGAATCCGCCCATACGAATTCTGACCTCAGTATCTTGCATATTATGCTATCCTACTGTATGTCTCCAACATGGGCTCATGTGTTGTCTGGTGGCTGTGTCCTCTAGGTATCACCACGGTGCTCACCATGTCCACCATCATCACTGGAGTCAATGCCTCCATGCCCAGGGTCTCCTACATCAAAGCTGTGGATATTTACCTCTGGGTCAGTTTCGTGTTTGTATTCTTATCGGTGATAGAATATGCCGCAGTGAACTACCTGTCCACAGTACAAGAACGGAAGGAGAGGAAGCTTCGAGAAAGGGTAAGTGCCTTAACAACAATTGGAGCACCTTGTATGCTCACTCCCTCCCTAGTCCAAAAAGACCTAATGGACAAATGGCATAGTATTGTACTGAGCTGTGTCTAAGCTGGCATCCATGTCTGTCCGCAGCTGCCTTGTACCTGCGGTATGACTCATGACCCAGGCATGATGTCCAGCTACAGCGAGGTGGACGTCAACACCACGGGGAACTACTGCATGGCGGAGGAGAACGGCGTGAAGAGGGAGAGGATGCTGGTGCAGCTGGCGCTGGAGAGCGACCAGATCACTGGGCACGTTGGCTCCAGTCCCTACAACAGCATGTGGATCGATACACACGCCATTGACAAATACTCACGAGTCATCTTCCCTGGAGCCTACACACTCTTCAACATCATCTACTGGTCCATATACTCTTAACACACAGAACATAATCTGCTGGTCCGTATACTCTTAACACACAGAACGGAGGTGGTCGCGCTGAGCGATAATCACTGGTTGATGGCACAGCAGTCATCGCAGCACAACAATGGTACCTGGGGCCTCATTTATCAAAGAGCGTGTAAATTCTGGTGTAAAAGAGGGCGTACGACGAAAACGCGGAAAATGCACAATGTAGCGTACGACGAGAATATTTACACGCTTTTCGGATCTATCAAAAATGTCGTATGCCCTTTTCTGCACGAGAAATCCGAGACGGGCGGAGAATAGAGTGTACGCGCACGCGCCTCGTGTTCCGCCCCCTCCACGCCCTAATCCAACCATATATGGTCAAAACTATGACGGCACAACGGGGATTCCCCGGAAGGAACCGACATAATATAGCGTCGAGCATTAGGACAGACAAAGACGTTTATGGAAAAACGCGGAATGAAGAGAAACTTTTCGGAGACGGAGGTGCATGTGCTTGTTGGTGAGGTCCACGCGAGGAAGACAATCCTCTTCGGAAGGTATTAATAGCCTACCTTTGTCTGTTTGCTCCTACAGCTTAGTAGCCTACTTTAGCTACGTATTGTGCATCTAGGATTTGGCATACACGGACATAGCCTACTGTAACATGTGGCTGTGAGGAAAGAGAACATTCTGTGGTAGGCTATGATTAAATTAGGACCAAACACAGGGAACAATAACGCAGATGACCACTTCATAATGTTAGAACACATTAAACATTTTCCCCTCTGGGAAATTAAGACTCATCTAAATCACCCGGTAAATCACAGCATTTAATTGACTGCCAACAGAAAAACATATCAAATGAATATGGCTGCACAATGAAATGTTTAATGCATAATCAAGTTCACAGACAAACTCAAGGAACATGATTGAAATTGTTTCTCCAGACTCTGACGTGGGGTGGGACTCAGAGGAGGGGGAGTCTGCAGTGGTCCTGGACCTGACGGTCGTGCCCCCGCGAGTTGTACCCTCCACCTCCAGCGCGCCGGCCTCCACCTTCTTATCAGCTTTGAATATATATCTTGGCAAACATAACAGAATGATGTACAAGGAGGGGACAGATACCTAGTGAAAGTACTATTGGTTGCTAGTAAAAAGACAATAACGAGGGCTTGGTATAAGGTGGAACGCCCAACCAAGGAGCAGTGGTGGGTGTTGTGGAGGAGATGTATGTTAGGGAGAGGTTCACGCATGCATTGAGGATGCAGGAAGGAAAGTTTGAAGGGAGATGGGAAAAATGGATGGATTATAGAAGGAAGTGTGATGATACCACTAATATTAAAATTGTCATATTTGAGTAAGAAAAAAAAGCTGCATGGATGGATGTACCCATAAGCTGTTATTGTAGGTTTTTATGTTTTATTGTATTGTCGTTGTATGGATGGAAAATGCTAATAAAGATTCAAAGTAAATAAGACAAAGAATATGGATCTTGGTTATGGACACACCAACAAGCCAGCCGTCACGCGCAGCGCCTGCCTCCAGTCTAGTCCCTACCCTGCTGAGCGCCGGATTCATTTAGGCTCGCATTACGCACAGGAGGACTGTCATTTATATGCTTACCAAAGAGCAAACAGGTCCACATGATCACATATTAATGACAATCTAATTGGTCAATTATTGCCGTTTGATGGAGTGCCTGCATTAAGTGTGTGACATATAGCGCGGAAGGGTTTGGGACAGCGCATAGGTACAGTTTGGGGAACAAATCCATATCGAACCATGAATGAGCCGGTTAGAGGACACGTCTAATCTTGCATTGCGATATATGTTTGTGCTGAATTGGCCTAGTAGCCTACATGATTGTGCGTTCATGAACTGTCGCTCTTATTCTCTCCGTCAAACATAGTAATTCACCGACGCACCACCGGCGTCGCCAGTTCCCCCTGTGTTCAAGAAGGGCGTAGAACACCGTGTAAATCGGTACGCCAACTGGAGAGGTGTCCTACAAAAGCGCGGAGAAAGGCGACTAAATTTTCGCCCTTACGGCTTGATAAATCGCAATGTGGGGGGGGCAAATGGCGTACGCCTGAACTCGCGAAAAAGACCGTGTAAAAGAAGGCGTACCTCAATGATAAATGAGGCCCCTGGTATGCCCAGGTGGTCATGGGATATGGAGGGTAGGCCATGCACAGCTAGAGAAACAGACTGTTTTTGTTATTGTGATGAATGCACACAAAGGATCCGATGTTGTGTTTTCAGAGAGTGAAGAAATTCATTGAGTTTTCTTCATTGAGTTTTCATTCACATGGAGTGTTGGACATTTCATGGGAGTTGGTATGAGACAATGTAATGAAACTCTTGGGACACTTTGCAAGGCATATACAAGTTTGACATCATACCACAGAGTTATCTTCAAATAACAAAAAAACAGTTTTGGTTTATATATTTCACTCTTATTAGAGGATATATTTTTGTTTGATACAGTGTATCTGAAGGTCTCTTAAGCATCTGGAATTCTACTTTTATAAACAAGTGAATGTGCTTGAGGATAAAAAGTTAGCTAGGGAACAAAGCTATACCAAATACTCTCTGTAATCATAAGTAGACTGTTGTTCAGATATTTGTGTTTGTTCAGAGTTTGTATATATTGTCTTCTGTGTAATGTGACATACAATTAGACTGCATCTAGACTTTAACCCATGCTCTGATGTCACCCAGAACATTAACAACAGACTGCACCTTCAAGTCATAATGAACAGTAGTATATGCCATGTCATGATCTCTAAGTTTACACTTTCTTAAAGTTAAATGTAATGTTAAGCAGTGTGCAGGTCATCAATGTATGCAATGTATCTAGAATTTGTGACTTGCTAGTCGGCTGCATGACTGGAATACTGAATTACACTACTTGTATGGTAAACACTACTGATGTTATTGGTGTGCACTTAATGTAGTGTCATTTTTTCTACTCACAACTCCACTTAAAGTTTTTACTTTCTCTACTTACCCTCCCAAGAAACACTCTTCATTAGGTATTATGATGGTTTTCTAAGACTATGCTGGGATCCAGCAGGAAGGACTATAAATGCATTTGAATAAAGTTCAAAGAGTATATGATATCAGTGATCATTTTTACATAATGCAATACAGGATTATAGGATATTTTAATTGCACTGCTGATAATATACCTCCCCAAACAGCATCGCCAGAGATTTCATATACATGTTGAGAAAATATACATTTGGTTTAGTATTGTTTCATATCACGTCAGTCACACAGAGTGTGTGTGTGTGTGTGCTCAAGGGACAGCTACTCCACATGGCTGGCTGTCCCTCAGGCTCCTCTCCTCCTTCAGCTTGTCCTCTGTGAACTCCTCTGTGACCCTCTGCAGCAGCTCAGGGCACAGCAGCACATCCAAGGCTGTCATGGCCAGGGCCTTGGCTACTCGCAGCGTGTAGAATTGGGCTTTTTCATCACCTGCAGGGATTCAAACACACACACACACACAATAACTAACTTGACAATATCTGAACACGCATACTGTACAATATCATAGACAATACATACTGATACTGATATAAT
This sequence comes from Borostomias antarcticus, assembly GCF_949987555.1. Lineage (NCBI taxonomy): Eukaryota > Metazoa > Chordata > Actinopteri > Stomiiformes > Stomiidae > Borostomias > Borostomias antarcticus. The sequence continues at coordinate 24,401,041 of NC_140239.1, read as the reverse complement.
GACATTCAACACCTTTATCCTATCTCAGTGTCATGGTTTAGTCATACCAGCAGCAATGGTGTATTCTTCTGTGTGATTCAGGGCATCAGAACCAATGTAGAAGTAGGGGTGTATTCCAGGCACATTAAAAGACACATTGCCAAAGTCTGTGGAGCCTGCATATTTCAAACACAATAGTTTCTTATCACACACCATTACTGCTTGCGAAACATAAAAACACTGTTGCCTACTGTACCAAGGAGATTTTAGAAAGCCTAGTTCGTCACCAACTGCCCACAGGGGGGCCTGTGCAATACATACAAAGCCCTGAGTACTATAGATGCAGATGATGGGCCCTCACCAGAAGAGTTTTTGAGAACCTCTTCATCTGTGGTAAATTCCATTCCCAAGATCTTTCCATTAGTCTCGAACAGCCCTTCCAGAGTGATATTTCGCAGGATATTGTCAAATGCATTCCTCGCAAACTCAATTTCAACCTTAGAGGATACATTTCAGTGAGTTCATCAGCTCATTTGATTTCTGAATAAAAGGCTTGTAAACTATTGCTGACTACAAACATACAAACGACATGTGATGATCGTTTTACTTACTTCACAGCCAGTTGCCATAGCAGCTGACCTAAAACACATCTCAGCTTTTCCCTTGATGGTGGGTAGATCCTTGTGCGAGGGAGTACGCAAGTAGTACTCCAGCTCTGTGTAGGCAGGGATAATGTTGGGTTTCACTCCTCCATGTTTAATGATACCTGCACAGGAAGAAGTGGAGTTCAGGGAGAATAAATTGGGGAAACGTCACCCGTTCATTTCTTTCACTCTAACAGGTGACAGGCAGCCATCTTGGTGGAATTTTGTATCAAGCTTTATTTGGAAACTCGTCAAAGACTGTGTGAGATGCCACCCCTCAGGGATTAACTAAGCTATCCCTCACCATGGACTCTCCAGTCCGGCTTCAGTTGCTGTCTGAGCACAGAGATGTTGTTGTAGGCCATCACAGCTGCGTCCAGAGCATTGATCCCCGCCCAGGGGTGACTGGCAGCGTGAGACGCCCTCCCGTGGTACTTCACCACCACACTGGAGAGGATATGAAAAACAAACCCTGGCTTCACACATGACACATTACCCTAGTCTATTCTGGGAGTAAAGCAGGAGCACAGCGGACCACTGTCACGCAGACATACTGGCCTGCAGCCTGATATAGCAACACTGCAATGCAGCCCTGGAGCCTTTAGTAAAGCCAGAGACCTTGGCTACATTTTAGCTACCAGGGTTTTGAAGACATTCATTTTTACCCTGCAACAATTTATTTTGCTGTGCTATGCGTATGTATTGAAAACAGCTTTGAGAAGCATTACTATTTTCAGTTCTTATACATACTGTACTGAAAAAATGATTCAATACAGGCCTGCTGTTTGTGTCATGACCTTACTCATGCTCAGCCACACATGGCAGATAGGGGGCATCCTCCTGTGAGGGGTGGGCCATGAATACTACGTCTAGCCCCTCAAACGCCCCCTGCTTGAGCATGTCTATTTTACCCCCACCATCCTCCTCAGCTGGGGTCCCCAGCACAGTCACCTGTGGACAGAACAAGTTGGCTAATCAACACTCTGTTTCCAAGTTCCATGCTGCCTCAATGAAACTACAGTTACGTTACATGGCACACATAGAGGCTTATTTTAATTGGTCAGCATTTGGACAGGTTATATCACTGTCTTCAAATGACTGCACTCAGGTTCGAGAGGCAGCTGGCATATGCGCGACCTCACCTGGACACAGGCAGGGAAATTGGACGTGCGTTCGACCAGTGCTTTTAAACCCAAGGCAGAGGCGGCTCCCACTTCCGCGATCAGATTGTGGCCACATGCATGTCCAATTCCAGGCAATGCGTCGTATTCGCACAAGAAGCCAACGTTGATCACACGGTCCTCTGTGCGACCCACGGGTCCCCAAGTCGCACGAAACGCTGTCTCGAGTTTAAAGTGATTCTCGACTTTCCATCCCTTTTCGTCTGAGAAAAAGGTTACCAACCTATCGTGAGCCGCTCTCTCTTCATAGGCCAGTTCTGGGCAACTCCATATATCTTTGCTTAAACGATAGAACTTATCTTTAGCATCGTCAATACACTGGCCAACGTGTTGTTTCAACTCCAGGAACGCGTCTGGAGACATGTTCTGAGCCATATTCTGGTGGAAACTTCTATGCCAACGCTTAAACTCCTCGCGAGATTTGGCATGCAAAAGACTATAAAAGTTATGTACTTTGAGTGAGAGTGTCATCCACAAGATACTACAGTAGGCAAAACATGTATGCTCACATTTCGTCGGCAGGGGGCACAGTTTACACTTCCATAACAACTGCACTGCACAGGAGGTTAAAAAAAGATTTAAACGTGTATTTATTTTTATAAAAAAGTTGTCATATAATTTGAAACAAAAGTACAAATGCCAATTGAATTATATTATATAGTCACCGTCTCTTCAATTGAAAGTAGGATCTAATGATTTAGTTGCGTAAGGTTATCAGCCGGTTTGGCAGTGTAGGCAGTGCTCTATCAGTCTCTTGTTTTACCGTAATTTCCCTGAAAGGGCGTGCTTTAATTACACTTATTTTAATGGAAAGATATATTTATTTAGCGAAATGATTGGTTAATATAGACCATGTACTCAGTTAGCAAACAGTTTCAAACTACAAGTCGCTGTCATTAATTGATAATGAATGAATTTGGTTATTTTGAGCTGTCTAAAGAGTGCAGTTGATTTAGCTGGCGTAGTTACCCATGTTGCTAGGAGACCATACTATACACAAAACTCATTTGTAGGCTATGGCTCTATGGTACACATTCGTTGTCGAGGTCAGAAAATAAAAGCGTTATATAGTCTTGAATCTAAACAAATTTGTCCTATCCCTGAGTCATTTGTGTAGTTTCAGAATCAATTGCCTCTGTGGGTGCCGTCAATCGCAAGTGGCTATAAAACTGCGGAGCAAACGGAGAGAGGAGAGAAAGCGACGCCATGCCCAAGAAGCAGGTCGGGATGACTGAGGAGGAGAAGCTCCTGTTGATGCAGCAGAGGGCCCAAGCAGAGGAAGAGATGGCCAAGAGGAAAGAGGACATGCTCACTCAGTTCCTCAAGGTAAGATTAGTTAGTGGGGTTTTTTCCCCCCTCAAAAGAAGATCAAATCAGAGCTTCTCTCCACACAGGTGGACCTCATTAGAATCACAATTAAGTTTGGAGGACTTTGATGCCAGGGAAAGTGTGAACACCTGGTTCATCCAGGGACAAATGGCAAGAAGGCCAAATTATAGGTGTTGGCCATCTGCAGACCCTGGGGCTTCTAGGGATCTCGTGTAAAGGGGGAAGGGAACTGCAGACATAGTCATTTAACATTTTATACTAAGTACAGCCTAGAAATAAAAACAACTAGAAAGCATTCGGTGACCGCAAACCTCCGCCCATAATGCATGTCGTCAGCATGTACAGTGCCAGTGACATTAGGGTACCAATACTTAGAGGAGACAAATGGGGGAAAATGTTAATGAGCAGCTAGGTTTGACACAGCTGGGGTCCGCCGAACGGGGGCTTTTCGGCTCTGCTTTCTGATGTCAGCTACCTAGCTAGATATGACAGGACAGACAACAGTAATTGAATGGATGTACCTGCCCCGTGATTTGGATCGGCTACAAAATTGAATGGGTTCTAAGTTGGCCCATACACCTCTCCACCGAGTTCCAAGAAAATCGCTCTGGTAGTATTTGCGTAATCCTGCTAACAAACGAAAGAACACACAGCACCGAAAATATAACCTCCTCCCCCGGACTTCATTTTGGGCAGAGGTAAAAAAAAGAAGAAAAAAAAAGAAGAAAGAATAAAATATACAATTATCGTAAAATAATGTTGGTGAAATAACAATATATATAGTAAAGAATGTGAAATTCACACACATGCAGGGCAAGTTGGCGTTGTATGCCTCCATGGCTTGCCTGCAAATGCGTCAGAGTAAGGTTAGAATAAGATAAAAGTTACACTCGGTCCTGTGCTTCTTTATAATCAGAATCAGAATTTGTTTATTGCCATGTAATTTTTCAACATACTAGGAATTTGCTTCAGGCATGATGCATATTCCTAGTAGGCTATGTTGAAAAACTACATGGCAATAAACAAATAAACTGATTATAAAGAAGCACAGGACCAAGTGTAATGTTTATATCTTACTTTACTCTGATCTTGCATTTGCAGGCAAGCCGTGGAGACATACAATACCAAATTCAAATAGGCTACACAACAGTGCTGTTCAACGTGAGGCAAAAGTCTAACGTTAAAGATTAAAGTAAGCGCTCTCTTATTGTTGGCTAGATGGTGTTACCGGTAATACGAGTGTTGTCATCGGTTTATTAGTCGGTGGGAAAAAATCCACACTATAACATCCCTAAGATGCACACCCACACAGACACACACACACCTCACCAGGCAAGTGTAGATTGAACTAGGCAAGTGTAAATTGAACTATGTGATTAGTACACTAATAAAAAAATAAAAAACTGTTTTTCTTAATTAATTCATTCATTCATTCATTCATTCATTCATCAAGTACTTTTTTCTGCCATTAAATTATGTAATACTGCCACTAACTGAAAAACTTAGTGGCAGCACTGTGTAAAATGTTAGTCTGGAGCCCTGCTTCTCCATTCTTCTCCTACCAGGATAAGCTGCAGAAGGAAGAGAGGAATAGTGCAGTAAATCTGCACAAGCTGACACAGCAATGGCGGGCACTTCTGCGCCAGACGCGAGCAGCTGAGCTACTTAGTGACATCGCTGTGCTCAGCCAGACCTTTGAGAGGGTCCTGGATCGGAAGAACAGTGTTATCAAGGTGAGATATTTATTTATTTACCCAATTGATTTTCCACAAACTTGTGTGCAGTGCTGAGTGTCTCTATATTATTTGTATGTCTTTGTCACCCTTCTTCCATCTCTTTTTCTCTCTATCCTAGTGCTTGGTGTGTGACCTTAGTGAGGCAGAGCAGCAGTCAGCCCAGGCACTGCGCTCTCATCTGCAATGTGTGGACTCCCTGCTGGCCTTGCAGAAGGGCAGACTAGCTTCACTGGAGCAGCAGTGGAACAGCGGCCTAGAGGAACTTGGCTCTGAGTTCAACTCTGAGAGGTGTGTGTGTGTGTCTGTGTCTGTGACAGAGAGACAGTGAAACTTTCTTCATCACATTGAAGGTGAATTCACAGCTGCCTGCATGTGTGTTTCACAGAGGGCAGGTCCTGTTCCAACACCAGCAGGAGTGTGCCTACCTGGAGGATGTGACCTTTGCCATGGAGCAGTACTACACTGAGTTGGACAATGAAGCTCGGCAAGACTACCAGAGCACCAGTGACGACATCAAAAACATGGTGGGGCATAGCCCTGGCTCAGACAGCTCAATCTTTACATAATTACATTTTAATCATTTAGCAGATGCTTTTATCCAAAGCGACTTACAAAAAGTACATTTGTCAAGAGTAAGTGAACTGACTGTACATCCCAGTCATCGTCAGTAAAGCCTTCTGTAAGCCTATTGACGATTTAATGATACACTCCCTCAGAATCCGCTCCTTTGCTGACCCAGTGTGCCCCTGCTGTGGTCTCTGTCCCCCTTTTAGAATATTGAGGAAAAGCATGCTCTGCGGATCCAGCTGGACGGGACAGTTGAGGGTCTTTGGCGTCAGGTCCAGCAGGCCCTGCGCAGCTACAACGAGGCCACAGAGGATCGCCGTATCGCCTTCGAGTCGCTTCGCACCCGTGACCAGCGCAGTGCTCAGGAGATCGACACGCAGATGAGGAGGCTGCAGAAGATGCAGGTCAGTGCAACAACCACTAATGCATAATGTCACATTTATCGGAGCGCTCCTTCATTTCTCTCAGTGTGTTAATGTGTTATCTGCCCCATTGATAATGTACAGTACAACAAATAGAGTGCGTCCATTTGTCTCTCGTTGACTTCCTCCCTAGGACTCCATCTCCATGCTGCGCTCCAGGCTGAGCTCCAGTCAGAGGGAGAGTGAGGGGGCGGCACGGGGGCTGAGGGCCACCCGGGAGGAGGTCACCCTGCAGGTCCGCCAGCTCAAGGCTCAGCTGAGCCGTGCCCGCGCCTCCGCCAGGAGCCAGCTCGCCGGCCTCACCATCCACAGCAACGCCGCCACCAAGAAACTGCAGGGCATCATTGCTAAGGTGTTGTAAGACACACACACACACATACACCCTTATCTCACGTGGCAGCTGCCTGACACAAGCCCAGCTATTAGCAATGGCCACACATCACACACACTATAAATCATGCATACCCAAATCATGCATACCCAAATTTACACTTACTGTCTGACTTGCCGTACACCCTCACTTATGATGAGTGACGTTTACAGCAAGGTTATTATAGTTAACGAAAACTACGAAAACTAGGTGTGAAAAAACATTTTAGTTAACTGAAATAAAAATAAAAACTAAGGTTTACAAAAAAACGATAACTAACTAAAACTGTATTGTGTGTTTACAAAACTAACTAAAATAAACTAAAATTGTAGAGAAAATGTCCTTAGTTTTAGTCTTTTTCATTTCATACATAAGCCTAGTATTTTGGGTGGATATTAAATCTATCCTCCATTATTTCTTTAGCTGTGCCCCTGCGCAGAAGTAATCTGACATTCGCCAGATGGTTTGTTTTGCACAGAGTGAAACAACATGAGCTCACGAGATCAGGATGGTCTCACGAGGCTAGCGCAAAAAAGAAAAAAAACAAACTAATAAAAACTAAACTAAAACTAAGCGTTATCAAAAAATAAAAACAAAACTAAACTAGCAAATCTGCTTTAAAAACTAATTAAAACTAAACTGAAATTGAACACAAAAAAGTTAAAACGATATAAAAATAAAAACTAATGAAAAAAGCAAAACTATTATAACCCTGGTTTACAGTCACACTGTCTTGTTTCTGTCCTGTTGGTTTCAGGGGGAGAAGCTGCTGCGTCTGGCTGAGATGTGTCGGAAGATGGAGACTGAGTATGAGAAAGTCTTGCCTTTCTACACATCTTCTCTCACTGCCGAGGAGCAAAGCCAGGATAGGGCTAACGCTATGGAGCCCCCCTCTGAGGAACTGGCAAAGGTAACCCAATGCAACCAAGAACGGAAGAATATATATTACTTTTATGGTGATACTGGAGGGAGTAGTAAGTCTTTGTGACTAAACTTTATCGTTCCTTTTCCAGGCCATGCTGGACTACAACGACCTGAGGCGGTTCTGGCAACGTTATAACAAGGTTCTGCTGGAGCGTCTGTGTCTGAGGAAGGAGAAAGGCTCTCTGACCCGAGAGAACCAGCAGCTTAGAGTTCTTCTGCGCCAGTACCTGGATGGAATTTCCGTTAGCGATGAGATCCTACGCCACCGCAACCCCCTGCTCATGGTCTCCCAGCCCACCCTCACTGCCCCCCCGACTACCTCGGACGGCCAACGCAAGCGCCACACTGTGATAGAGGCGGCACATGTAGTACAGCGTACACTGTAGAGAGGGATACTCATCTAACAGGGACAACATCTATATTGCCTGCACCTGTTGCACATTAACTATATGTCACTATAACCTCTGTGATATACTTGAACAAAAACCTCTACAGTATGAACTATTAATTTGTATAGACTCCCATTACCATTATTTTATTTTCAGGCATCATTATACCATGCTGAAACACCAACCAAATAAACAAGAGGAACATTACCACTCACATTACATATTGTGGATTCTTAGTGTTTGGTAAATTTTATTTGAATAGTGTGACGATTCTGCGTAATTTCTTCTTGCTCTTCAATTGCACAGGACATCTACTGTATAAGTGGTTTTCACTGGTCACTGATATGCAGCTTATTGGGTGATGGCAAACATATTGAAAGTGTGTCAAGAAATCAACAAAACAATCTTGGGAAGACCAATAAGCCAAGTCTAATGTCATCTAAATTTGGATATGAAATGAATCATGAAATAAAACATGCAATGTGTATTTCATTGAACATTAAATTACACTACACAGAAATCACTACAAAGAAATTACCTAACAAAGTACTAACAAAATTTGTATTTGGAACAATAATACAAATTCTCCAGTCATGCTGAAAGTTCTAGCAGCTGCCTCCCTTCAAGTATAGGTTAATAAAATAATAATAATAAAATACATCATCTAATGATAAGTCTCAACCACCTCTGACCAGATCATGCATTTCCCTGGAATGAGTAAACATGTATGCTCATATCTCACCAGCAGGGGGCACCACTCTACACCAGCAACAAGAACCCTGATGGGCTGCCCTGTGGGGAATGGACTCTACTGGAATAGTGAGCTGAGCACCTGAAATAACTTTAGTTGTTCCACTGGTGTAGCGTATTAGTTTTCTGAATGCAATGGTGGCAAAATACTGAGTGTGTTCTAACCAAACAACCTTGTTAGACTTAAGAAGCGTACAGACAACATATTGGGGGGTTGCCAATAGTTTAATGTAATTTTAATTTTAGATATGAAACATCATAAAATAAATATATTTCATTTTCATCAATTACAATAGGAGAGTGCTTTTTGTTTAACATATAATTTGGTCACTGGACAGAAATAAAAGAAAAACTTGCAACAAAATGTACATGAGTTTTTGGTACGTAATACAATTTCTCCATGTGTGAAATCACTAAGTCAAGAAACAAGATCTAGCAGCTGCCTTGCTCCAAAGCATATGGGGTAAAAGTGTGTTACATAAAAAAACAATGATCATTCAAATTACATAAATGATCGTGAAACATACTTTTGGTAAACATTTTCAGTACTTCGAATGAAACTCGACACCGAAACAAAGGGTAAAGAGGTATGTGAGAGAAAGATACAAAGTCCTTTGAAAATAACGAAAAATAGAAATAATGCCAGTGCTAGAAATTCAGAAGAGCACTCAGTCTTGATGCTGAATGTTAAGTTTCCTGCAGCAGTTGTCCTTATTAGATGGCAGATCCTTGATTTTGCTTTCACATTGTCACTCCATCTTCTGGACCCTCCAGAGAGTTCCATGGATATTGTGGGTCAACTCTGCAGTGCATTCAGGCAATAGCAACCATGTTAGGTGGACAGAGATTCACAGAACCCCTAACCATCCCACAATGTTTTGCTTCCCACTAACATGACCCGTGTTGGTTTTCAGTCTTGTGCAAATATGTAAGAAAATCTCTTACGCTCAATGTGCCCCAATGGGTATTGCAGCCCATTCACAGAACTTGTACAAAAGTGCACCAGTTCAAGGTGAACATCTTATTATAGGCTTCAGTAACAAAACTATACTTTCAGTTAAAATAACATGAAAAATATACAATTATATTACATGTTTACATTATGTACATTTCCACAAGTTCAGTAAAAACCCAATAAACACAAGGCCGCTTTCTCAAAACAATATATGAAATTGTATTACAGATCAAAACTTGATACATTCTGTTGAAGTGACATGTCCAGTTCCCTAATACATCAAATTGTTCAATGCCAAATTTGGTGTCAATGATCAGATATTGGGTTGTTTTCTAGACATTCCAGAAGGTTATCATGGCTTATCCTGAACTTTAAGTAGGGACTTCAAATGAACAGTCATTTGCTCTCGGCTGGGATCTGAATGTTGGGGGCCGTTCTCGCCAACCCAGTGACTGGGTGGTTTGGGCAAGACACTTGGGGAGGGGGGTTCACTGAATTTAGCTCCAGCATAGATCTTCTCACCATCTTTAAGCTCCTCCTCAGGTGCAGGCTCAACTGGGAATACATTGACAATCTTGACATTGTCATGTGTTTTCTTCAACTCTCTCTGATGGAAGGGAGAAAGGGGTTTCTTCTGGTTGGTGTTATCTGGTTTCTTTGTCAACTGAGTACTGCCAGGTGCATTGCTGTACTTGCTTCTGTGGCTACGGATGTTCAGATTTTGAGTTGCTTGATCGTGTTTGAGATTGTGGACAGACTGGCCACCTGGCTGTGTGGTACCTCGCTCAACTCTACCACCTTTTGACTTAAGCAGCTGGTGAGGAAAGAGATACAAGATTACGAATGGGAATACTGAGACAACAAACAAATATGAATACTGAAGCAACAAACGAATACGAGTGCTGAACAACGAACATGATCCTATTTAGGAGTTACTGAGTTAATGCCTTACGTAAGCAAAAATTGGCACTCTGCCAGGCCCTATTGGCCAGTTAATTCCTTCATTACAAGCAGTCTGAAAAGCACATCCATCTCTTACACTTAATAGGTTTTTGACTAGTATAGCAACCTGGTTTGACAGGTCCAATATGGAGAGGCACTATTGTTTGACCCTGTTTGGGTGGAACATAGCCCCTTCCCGGACTGTTAGGTACGGCCATTGGAGGAGCTACCGCTCTCACGGAGAGCGGTAGCTCGTCCAATGACCGCACCTAACAAGGGGCTAGATTAGCCCTTCTCAGGAACTGTGAGTGCGCTGATGTCTTGCCCTTCTCAGGAACTGTGAGTGCGCTGATGTCTTGCCCTTCTCAGGAACTGTGAGTGCGCTGATGTCTTGCCCTTCTCAGGAACTGAGAGTGCGCTGATGACATCAGCGCACTCACAGTTCCTTATAAGTGCTAGGGCTGGATGGAACGCACCCTTGATGTGTGGAGCAAACTAGTCAAGACTAGTTTCACCTCAACCCGAGCCTAGTTTCAATTCATCACCTCTGGCCTAGTAGGCTACACTACCCATGTGCCCTATTGAGTAGCTACAATCCAGATATTTGTAAAAACAAACATGCATGATGAGGTACAGAAAATGTCAATGTAACGGGTAAAATGGCATTAAAATGGCATTAAGCAATAACATCGCAATATAACTTACCTCTTTCTTTGTCCCCTGCTTTAGATGAACCGTCAACACAGCCGTCTGAGTGCGGCTGTTTGCGAGCTCAGCACTTGACTGTACTGGAGACTTCGACGAAGCTGCGACATTGTTGTTGATGTCTGCGAGGCGCGGGTTGTTCCTCAGCAGCACTTGGTATTTTTGGTGCGGCTGTTGACAATGGTGTTGAGGACGCGTCAAACCCGACGAGAGCGAACGAAGTTTTTTCCCACCTTTCTTCAACAAGGCTTGCCTTGTTTTGTTTAGATTAGCCCCCGCATTGTGTGAGGTAAAGGCTGGTGGCTTGTTATTTTCGACGTTGTCGAGTTTAGATTCGATGTGATGACCCAGTGAATCGCCCAGCATGACTTCCAAATCCCGTGGAGGCGGCGAGGGAGGATACATCGATCTGTAGAAATTCAAGGGAACTTCAGCTAACTGTTGTTAGCTAATGGTTAGCTACCACGGAGACTAGGCTACTTTAACTAGCTAACGTTAACCTGTTACTATCAGATATCGTTGGCAAAACTAGAGTCCAAGGCAGTGTAGAACCTAAGTAACGGTACAGATTAGCCGATAGCGGAAGCTCCGGTGCGGAACCCAGTTTGTGACAGTCCGACTTATGTACGGTCCTCAAAGTCCCGAGATGGCGCAGCTTGCTTGCTGTCCGTAAGCGATGGAAATGGCGCAGGACGGGAACTTCCTGGTTGTATAGGAAGCACCACTACGGCACGCCCACTCATCTCTAAACAATGTTGTATGTCATGCACGTAAAAGGTTATTTCTGTATGAAAGAATGCATGCACGCCTTCTTATCACGCGGTCGTCGTGAATAGATGTTCTCCTCCGTCGAAATTACGTCATGAATATGTTAATCTCATCTGTCCCCAGTGTCCAGAAACATCCATGTACTGATCTAAACAAGAGGGATTGCCGCCGGACATAGATATTTACAAACATGGTCCATCGTATTTATTTATCAGAATTCGATTGATAATTTAATGATCCCCCTAGGGGGAGATTCGGCGTTCCAGCAGTGGAACAATTACAGCAGTGGTTGGAAATGAAGATACAGAGTATGCCTAGCAATAAGCATAAAAATAACAGGGACAATATCCAAACGTAGCCTACAGCATAAGTAAAGTACGGTATATAAACCATGACAAGCAGACACAGAGCCCACTGCGTACAGTACTACTTTTTTTGTTTATTTATTTATTATAACATTGTGCTGCCAGGTTTGTTTTGTGGGTTTGTCTCGCCCTGTATTAGCACACACACACACACACACACATACACACACACACACACACACACACACACACACACACACACACACACACACGAGGGAGGTCAAGCTTGTCCACGGTTCTGGTACTGTAGTTGGATCTGCTGCATCAAATCTGCTAGGCAACAGCTGCAGATTGTGTTGCCAGGGAAAAATCTAATCACATGTGCAGACTATCTAACATGTGATTGGTCGTCCTGACCATATTTTCTTTTCAGAGACACGCACGCGCGCGCGCACATACACACGCTTTTCCCTCGCTTGCTCGCCTCACTCGCGTTATAATTTGTCTGACTATATAATGGTTATTATAGTAATTAGTAAATGTAATTATATTACCATTTAACTTCACATTATTCTGGCCTACTAGGCTAGATAGACATGTATGAATTGGAATATGACAATTAATATTGAATTCAATGCATCAATAAAAAAGATATCTAAAGGATAAATAAGAAGGATTTTAGAATTGCACTACCATCTAGTGGCCGTTTGAAGTAACTGTAATTATTGACAACGCAAAGTACACTGGTCTGGATTGTAGCAATGTGGAGAATTTAGTTGTAGTTCATCCATGAGTACTGCATCAAGTTCTAGGGAAAACAGACAAAACAATATTCTTCTGGGACACCCAACCACTGTAAGTAATACTTTATGAGTAGGATCATTATCTCGATATATCGGTGAGTCTGTTTAGGATGAGATAGCACCCTAATCCCTGAATTACCTCCTTAATAGTGGAGGCCCCTACAGGCCGCGGTAAAGGGTGATCTCCAAGGCCAGAGGAACATTCACACCACCTATGCTCAGCTAACGGACCTATCCTCGACTTTTGGAAATTTACAGTAGCTGCACTTACTGGACATAATGTCACACACTGGACCTCCCCCCCGATGGCGGAATTGTCCTAGAAGAGGACAACCTGTAGCAGGTAATGTACTATTCTTGCCAGGTAGTCTAGCTACTCGTACAGCGAGCTAAGTAGCTGCTAGCTAGCTTGATAGCATCGCTGTGTCGCACTGTTTGTTAGTAGGTTATTTTGTTTTGTATACACTGGGCTGTGGTAGAGGTGGTTGAGAAGAAGTGTGAATAGTTTGCTAAATCTTTGTTGATATCGTTAGCTAACTCGGCATATATCTTGGCTAACCATAAGCAATCATATTTATCCTTGGGCTACAGTATACTAATACTGTAGTCTATTTGCCTTATGCTAATATAACCCAGTTCAACGAGTTATTCAATAGTTCAATCGTTGGTCTTATGCCACATAGCCTACTGGTGGAAACAAAGGGCCGAGTACTTAAAAAAAGCAAAACAAATTTTAGCAAACAGCTGCAACTTTATACATTTCGCGGGACGGGCGACCTAAACGAATACATCATCTCTCCGCTAACTAGCCAGGTACACAGAGCCATCGTAGAGCCAACGCGTAACAACATAAAAGTTAGGTAAAGATATGTTTGCTTTGGTTTTCTTGGGTGTATTCCAGAAAGCGGGTTTAGTGAAAACTGTCAACCTATGTCAACCTAACCCTACCTAAAGTTACTTACAGGCAGGTTTTCTTTTAACAAACCCCGAGAATCGCTTCACAGATTCCACTGCTTCCAGCAGTCAAAGACAAATCGTTCACATTTCATTTGGTCTTCTTTATTTCCTATAAATACAAAATGATTATTTTTAACATTCATGTGACCATGCACCCACATGGCGTTCCAGTAATTTCAAGATCTTCGTTTCTAATCTCATTATTTTATTGTCATGTACATTTCAAACTCATTCCACACAAGAATGTAAACAAATGGGGGAGAGAATCATTAATCGTATCAGTAGCTACCATACATAATGCACTATATGGACAAAAGTATTGGACCAACTACATTACACCTACAGCAGCTTTTATGATATCCCATTTTAAATTCATAGGCATTGGAGTTGGTACCCCCTTTGCAGCTATAACAGCTCCACACTTCTGTGAAGGCTTTCTACTAGATTTTGGAGTGTCTGTGGGAATGTTTGCCCATTCATCCAGAAGAGCATTTGTGAGGTCAGACACTGATGGGGAGGGCCTATCTCACAATCTCTGCTATAATTCATCCCAAAGGTGTTCGATGGGGTTGAGGTCAGGGCTCTGTGCGAGCCAGTCAAGTTCTTCCACACCAACCTCACCCAACCGTGCCTTTATGGACCTTGCTTTATGCACTGGGGCACAGTCATGCTGGAACAGAAAATGGTCTTCCCCAAACTGTTCCCACAAAGTTGAAAACATAGAATTGTCCAAAATGTCTTGGTAGGCTGAAGCATTAACATTTCCCTTCACTGGAATTAAGCAGCCTAGGCCAACCCCAGAAAAACAACCTCAGACCATTATCCCTCCTCCACCAAACCTTACAGTTGGCACAATGCAGTCAGGCACATTCTCCTAGCATTCGCCAAACCCAGACTTGTCCATCAGACTGCCAGATAGAGAAGCGTGATTCCTCACTCAACAGAACACGTTTCCACTGCTCCAGAGTCCAATGGCGGTATGCTTTAGTTTACACCACTCCATCCGACGCTTGGCATTGCCCTTGGTGATGTAAAGCTTGCATGCAGCTTCTCAGCCATGGAGGCCCATGTCATTAAGCTCCCGAAGCACAGTTTTTATGCTGATGTTAATGCCAGAGGAGGTTTTGAACTCTGCAGCTATGGAGTCAGCAGAGCGTTGACGATTTTTATGCACAATGTGCTAGGGATGCACCGATTGCAAAATTCTGGGCCGATGCCGATGCCAATGTTTAAAATAACAATCCAGCCGATGGCCGATGCAGATGGCCAATGTTTATTTTATCTAATTTTTATCCCCCCTTTTGTGCCAGGGAAACAAAGAAATAAAGTGTTTGGTTCCAAAACGCCGATTTTTATTTCACTTTAATTTGAAAGCAAACTACACGTGCGTTGGCGGCGTTACGTCACGGATCTTCTCCGAATCTGCAGCTGGGTAGGCCATGTTTTGCAACAAAAAAAGACGTTATTGTTGCGACATAACATCGGCCACTACCATCGGTGAATGTCATTTTATTTGCCGATGGGCCGATGGCAGTCAACAAGGCCAACATTGGCCGATGCCGATGCATCGGTGCATCCCTACTATGTGCCTCAGCACTCTGCGACCCCGCTCTGTAACTTTACGTGGTCTTCTACTTCGTGGCTGAGTTGCTGTGGTTCCTAAACGCTTCCACTTTGCAATAATACCACTTACAGTTGATTGTGGAATATCTAGGAGGGAAGAAATTTCACGAACTGACTTGTTGCAACGGTGGCATCCTATTACAGTACCACGCTGGAATTCAGTGAGTTCTTTAGAACGACCCATTCTTTTACAAATGTTTGTAGAGGCAGAGTGCATAGCTAGGTGCTTGATTTATACTCCTGTGGCACAGGGACTGAATGAAACACCTGAATTCATAAGAGGTGTGTCCCAATACTTTTGTCCATATAGTGTATTAACATGCATTAGGCCTACCGCTAGGCCTTGCTGAATCCCTCTCTGTGGCAATGGACAACGTGTCTTCATCATCATCATCCTCATCATTATCATCATTCTGTTTCAGTATACTTTTAAATTACTAGCCTATATTTGGCAAAATCTATGGAGTGTTGAGTACAACTACAAGGAGTTCTGTTGTGACTGGAGGCTCAACAAGGCAGATAATACCATCAACTCAAGAGTCCAAGGTTAGGCTCATAGTTTGTTAAACCTGCTTTCTGTAGTAGGGCCTGCTGTCCACTGACGTGTATGACGCCTTAACTGGGTGATTAAAGTCTTCAAAGTTATTTGTTCAGTAGTTGAAGTCAAATCAATAAGGCACTGGTAACACTTGGATCCGATGCAATAGGCTTATTGCTTGTTCAGCAGTAACAGACAATAAGACCGGTGGGCTCTCGAGAGATGACACCCAGACTGACTTGTGACAGCGTCTTATATATCTTCCCTGGGCTATCCCCGCCCTTCTAGCTTGACCACAACCCATTTAAAAAAAACAAAAAAAAACATTATTAATTTGTACATTAATTTTGTCAAAACAACACACCTTATCTTTTTAATGAGAGAATAACATCAGTTCTCTTCTTACATTCTGCTGATGGTGCACTCTTCCCTGTTTCACTTCTCTTTCTGTGGTTCTTGAAACAAAGTTATCTAATTTCAATGTTTCAACTAACAATGTTTCAATGTTTCAATGTTTCAACTTTCTCGTCCTGCGAGAACACCTGGCGTCTCACATGACTCTCCTCGTGACTCTCCCCCCCTCATGAGAACTCTCCTGAAACTATTCTGCTGCTCTGGCTTGAACTCTTTTATTCAATAGAAATGTATAATATCATCTTGATTAGAACAAAGGGTTGGGTCTAATTAGGGCCTAATCAAATTAATACACGACACCACCTGTGCACAGAGGGAATGAGAGAAACTGAGCACTGGGTTGCATCATGTGTCAAAACAAATCTGCAGCTTTGACCAAAGTCAAAAAGTTTTGACTGTACACTGGTATCCAAGTCATGCCTACAACCTGCAAATGAGCTTTGTTCATCCCTGACTCGTGTGCAGATAGCGGAAGAGAGATAGTTTGTAGCTACTAGGTTAATCATCTGTCTTGTAATTACTTGCGATTCCCCTCCCTCGCCTTATGTTCCCTCTTCAGGTAAATTCCTGCCAATGAAAACTATGCTGGGCCCCAAATATGATGATAAAGTGCCGGAAGAAAATAGGTTTCATCCAAGCATGTTATTCAACTATTTGAAAAGTCTCAAGGTAAGGCATCCTGCATCAACATGTTAATACATTATTATAAAGGTATACTATGCGTGTTTGAGCAAAAGAATAGAGTCCACACTGGAGCATATAGAAAATAGACTTCCCAATAGTATAATGGCATTGATTGACGGGTGGATGTCATGAGATTATTGGCCTAAAATCAAAGGTACCTGTTGTCGTAATTGCATGTGACCTACCGTTTTCCAGGAAGTAAGAAATGATATAGGCTACTTTGATATAAGATTACAACAAAAGTAGAATTTTGTAATTTTTTGGGCATACATCGTTGAATAGGTGGACACTATGACCAATTATGTGAACCAAAATGGGACAGAATGCTTTTTTCATTTCTGTGCGAGCAAAGTAATTTCATGGCATCCTTATGTGAACACATTTTCTTTCTGTCTTTCAGGTGAAAATGGGACTGCTTGTTGATTTAACAAACACCACTCGCTTTTATGACCGCAACGAGATCGAGAAAGAGGGGATTAAATATGTTAAACTTCAGTGTAAAGGGTACAAACATTTTATTGTAAATCAAAATTGTATGTTATTTTTTGACACATGACTAAAATGCCTTTAGTTCAATGTCATCATTGCATGAGTGAATAGTTAGTGAATAAGATCTTATCTAATGTGCTGTGTTCCCTGCGTGTACAGCCACGGAGAATGTCCCTCAACAGAGACCACTGAGATGTTCATCAGACTCTGTGAACACTTCATGGAGAAGAATCCCACTGAATTGATAGGTAAGGAGAGTGGAATTTTGGCACTGGAACCACATACAGTATATGCATTATTTTTTTATTTTTTTTATTTTTATTTTTTAAACTTTTGTCTGGCATGATGCGATGGTCTACTGTTTATTGACCTCAACTCACATATTTACAGTATATGGACATATCCCGCCACCCAATTTGAGATGAATGTCGTGGTACACTAGGGGGAGCCACAACACCACTTTCTCCCCTCTTATCAATAGTTAGAATCCTTAACCCTTGGTACAATGGTTGCAAAACTCTTGCATTTTGTGCCATTGTTGTGATAGGGCAAATTCCTGAGCAAAGGTTCCCTTGGACATTTTCTGGAAACTTATATTTTTTGTTTTTGCGTGTTGTATTATTGCTACATTTGTTTTGTATGTAGGTTATTTACCAGTTGGTAATATCAGGCTGTGAAATAAGTATTCCCCAATGTGACTATCTGAAATTATATCTCAATAGTGCTGCATTACACTGCCTAGTAACAGTACAACACACAGTGCCTACGGGAAAGATTGGCAAACCAGACAGATGCATTTCCATGTGTAGGACAGCAGGGGGCTCTATGATTCTCTATTTTCAGCCCGGAGTCGATACTCACCTTAATACATCCATAATGCTCACCAGTTTGTGACAGCATGCAAATTGGATTGTGTGCACCTCTGGGCAAAATACATGAATGCCATTTTAAAGATGACCCTAACTCAGTTCCTCCGTTAGTGTAGCAGTTAAAATCAGACAACATGGCTGGTGATTCTAACCACGGCATCACGTCGTACCTCATAGCTGCAGGGGAGTTATGGGAAATAGGCATGCTGTAATCTCTCCTATGTCCCCCGAAGTAAGGTGGAGGAAAACCTCCCAAAAGCATCCACAGGGGAAATGCCATCCATAGACAGCTAAGTCTCGGAGGGTTATAAAATGGGAACATGGGGTATTTTTATACAGTATGCTCGCTCTGTCATGAGGAGATTAGCTCACACAGATGTTTTGTGATCCCTGTTCCACAGTGTCCAGTGGAGAGCCGCTGAGGTAGTGGCAGTGCCAGTTACCCCAAGAATTTACTTCTTTTTTTTAACATCTTCATGTTTAAAGTGAAGCAGAAGGAATGACTGAATACAAATTACTTGATAACTGCATGGTTGAGTTGATGTTCAACTGTCCTTAAAGAGTCTTTGCAATGAAAATGTAAAGAAGATCAAACACTTTTTTTGTTCCCATTATCTCTCTCCTTAAAGAGGCAGTGTGCTATTTTAGACATATTTCTATTTCTGATATGAAACATAGAGACCATAATTTCATTGATCACTCAAATATTGAGCTAGATCAAGATTTTTGGCTGAATTTCTTGTGGCCAGGGCTTGTTAATATGCGTTGAAAACGTAAGAAAAACTATCAGGAAGCTCTGTGTAATCTTACCGGTCTCAATATGCTGTATTATGAAATGTATCACAATCCGTTGAGTATATGTACATGGCAAGGCTTGGATAAGAGCAGTTCTCCAGCCTCGTCTTCACCCCTCCCCCAAACCCCTCCGCGGTAGCAGAGAAAACGAGGCTGGAGCAATGCTAAACACAACGGCTTGTGATACCTTTCACAATACAGCATACTGAGACCTGTAAAATTACACACTGAGCTTCCTGACAGTTTATCTTGAGTTTTCAAGGCATATTAACATGCCCTGTCCACTTCCATTGTAAAGACATTTCAAAATCTTGACAGACTGTGCAGTCTTGATATATTAGTGATAATTTCTCATGTCACAGCTAAGTACACAATCAGTCTCTATGGGCATATGGATGTGCTGTATCAGACACTAGTTGAAGAACTGGTTTGAGCCATGAGGCTCTTACCAAGTTGAGTACCGCTCATGAAACAATTGATTTCCGGTCAGCTCCTCGTGCCCAATATGTATGAAACACCAGCACCACAATTCTCGATTCCACAGGAGAGAGCATTTAATGAGATGCAAAGGAAGTGACAGGAAAAAATATACAAAAGACACTCACAATCCATTGTACCTGTTAGGCTGGGTGCTGGAAACACAAACTCTTGTAGATAAGGAAAAATAGAGTTCCTCACAATAAATAATTACCAGTGCAGTAATGTTTCAAGCACAAAAGGCTCTTGCTCAGACTCTCAGCAACTCTATTTTTCCTTATCTACAAGGAAGTGACAGGAATAATTGGAGAGCCACTGCTCCTTTTGCATTGCATAAATATCTACACACACAGTAGGGCTGGGTATTGGCAGGGACCTCACGATTACATTAAATTACAGTAATTTACAGTAGCAGACACGATCACTAATACATGGGTCTATCACGATACGATTATAATACAATACATTGCGATACGATACATGTTGCTATACTTTGCAATACTCTACATAAATTCTAAATACTCTACATACATTTAAAAATAGAGCTGAAAATACAACTCCCAGTGACAGTGTAGGGCGAGAGGTAATGTTTTTGGTGGTGTGTGTCCGTCTGTACGTCTGTTAACAGCATTACGCAAAAAGTACTGCACCAATTTTCATGAAACTCGGTGGAAGGGCGTTGCATGGGCCAACCTAGAACCATTACATTTTGGAGTGGACCAGAAACATGGCCGGTCATTCACCACCATTCATTTTTTGGACCAAGATTACGCAAAAACTACCGGACCGATTTTCATGAAACTTGCGTAGCATGGGACAATTTAGAGCCCATTCAATTTTGCCGTAGGCCTGTGCTCTCTGAGCACCATTTCTAGTGCTGTGTGTGTGTGTGTGTGTGTGTGTGTGTGTGTGTGTGTGTGTGTGTGTATGTGTATATATATATATATATATATATATATATATATATATATATATATATATTCATGTCGAAGTGCAGTACTCAGCTGTATTGATGTTTTGCACAGTCCTAACACGCATACACACATGCATGCACACACCATACAATGAGGGGGGTGTATTGAAGCTTTGCATTATTGACATTTCTGCTCTGTGGCTCTCTTTGTTCTCCCACAGGTATCCACTGCACGCATGGCTTCAATCGAACTGGCTTCCTGGTCTGTGCTTACCTAGTAGAGAAGATGGACTGGAGGTGAGAACACCCACCCAGATCAATCACAATACTGGTGTAGCAAAGTGTGTGTGTGTGTGTGTGTGTGTGTGTGCGTGCGTGCGTGCGTGCGTGCGCACGTGCACGTGCACGTGTACGTGTGTGTGTGTGCGCTCGCGCATGTGTGTGCGCGCGTGTGTGTATATGTGTTTGTGCGTGTGTCTCCCCGATCAGCCTAATGCATTCAAACAGCGGAAAAGTGCTTTGCGTCCTAGCTCGTTGTTCAGTGACCACCTTTAGCATCTCCCTGAGGAGGGATGCTCTCATTATCAATAATGTCAGGTCCGGGAAAGAATCTCTCTGGTTGGTGAACATGTGCTGAATAATTTACTCTAGCAGAGCAGAGTAAGGACTGAATCTATAGGGGAGTCAGGAAAATGTTCGCAGCAGAATGTTTAAGGGCTCTCTGGGGCCTGGTCTGGACTTGAGACAGGATGAACTCCTTCACCACTCTTCCGCTGATAAATCGTCCTACTGTAGAGTCTTGGAACTGCAACAGGTCTGCATGTTGTTGACAATACACTCAGCAACAGAAATAGCGGACAGTAAGTAACTAGAAATATGTTAGTGGGTCAGTTAGTCAAAGACACCTGTCCAAATTGACACCTCAGTGATAAACAACGTACCCAGATGTGAGCCACAAACAGTGCTGCAAGTGAGGTCAGAGAGCCTGATGGTGTTCGTGCTTCTTGTGCTTCTCATCGGTCAGTGTGGAAGCGGCCGTGGCTGCGTACTCCCAGGCCCGCTCTCCGGGGATCTACAAAGGTGACTACCTCAAGGAGCTCTTCCGTCGATATGGAGACGTGGAGGACGCGCCCCCTGCCCCCGCGTTGCCGGAGTGGTGTTTCGATGACGACGATGGCGATTTGGACGATGACGGGAATGTGATTGGCCAGGAGTCGGGCCCCAGCTCCTCTGGGTCGGCACCGGGGAAACGGAAGAAGGAGAGACTAAAACTGGTGAGAGCACTGGGAAATGGTCTCTAAAGTAGGAAAGTTGTATCCATTGGTTTTGCTCCACATGACGTGGATCTCATGCATGTGGCATCTCGGCTGGATGTGAAAGACCTCTTACAGTATGTTCAATCCAGGAGAATATTTTGCTGAGCAAATGTACAAAATCACTAGGAGAAGGACAGATTTGAATTATAATACGGTTTTAAGATGTCTTCCACTGCTTCTTAGTTATTAATCCATGGGGTGATGCTATTAGGTAAACAACTGTTGTGTTTTCCAGAAACACTTCCCCAGTGTAACTTCGATGCCATTTCCCAAGTGCTTGGATGAGGGTGTTTGAGTAGGAGACTGTGAATGTATTTTTCTTTTAACAGCTAGCCAAGTTCCCAACAGGTTGTGTGTTGTTTTTCTCCCAGGGCGCTGTATTCCTGGAGGGGGTCACAGTGAAAGGAGTCACACAGGTCACTGCGCAGCCCAAACTTGGCGAGATTCAAAGGAAGTGTCAGGAGTTTGCCGAGTGGGAAAGGTGAGGATTCTCCCTCCCTCTCATACCCTTATGGAAGTACTATACTGTGTGCGTGTTTGTGTGTGTATATGTCTGTGACTCATTCGTACTGAACCGATCCTTCAGGGCTATGTACTTTTTGAGGCGCTCCAGAGTTGAACATGGAATGAGTCACACACACACACACACATACACACAGGCAAATAAAACATTATTTTCCCAGTGATATAAACCCTGCATGCTGGAGCATTATTCTGTACACAAGCTGTGGAATTGTGTTGTAGAAAGAAATAGATAATGGAAAAAGTTTTGATTTGGTGTCTTTGTTTCTCAGGACTGGGTTTCCAGGTGCTCAGCCTGTGTCCATGGACAGGCGGAACCTCCGCTTCCTGGAGCAGAAGCCATACAAGGTCAGCTGGAAGGCTGATGGCACACGGTGAGTCCCTCTACGTCCCACCTACACAGCATTGTGATGCGTTCTCAGTAGGGCTGTCAATTGAATGCGTTAATTAGATTAATTAATTATGCTAACATTAATGCATTCATAAAAATGTATGCAAATGAATTGAAAAAAACTCCCAGATGGGACAGTTAATAAGAGTGTGGTCCTGTGCAATATCTGCAAGAAAGATAGATTTGCATACCATCTGAGCAGTTTTAGCCTAACATCTCAATACTGATAGCCCATGCTTCAACCGGCTGGCTAGCGACCTGGCCAGCCCAATCAGTTCAGGTTTAAAATCAGTCCTATAAGTCAATAGTAATCTTGGCCGAAAATGCCTATTAACAAGAGTCTCTATGAGTGGTCAAAAGAATTTGCGATTCCTCACGATTTCCACTGCCTTTGACAGTTGCTAGTCGACCCCTCAGTCACCATGTCACGTGAGTCTGTAATACAGTGTAGCTGCATATCTCCTCAGTCACCAGGCCATGACAGAAGACTTAATTCTCTTGATACAGAGCAGAACAGGCAGCTGTTGTGAGATGACCGCTGCTGTGACAATGACGATAATGTAATGTCTTTGAATTGAAATATCTTCATTTGGGGGGGTTTGCCAGCAAAAAATGGATATGCGATCAATTTGTGATTAGTTAGATTAATTAATTACAGATCATGTAATTAATTTGAATTTTTTTTTTTTTCAATCGTTTGACAGCCCTAGTTCTCAGTGATGCTTTACTAAAAGGCAGGGATGCCTACATGCATGTTAATGCAAGACACATCTTGGCTGATGTTTCTTTAATGGGCTTCACTTCCTATTATGTATCCTGCTTTGCTGCAATATGAAGGAATATTGGGGTCGTAACATGCCTGTACAACAGTATATTATTGCAAATATCAGCTCACAGAGCCGCCGGCTTCCTTTGCGAGCCCATCCATCCGAGTCAACGCCGTGAGCGGAATGGCAACGTGGCTCTTGCATGTCCCCTGCTCTCATCCTTTAATCGTCTTCCATTACCTCAGCAAGTTGAATGACAGGGCTACAATTGTGAGAAGACGGATGGTTCAGTCACAGGGTTGATGGAGTGAGGCAGCCACAGGAATAGTAGTAATAGTTCAAAGTTTCTGCGCTTTCCTTTATCCCGGAGGCTTACTTTCAGCGGAACGAGTAAATATTCTGGTGGTGTACCATGAAATGTTTTTTCCTCTTTATATGCAGATGAATATTTCATGGAGTCAGTCAATTAGATAATTGTATGCAGATACTTTAAATTCCTGTGATAGTGCAGTGAGGAGAGAGCTGTATGCCACCAAACCATGTTGGATTGAGACTAATGTGTCCTATGAATTCAGTAACACCTCTGAGTTTTGATGCTCTGTAAAGTCTGGATTGCGAGAGACTCGCTGGCAACTAGAAAGATCATTTGGAATCCTTGCTCTTCCTGGCTTGTCCATCTTAGCTTGAATTTTCGGGGGCTGAGATGGGGATTTCCCAATGGGGCTCATTTGAGTTCAGTTGAATGAGAGCTGCTCATTATGATGTTGTGAGAGTGGATCCTTTAGTCTGCCTGTGTTAAGGCTACTTCTTTTCTACCCACTTCTTAGAGCACTCCTCCATCTAATTGTCACTCTTATGATTCTCCAGTTTCCTTAGCAGATGAAACAAGATGTGGATTTTACTTGTTTGACGCCCCCCCAATCACACACACACAGAACTGCTTCATGAATGAGCCCTTGTGGGTTGACTCAGTGGCGACTGCTCGAGAAGGGTCCAGCTGCAGCCTCGCAGCCAAGGTCCCACGCGTGAGGTGCCCCAGTTGCGAGGTGTCCCAGGCGTGATATGCCCCAGGCGTAAGGTGACGTCACAAAGTCCACGCAATAGCTATTGGCTCAGTTGCTGGTTAGTGATGAGAGGCGCAGTCCCAGCCCAGTTGATAACCCTCCGTTGCGGGTTGGGGGGATGCAACGGTCAGCTGGGATCCTGCTTCTCATAGCTAACCAGCAACTGGTCAGTGGACTGTACCAGCCTATGTTATGTCTGAATCAAATAACGTTATCAAACAAGCTTGAGAACTAGCTGGCTAGCATAATTTAAGCATAACAATCCAAAGTTAACTCCCCCAAAAGAACCCCACCTATACTGAAATCAAACGGCGAATGAATCGCAGCGAGTGAATCAATGAACAAATAGAAAACACTTATATTGTAAGCTGTAAATAAACAAATAAACATGGCTCAATTGTTATGAGTCCGATCTAATCACCTCTAGGTAATGCCAAAACATTAACATTCTGAATAGCCCCAGTTTCCTCCGGGACATGCAGTCTCAGATCTACGTTAGATGATGTGTGTGATTGTGAAACTTACTGTACATGACAAAACTTGATTTATTCAAAGCCACCACCTTTTGCCAGAAACCATGAAGCACATTCACAAACATCACTGCATGACGTACTCAATTATGAACACTGCACCCTAGAAATGTTACACAAATATGGATGGAATATAAACATTGCCAGCATATAACGAAATAGGGATATACTGTCACTACCTCTGATTTATAATGCTAATACTGACAATCTGAATGTGCTTTGTACTTTAAGTTATACTAACTCCAGTAAAGAGATCAGACGCGGGTGACTTCTACATCATCTTTAAAGAGTTATCAAATGAGGCACACACTTTCATGTTCTTGTTGTCAACCGAGTCCAAACAGAACATGTTGTAGTCACTCTGGTACTGGAAGTCGGACATGAACGGTTCCTTGAGGGCAAGACTTTCCTCTTCATCCAGACCATCTGTTAACGGTAGACCAGAGTGATCCAATGAGGCGAACGCAGAGACAGGGGATCCGAGTAGCCCTCAGGTGTATTTCTTGAGATAGGGGAGGGGAAATGCGGGAAGGTGTGTGTTGCGCTTGCCGAAATGTTAGTGGCGTGTGTAGATATCTATGTGTGGGTGCAGTGTTAGGCTATGCGTAGATGCGAGTCACTAGGCGTGGTGCAGTATGTATATGAACGGTGGGGTGTTGGAATATGTGCGTGCTCAGGTGTCAGAACAATGTCCGTGATCCAAAGGGGTTGTCCGTGAGCAGAGCGAGGGTCGAGCCCAGGGGTTCGGTCCGAGGGGTTTTCCAGGGAGACAACGGGAGGGGCAGGGGTTCCAGGGAGACAACGGGAGGGGCTGGGATTCCGGGGAGAGACGAGAGGAGACACGGGAGGAGCTGCGCGTCGGGTGGTTCTTCGCCTCCACGTCGTGCCTTAAAACCGTTTAACGCACACCTACTCGTTGATTATCCCTTACATAATAATGATTCATTTTATTTATAAAGCACTTTTAATTGTGAGACAATCTCAAAATGCTGAATATTGTTTAGCTAACGATGCCATTCCCAGATGCATTTGCTAATGTCAACAGATGAGTATGTCTTTTGACAAACCTCTATGAATTTAGCACATGTACAGTAAGGTTGGTCCAGTGTCTAGGATACTTTATTGAGGACGACCAGAAATATACAGATGTTTCCCCTGGTGAATGATTCCACAACGGTCCACAAAGTTATTTTTACCTCACACCATGCACGTTACGGTAGACCATTTTCTTATTTTGCTCAAGAAGTAGGCTAGTATCTGTAGGTCCACAATTGACTTTTATAGGCTGAAATGAATTTCTAATGAAAGGCAGACTGAATCATTTTGCGGGGTATTAAAAGCACAATGCAAACTGTGTCTGCGTGGGGTGAGAGGGACTGAAGTGGAATCCCCCACAGTAACCCAATAGGGGCAATCATTAGCAACTTAAATTAGTGATACCCCTGGGGCCTGAACGATATCAAAACCAGAACCCCACAGCATTAACTTCCACACTTATGCCTCCTGGTGACGTTGGCTTCTTCTAAATTTACGACGAACGATCCCTCCCACCTCCCCTGTCACTCTCCTCCTCCCACTGCCTCTGCCTACCTTTCCTCTCTTCCCTCCTTCTGACATGCTTAGACACCAGAGGGAGTCAGCTTGGCTATGCCCCCATGCTAAGCTGACAGCAATGGCGTACTGGGTTTTCTCACTGTGGTTCCTCAATGCTTTTCTGCGTCTGCGTTAAGCCGATGACAATAAGGATTTACTGGGGTTGTGCTCGCTGTTCTGCAACATATAAGCACTGTTCCGTTATCTATTTCTGTTCTGGGTGGGGAAAGTTCAAACAGAGCTGAATGTCTGACATTTGGGGAGCCTCTGAAGCAGCAGAGCAGTTGGGATTAATGCCACTGTTTTTGTTTGTTTGTTTGTTTGGGGCTGTACTTGCATGATTGGATGCATTGTTTACCTGCAGTAAAGTGTGGATGATGATGAGCAGTTGTTCGTCACTGAAATATATAGTAGACATTCAGTGTCACTGGATGAAATGAAATGGTGCTCATTTTCGCTTTGAGGGACACTGTTCCTTTGCGCACCTGATATTATCTTCTTTTGTTTGATGAGTCAAAAACTAAACTAAAAGGTCTACTCCTCTAATGGTAGTGACACAATATATTCCATCTTTTTGTGCAAGCAAATCCATCTCTCCATGGATGCAGTTTCTTAGTGTGGATATGAGAGGGCTTTGAAGAGGTGAATATTAGAGAAATTATGTGATGTTCTGTGGCACACTGTTATCAGGTAGCGTATATGCCTTTTTCCTACTTGCAGGTTGATATAGCAGGAATAACTGAACCCATTAAATAAACAGTACTGATTATGAAACCCATTGAATAAAGACAACTGAT
Organism: Borostomias antarcticus; assembly: GCF_949987555.1. NCBI lineage: Eukaryota > Metazoa > Chordata > Actinopteri > Stomiiformes > Stomiidae > Borostomias > Borostomias antarcticus. Next base: position 24,373,533 of record NC_140239.1, on the reverse strand, counting down.
TATGAAAAAATAAATATATATACTGTATATATTCACAAACTAGTGAATTCCCACCATACAGTATCTAGTTAAACCTCCCGGATGAGTGGTGTAGTAGGTCTGTGTAAAGCTGGGCAAGCACCTCTGATCCTTGGAAGATAAGTCCCTCATTAAGGCAATGCCAGATGGTAGGGAGCACACCCAGGGTCAACTATCTGCATGGTTATGGTGTTTAACTGTGTATGCTCCTCATGATGCGATTAGTCCTGCATTTAATCTTCCTTAGTAAGATTGCCATGGTGCAGTATAATTTTCAATTTATCTCCCCAGTCTACATGTGTATTATGCTGAGAATTCGGGGAATCTGCTGTCGTTGAATGTCCCACGACATTTTTAAAGCTGAACTTTTAAGAGATGAATTTTTATTGGAGTCTTGATAGAAAACGTGGAATCATGGTGGTCTGGCAAGATTTGTTCTGTGCAAATTCCCAGAGGCTTTCTTGGCAGTAAACACCCATGAAATCACTTGGACTGCCTCGTGAATTAAACAGCTATCTGCTTTTTTCAACAGCTCTGTGAAAAAACTCACATAAAAGGTTAGAACTACTTACGTAAGATAAGAACATCTGATTTTAGTACTTTTCATTTTTTAAATTATTAATCTGTAGATTTTTTACTCCCTTATACTTGTATGAAGGACATAATGATAAAGAAACCTCTTTGCTGCTTACAAGTGTTTTTTGCATTTCAATCAGACCTATTTTGATACTTCAGTTCCTACGCCAAAACATCCCCCAAATATTAGGCCATGCATTAACCCTCTAACCTGCATTGATGCAATCATCCCTCTTTCTGAAATGTGGGAATGGAGTTTGGCTCACTCTCCTCTATGGAGTTGGCTGCTAATCAGAGTTTGGGGGAGAACAGGAGAGAGGCTGAGTTGGCAGAGAGTGACTGCTAAATATGAGGGAGTTGTGTTCTTAGCCATCCTGTCAAAGACAACTGTGCTGTCAGATATGCAGTGATCCACATCTCGATCCCTTGGCCAGAGGGAGATGTAAGAGGAGGATGAGGAAAAGCCTTATTATACAACACTTTCTGAACGTCACAGTGCACTCTGGTGCTGCGCATGTCGGTGGGCAGTGGATTTGGGGGGCATATCTCTAGCTAGCTACATAAAGCAACTAAATTATATTGTTGTGTTAATTGTTGGTGAAAAGAACATGTTCACAAAAAATTAATTTGTTCGTTCATCTAAAGCTATGCTGGCTGCCACTATATCGTGACTGGATGGTCATAGCCCTAGTGCTATATTGCGACAGGCAGTCGAAATAATGGGCCTAACTTTAGTGCTATCAAACAAGCATTTATTTGGAAACACAACCAGTTTGTTGGCATTTAGTTTTGACAGTTGATCAGTTTATATGTTGCACACCAAACAAGTAAAAAAGTGTTAATGGCTAGCTAAATAGTTGTTATCAACATCGCGTCTGTATGTTTTGGTTACAGCTGCTAGCTTGTATAGCCTGTGTTGCTTGGCAACCATCTTGCAGTTTGAGGAACTATATTGCTTGGTGGATGAATTATGTTTTCTCATAAATTATCGTATTTCATGTTGCTGTGTTTATTTATTGAAATCTTACTATTTTAGTAACCACTGTAAAAAAGCAATACACCACTTGAGGCTGTGGGTTACAGGGATTTTAGAACAGATAGTGTTCCGATTTTAGAGCTGCTTCACCTTGTGCCTAACAGCGCCCCCTAGCTGTTCTAAAATCACTGTAACCCACTGCCTCTCCTGGTTTATTGCTTAATTATCTAAGCCTGACATTGGACACGGATTAGCTTTTCTTCTCTCCTTGTGACTCCCTCTCTCCTCACCCTGCAGTTGCTGTCATTCTTTCAAATTGAGGAATCAATAAATGTGATGGTACTGAAGAGCTAGAACTTATCTCCTGCCTGCCGAAGGAGTGTTAAACTCAGATGCTGTCTGTTTTTGGATCTAATGTTGTGGGAAGCAATTATTAGGCCTCTTCCACAATCCGATATGGGATAGATTTATTATTTGATCAGTCAGATGCCCTATCAGGAGCAGGCTCTTTCAGTGTCAGTCTGAAAGTCTGAAATCTGTACTATTATTTCAAATTGCTATACCACACATGACTGTAGCCTATAATTACTCAACCTGCAAAGTTTAAATCATCTCTTATTACGTGCTTCCCCCTTTTTTTGTATATTGTTATTTGCACATTACATTACATTGTGCTCCCCCCTTTTTTGTATATTGTCATTTGCACATTACATTGTTGTTTGCACTGTATATTGTTTGCACAGTTTTTTGTATTTTGTATTGTATTTGCAATATTTTTTGTACTGTTTCGGCACTGTCCTGACCTGCAAACTTCCCTATGTCGTCTGCAACAGTATGCTTTAACCCTAGTCAAATTCCTAGTATGTGTGAACCATATACATGGCTAATAAACAGATCTTGAATCTTGACTACATTCAGACTACACAATGCATTTGCCCAATTATCGCTAGCTATCACATACTGTACATAGGTTTAGGTCTACACTAGAAAAGGTCGCTCGGAAAGCGCATACCTCCACTCATGATGCATGTCGCCAGGGGTCGAAAGGAACTTTTTAGCTCACCAGCCAAATGGCTGGTAGATTATTATTTTTTTTTTTTTACCAGCCAAAAAATATTTCAGTACAAAGCTTTTGTGTCGTGTAGACAGACAGTACAATTAATTTGCATTATAACACATTAACAGTGAATAAAAACTGTTGGTCAGAGCAGATTCCTGGTGCCACAGCTCCACAGTACAGGTGGGGTTGTAGTAGTCTGGCACAGTATGGTTAGCTACATAGCTAGCTAACATTAGCTAGTCACGAGAGACAGTCCCAGTCAGCTAATGTTAGCACACAGGTAGCGTTAGATGACAACAAGTTTGCTTGCTGTGAATACACTGGTTCACTGACACCTGTCAACACAACAGAAACATTAGCTAATTACTAGCCTAGTAGCTGTACCTAACAGGCTAGAGGTACAGTAATTTTACAGCTTATTTTGTTGATGCACAGCAACAAGCAGATGCACCACCGAGAGAGACACTGCTGTTTTCACGCAAGCTTTTCAAGCACCACTTTATGTATGAGCCACCGAGACTGATCTTACTCGCGAGTCAATGCTGATATTTAATTTGCAAAAAAGTTGTCCATACGATGGGCTTAAAGGCTGATATTTTGTTAAGGGCTGAACCATCAATGCCGATATTTTGTTGCAAAAAAGTCAGTGTCAAGTGGCATCCAAAACATACACGTCAAATGAAAAAATATACCTGCATTTGGCGCTTGGCAGGTACTAATTTCGAACCCTGCATGTTGCACGGCTTAAATCAGATATTCATTGATAAGTGGTTGGTACTTGGAAGTTCCCGTGGCGATTATTGACGTTCAACTACCACTGCCTCTGCAGGAAAAGCCCACACCAAGGATAGCCAGAGTATGTATGGGTAAATACTTTACATGGCAAAATTAAATATGATGCATGTCTTCAGTACAATTGTTGAATAGCAGTTGAGTGGGCTTTTCTAGTTTTTGTTACTGCTCTGAAACTACTCTGCAGAAAGCGCAAGATTCTAGATGGGAGTCATAGACACTGCTACTCCAACAACATGTGAAATGTATGCACCATTACTAAGATATTGTTTCCTATCAAATCCATCAATTAAATGTTCATACATTAAACTCATCCACCTGTTTGTCTGTTGCCCTACTCCTGAGCCAAAGTCAAAGAAATGAATGGAGGTGAATGGGCGGCTGTGTGCCAGTGGCTCTGTGGCGCCCACCTCGGGTCCGAGGCAGCGGGGGGTGGTTCGGTGCACTCCGGGCTCTACCCCTGCAGCTCCCAGTCCAAACCCTGTGTCTCTAGCACCCCCATCCGGTTTGTGGATCCACCCGGTGATTCGGATCCGCTCCAAAATGTAATGGGTTCTTTCTTGGCCCATATGCATGCCGGAATGGATGGAGAAAGTCAGCGTATTGTGCCATAGGCTATACTGTACATTCTATAGCATTTTCTCTTAAGAGTAGAGCATTTGTCACAAATATATTACCGTGGTGTCAAAATGAGCAATGAACAGCCTTGACCGTAGCTGTTAGAAAAGCAACCCTGGACTTTTGGCACTAATGACGTGCAAAGCTGGTGGATTTGATAGGTGGCCCCCCTGGGCTGGGGCTGCAGTCAGTCGGGCAGGCTCCAGGGCTGGCTCTGATGAAGCCTAGAGACACAATGGCCATCTGTGGCTCATTAGGATCCGAGCCCCGAGGGCCGTAGTTGAAGGCGAAATCAGTGCCTAACACTACAGAACCAGGGTACTGAGGGCAGAAACAGCAGGTGTGGAGAGAGGGCTTTATGCCTGAAATGAATAAAGGAAAATCTCTGATTGCACATCCACAGGATAGATGATAATTTGGCACCTTTCTTTTCCCCCCCAGAGAATAGAACAAGGCTCAGGGACAGAAAAAGAGAGAGAGAGGGGAAACGTGCCTTGTCCTTTGCCGATGAAAAATCCCCCCCACGTAGTTTATCGGCAGTTACTGTTTCCCTGTGCTCTATACAGAAGCGTCTTGACAGTGCAGACATTGCTAACTGGCCAATTAGACTGCAGGGGAAACACTTTGGCCCTCTGCAAATCTATTGTCCTCTCAGTGGGTGGCATATGATTTTCTTTAAAAGTATAGTGATACTTTGATGTCTCCTGTAGTTGATAAAAATGAAGTATTTGCCAAAGCCCAGGTTCGCTCAAAAATAGGTTCAGTCAGGTTTATTAAGAAAACAATACGATTGCAAACGGACCTCAAAGTAACACACAGAGTGGTTCACCAACAGAAGTAAGTCATGAGCTCGCCGGATCCTCCTTATATCTGCTCAAAGCAAGGATGTGGTGCAACCGATATTTGATTGGCTGAGTCGTCTATACGTCATCGTAAGGTGACGGATATCACACAGTGGTCGAGGGATGAAAACTCACTTTGAATATGGACAAAGAAAACAAAAGGTCTGAGCCAGGACGGGAAGGACAGAAGGTGTGGCCCTTCTGACTTAAACAAAGAGAGGAGGAAGAGCGAGGTAGAGGAGGTGTTTACAATTACAAAAGAGAGAGAGAAACAAAAGGTTGAGGTGTTTACAATAGCAAAAGGCAGGGGACTGGATGAATAGGTATTGAAAGAAAAGATATGAATCTGAATAGTCTTGAGACGGTCAAAATTCCATGACAAACTCCCTCATCTGTGGCTGAACAGCCACATAAAATATATACATCAGATATAAAATAAGCATAATCAAAAAAAATAAATAAAAATCAATTACAAACACAAAATTGTAAAAACTCTATGCTATACATGTGGAAAGGAAGTAATCTCTCCACTAGGTGGAGCAAGAACAAAAATAGATTATTTTCTTTCCACATGCAAATCACGCACCAAAACCCCTTGTTTCAGAAATTTGACAGGAAACAAGGTAAAAAAGATGACATGATTATACTATTTATAGTCTAAGAGTGGACAACCATTCACCAAAAAACCTTGATTTAAAGTTTGAACAAGGCAAAAAGATAAATGGTTACCAGTGTAAGAAGGGCAAAAAACCTCTTGGTCAATTTAGAGGAAAAACCCAAACTTATTTATCAACTCATGTTTCAACCATTGTAACTCTTGTAAACAAATATGATATTTTTCAAGATAATTTCAAAGTTCATTCACTCTTGTTGTGAATAATCGCATGTAATTTCCTCTGGATCATAGCTTCCATGTTTGCGTCTCTGAATGTTTAATGTAGGTTCCAGTGTGCGGTTAGAGGTGCAGTCATTGCTGTTGAGATTGTCCACGTTGTCATACCACAACCACGAGAAGGAGGTGACCGGCAAGGTCAGTCTCCGATTGCTCATCAGAGGAGAGGAGAGTGTGGCGGTGACCGTCAAGGTCACTCTCCGATTGCTCATCAGAGGAGAGGACAGTGTGGCAGTGACCGCTTTGCCCTTGAGATCTCTGGTTCGGCTGCATGGACCGTCCTCTCAGCTACTTTTGACAGCTATTCCACACAGGCCAGAATGTCCTGGTGCTGATTGTTCCATCTTTGACGGGTTGGTTCCTCCCGCAACATCTACTTCTCTTCCATGTTTTCTGGCCTGTTCTCAGGCTGCTCATCTGCTCCTGGTAGTCTCTTGTCTCCCCATTTGGCAGGTCCACATAGAGCGGTCAGCCAACGAGCTCTCGGAAGGTGAGGAGGGAGTCCCTGTCCTGGTTCAGCAGGGTGAAGGTGCGGTGGGACACGGTGTCCGTGTGGACCCCACACAGCCAGGGCGCCAGCAGCACGTACAGGCTCTTGAACTGAACCCGGTCCACACGGTACTGCTCCACGTAGGGCCGGCCCGGGTCATGCTGCTGGAGGGCCACCTCGGCGCTCCCGCTCCCCCAGTACAGGCTGATGAAGTGCTCCGTCTGTGGATCCACAGATGAGAGAGACAACAGAGACAAAACAGAAGAGAAAAAAAGGAGAGTCCTCTGGTCTGGTTTCCCTGTTCCCCTCTGAGTCCTCTGGTCTGGTCTCCCTGTTCCCCTCTTTGGTCAGGAACGGTTATCAGCAGTCTGTTGGAGATACTCAGAAACATGGTTAAGTGCAAGCTCCTCTTCTGCATTTGAGGACAGAGTATTGGGCACCGCTTCGGACAAAATGGTCTCTTCCCTATGTCATACTTATCCGTCGCTCACGGTGAGTCGGTGACATGGCGTTGGCCCTGCATCCCACGAACCACAGATCCCCAATCTGTAGGGAAACAGGCCGGTAACCTCCATCTCCACCTCCGGTCCTGTGCCCGCCTCCTGGTTCGGCATTCACCCATCACTCCCGGAACGACAATTGTCTGTAAAAAAACACTCAGAAAAAACACTCAGGCCCGATGAATGTGCCTCAAACTATAAACATGAGATATTTAACATAACCATTTAAAAATATATAATTGGGTTAGGAGATGCTGCATGCAGATTAAGACACTGACAAATATTATCTATTCCCCCCACTATCATGCACAAAACCTTACGTCTTCAGCTACATATGTCTTGTCCTGTTTATGAACCTAAAAAAAAAAAAAAAATCTATATTGGCTAGTTAAAATCTACCTTGTGGGTTGTTCAAGGGAACCCCAGCAGGTGGCGCCGAATCCCAGGTTGCAGGATTCTTTCTCTCATTTCGTCTGCGGTAACTGTGACAGTTCCTGATCCAGTGACCAGTTTTACCACAATGAAAACACGCGTCAGTTCTGTCTCCGTTTTCGTTTCCCTCCCTCGGTTTCATTCTGTTTCTATCCCTACGATTCTTGTTCGTGTGACGACCCTGTGGTCGTTGTTGGTTGGGAGCAGACGGAAAAACAGAGTTGGGAGGCGGGGCAGCAGCTACAACAGCGGGTGAACCAGTCATAGTTCGGGAAAAATGTGTGAGCTCTGAGTGCAGAGTCGGCGTGATAGAGTTCAAAACGGAATGACTAGGAGGGGGAAGGGACTCTGAATATTCATCTCTCTGATTAACTTCCTCAGCTACCCCTCTATCTGACTTGAAAAAACACTCGTGTGCGACTATTTCCCACTTCCTGAATGCATTCCAATCTATCGCATTTCCAGGCTCCCTTCCTAACCTAGTCATCTCAAACGCCTGTAACTGAGCCCTAACAGTCGCTAACTCACTAATCTTGAGTGTACCGGACAGGGGGAAATCAGAATGTCTCCCCCAGATCAAGAACTGCATACAAGCATCATCCCAAACCCTTTGCGCAACAATCTTAGCTGGCCCAGACAGCGAACTAGTATTGGAATTCATGATTAACACAATACCCTACAGCCTATAATTCAGAACTAACGGTGAAAAGAAAAGTATAGTAAAAACAGGCGGGAAATTAACAAAGGAATACAATTTCGAAAGAAAACAAAGAAACAGTGTACAAAATACTTACAATACTTTACCTGGATCCATGGCGCGCTTAACAAACAATACAAGACAGAGCCGAAGCTCAAACAGTAAACAAGCAGACTAACAACCCCGTGCACATACAAGACAGAGCCGAAACTCCAACAGTAAAACAGCAGATTAACACGGGGACGCAAAACAAAGAACGACCAAAGACGACGAAAAGAGGACGAACACACGACTAACACACGACAAGCATGCCCGGCTGCACCAGCCACTTGGTCAAAGCTAAACCTAGTTTAGGTTTACCAAACCACCCGGGATCAAAGGGACAAACGCTTCTACCAGAAACGCGGGTCGGACTACGTACCAAAACCACTCCCGTAGCTACCTTCGTTGAGAAAACATACAACGGCTCTGCGGTTTTAATTCCACCCGCGACCGGCCAAAGGGAAACACGTTCTGTGCCAACTCTTTGGCGTATTAACTCAAAAACCCGTTCTAAGCTGCAACCGATAAACAACCTGAATTGTACATCAACTACAGGGGAACAAATTCACGAGACCAAAACTCACACTTCTTCTGAACGGCATATACCCTCGTAACGAAACAAGGACGAAATCAAAGGACAATACAATATATAAATATATCTATTGCTGTTCACAACTCCTTGGATAGTTACTTAAAAAATACCCACGCCGGGGTTTCTGTTTTCAATAATCTAGACCAACACAATCTGAACCAAAACCAAGGCAAATAACAAGCATAAAAGGATTCGTTTTTCAACGTACCGTGAGTTTAGCCGAGTGGAACCAACGGCGGACCTCTCCGAACCAATGCGCATAGACGCAAAGAGAGAAGTTCCAGAGCGGCTACCGCTCCGCACGTCTGCGTCCTTCGGTTCCACTCCAGGCGAACCTCACGGCAGTCGATCCCGTCCCGAGTCGCCAATTGTAGTTGATAAAAATGAAGTATTTGCCAAAGCCCAGGTTCGCTCAAAAATAGGTTGTCAGGTTTATTAAGAAAACAATACGATTGCAAACGGACCTCAAAGTAACACACAGAGTGGTTCACCAACAGAAGTAAGTCATGAGCTCGCCGGATCCTCCTTATATCTGCTCAAAGCAAGGATGTGGTGCAACCGATATTTGATTGGCTGAGTCGTCTATACGTCATCGTAAGGTGACGGATATCACACAGTGGTCGAGGGATGAAAACTCACTTTGAATATGGACAAAGAAAACAAAAGGTCTGAGCCAGGACGGGAAGGACAGAAGGTGTGGCCCTTCTGACTTAAACAAAGAGAGGAGGAAGAGCGAGGTAGAGGAGGTGTTTACAATTACAAAAGAGAGAGAGAAACAAAAGGTTGAGGTGTTTACAATAGCAAAAGGCAGGGGACTGGATGAATAGGTATTGAAAGAAAAGATATGAATCTGAATAGTCTTGAGACGGTCAAAATTCCATGACACTCCGCCTAGGTCCTTTCTCTCTGTCTCTCTGTTTCTCTTTGTCCCTCTAAAAGCTAAGCTACCAAGACACTTTCTTATTTGTGTAGCTCTCTCGCCTCATCGAGGTGTTTCAGTAGGCTACTCTAAATGGTATTAGCCATACCAGGCCTTCTCTTCTATTGGGTGTCTTCTGTTCTGTGTAAGGTATCTTTCTTTCACTCTCCACCCAGTTCATCTCTTTCATTCCCCATGCCGTCTTTCTGTGTCTCCCTCAATCTCAGTCCATCCCACACTCTCTCTGTCTCGGAAATGACGGGAGCGCTCTGCACTCCTCTGATCACTGGCAGTGGAGGGCTGAGCTGGAGAGGAGGGTCAAGCTGGCCAGCCGGTATTGATCTCCTGAGTGTGGAAGACTATTACCGCCACTTTCAGAGTCAGAAACGACCAGGAACCATCTTTGGATAATGATGAGAATGAGATTATATGTCTGGCCCCCTGCTTTATAAAAGCCCTCCATTAGGCGAAGGTTTGGCCATTCTTGTTGAGTATGTTTGGGTGAGGCGTTTACCTGGCATTACAGTGCTGAGAGGGAAAGTTTAGCGCCTGTGCAGTACAAATCAACTTTGTTTGATATTGCACATTTCAGGCGTAGACTTAATGTGTTTCAAGAATAGACCGAGATCATACATGACAAAAACATACAATTCGAAATGGTGCTCGGGGAGCACACACCTATCATGAATTCACTTTGTGGGTCTGTGTGTGCGAGCAGGACGTTTGTTATTGTTGCATTTGTTAGGTCGAGAGCTTAATGCAATTCCAAACCCCGTGTCTCTGAGACCTTCCCACATTGAGATATGGCAGTTTCAATTCCTCCATTGATTGACCACGTCCCAAAAAAGAATGGAGGTGAATAGCCGGCCGTGATTGGGAGGCTTTGTGGCACCCAGTGAAGAGTAGGGTTGGCCCAAGTAATTTGAGTATTCCACTATTCGTTAGGTAGGTTGGTATTCAAAACTCAACTCAGTATCTCTGAGCTTTGTTTTTTGTTTTGTTTTTTGCAACCACTTCAAAAGTAGCTCAAACTACAATACATTTTGTCACTGAATACTTTTTAGATATAGAAAATGTGTAAAATAGAAATTAAAAGCTCATTTAGGATAATGCATGTGAACAATCCATGTAGCCTCACCTCAGAGCGCAGCGCACCCACGGCAAAAAAAGTAACGGAACACAATTTGAAGGACAAGAAGTCAGAACTTGGGACCTCTTGCATGGTGGAAGAACAACACAGCTACCTGAGACTGGCATTGGCAGCAAAACATTGCCTTTGCATCCCAGCGACCTCAACGCCTTGAGAAAGAATAGGCGGGCAAATCGTTAATAAACTGAGGAATTCACTTCTGCTGGAAAATGTGGATAAGCTTGTGTTCCTGTCTCACAACTTAAAACACAGCAAATCTGAGTAGCCACGGGACCAGACGGTAACACCCTGCCTAAATGACTACCACCCAGTAGCTCTCAAATCCGTGGTGATGAAGCGCTTTAAGAAGCTGGTCAAGGAACACATCTGCTCCTCACTGCCCAGCACACTAGACCCCTACAGTGTGCATACAGACCCAACAGATCCACAGAGAATGCAATAGCTCATATCCTCCACAATACCCTATTCCACCTAGACGAGAGCAAGGGAAATGTCGGGTTATGGGAGACTGCTGTTCATTGACTACAGTTCAGCTTTCAACACCACACCCAGACTCAACACGAAGCTGAGGGACCAGGGGCAAAGTGACGCCCTCTGCAAGTGGATCCTGGACTTCCTGTCAGACAGACCCCAGGTGGCGAAGGTAGGCAACCACACATCATCCTCCTTCACCCTTGACACAGGAGCCCCCCAAGGCTGTGTACTGTCCCCACTACTGTACTCCCTGTACACGCACGACTGTACAACCACCTTCGACTCCAATATCGTCAAGTTTGCTGATGACAGCAGTGATAGGCCTGGTCACTAACAATGATGAGAGGGCCTACCTGGAGGAGGTGAGGCTCCTGACCGAGTGGTGACAGGAAAACAACCTCCATCTGAACGTCAGCAAGACGAAGGAGATGCTGGTGGACTTTGGGAGGAAGCAGGAGAGGAACTACACCCCTCTAATCATCAATGGGATACCTCTAGAAAAAGTGGACAGCTTCAAGTACCTTGGTGTCAAGATCACCAAGGATCTGACATGGTCAGCACACACAGACACTTTGGTGAGGAAGGCACGTCAGAGACTGTATCACCTCGGACAACTGAGGAAATTCAGAGCGTCCCACCAGATTCGACGGAGCTTCTACTCATCCACGATCGAGAGTATCGCCACTGGGAATATTACCACCTGGTACGGGAACAGCAGCTCTCAGGATCGCAAGGCCCTACAGAGAGTGGTACAGTCAGCTGAACGTACCTTAGGGGGGGTCACTCCCCCACCTCGAAGACATCAACTCCAGAAGATGCAAGACCAAGGCCAATAGGATCCTGAGAGACCCCAGCCACCCAGGCAATGAACTGTTCTCTCAGCTACGGTCAGGGAAAAGATGGCGCACACACATGGCGAGCACAGAGAAACTCAGGAAGAGCTTTGTTCCACAAGCCATCCAGCTCCTGAATGACTATCTAACACATAGTACCACTATACCCAGAGGATCAGGATATCTAGTGTATTTAACATAACCACTTAGAATGCAAATGTTAATACACCCCCCCCCCCCCCCACACACACACACTCACCCCCTGGGATTATTTTTTATAGCTATAGCATGTACATAACTCACCCATGCCCCCGCTCCTGGGTTATTTATTTATGTATGTATTTATTTATTTATTTATTTATTCATTCATATCCATATATAGCATGGCATGTACAGTACATAATCCATCCAGACTGGTACTGTATCTATCCCATATTACCTTACAGTATCTCAGACTGCATAGAAATGGTAGTTATTGTGTAATTTGTTTGATTTGTCAATTTTGGAATTTGTAACTAGTGAATTTGGAATTTGTACATGGAGTTTATCTGTATTGAGCAGTTCACTGTGACTGTAAGGCAAGGCAAGGCAAGTTTATTTATATAGCACATTTCAGCCACAGGGCAATTCAAGGTGCTTTACATGAGACATTAAAAGCATTAAAACAAAAAGCAAGACATTATAGACATTTAAAACAAAAGGCAGGACAAATTAAAAGCATTAAAACAAAAAGCAAGTCATTATAGATATTTAAACAAAAAGCAGGACAAATAGAATACAGGAATAAAAGTTACAGTGCAGTATACTGATAAACATAGCTCCTCTTAGAAAGCAGTGGCAAAAAGAAAAGTCTTCAGGCTTGTTTTAAAAGAACCAAGAGTTGCAGCAGACCTGCAGTTTTCTGGAAGTTTGTTCCAGATATGTGGAGCATAAAAACTGAATGCTGCTTCTCCATGTTTTGTTTTAACTCTGGGGACAGAAAGTAGACCTGTGCCAGACGACCTGAGGGGTCTGGATGGTTCATAGCATATGAGCAGATCAGAAATATATTTTGGCCCTAGGCCATTCAGTGCTTTATAAACCAACAGCAGTATTTTAAAGTCAATTCTTTGACAGACAGGAAGCCAGTGTAAAGACCTTAGTACTGGTGTGATATGCTCCACTTTCTTAGTCTTAGTGAGGACTCGAGCAGCAGCGTTCTGAATCAGCTGCAGCTGTCTGATAGATTTTTTAGAGAGACCTGTATACATGCCGTTACAGTAGTCGAGTCTACTGAAGATAAACGCATGGACAAGTTTTTCCAAATCCTTCTGGGACATAAATCCTTTGATCCTTGATATATTCTTCAGGTGATAGTAGGCTGACTTTGTAATTGACTTAATGTGGCTGTTGAAATTCAGGTCTGAGTCCATGACTACACCAAGATTTCTGGCTTCGTTTGTGGTTTTTAGCATTACTGATTGAAGTTGAGCACTGACTTTTAATCGTTCTTCTTTGGCTCCAAAGACAATTACTTCAGTTTTATTTTTGTTTAGTTGGAGAAAGTTCTGGCACATCCAATCATTGATTTGTTGAATGCACTTACTCAGCGCTTGTATGGGATTATAGTCTCCTGGTGATATAGTGATATAAATTTGTGTGTCATCTGCATAGCTATGGTAACATATTTTGTTGTTTTCCATAATTTCAGTTAGTGGGAGCATGTAAATGTTGAACAGAAGAGGCCCCAGGATGGAGCCTTGGGGAACTCCACAGGTCATTTTTGTCAGCTCAGATTTGTAATTGCCTATAGACACAAAATAATCCCTGTCCTTTAAGTAGGATTCAAACCAATCTAACACTGTACCAGAAATTCCCAGCCAATTTTCCAGTCGGCCTAGTAGTATGTTGTGGTCTACCGTGTCGAACGCAGCACTGAGATCCAGTAGTACTTAGACTGAGATTTTGCCATTATCTGTGTTTAAATGGATGTCATTAAATACCTTAATTAGAGCAGTCTCGGTGCTGTGATGTGGTCGAAATCCTGACTGGAAGACATCAAAGCCATTACTTAGTGCCAGAAAGTTATTCAGTTGTTGGAAAACAACCTTTTCAATTATTTTCCTTAGAAATGGGAGGTTTGATATGGGCCTATAATTGTTCATTTGTGAGCTGTCTAGATTATTCTTTTTTAAGAGTGGCTTGATGACTGCAGTTTTCAGGGTATGTGGGAACACACCTGAAAGAAGAGATGTGTTTACAATTTGTAGTAAATCAGAGGCCATGCAGTTGGATACAGTTTTGAAGAAGTCTGTAGGTAGAACATCAAGGCAACAGGTGGAGGATTTCAGATATTGTATAGTGTCCCCCAGGGTTTTATGGTTGATCGGATTAAATTGTGTCATGGTACAATTATTGATTTTAAGTGGACAGTGTGACGACACATGTCCTGTACCTGGAATGGAGGCACTGACTGCTTGTCTAATTTTCTGAATTTTGTCAGTGAAGAATGAGGCAAATTCATTGCAGGCCCTGGTGGATAGAAGTTCAGAGGCTACTGACACAGGAGGGTTTGTCAGCCTATCAACAGTGGCAAACAAAGCACGCGCATTGTTATGGTTTTTGGTGATGATGTCAGAAAAGAAGGTCTGCCGTGCATTTCTCAGCTCCATATTATAAATGCGAAGTCTCTCTTTATAGATGTCATAATGAACATGGAGATTTGTTTTTCGCCATCTGCGTTCAGATTTTCGACACTCTCTCTTTTCTATTCTGACCAGCATGGCCTTTCTCCATGGAGATCTTCTCTTACCAGAGACCACCTTCACCTTAGTGGGCGCAACGGCGTCAATAATGTTTGTAATTTTAACATTGAAATTATCTACAAGCTCGTTGACTGAGGCCATATAGAGGGCAGGTGTGGACGAGAAAGCCTGAGTAAATATCTCACTGGTGTTTTCAGTGATGCGCCGTTTTGAGATAACCTCTGATTGAGAATTTGTGTGCATGGAGATAGTACTCTCAAAGAAAACACAGGAATGATCAGAGAGCGCAACATCAGACACCTGAACCTTAGAAATATTCAGACCTTTGGTGATGATTAAGTCCAGACTGTCCAGACTGTACACCGTACAGTACACAGTACAGTGTACAGTACATGTTTTCAAGATTTTTTTTCTCTTTTTCAATAATGTTGTTTTAATAGCATGTTTCAGACCTAAGGGAATGACATTATACATGTCTGCCATCTAGTGGGGCCGGGAAAATTGAGGTTTCAGCGTGTAAATATCACAAAATCACTGTTTTACTCAGTAATGCAGCTTGTCGCACAGCTGCGACTTTGGTGCCAAGAGGGTTAATAGGCTCTCCACCAGATCAACACTGACGCTTTCAAATTTAAATTTATATGATTTATTTGTCATTATTGTGTCATTTATTAACCTGCTAGAAAGCCCATCATATCCTAGGTCCATCTCATCACGCAGATCCTGTATCTTTTTATTAAAGTAATGTCTCAAATAATCTGCAATATCCTTTGGTTGAGTAAGAAATCTACCATCTGCTTCTAAGAATGATGGTGTTGATTTAGCTTTCCTTACCACTCCCATTCCCATTAATTTAACGTACTCCATATTTTCCCACTGTCCGATTTAGCTTCATTGATTCTATTTTGATAATATGTCCTTTTATCATTTTGTTCAGTTTTTTTACATAATTCCTTAGTTTACAATATTCACCCCATTGTACCGCATCGTCTGATTTGATTGCGTCAACCTTTGCTCGATTCCTTTATCGCATGTATTCCTTGAGTTCTTGGTCAAGCCATGGAACTTTAACATTTCTCACGGTTTTCTTTTTAAGAGGGGCATATTTATCAATGATTGGCATTAGCAAATTTGTAAATACATCCAAAGCCAACTCAGGATTGTCTTCACTTAAAGGAGCTCTGCACTTTTTGTAAAAAAAAAATCCAATAATTGCAATACATAGTTCCAGGGGAGTCATAACTATCTGTACAGAAAATATAGCCTACAGTGTAGTGCCTGTGGATCAAATGCAGAATTTCTTTTTATTATGAGCGAAGCCGGCCCGGCGCTGTGCCCCACCCCCTGAACGGCACCGTATATAAGAGAGGGGCAGCAAATAAATAACCCATATGGCTGGGAGAACTTATACTCCGGGAGCAAAGACACCACGGTCTTCGGCTAAAAAAAGAGTCAAACAAAAGAAGATCACGTACATGAATAAATATTGGACTGGCTTTTACTATCTGGAGAGAGGTTGGAGTTACTTTGGGCATCAAAAGCGACTCAGATCTCGCCTTTCTTCTCCTCGATGCGTAAGTAGCTAAATTCAGGTTCATAAGCAACGTTAGCCAGCCTAGTCCCCCTAAAATGTTAGCTACCATGTATTTCTGTATTATACCGACTAACATGGTGTAGGCATACACTAACATACATGGATACAGTTCCAGCAAGCTAACTAGATACCAAACGTTTGCTCCCACTCAGGGTGAGTGGTCAGTCTGAATGTAATCGGCTGATTTAGCCATGTGTTTGTGTAACGTTAGCCATGTATTTAGCTGATAAATCAGGAACAATGGGTAATTGATCGATGTCGGACCTGTTTTTCAACCGTAGTTGCAATGCTGGGCCCATTGCAGTCATGATAGAAAGCCTGTTTCAAGCTGTTTTCCTTTTTACAGCTACAGAGAGGGCCCTTCCTATTTCAACTGACTAGCGAATATGCGGGTGGGGGTGTGAGGGTGCATATCCATATATGGATTGAAAACGCCCACTTGTTTATATCTTATACGCTGCACCACTGCCCCATCTAGTGGCCGGAAAAAATCGAACTGAGCACCTTTAACACCATTGACCAGTCCAGATTTCTTACTTCATCATGGTAATTATTTTCATTGAAATGCCTGAACATCCTCTTTATTATATTTTTTTTACCTGATTTGGGGACTTTGGTCCTAATTGCAATTAGATTATGATCACTACATCCTACTGGTAACAATATTGTTTTAGAACATAGTTCTGCAACGTTTGTAAAAATTAAATCAATGCGGGTGGATGATCTTGTACCATCCAATCTACAATATATCCTTGTTAGCTTTGTAATTACTTGCGACAGATTGCAGGTATCAGCAAGGGACAGCAGCTTATTTCTGAGGGAACAACATTTCATTTCCAATTACTGGATGTGGATTTGTGGTTCAGAGTAAATAAACTAGCTCTTAATATAAGTAAAACAAATTACATGATATTCGGCTCAATCAAAAAACAAAAAAATATGGAGTCTATGACCTTGCAGATCAAAATCAATGCGGAGGAAATAAAAAGAGTCCATTCCACCAAGTTTCTTGGGGTCCTCATAGATGATTGTTTAAACTTCAAATGTCACATTGATCATCTGGTACATAAACTATCCACATATGTTGGTCTGTTCTTCAAACTGAGACACCTGTTACCTTGTTTTGTCCTCCTCACCTTATATAAAACTCTATTTGAACCTCATTTAAATTACTGCAATATTATCTGGAATAACACCTTCTCAAGTCACCTAACACCTAACAAACTAGAAATTCTCCAGAAGAAAATCATTCATGCAATCTCCTGCTCACGACCAAATTCACAGACCCGTCATATATTCTCCAGTTACGGCATCCTACGACTCAAAGAACTCACATTCTTTCAGAATGCTTGTACGATCTATCAGGTGGTCTCAGGTTCAAATAGCAGACTATGCGAGCTTATTCCGACCTGCGGTCCCCTCCACACCCATGATACCAGAAACAGACACCATATCACTGGAAAAAAACGGCAGCTTGTGGGTACCAGCATGGGAGTGGTATGTCAGGGACCGCGGATCTGGAATGAGCTAAATGCAAGCCTCAAAGCATCACAGTCCATCTCCACCTTCAAAAAGTGCTTAAAAGAGCAACTAATAAGCTCATATTTATAACTACACATGACCTTTTGGGATCTTATTACTGTTATTGTTATGTGTTGGTATTGTATTGTTATGTGTTTGTACTGTACTGGTATTGTATTATGTGTTGCATTGTTATGTATAGCTTTGTGTTGGTATTGTATTAATATTGTAGTTAGGTGTTGTATTGTTCTGTGTTGGTACTGTATGATTGTACTGTCGTGTACTTGTATGCGTCTAAACTGTATGTAATGTCTGTGTTGAATGTCAAATGGCTCCCTACTATAAGCTTTTGATAGCTTCTCAGGGAGACCATGTTCACATGCCACATGAAATACGAGCAGCAGATAATGCACATGGCATGACATGTGAATAAAGCATCATTCATTCAAAGCATCATTCAAATTTCAATCAATATTTAAGTCACCCATGAAGTAAATCTCCCCATGTATATCACATACTTTATCTAACATAACATATATTTCATCGAGATACTTCATTCTTGCATTTGGTGGTCTATAGCAACATCGATAAATATTAGCTTCAGATGAGGCAGGTGAGCTTGTAGCCAAATCAATTCCATTTCACCATTACTGAAATCCTCCCTCACTCTTACTGGTATTTGACTTTGCACGTAAATTGCGACCCCTCCCCAATTTGCATTTCAATCTCTTCTATAAATATTGTACCCCTCTATGTTTGTGTCAGAGACATCCTGTATTTTATTGAGCAGACTGCAAATGTTCAAATGAGCCATTCTCAAACCCTTTTTTGGTAGAGTGAGATTACTTTCCCTCATCATTTTTATGCCTCCGCCAGGCGATGGTTTTCGGGTTGTCCGTACGTCCTACAGCCATCCGTCCGATGTTTGCTAATGCAATATCTCGGGAACGCATTGACGGAATTTCTTCCCCTTTGGTAGAAATGTTCACTGGCACTCAAGGATGAACTGCTTAGATCATGGGGGTCAAAGTTCAAGGTTACTGGGACCTCACAAAATGTGTTTTTGGCCTGATGAACACAATATCTCAAAGGCTTAACGGAATTTGTTCATATTTGGGTAAAATGTCCAGTTGGACTCGAGGATTAACTGATTGGACATACACCTGTGCGCACCCATTTCAACTTAATTTCCAGCAACCATGCCGATGCCATCTCTCATCATAATTCTTTATTTCCTTTTCTATGTCGGTAGGTAGGCCAAACACCCGTAGATTGTTTTTTCTGCTGTGGCTCTCCAACCTCTCAACTTGTTCTTGGAGTTGTTTATTCTTCTCGCAGAATTTCTTGTTCTCGTTCTCCAGATTTGTAATTCAAGTGCCCATATTGGCTTGATAGTTTTGGACGCCAACAATCTTGCTATTCCACCCAGCAATGTCATTCTTGAGTGTGTCAAGTTGCGGCTGCAAATTCAAATTGTTAAGCGCGGTGGCGATTTCTTCTCGCATTATCTTGCAAATTAATTCAGCCAACTCTTCTTGGTTCATTTTCTCGGCCGTGTCAATTTCAGTCACCTGTTCCGTGACTCTTCTCTGTTTGTTTGCCTTTTTTTGCTTTCCTTGGAGGCATTTACTTTATAACCTCAGTCTTAAACGAAAAAAACAACTTTCTTTCTTTAATCTATCTATATATATATATATATATGTATGTTTTGTACCATATTTCAGCCAATTCTTTGAAACTTTGGCGCTCTGAGTTCTCTCAGTGTGTTCAGCTGTCACACATGATCAGGCAACAGTGTCTCTTGCTCTATGATCCCGGGGCCTTTTCGATTCATCCCCACTTTGGAATTCAGAAGAATGGTTAAGCACTTGGCGTGAAATTGAATCAAACACAAAGTGAATTAATTTGATGAAAGGAAATTGAAAAGGTAACAAAGCACTACACAAGATGAGAAGAATATTGTAACAGAAGGACATGGATTAGAGGTTGACAGGACTGTGTGTACAGCTTTGTGTGTGTGTGTGTGTGTCTTAGTTTGAGGCATCAGGGTTGCTGTTGTCCTGAGGCTTTGTCAAGAGTAGCAGATGCACACACTGCCTCATCCAGAGTAGAGTTCATGGGTCCAGAAGCATCCCAAGGCAGCCAGATGTGCCTTACTCCTGCCTTACCCCAGTCCAATCACGTGGATGAGGAGCCCAACAACCGCCTAGCATCCTCTCCTCGACCCCTCTTCACTGTCAAAGGTTATAAATGAGACTTCAGACCTTCCCCCTAAGCGCTAGTGTCACGATGCAGATGGTATCCAGACGGTCTGGTTCAAGACTACCTAAGTGCAGTGGGAGATTTGAGGTGATTTGACAGAAAGAAAAAAAAAAACCTAATGGTAACTGATTTATCTTGTTTATCCTGCCCTCACATTTGTTATTTGGAATTGCCGCCACATTGCTTACGTCTGTCTAATCGACTCAGATCTCCACTACATGTAGTGCTTGGTGGGTAGGAATTGATTGGGGACCGGCCACAATATGCTTATATTCAGGACTACTCCTTACTAAGCTCTTCTTATGTCTGTAGAGCATGTCTTTGTCTGATAGATTGGTTTTGCGAGCAAGTTCCTTAGTAGCTTCCTCCTGTCGCATTATATTTCATTCCACTCTCTCCAGGCTCCTGGAAGACACCCGGAGCTCGCCAGACCAGCTGGTATACAGTAGATGGCAAACTGATTAGGTATAATCTATACTGATGGTGTTTTCACTGCCAGATTTCCAGTTTTGTAGACAGCTCTGTAATGCATATTTTTGTCAGGTGGAAAAACTATTCTTTCAGGCATCTCTCATCCATCTCCATCACAATCTCACAATCTCTCCCCTGAGAGCAGGGTGTCTTTCTTCTCTTTTGTTTCTTTGTGCATCCAACTGGCAGGGTCAGCCTGCAGTCTGGGCTCATTTCCGGGTTGGCATGAAAGACCTATCCCATTAGTGCTGCGTGACTGCATGGCTAATGGGATATAATGGTGTTATGGGGCTATCTTGTATTCTGCAGTTTCAGGATGCACCAATGAGGATACTTAACCTTTAGGAATAAAAACAGGATCTGATCTGATTCAGAGTTGCTCATTAGTACATCCTTCCTCACTCACTACTTGGCATTTTGTGCAGAAGCACCAGTAAGCCTGCTGGAAGCAAATGATTGCAATCATCAACTGTGGGAAGTAATTACACACTGTTGAGGCATGTTTTTGGTGAGTTTGTTGATTGGGTGAGTTTGTTGATCCGTCCGAGTCAGAGGAGATAATGGTGTGTGCAGGGGTGAAAATTTACTTTTTGGCTCACGGTGAGTTACCTGCCAAGGGGACTGTAGATCTACTGGCCAAGTTTTTTTTTTTTTTTCTGATAGCCTTCCGAAATCTAGTCGCCAAT
Organism: Borostomias antarcticus; assembly: GCF_949987555.1. Lineage (NCBI taxonomy): Eukaryota > Metazoa > Chordata > Actinopteri > Stomiiformes > Stomiidae > Borostomias > Borostomias antarcticus. Next base: position 24,352,352 of record NC_140239.1, on the reverse strand, counting down.
TGGAAATTTTACCTGCATTTGGCCGGTGGCAGGTGTTAATTTTCAGCCCTGGGTGTGTGTGTGGACAGTGGTGTGTGTGTGTGGATATGTTCAGCAAGTGTGTATGAAGGCATGGGCGTGTTTGTGTTAAATTGATCTCATCCCCAGAGCTTTTCGTTGGAACCCACACACTTGTATTTCATTCCTTAGTGACTTTAAACAGTATTTCTGTTGACCATGACTTTATTCAAACAGCAGAGTGGTTGGTTCAACAGCTTCTGTGGCACTTTGCCTTTGTCATAGAATATTCAAATCCATAGTTACATAGATTTGTAGGTACAGTAGGTAGGTAGGTAGGTAGGAATGGATAACTCTTGGCTTTAACTTTTAGAAGATACCTGAGTGCCATTGTGTAGCACTTTTTGACAACAAGAACAAGACTTACCTTGGCCCTCCTCATTGCCACTGTCAGCCTTTTCTGTCCCCTCTACCCTCACCTCTATGTACAGGGACTGTCCTCTGTGATCAACACCTCAAACACCTCTATCCTTTCATAACAAACCTCTGATTTGCTCCCAAGCAGTGCTCTCAACCAACCAAGTCATGTTGGAGTTGGCGGGTAGGATCTCTAAAATGGAGAGAGACATATGAAGTTCACTGCAACATAATCAAAGGAGACAATGTGTTCTTTACCACCTTGTCGTCTCTCCATCAGGCAGAGATGTGATGCTCAGGCATCTCCTCCTCTCCTCACACCCAGCCCACAATAACGAGCAGAGGAAGAGAGGGTCATATTTCCCTAGCAGCTATTTAAAAATCTCATCTAGATTTACATTTCTGCAATATCCTGTCTTCCATGCTTCTCTATTACTTGTCTACATCCCAATTAAACTGAAGTCAATGCAGTGGATTCTATCGGTGTGATTTGAATTGGCAACCCTGTGCGGTGTCTGCTGAATGGGCACCTGTGTTATTGAAATCAAAATCTAATTATCCAGAGGCTACTGCTACAAGATGTCCTAGTTAGAAGTATTAGACACATTTTAGTCCAAGCTTTCTAAAGTTGAAGAGGGAGGAATTAATTATTATACTCAAATAATGACACTTCTAGCGTTTTTTGGAACCTCAAAAAAAGTGATTTATTTTTTAAGAATAGTGAAAAGTGATGACTTTCTTCATTTTCATTTTACAAGTACTGTAAACTTCTAAATAGTTATAGGATTAGCGAGACGTGTCCTAATCACAGGAACACTTGCTGTGGCTGGTAAATGTTGCTATTTGTAGATAAGCACAATCTGCCCCAGAACCATTTCAACTGGAGACCGGCATATTTGCATTGCCATACAGCAAAGTGGGGATTAAAAGAGCATTGTTATTCAGTTCTCTCAATAGAGGAGAGAATTGGTCTGAAACTGTTTCTACGTGCTCTAAATTGTAATGCAGAAACTCAGGTTAAGTAAAGTTGTTTGCAGCAACTCAGGGGGGTTGAAGAAAGTTCTTCACTGCTGGGAATCTAAAGGTCAATTGAAATTGGGTCACCTATGTAGTAGAAATGTGCAGTTGTTTGTGCAATTTGTGCCTTATGGCCAGAGAAAAGAAAATGTATTTTTTGCTCAAACATAGGAAACCTACAATTTCATTTATATATTGTTAGTATGAGGACATAGAACATATTGCTATTTTATAACAGTAGTTCAGCATCTCAAGTGTTTGTCCTCAACCTTTTCCCCAAGTAGAAATAATTGGGCCTAATCCATAAGTGCAGCGGTCCATTTCACCGCACACCACAAACGCTCACTTGCTTAGCTGTGGGGCATAAGGTCCTTACACACCTAGCGCCATTTATTTGCACGAGTAATTACCAAATAATAGAATTAACTCCCATGAATGAAGACGTACACATCAAATGCGAAGTTTCGCGGGGCAAAAAAGCGGAAGAAATGTAATCGAAACCGTTTACATTTTTGTGTTTATTTGCCAGTGACAAAATAATTTTGATTAATGGCATCGCTCATTGTATACAACATCATATCGAAACAACAGTGGTGGCAGTCGTGACAAAAGAAAGGATATAATATAATATATATATAATTATAAAATTATGGAACGACACTCTGATATTGGTCCTCTGCCTACATGTGAGGGGCTGTAGCCTATCACCAACAATGCCTCAAACTGTGTGTTGGAGCCATAATGTCTTTTTGTTTGTTTTATTTAATCCATCTAAAGCACTGTATAGGCTACATGCAGTTCAATCCTAGGTGGAGCATTATAACTAACATTAGCAAGAAGCAGATGTGAATGAGAAGCGCAAACAGTTTTGTCAATGGCAATTGAGGGTGACTTGCGTGCTCGAGTTGAATTTGGAATTTGCTGAATTGAATATTGGAACCAGCAGTACAAATACAAGTAGGCCTATATGTATGTCATTTGGGGAACGTTTGAGGGATTACCAATACTTAGACTGCTACTTTCAAAAGCAGGTCAGAAAGCATACAGCTCAACATTTCAAACTTGCTTCAAGCGCTGAATTCAACCTGCCTACAGTAGGTATATACGTCAATGTAACAGGCAGTTCCTGTTGTTCCCAAGGTTTTCATGTAATACACACTGACTGAGCTGTTTCTATCATACAGAGCTGTCTTTTCAACTTGTATCTTATCAAAGCTTAAAAACCAACTGAACCTCAAGAACAATTGAATTGTTGAAATGTGATGGTTAGAGAGTGAGAAATAAGTGATTTTTTTCAATTGCAGCAACGATAGTTGTGTGTTGTCTCCATCACCAACAGGTACATGATGCTGATCAATGGGAAGAAAGAGGTGTACATGGTCGACAGAGACAACTCCATCTTCCACATAGCCAACCTAGAATTCCCTTTCCGGAAAGATCTCCGCGTCCACTTATCCAACACATTACTGGATGGGGTGAGTTCTCTCTCTCTCTCTCTCTTTTTTTTCTCTCTCTCTCACTCTCACTTTCACTCTCCCACTCTCCCTTGGTCTTTGTCGTTGAAAAGCCTCATGTCACAGACTTTTGCTGATCTCTTGAAAGTACTACATCCTGCCATAGTCCTCATTCTGCTGCTGCTTGGTGTCCACTCTCTGACCCCATACCCCTACCCACACTACCCTGCGGCCTGAGACCCCAAGGACTGACGGGACGATATCTTGTTGTTGTTGTTGCTGTTGCTGTTCTTGTTGTCCTGAGAAGAAGCCTGTGGTGTGGTGCTGCGGTGTACTCAGTTCCAGCTGAGAACAGAAAACCATAGAAACACGTGGATCACTCAGACCGGCTCCAGAGACAGTCAGGGAGGACAGGAGAGGAAACTAATAGCGCCTGCTGCCCCAAAACTCGCTGACATATCGTCTGCTTTTGTCCTGCCCAGTCTTGTCCTGGCCAGAGATGGGCAAAAATACATCAAAATGTATCTTGTTACAAAACCAGGCCAGGTCCAGCCTGGCTTATGTATGTGGCTGGCTTGTTTCATTAAGGGGGAAACGGAACTCCACCGGATGTATAAAACGTAAACAACAGCGTTTGTTTAGCTACATATAGACTAGAGAAGTTTCGCTCAGCATAGATGGTAATCTCTGAGAATGTCCCGCGTGGGAGTCCAATGCTCTGACCACTACTCTACTTGTGGAATTTAGGTAAGGGATAAAAAGGTTGGAGTGAAAGCAGGGGCGTAGGATTGATTTGAGCTTTGGTAGGGACACACTGGGTTGTTGTTTCACGTAGTTTGGATTGAATCTGGGTGGTGGCCGAATCAGATTAATTTCTGTCGCCACTGATTGGGCAATGTGACAACGAATGACAAGGTTTATCCACAAAACCTACATCTGTTTAGTCAGACTATAATCTCACCTGTAACCCTGATTCATCTCCTGCCTCTCCTGATCCTGCCTTTCTACTGCTTTGACCCAAAAAAAATTCTAATGTCCATTTTTGTCTTCTTTTTTTCTGGTGGCATTTTGCCCTCCACTCACCATCTATCATAAAAGGGAAATGATTGACAATATACTTGCAGACATGAAACACTCTTTTCCGTGTAGCCTACAGCCTATTCTGTGTAGCATATGAAATATGAACATAATTACGCTGGACTGGGACTATTGAACTGAATTGCATAAACAAACCAGACGTCTACATCTCGTTTGTTTAGCCTACTATGCAATTCAGTGGGCGAGTGAACCTAGCTAGTCATTGCTCAAACCTAGGAGTTTTCAACGGTTATACCAAAACTGTTTTATTACTAGCTAAAGACAACTGTTATGACAACATTACAGCACCTTATCTCTGCCTCAGCAAACGTAACGAGACCTAACATTATAGCTAAAACTATTATCATTGAACTCTGTACAGAAAAATAATTGTCGGTCAACATATTTTATTCCCTATTGTTCAATAACTTCAATCTTACTTGCTGCCTAATCAAAATTCCCACTGTTGTCGACAGTCGATGCTCAATGTGCTGAGAGCTCGAGAGGCAGGCACTCGCTGGGTCACAGAGGCGAGGGAGGGAGGTGGGAAAAGTAGGCTACTGTACGTTGTTGATTGGATAGCTTGCTGAATGCAGCTGTCAACCAGGCCTTAATTCCCAACCGCTTTCATTTCGCAAGTTGTGAATGGTAATTAAAAACTACAGTTTTCACTCTGTATTATTTTTGGTAGAGACAATTCGTGTTTCCGTGGCTTTGATATGTCCATAGCGTCCATACCTAAAACTATGAGTGAAAGGATGAACGTGTGGAGGTTTGGGGTATAGTCCCATAAAGTCATCCACACCGGGTCTTGAACCCCGGTCTCCCAGGTGGGAGTCCAATGCTCTGACCACTACTCTACTTGTGCAGTGGAGATCGGTGGGTTGATTTTGATGTCCTTCTTGATTTTGGTGTGCTGGGACTACTGCCTCTTGTGGTGCCAACAGAGAGATGCAGGCCAACATTGTCAGGAGTAAGGGAGGGAATGATAACCCAACAAACGCTATACTAGCTGCGCGGCTGGCCAGCCACGCACAAAAAAATCCCTCAAATAAATGTATATCAAAATAAAATACAAAATACTGGTTCCATAAAATATATCAAGATGAAATGCATGTGTTTTGTGTTTCCAAAATACAGGAAAATACTTTTTTTGTTGTCCTTAATATGAACAGTTAATTATTATTATATTTGTGCAAATCGTAGAACATGGAAAACTAATCAATAAACCATGAGAGGCCTTGGTTTACAGTGATATTAGAACAGCTACAGTTGGGGGCGTTGTTAGGAATGACACGAAGCGGACCCGGGTCTCCCACGGTGGTCGTTCTAACCAGCTATGCCACTGAAAAACTAGCACTTCATCGGCCCGGTTGGACGGGTGGATTGGTAACACTTTCTATGAAGCCCAAGTATATAACGCATTATAAACATACTTATAATTTGTTATAATCTGCTTATAGCACTGTATAATTGTAGTTATAAACACTCAAATATTCATAATGATTTATAAAAATAATCATAACACATTATGAAGCATTTTATAATGACTTACAGTACATCTGGAAAGTATTCATATCCCTTCACCTTTTCCACATTTTGTTATGTTACAGTTGAAATTGATTAAATTATCTTTTTTTGCCTCAAAATTCTACACACAATACCCCAGAACAACATCATAATTAAAAAAATATTTTTTTGCAAATGTATTAATAATAAAACACTCGGTTACAGCTGCTGTGCAGCACTGGATCCGGCCGGGCATTTTGAGGAAGAGGAAGGACACAAATGACAAATACATGAGGGACGCTTTAAAACTTAAACTTAAACTTAACTTAAATTAAAAAATCTTAAAAATCATGTGTCTGAAATTCAAACAGTACAATGCCTGAGTATGCATTAGCATGTTTATTCTGCATCACAAGTGAGAAGCTGGCAGTTTTACATAAAAAAAGTATAAATGTCACAGGTAGATATCTACACCATAGGAAACCTGCATGAACATATTCGTAGGCCTACATACTGTGATGGGATTGAGTTGTGGGACTCTGGACTAAGCATGGATTCACTGATTGACTGAATTGATTGGATTGAACACAGGTGGGACTGATTGAGATGTAGGCAGACAAAAGACTGGTCAGATGAAGAGATGCAAACAAGATGAAGAAACACAAAAAAAACAAAAACACATGTTTAAAAATGTTTGTTAAAGGCACCACGAGGGGCAAAAACCAAAAACAAAGACTAAACAATAAAACTAAGGTACAAACTCAACAAGTGGGGAACAAAATACAAAGTTGACAAACTTACAAGCTGGCACAGGAAACACCAGGGACAACACACAACTACAGCAAATAATGAACAAACAACACAAGACAGGTGGAAACCAATCAAGCAGACAGCATGGATTCACTGATTTACTGAATTGATTGGATTGAACACAGGTGGGACTGATTGAGATTTAAGCAGACAAAAGACTAATCAGATTAAGAGATGCAAACAAGATGAAGAAACAACAGCTGCAAATGAAAAACAGCACAATGCCTGAGTATACATTAGCATTTTTATTGTTCATCCCCTAGGCTTGAACTCTTGTTGAGCTACCTGCCATCAAATCAAATAAAAATGTATTTGTATAGCACATGTATATTTCCTACATAGAGGCAACACAATGCGCTTTACAGAGAGCAATGGGAGGTGGGCATAGGTCCCACTCCTACATATTCCAGAGGGAAGAAAAAAAACAGTTTCACCTGGAGGCCAGAAAAGTGATTGTAAAAATTCTTCCCTGACCTCTCTCAATGAGATGATCAAGCAAGCTCCTGGAAAATGTTTGTCTATTGGCTAAGAACATATACAGAGCAGTAAACATAAATACTTCATAAGAGAGACATGACTAACAGTAGAATGCACAAATAGTTACAGAGAAGTTGCCTACATGGTAGGTGATTGTGTTAGCTATCCCTGTAGTCTCTAGTCTAATATGATATGTAATTGAATCGTATAACAAAGCACAGTAAGCACTTAGCAGAACAGGCTCCTAGAGAATGCCGCAAAGCAGAGAAATCTACACACATTGCCAAAACGATCAATCTGAAATGCATAAAGCTGCAAAGCAGGACTCACCATTTCATTAGGTTTTGCTAGCCGTTAGCCATCTCCGACTCCCCGGGCCTTGAGTTAGCTAGCTAACACTAGCTAGCGTGTTAGCTAGCACTAGCTATCATTAGGCTTCAATTCTTGAACTTAGCTTTAGTTTAGCGTGCAGCCATGTTATGGGTTACTGTTTACTTCAGATATTACTCTACATTTCAACCAGACATCCCAGTGAAACCAGGTAGTCAAAATAACTTACCTGATATAAAATGAGCACCGCAAACGCGGGCATTTCTGATGGGCTCAGTCCAGTCCGTACGCTTAATGGCTTGTAGCCACAGACGACTCCGGTGCTGAAAAGGTTTCCTCTTGAAATTAATAAAGTTTGCCACTAGAGCGCCGATTTGTACACCCGTAGACGCAACAGCCAGACATCTTGATGGTATATAAAATACTAGTCTTTGCACTAAAATACGCCCGTCTCCCCCTGCTACTGTTTCAAGAATGTGCGCGCATACTTGTGCTGACGAAGGCTGTAAAAGGGTCTATAATTAACAAATATGACCCACGCTCGTTTATTTATGGGCAGTGGCTCTACCACATAAATTCAATAACTGACATAGAACCACCAGGTAGCCGCATTTTTACATAGCTTCTATAACATCCAGTGACAAAAAACTGTCCACATCAAAGTTTTGAACCCACGAGTTTTGTGGGTTTTGTTTTGTGGGTTTTGAACTCCCAGACGTTCAGCATGGTAGAAGGCTCCTTAACCGCTAGGCCACTGCAGCTCTTGAAAATCAATGGTGTCATAGTCTTTTGTTTTTATGTTCTGGGACCACTGCCTCTTGTGGTAGCGACATAGAACTGCAGGTCAACCACAGAAGGAACGGAGAAAGACAATGCGACATTCGCTCTTCTTGGTGCGATGGCTTACGCCTCGCACAAAAAGGGGCGGGGTGAATTCAAAAGTCTTTGAAGATCATTTGTGAAGGACAGTCTGAAGATGTATGTAGCAATTGGGGTGTAAATTGACCAAAAAATGTGGGAAGAGTAGGTTTTGATAGGTATTACAGTTTTTTTTTTTTTTTTAAACAGTGTGATTCCTGCCAGTTTCTCCTCACTTGGATGTACATTTTGGTGTTGGTTGCAAAGGGATAGCATATATATCTGATTTGTTATGATTTTCTTTCCCTAAATTTTAAACTTTAGACAGTTGCTGTAGCGCCACTGTTAGGACTATTGGCCCACAATGCCAGTTGAGGACTTTTGGTATAGGACTGGATCTATGTGCAAGTTTGGTGATTTTTCATGCATGGGAAGTCAGACTTCCTAGGAAGAAGAAGAAGAAGAATATTGGGAAGAAGAAGAAGAAGATTGGGAAGAGGAAGAAGATTGGGAAGAGGAAGGAGATTGGGAAGAGGAAGAAGAAGATTGAGAAGAAGAAGAAGAAGAAGAATGGGAAGAAGAAAATTGAGAAGAAGACGATTGGGAAGAAGAAGAAGAAGATTGAGAAGAAGAAGAAGAAGATTGGGAAATACAAGAGGGACCAGCAGCTGAGGCTGCCCGGCCCCTTAAAAACAAATACAAAATATATGGAAAAATTGAATGAACTGAAACATAAGCACAGAGGAATTTACAGTTTGGCTAAATCTATAAGAATGTTAAGCTTAGGCTTAAGCTTAAGAATAGAAAGATATACTGTATACAGGTGAATTTTGCAGTATATGTACAGGTATGATCTAGAGATCTATTTTAATTTCATTTCAAATTAAGCAATAAACCACTTGAGGCCGTGTGTTATCGTGATTTTATTACAGCTAGGGGGCGTTGTTAGGCACAACGCGAAGCGGAGTGCCTAAAACCCCCCTAGCTGTTATAAAATCACTATAACACACGGCCTCGAGTGGTTTATTGCTTTTATACAACGGTTACTACAGCTATTAGTGTAAAAAAAACACACAGCAATGTCAAATATTAACATTTATTCAAAACAAAGCCTCAATTCCGCCAAGCAAAATAGTTCCCCTAACAAAAGGGTTGCCAAGCAACAACAACAACTACAATGCATTTGATCAAATGGGAGGCACATTAATACTGAAAATGGAATGATATGCTGTCCCAGGTGTGTGTTACAAAGTATTTTAACACAGCTTTCAGCCAATCAGAATCAAGAACCAGAACTAACCGTTGTATAACCTTTATTATATACTCGTGAAGCACTGAGGTTTCCCGCATTTACAGTGATGAGTTCACACAGAGACACAAATATCAACAGAACAACTGCAATATATAATAATTAAACACAGTTACAGGTTGAAGTACAAAGGTTTAGAGCCATGGATTTAAACTTTGTGACTGAAGAAAATACCTCAAGCACACACACACACACACACGCACACACACACACACACACACATACACACACACACACACACATACACACACACACACACACACACACACACACACACACACACACAGAGCAGCACCTTATATTTATTTATATACCTTATATTTATATATTTTAGGTGCACAGCAGTACCTTACATTTATTTAGAATACAGAATGTACAGTAGATATGTATATGCAGTACTAGCGAGTGATCTATTCTAAATAATATAAGGTGCTGCTGTGCTGAGTGTACTGTACTGAGTAAGTCCTGGGTGAGCGAGTAGTGAGATTGGAATATTATTGGGGGGAGGGGGGGCACTCTGTGAGAGCAATGAGCAGGCCTAGGCAATGTCATCATTCATGATGAAAGATTCAGAATCCGGATGGCCTGAGGGTAGAAGCTCCTCCTAAGCCTCTTTGAGCTGGCCTTGTGGTACCTTCTACCCGACCACAGCAGAGAGAAGAGTCCAATGTCCAGTGGGCTGTGGTCCTTGACGATTCTCTTGACCTTGGTCTTACACTGCTTGGTGTTGATGTCCTGGAGATGTGGGAGGGCCCCCCTTGTGATACATCCGCTGACCATACCACTCCCTGTAGGGCCTTACGGTCTGGCATGGTGCTCTGCATGGGGAGACACTCAGAATTTCCTCAGACGTACATACAGTCTCTGCCTTGTCTTCCTCACCACAGTGTCTATGTTTCTAGTTCATGTCTGGTCCTTAGTGATCTGGACATCAAAATACTTTTAAGTTGTCCCCACTGGGGTCCCATTGATATTTAGAGGGCTGTACTGTAGGTCATCTCCTGCTTCCTCCCATAGTCTACTAGTATCTTCTTTGTGACATTTGAAGTGTCTGGCGCCGGCTTGTTGTAAAGTAGCCCAGTACAGTATGTGTACGTTTTTCAGATTGGCACAATCTTATGCAAATCTTATGATCTTATCCTCTGACCCTCTGTAATTTGGTGGCAGATTGAGACTGTGGTCTTTGTCCTGGACGCTTAAGACGGCACATTACGACGACACATTGTGAATGTTGTGTATTCTTGTATGTATGTTTTTCTACCCTTAGTGTATATTTATTATGACTAGTCTTTTATACTTTTATACTTTAGATATACTTTTATTGTTCTGCACCTTAAAGAGTTGCTCTTCTAATTTCGTTGTACTTGTACAATGACAATAAAGACATTCATTAATTCATGAATTCACATTATTGCTCCTTTGAAGCAGCTCAGAAGATGTGTGTTTAGAGGAGACTGTCCTCAGGGCTGTTTTGAATTTTGTTTGGTGTTGATGATGATGCCTTTGTTGTTGTTGTGTTGATGGCTTATGGATCCCGGTCCAGAGAGCCTAAACTGTAAAGCCCAGCCGGAGGCCCAGCTGGGCTCAGTCTCTTGTCCTCCAACTTGAACACACAGGAACTGCATCTCAAGACTCTCCTTTGTTTTTAGTGAACTTGCTACTCTGCTCCTGTTTTGAATCTTATCTGCGGATTGGTAAATGGTAAATGGACTGCACTTATATAGCCTTTCAACCTTGCCGGACAAAGCTCTTTACAATGGCCTCTCATTCACCCACATTCACACACCAATGGCGGAAGCTGCAATGCAAGGCACTTGCCTGCTCTTTGGGAGCAGTTTGGGGTTCAGTGTCCTGCTCAAGGACATTTCGATATGTGGACAGGATGAGGCGGGATCAAACCGCTGACCCTGCGGTTACTGGACGCCCCACTTTACCCCCTGAGCCTCATCCGCCGCTCGGTACCTCAGCTGCACAGTTAGAACCTCGAACCCTAGATTTAATGGTTGATCTACTCACCACTGTAGTTGTATCCCTCCATTACATCTTTCAGGGTCAATTCATTAATATGCCCCGGCTCTTAATCCTGCCTCTGCAAACGTTTCCCTAGTATCTCCGCGATCATCCTCACGTTTGAGTATATATTTAATAAATCCTGCTAGGTACACACATTCAGTGAGGTTCGTACCTACAGTAGGTAAAGTTCCCTACAGGTAACGTGTCGAAGAGTGCCAGACGACGCTTCCGGTATGCTCCCCCAGGAGCTCAAGATATTTCACACAGCGCCGCTCTCTCACCCGGCCCCACAACGCCTGAGTTGCGCAACAACGTGGTGAAAGTCAGCCATGCGTCAGTTTGGCCTCTTACAGCACTGATGTACCTGCTTCTCAGCTCCACTGCGTTGAATAATTAATGCGAGGCGTTCTATTTCTGCCTGCCTCCCTGTGCCCCTCCCGCCCCCGGTGGCAAGGCGATGCCTTGAGAGAGCTTAGCCTCCGCTGCCCAACTGCGGCTTCCACTCTCCAGTGGATTTGGCTCAGCCGCTTTCTAGGATGTGATGAGACCGCAGGCTTAGCGTTCCCTCTCTGTCTCTCCGAGAAGTTGATTATGTGGAGATCAAATACCTTTGCACAGCATTCACTTTCCTCTCTTCTTGTCCCTTTCCGTGCTCTCCCTTTTTTCCTCTTTCTCCCTCTCTCTCTCTCTCTCTCTCTCTCTCTCTCTCTCTCTCTCTCTCTCTCTCTCGCTCTATCTCTGGCTTGCTCTTTCTCTTATAATGAATTTTGTAACTGTCTCGTCTCTATCCCCTGCAGGAGATGATCATCGACAAGGTGAACGGCCAGCCTGTCCCGCGCTACCTCATCTACGACATCATCAAATTCAATGTGAGTGGCCCGGTCAGCCAAGAGGTCGTTGCCTCTGATCAAACCCGTCGTTCCTTGACCTCCTCAATACAGCGCGGGTCAGCCCGCCGTAGTCATTAGCACTGTAAAGCACCCCCCCCTCCGCCCCAGCATGTTAGGATGGAGGAGTTCAGCATTCTAGTCACGACAGTGTGATGCCTAGCAGCAGGCTGATAGGTGCTATGGGAGGGAGGGAAGATCAGAAAGGTTTAGGAGCTAGATCACCCTAACCCTGGGTAAATAAAGGTAAAATAAATAAATAAAACACCAGCCTCCGCAGGGTTCACTAAAGCCTGACCATAAGGAACCAGGGCACCAGCCCTGGACATGCCTCTGTCAGTCCAATATACCCCTTTTAATGTTTATCTAAAGCAGGAAACTTCTCAGAGAAAGTTTCAATGGTTTATAAATCATCTGTAGATAGTTGTGTATGCTTGGGAAAGTGTTCCGCTGTGGTCCATTTTCTGTTCATTAGTTGTGACTCGAGAGGTAATTGCCACTGTAAATTATTGTGTCTGAAAAACATTTGATGGAGGATGCATTCTGTTCTCATCATTCAGTTTCACTGTTCTGTGAAGCAGTGTTGAGTTTCTACCTATCTTGGGGGCCCGGGGACACAAGGTGGAGGCTATTAACGCTCACTTGTTTTTACTGACTTTTAATGAATTCATATCCAGCGATGTCTATCTCTCAGTGCCAACCACATCATGCAAGCAGGCACAGAGATTAATGAGTTTATACGAACGATTCTACCTCAGTAAGCCTTTGCCCTCAGCCTTATTAGAAACAAACGATTGTGTCTGTGTGTTGTGATGGATTTGACTTTTCGTGGTTGCCAGCCAGGGCTAAGCCTGACACTTTTTTTAGTTTGAGTCTAGTCTGTTTTGTCTGTTTGTCAAAACCGCACAAAAGATGCGTGTGTGTGCGTGTTTGTGTGTGTGTTGCCTGTGTGATCTTCCTCCATCGATCAGCAGATCACACAGGCAAGCGGCTCAATAAGAACTAGCAGTTGTGAGAGACAGAGCAGAAATTAGCATCACCAAGAGCTCCTGCGTTGATCTCAGCGGGTCATTATGGCCTTCATCCTCCATTATCCTGGTCAGGCCAACCCCCTGGCAAGCCACATACAGAGAGCCAGCAGGAAGATTAGTCTCCACCCACCAGCCTGCTGTTCCCAGGGAGTGGGCCCAGTTAGAGCTTGAGTTCAGGAGTTAGCCCACCAGTCGACTGCTAGAACAGTGCTAGATTGTTATGATATTGTGTTCAGGGTTCCCACTGGTCATGGAATTTCTGGAATATCATGGAATTTTAAAAAGTCTATTCCAGACACGTAGAGTCAGGGGATTTTAACATTTGTTGGGCCATGTCATGGAATATCTGGGATTTTTGTTTGTATCGTGTTTACATTTTAGTTGCCATTCATCAAATAGTAATATTTTCCATACAGTATTTTTCTTTATCAGGTTATTGCACAGCGTTTCCCGTATTACATGAGTGGTTGTTATGGTTACTTGATTTTTCAGAGCCCATTTATGCCCTTCCCGCTTGTCAACAGTTTTCCCTTTCATTATAGGTCATGGAAATTCAGCTTTTTAGTCATTGAAAGTGAGGGAAAAGTCAGGGAATTTGACAGAGTGGGAACCCTGGGTGTTATGTCTCTTTGGATCAAGTATGGCCGTAGTCCTCAAGAGGAAACACACAGTATAGGCTTTAGTGAGCCGGAGAGAACTGTTGGTTGTTCTTCAAATAGTTAATGTTAAAAAAGAACGGATTATTACAGGATTATTTCATGCTCTAATGCTCAGCTCATTTCTTAATGCCGCTATACCGACCGCGTGGAGCACGTGCTTCTCCAAACATGAAATTGCTTGACCCTGAGCAACACCCTGAGACTGGGGGAGAAGATTCTATTCCTGCACCAGCTGAGGTTTATTTAGTTTTCCTGGCGCATGTCAGCTCAAAGCTATATTCTGTCAGTTACTGTCAGCTCCCCACTGTGGAGAATCAGAGAGCCACGCTGTGTTAAAGTCAGAATGTCAATGTGGATTTGTCAGCCTACTTACATTATACATTAATTTTCTTGACAGAGCCCCTCCATATGTGCTTAATTGTTTTTCATTATCTTGAAAGAAAACAATAAAACCATTATATTCCGCAATTGATATTGCAGGAGTCCTCTCAATCACATTCACCTTGTCATCATGTGTTCTGTGTCCGTAGAGGAGAGATGACTGAGTCTGACGTACAGTCTTGACTGTAGGCTTGGCGTCGTACTCCTTACTCCTGTGCCTTCTGCCTGAGAAATCACTTGGTGTCTTTGTGGCATGACTGGAAGGCAAGCGCTCTTAAGGAGGGAGGTATCAGCATCCCTGTTGGGTTTCTGAATACCCCCCGTGCAGAGAGATGGGTACTCCTCTAGCCTGGACCACCCTGGTCTCCCAGGAGAGGGGCGTGATTTGGGAAATGTGATTGATTGCTACTTCTATATGAAATTAACCTAGAGTTTGCAAAGTGCGAAACTATGTACAAGTATAACCGTATTGCTCTTCCCTGTCATGTTCTGCTTGTCAAGACAGCATGATTTGTGGTTGTGCAGCTTCTTGGCTCATGTTTAAGAATTAATGCATACTTATATATAGATTTAGCATGGCAGTGCGTTGAATTGTTGCATGTAGGATCTGACTCTCTTCCTACACATGGTCTCTTTTTCACAGCATTCTATTTTCGTTTGTCGATGAATCCCATTCTAATACTGATCATCTTCACATATCTTTTCTTCTCATTCACTATTCGATATATTCGTGTCAGTCCATATCACTGTGTAGGGTTTAAGCTCTTTTGCATCTTCAGTTGTCATGCTTTGAATAAACTTGCTATATATGTTTTTTTGGGCTTGAATAACTGAATAAATCACCTCCTGTTGATGTTTGCCCTCTGCACAGGCCAGGTTAATGAATGTATTTTGAATTTGGTTTGCTTGCTCATTGTATTCAGAGTTTAGATTTAGATAGTAGACGTGAAGGTCAATGAAAAAAGGAAACACAAGACACCGACAAGAGGTCGATAGCAAACACACTTCTGGTGCTTCCATTGAGTCCACATAGTCGTAAAGAACTAAACCCAATATTACAGCTCATTACTAGCATGTCTCACACACCCATCTTTTTCTCCCTCGATGATGCATCCAACAGATGGTGCAGGGTGTGTTGGATGTGATGCCGTGATGAATACCTGTAGTCCCAGGAACATGGAGATGGCACTGAATTGCTGTGATCCTCCTCAGTGCAGCCACAGAGCGTTTGAGTGCTACAGTATTCTTCACTCCGTCTCCATAGAGGATAATAGGGTTTGATTTAATTGGATCTATTTAAATACAAAACTTGTTTGCTCAAGCCTATTTATTGTTGTAGTACAAATGACCTGTCACTGAGGTCAGTGAGTCAAGAGTCTAGCTCTTATTCCAAGGATTTAAAGCACTCTTACTCGCACTCCGTGCGAGCATTATCTAAAGGTTTTCCCTGCACATTGAGTGCTTAGCCGATTTTAATTCAAAGAGGGGGTGTAATGAGGGGGGGTGTAATGGGGATGTAATGATATTACCTACACCCCAGCGATAGCGCAGGGCAAGTGGTAATGTTTTCAGTGGCGTGCGTGTGTGTGTGTGTGTGTGCGTGCGTGTGTGTGTGTGTGTGTGTGTGTGTGCGTGCGTGTGTGTGTGTGTTTGTCTGTTAGCAGGATTAAGGAAAAACTACTGGACTGATTTTCACGAAACTTGGTAGAAGGGTGCAGCATGGTCCAACTAGAACCCATTACATTTTGGAGCAGATCCGAAGCACAGGTCGGGTCCACGGGCCGCCCAAACACAGCCGGCCATTCACCTCATTTTTTAATCAGGATTACGCAAAAAACTACCCAACCGATTTTCATTAAACTCGGTGGAGAAGTGTAGCATGGGCCGACTTACAACCTCTTAAATTTTGGAGCAGATCCGAATCATGAGTTGGGTCCACGGGCCGCCCAAACACAGCCGGACTGGCCATTCACATCTATTCATTTTTTGGACTATGATTACGCAAAAACTACCAAACCAATTTTTATGAAACTTGGTGGAAGGGTGTATCATAGAACCCATTACATTTTGGAGCAAATCCAAACCACGGGTCAAATCCACAAATGAAAACAAAAGTTAAAACGAAGCCAGCTCCCTGTGTGTGGGTGCTAGAGACACAGCATTTGGACTGGGATGTGTGGGGGGAGAGCCCGGTGTGCACCGCATTGCCCTCCGCTGGCTGTGACCCAAGGGGGGCGCCACAGAGTCGGCCAAATACAGCCACCCATTCACCTCCAGTCATTTTTATCTCCACCTCAGTGAATCATGGGGCGGGTCCACGAGCCGCCCAAACACGGCCTGGACGGCCATTCATCTCCATTCATTTTTTTTGACTAGGATTATGCAAAAACTACCAGACTGCTTTTCATGAAACTAAGTGGAGGGGTGTAGCATGGGCCAATTT
This sequence comes from Borostomias antarcticus, assembly GCF_949987555.1. NCBI lineage: Eukaryota > Metazoa > Chordata > Actinopteri > Stomiiformes > Stomiidae > Borostomias > Borostomias antarcticus. Next base: position 24,335,683 of record NC_140239.1, on the reverse strand, counting down.
AGAACCCATTCAATTTTGGCATGCACAGAGCCACGAAATGCATTCAGGGGCAGAGGTCTGTGCTCTCTGAGCACCAGTGAGAGTTTCTAGTTATTATTATTACTATTATTATTATTATTATTATTATTATTATAGGACTGGCTGCAAATGAACCATTATCACCTACTAACTCGCACCTTGTCTGTTCAAACAAAGCACTGAAAAATGGAACTATAGGGCAAACAACAGCATAGGTTTTGCATTTTGTGTCTTTCAAATAAAATACAGTACTATTTTGCCAGTCATATGTTCATCATTCAAGTTTTGTTAAAAAATAAATAAATCGATATCGATATCATGAACCCAATCGTGTATCATATTGTGAACTGAGTGTATCGTTCCTAATAATTATATTTGTCTTCTCAGAACCTAGTGCTAGCTACCAGGCGCTTTACTGTCTTTTGGGATTGTGTGTGGAGATCAAAGAGTTGAGGTGAACCATGCTACCAAGGCTATATTGAGTGTTCAGTTATTATCCAGCTTCAAGTACATTAATCAAATAGCAAATGGCTCAGAACTGTCTTCCTACATGAGAAGTGGTGTATTAGTTGGTCTGTATCGCTTAAGATTCTGTTGCTGGTGGTCTGTAATTTGATATCCTCTCCCATGCCTCCTTGCAACTTACTGTAAAGGTCTGAAAGGCTATTTTGGAGAAACCAGGAAGTGTAAGCTAGATTTATTTACCTTGATCAAATCTAATAGGCGAGTCATGCAAGCAGCAATGCTCCGAAGTATCACTGTGAAATGTGCTTCATATTGTAATAAATGAATCGGTCAGCCAAGTCTCAATGAAAACGTTTTATCCTGCTGCTTCTCCTCGATGGTACCTTGAAATTATTGGACAAAAATTGCCTACACTACCTTTACTACCTTCTCTTCCATGGAAGAAAAATCGTCCACCTACTTTCATCCATCTAAAGATTCATGGCCTATACCCAGACTAGTGGTGCAGAATACAAATATTCTGTGGTCAGAGGCTTTCTTTTATGATCCCCCATAAAAGAGGAGACGTGATTTACAGCACTGTGGTGTGTGGTCACTTAAAAAATGATTCCCCCTGCACATGTACACACGCGCGCGCGCGCGTGCACGCACTATTCACTCACACTTCCTTTCGGCTAGCCAACATGAGTATTGTTCTTTTCTTGACAGGGTGTGAGAAGCTATAACCTAATGTCAAGCAGTTGTTACCCACACATTTTGCTCTCATGTATTTACCCAACGTTTGTTTTATAATGTAATGTATAATGTATTAAACATTTCCCCTGGGACATGGGGCAGCCTGTCCTCACTCTTCAGCCACATAGGCTTTCAGTGATCTTCAGCTCTGAGTGATGCACTCTACAAGTCTACAACCCCTCCCTCTACAAGCTGTACCTAATATCATATAACCGGCCTTCCTGTAAGCCTCAATTATAAAGCCAATTGTAGTTCCTGCTGACGACTCTGACACATTAGACTTGAAAGGGCTCAGCTACTGTAGCCACAGTGTTTTACTGTAGGTCACATCTTTCAGTTTGGCTTTTGGAGTCTTGCCGCTTTGCCCTCAAACAATTCCCTAATCAGTGTCAATACGTGATGCTGATGAGGATGGATTGAGTGATTGGCTAATGCTGCCATTGTCAGGCCCTCCAGTGGTCGGTCTTCACTAATGAGTGAACGTGAGCTGTGATTTGATGAAGCACGTTGAAGATGAGACTCACTTGGCTCTTCTCGAATCTTGTAACCACTTCATTATTTCTGTATTCTCTCTGTTTTGTTCACTGTGCTCGGAAGGGAGTCATGTTAGATTAATATTCTTTCGATTTCATGTATCTTTCTTATACATTAAGTGGCCAGGGAGGCAGGATGGACTTTGGTCTTTGGGATGTAATTCATGGTCCTAAGCAGACAGCCAGTCAAGGCTCAGCCTGTCTGTTTGTGGAGGGGTTAGTGAAGCTCCGTGCAAAAAACACGAGTCAAGGACATTAAAGCCACCCGTTGCCATGGAGATGTCGCACCCCCCAAAATATGGCTGATTGAATAGGCATTCATTACCTGTGGAGCTACTGTAGCATCACGGCAGCCTGCGCTCTGTGATCTCCTCGTGTAGCGTTGCGAGGACGCTGCTCCCTCAGCCCATTGTTATTCAGACCCAAACACCGTTGCCATGGCAGTGGATTGGCAGCTCATAACCTTTTCATATTAGAGCAATTTATCTCAAAATAGCGATGGCTTTACAATTTACATAAGAACCTCAACAGACTTTTTGACTCTTTTATCAGTATTAGAGTGTTCGGAGAGGGAGAAGCTGCATCACATCACACATTAGTCATACTTATTGTTTTGCCTCAGTAATGATAAATGGAATTTCAAATGCCCATGCTGTGTTCAGAGATGATTACTAATTTAAACTAATTTGTTTGTTGATTTGTGTTTTGTTTTTCCAGGGCCAGCCTGTTGGACAGTGTGATTTCAACATCCGTCTGTTGTGCATAGAGAAAGAACTAATTTCTCCCCGGATGGAGAAGATGAAAACGGGACAGATTGACAAAACAAAGGAGCCCTTCAGCGTCAGGAACAAGCCATTCTTCGACATCCATGCATCACGGAAGGTACTTGCTCTCTCTCTTCTCTGTCAAAAGAGTGCCTAAACGGAAGAAGGAAGTGAAAAACCCCTTGGGTCCTTAAATCGGGGGGGAAATTAACGGTTGTGAACGGCCAAGACAAATAATTTATTGATCCCGTTTGAATTGTGGCATGACCATCACGTACTGTATGATGTTTGTTACATACATTTTACTCATCTCTGTTAAAGCGGCTCAATGTAGTTTTTTAACCTTAAAATAACAGCTTCAAAATCATTTTGATGGTACACTGTCTTGTAATAAGCAGAAAGTTGCCTATTATGTTGATTATGACTAGCATCTAGCTTGTTAAGCAGGTGGGCAGTCGGCTAATTTAGGCTCAGCTGTTTGCCGCTGTATGAGACTTACTTCACAACAGAGACAAATAAATGCAAGTTATAGTTTGGCAACTGACGCTTTGGGGGCAAACAATACACTTGTTTCGTTTATGTGTTACCTGGCTGGTTAGCTGTCATCACTCGGGTACTCTGGATGGGGAAAGGACAGGGGAGGAGATGTGTGTGCTGTGTGCAGTGCTGCTGCAGCGCGCCTCTGTTTGTGTCGGCTTTTCGCGTTTACCGTTGACAAAGGAAGAGAGGGAGGGGAGGGGCACGGGTGTGCCGCGGGCACGTGTGTGTGTGGGGGGGCTGGCAAAATTACAATGCATTTTGGGGCATTATTATTACACGCTTTTAATCGAGAATTGATCGATGTCACCATGGGCCACATACAGTAGGCCTACACTGTAAAAAAAAAAAAAAACTTGCTTACACTTGCTTAACACTCACTGAAGCTGAAGCTCTCAATTTGACCAGACTAATAGTGATTTTCACCTCATTTAAAAGTTTAACTTTTTCTTGAATAACCCCTTTACCGGCAAACTGCGACTTTCTTGACTTGCAAAATTATGTTTTAAATTGCCAAACTTCATATGTCTATAGTCATGGCACAATCAAACGGGATCAAGAAATTATTTGTTTCTCGGGCTCAGTACAGTACATATTTTTTCCGAAATAAGGTCCCATGCGAAGACTCTTCCGCGGAAGCAGAAAGCGCTGTTCCATAGGACCTAGTCAGTGGTGAAAAACAAATAATTTCTTGATCCCGTTTGAATTTTGCCATGACCACATATGTTTGTCGATTTAAAACATAATTTTTCAAAGTCGCAGATTGTCATAAAACTGTACAGCAATTATTCCAGAACGACTGAAAAAGTATTAAAAGAGGTGAAAATCACTATACACTAAGTCTGGCCATATTGAGAAAAGCAGCTATTCGAAAGGAGAGTTAGTCAGTTCTGTAAGAGCTGGCATGCAGGACCGGCTTTATAAGGATTTAGTGTGTGTTAAACGAGTGTAATGTCAGCTGGCTAATATTAGCTAACTTGTGAGTTAACAGAGATGAGTAAAAAAAAATGTTTTAAATTGACCACATCATATGGTCATGGCACAATTCAAACAGGATCAAGTAATTATTTGTCTCTCGCCGTTGACTACCGTACATATTTTTTCTGATTTAAGGTCCCATGGGGGTCTGCACTTTGTGCTTCCATTTAGGCACTCTATCACTCCCTGTCCATCCTCTTTCTCTCCCTTGCCCATCTGGCCACAGCATTTCAAAACTGGAAGTCATACCTTAGCTGACAACATCAGCCAAAGGAATGCATTCTCACTTCGAAATGAACGTTTGAAATGAATACTATTCATTTGTATTGATGCAGTTTGATAACGGCCACACTTCACTCCCATCTGATATTTCACTGTTGCCGTACAATCATTATTTCCCTGCCTTTGTGCCTAGGGGCGTTGTAGATGTATTTTATCAACCATTAGAAGAAAAATTGTCTGATTATCAAAAGTCTGCCCTTCTAATCAGTGGCAATGTTCAAAATAATGCAGAGAGAAAAGTCTCTGTCTGAACATGGCCTATGGAAGTAGATGAATCGTGGGTCAACTCCTTGCGGACAAACTGATTGGCATCTAATTGATCTCCAATCATTGCATCCAGCTTAGTCGATTGAAAACCACAGCAGAGCACTCTGTTTCTGGGGATATCATCCTATCTGTGTGTGCTGTTAGTGCAGCTCATGTACCGATGTACAGAGGGCCAAGGATAAGAGTTTCTTTTTTTCTTTTTTTTTTTTAATTCAGAGTAAAGCTGTTCAATCTTCCACCTTGACCTGCACCCCCCACCCCTCCCTCCGGGCTCTGCCAAAGGATATCACACAATTAACTCTGCTCAGCACTGGATCGGTGGGAAGTGACAGCTCCATACATTCACGCACATGCCTGGTGCCAGATTACGGTCTGATTGGGACCAATCTCCACCGATCTCTCCCAGCGTCTTCATCCACTGGCCGTGACTGTGGCAGGCACTCTGGCCCATCACTGGCCTCTTTGTGGCCTTGGTCTCTTGTTCTGGATGAAATGTTAACTATGAATGGGTTACCTCTGGTCAACCCTGGCCGACACTACAGTCTCTGAGGCCTTTATGACAGCTCGCCCACCACCATCTTGTGTCTGGGGACGTACATGAAGATATTCTAGAAGTGAAGTCATCGGAACTCTGCCCGCTCAGTCAGTGGCTCATTGTTCTATTCCATGACCATCTGGTCCAGCACACAGCCATATCTCTGTTGCACAAGACATGAAGAGGGGGGAAATGGATTCAGCTTCAGTTTTTTCATTCATGGCGGCGAAGCCCTCCGCTTCATGGCATATTTGCCGGAAATTCCTTTAAAGATATTTCAATGCGAGACAGAGGTTGTATGATGCCTTTTGTCTGTTGCTAGGCTGCTGTTTTATGTCTGCGGCTCCCAAATGTCCAGCCCGCCATTTTCTATACAATTTACCCTCCAAATAGATCTATCCAGTCTTTCTTTCCATTTCAGTTTGGGAAATTGTTTTGCATTAGCTGTTCGAATACAAAGTGCTCCATTGTAACTGCATTGTTTTATTCTCACCATTTTCTGTCCTATTTTGCACAGTCGATGCTGATATAGATATATTCCTGGCAAAATTGATGCCTTTGAAGCTGTAAAAGTGTTTTCACTAGAAGATGAGCCTTTAGATTGAATTAGACAGAGCCCTGGACTCAGTTAAGGGCCCATTAGCAGAGCAAGAACGGGTAGCAGAGTTCAGTGCTAGGCCCTCTGGTTATTTGAAATGGCCATCAGTAGATGAGGAACCTCTGTACACTTTATGAATGGTGTCATGAAAGGCTCTCACTGATTGAGTTTTATGTCGACAGCTCTGAAGACTGAGCACTCAGCTGCACTTATCCAATGATAAAGAGAGGAAATGGTGGTAATAATAGCCTTTCTTCTTTTGTTAGCAAACACTGTATTGCACATTTTCCTTTTGTCTGCACCGAATTTCTTGAATGTATAAAATTCAAAGTAGGGAAGGATTGTTAACTCTCATAATTCATCCTTTTCAAGGGTGGCCGACGTTTTTTCCTGTCTTAATACTTCTGTACTATTAAAGTTATGGAGCTATATTATTAAACTTAGGCTTGCTCCTGGAGAAAAAACCTGCCCGCAGTGATGAGATAGAGCGAAGTTAGGTTTAGAGTCCGAGAGTGGAGGGGGGAAGGGGGGGGACTCCATTTTACACTTGAAAGTGATGAGCCTGTAGCTGAAGATACTCCCTATTTGCCACGGCTCGTTAGAGAGGTGACGAGAGTGGATATTCAGCTTGTCACTCATCCTCCTCTCCACTACTGCCTCCAGACTGACCAGTATGCTCCTTTGACTATCCATTTGGAACTTGATTAAACCAGTCTTGTGCTGTTCTTGCTTTTGCAAACTGTGTGCAGATTTAATGATGTAATGGCCCTTTATCATATCATTTATCATACACAATAAGGCCTAGTAAGCCCCGCCTCTAATTATTGCATTAAAAGAGTGTGATCAATATCATTCTGCAGACCTTCCACTCCGCTAAGTGCAGTGTTATTGCAGTGTTTAGACTTTTCAGGCTGAGAGAAGGGTTTTACTTTCAAATGAATGTATGTGAGAAAATGGGTTTCTCTACCAAGAGAACCATTATTGTCTTGAAATGCCTTATAGGCTGAAATGAATTCATTTAGGGTAGCTTCTTTTTCTACCTTATGGGATTGCCATCTTTTCTCCGAGCAGATCAAGATCAAGGCATGCCTGCGGTATAGTAGGCAGAATGGATCTTTTGAGAGAATTTAAATTATCAGGTGAAATAGTGTGTTACTATTACTAAGTATGAGATGGTTATCTTCCACAATGATTCATTCCTGTTGTTCACAGGACAGCCACCTTCCCTACTGGTAATTTGACTCTGGTAATTTGAGATTCTTCAAGAAATGACCTTGGCTCTGTTGTGGTTTTATCAATACATTCCAGCATACTGACCAAGCAGTTATACTGTATGGCTCTTAGTTCTTATCCCTTGCCCAGATAGTCAGGATGGGAAATAGCTTGTCTAAATGAAATATCTTATCTCACATAGTTGTAATCATCTCTTGCTACTGTATTTGTGTTGCCCTTGCCTCTATTTGCCCAGTGAGTTTTGCTCATTCCGGACACAGCCAGTTAGTCAGACACAGGTTAATACTGGTGACAGCCAGGAAGGTGTCATGCTCCACTCCCCCAGCCAGTTCGTCTCCTTGCAGACTGGGCCCTCATTAGGGGTCCAAGCAGCCGCTGCTGCAGCTGGATCCCTATTGCTTTTGTTCGAGTTTTGTTCTTTCTCTTTCTTTCTTTCTTTCTTTCTTTCTTTCTTTCTTTCTTTCTTTCTTTCTTTCTTTCTTTCTTTCTTTCTTTCTTTCTTTCTTTCTTTCTTTCTTTCTTTCTTTCTTTCTTTCTTTCTTTCTTTTTAAAAGTATTTAAAATGGCGTTCAGATCGATCAAGCAATGAATACTCAGCAATGTTCAGTATCTTGCTGTAATTTGTACTGTATGCACAACATTTTCTATTTCATCTAAGCTTTTAACAAATTTCACCAAAATATTTGACCACAAACCCGAAACCAGGATATTGATGTGATTTTTTTCAAAATTTTATCTCCAACAGTTTGACTGTTATAATGATTTTAATTGTATAAAGAGAAATCACAGTTTTGCACATGTAATATTATTGCCTCAAGTTGTGCTATGTGAAAAGCCTGTGTGGTGCTGTGGCGCAGTGGTAATTTGCCTTCTCTGGAGATTCAGAGGTTAAGGTTTCAAATCCCCAGGTTGCTACGGCTAGGCGGGTAGTTAACATTAATTTAGCTGAGAAGTAGAAGAAGCTATTGTAGCTAGCTAACTAATGTGTCTATGTAGAAACAATGCAGTGGTAGCATCTGTTGTGAATGCTTGTGCTTTAAAAGTTTTTCACATGCAATATCATTGCCGCAAGTTGTGCTATGTGAAAAGCCTGTGTTCCTGGTGGCGCAGTGGTAATTTGCTGATGAAGTTAATATCCCTACCTTCCCTTATCGGTATTTACTAATTTCAAGCCTGGGAAACGTGTAATTGTTCATGTGCTATTGCATAGAACCAACTTCTTTCACAAGAAAGTTAACAATATCAGATCCTCTTTCTTTTTTTTTTAAAGATATTTTTTAGGGCTTTTTCAGCTTTTAATGTTATAGGACAGTGTAGAGAGACAGGAAATGTGGGAGAGAGAGAGGGGAGGACATGCGGCACAGGACTCGAGCCGGGAATCGAACCCGGGTCCACCGTGCGAAGGACTAGCCTTCATATGGTGCACGCCTTACCCGGTGAGCGACCGGGGCACCCCCACAATATCAGATCCTCCTTCTCTTTTGATCTTCTTTCCCCCAACCCCCGGTCAACACTCCGTGCACCAACCCCACCCCCACACTCTCCACTCCCCCCTCCTATCCACGTCCCACCTTATTCCCCTTTCCTCCCCTCTCCCCCAATGAGGTCCTCAACCTTGTAACATCTAACCGCCCAATGCTCCCTAGACCCTGTTTCTTCGACTTTCCTTCAGTCTGTTGCACCCGAACTCCTTCCCTTCCTAACCCCCCACATCAATACATCTCTTGTATCAGGATGCTTTCCCTCCGCTTTCAAGACTGCCAGAGTCACCCCCCTCCTGAAGAAACCATCTCTCGACCCCTCTGATGTCAAAAACTACAGACCGGTTTCCCTTCTATCCTTTCTATCTAAAACAATTGAACGTGCTATCTTCGTACCTCCACCAGAACAACCTCCTAGACCCCCACCAGTCCAGGTTCAAGACTGGCCACTCGACAGATCGCCCTCCTTGCAGTGACAGAGTCGCTCCATGCCGTGAGAGCGAACTCTATCTCTTCTGTCCTGATACTACTAGACCGGTCAACAGCATTTGATACGGTATCACCAGATCCTCCTCTCCACCCGTTGAGGAGAAAGGGGTCACTGGCTCTGGTGGTCTACCGTATCAAATGCTGCTGACCGGTCCACTGTTTACATCCTACCTGACGGGCCACTCCTACCAGGTGACATGGAGACGGTCGATGTCGGACCCGCGTAGTCTGACTACGGGGGTTCCACAAGGGTCTGTCCTGGGTCCTCTCCTTTTTGCCCTCTTCACTACATCTCTGGGCTCTGTCATTTGCTCGCGTGGCTTCTCCTATTACTGCTATGCTGATGACACCCAGCTGGTCCTGTCATTTCCCATTCTGATACACAAGTGGAGACACACATAGCTGGGTGCTTGGCTGACATCTCGGAGTGGATGACAACACATCAGGCACCGGGACCTGGCCATCACCATTGAACACACAGTGGAGACTCTGACTCAGAGTCATAGGAATGCGAGGAATCTGGGTGTGACCCTGGATTACCAACCATTGGTCTCCACACATATCACATCCGTCACACACTCCTGCAGATTCATGCTCTACAACATCAGAAGGATTCACCCTTTCCTCACTGATGAAATGCCGCAGGTGCTCATCCAGGCCCTGGTCATCTCCCACCTGGACTACTGCAACTCCCTCCTTGCTGGGGCCCTGGCGTCAGCCATTAAACCCCTGGAACTTGGAAGCTTAAAACCCCAGGAACCCCTGGAAGCTGCGGCTCGCCTGGTGTTCAACCACCCCAAGTTCTCCCACACAACCTCCCTTCTCCGTTGCCTACACTGGCTCCTTGTAGCGGCTCGCATCCAGTTTAAAACTCTGGCACTAGTTTACAGGGCAATGAAAGGAACAGCTCCCTCCTACATCCAGGCCATGGTCAAACCCTATACCCCCTCCCAACCACTACGCTCTGCTACCTCGGGGCGACTGGTTGTCCTGTCACTCCAAGGCCCCTGTGGTCGATCGACACGGTCACGGCTCTTCTCTGTCCTGGCCCCGCAGTGGTGGAATGAACTGCCCACTGACGTCAGGACAGCAGAGTCGCTGCCCATCTTTTGTCACACTACAATGATCCTCCCTCTTAAGCACCTTGTATTTTAGATGGTTATTCTTGCACTTTGCCTTCAGCACTAGATTATGCTCTTAGTCACTTGTTGTAGAAAAGAGATGCACTTGTGAATTTTGGCAAGTAGTAGTACATTGGCTTTTCCTATGTTAAATGCAATTATTGTTAGTCACTTTAGATTAGTGTCTGCTAAATGACTGTAATGTCTGCTAAATTACTACAATGTAATGTAATCTGTAATGTAATTTCCTGGCCCCGCACTGGTGGAATGAACTGCCCACTGATGTCAGGACAGCAGATCGCTGCCCATCTTTCGTCGCACTTCAACGATCCTTCCTCTTAAGCACCTATTGTATTTTAGATGGCTATTCTTGCACTTTGCCTTCAGCACTAGATTATGATGTTAGTCACTTGTTTTGGAAAGGAGATGCACTTGTGAATTCCTTTTAAAAAACAAAAAACAACAACCATGTCTTACAACTACAAATATGCAGTAAACCAATGCTCACAAAGAGGACGTTTTTGCTTGTTCTGTAAGGGGTCAGACCAGCTGCTTCTGCTGGGAAAAACAAACATGTACTGTAAGATGGATGAGTAATACGGTTTGTTTACTTCAGTTGCTTTGAGAATTAGACACATTATTCAGAGGCTATTTTTTTAGTTCTGAAATTAATGACGCATACAAATTGGGGATATGGCCAATACTGCAATATTCTGTGATGAAGTGTCTTAGAGATCGATGTTTGCCATAAAGAATGCATTTTCAATATTAAGCTGTGGCTCCTGTGCCCCACAGGCTCAAACAGACCTTGTACCCCTCAGCTGGTGTGATCCTCGAGCTGACTGAGTGAAGTCGGTCTTCAGACACTGTGTGGGGTGTCAAACTCCACCTCGCCAGGTCTACGCTCTGCTGCCCTAACTAGATGAGTCATAATGCCCCCCCCCCCCATTTCTTCCCAACATAGGAGCCCATTGTGGATCTGCCCACTGTTATCAACACAGCAAATCCAGTCTGTCTGAAACAGTCCCTGACCATGCTCTGGCGCTCTAGGCGCCGTGGGACTGTTATATTGACATTATTAAACAACTTGAAAAAGGGTAGCAGGTTTCTCCTCTGCAGGTGTCTGTGGGCAGGTCCACCGGTGGGCTCTGTTGGACTTGGAAAAGAGGCCACACATGGAGCTTCTCGGCGACAACATGAATAAATTGTCATTGTTGTTGATTTAATTAGGATATTAAGCAAAGATATGGAACAACAGCCTATTCCCTTCCCACAAGAGGTCTTCATGGGTCGGGTGAATCCGAGAGGTCCCATTTCACACGCTTTTATTATGGTGAATTGGGTTCAGGTGGATCCGATTCTATTACCTCGGGTCTGTTTATCATTATGCGTAATACCCGAGAGAAACACATGACGCGAATTCAGTGAGACCGCGGCCGCGACGCGACCGGAGACACGGCAGCCACCACCAGTAGCCTACCTTGTGAAAAATAAGCTGAAAGAAAATGAATATAAAGAGGTCAAACCTAGCGGCAGCTTTGTGTAGCCTTATTTATTTACGGCCGTTTCATTTCCATGCTGCCACATCAAAGCCTGACAAAACAGCGATTGATCCTGTCAAGATTGAGAGGAAAATCGCAATTCCATCCAACTGTGATCCAACTGTGACAGCCTAAGCGATTAATGCTACTAGGCTACTTGCTACTACTGTCAGATCCGTAAAATACCCGATCCGACTCGGGTCTCTGTCCTACTCCTGCTCTCGGACAAAATCGGGTCCGGTATACATATTTGAAAAAATGATCGGATTTAGTCGGATCTCGGAACGAATGTCTCGGGTCCATCTCGGTTTCGGGTCCACATTTTAGACCCGAGAAGACCTCTACTTCCCACTTCCTGACAGATTCAGGATTGCAGTGTGTGGTGGACACACCCCTGCCAAGCGCTCACTCACACCTCTGTCACCAGATGAACTCCCCATCTCGCTAATGTTGATCTAAATTCTCTGCATTTCATGAGTCACCAAGCTTCCCGGCATACTGCAGAAAGAGACGGCGCCCGCTACCTCTTAAAAACCGAGAGTTCAGTGCAGACTGGAGAGTAAGTGCCCGTTAGGGGAAGAGTTCACAGTGTCCTCAGAGGTACAGTATGATTGAAATGAACCGCTCTTCTGTTCTCATCAGAGCAATGACAGTTTTGCCTGTAGTCTTAATGGAGGCTGTAAGCGCAAGCACACTCAGTGGAGTTTACTAGGAAGAAGAATCACTTCAATCATGGACACTGCATGTTGTTTGGTTGGGGGAAAAAATGACATGGTACTGACAAAGATGGTATAGGATCCATATCAAAGAGGTGAAAGAAGAACTTTGATCACAGTTGGACCCCCAAAGATGACAGTCTCACATTCAATGCATCCGTCATTGCGCTTTCCCTCTGGAATGCACGATTTGGTTGATCAAAATTGTTTCATTAAATCTCTCCATCAAAGAGGAGACACCCTCAACGCCCTCCAGACAGAGTAACCATGCTTGACCGGACTGGCCAGTAGTTTTGTAGTCCTGCCCGTGCCCATCTGATGTAGGCTGTGGGAGTTAAGAGGGTGCTCCAAGCCTGTTTCAGAGGGCCAGGTGCACAAGGTATGAGAGGAGCCATCGGCAGACGCTGACTGGAATATCAATCCACCCTCTTTGCCTTTGATTAAACCGCCTCACCTGAAGCTCTCAGCCGTGAGGTGCGATGGGGGCAGGGGAAATAAGTGGGCTGAAAAGCCGGGGTGCATAATTACACTCCATGTCTATGGAGGGAAAATTGCAGCTTTGGAAATAATGAGACAAAACAGTGTCATGTCATTAGTGCCCCCCCCCCCAACCTCCAAACTCAGTACCTAGTATTATTATACAAGGCTTTAACACCACAGAAAGCCCACAGGAATTGTACACACCTGTCAGGTGGATTTTAATGAATTACGTGGCCAGAAAAAGTAATTGTAGCATAGAGCAAGGAAACAGTATCAGTATTATGATTATTATATTATAGGAAGCTGTGTTTACCCTATTAACTTGACCGTGAAATGTGTTCACATGTGTGGCTGCAGCATGTGTCACAGTGCTGCAGAGAATGTATTCTGTAAGTGCTAGATGTGTGAACCCAATCTCGCAGTGCCAGAACCATGGCTGTGTCACTGTGGAGAATGAGGCAGTCCTCTACCCTGACAGATCAAGAGTAGCCTTAGGGGCTGCTTTTATACACTTGAGGAAGATTGAATAAGGGCGAAAGATGCAAGATTTGCCACCTCATCTGTACAAAAATAAAATTCCCATCTCATCGTGATCAGAAGGGATGGGTGTGGTAAATGGTCTATGATGATACCATTTCACTGATTTTCTAAGGCATGTTTTTCAGGTGTCATCATCATGCCAAATTTTAGATTTGTCTGTGCTTTGTCTTTGATCAGATTGTTGTAGAATTCATATTATTTTACATTTCAGAATGACGTGTAACGATCCTCAGCCTGAGTGAGAGCGTAGCCGACAATTACACAGTCTGAGTAGTTGATTTCACCAGACAGACAGACCAGCAGTGATTGGGTAATCAATTCAAAGCCTTTTGTTAATGGCACATTATTTATTGAGCCTGTAAAATGTCAACATCCTCACACGCACACACACGTACACATGCAGGCTTATCTCAGTGCTGTGCCTTCTGAGCAGATGACATCTCACTGGAAGCTCCCATTCAGGAAGCTGATGGGGAAGGGCGGGGCCTTTGAGGAAGATGCTCCTTTGTTCCTGTGGTAGTCATAACACGGTTTCTGTGGCAGCCTTTTATTTATTTTGAATGGAGGGAGGGAATTGGTGTCTTAAATCTCTCAAAGAACCTTACTGCGTCTGTCCCCCACCCCAATACTGTTTCTTAAGGTTTCAATGAATATCATTATGTGTCCCACCAGTGTTCAAACTCAAAGATGGTTGGTCATTTTCACGTGATTGATTTGTATTCTAAAGCACGGCCTATCAGCCGTGTGTAAGACAAGAGTGCAGGGAAAGAGAGAGAGAGAGAGGGAGAGAGGAGGAAGGCATGCTGATCTTAATGTTACCCGGCCATCACCTACCCAGCTATGATATATCACTGTGTCGCTTTGTGAAATGAGCCTGGATGTTCGACGGAGGAGAAAATCTCCTGACTTTCATCACCCTGACACACTCCCTCATGGAAGAGGTGGGGCTTGCCTTTTCACTCTTTTGTCTCTGTGGGTGCAGGGGTAGTCCTGGTGTCAGTGTCTCTCTACAGTATATCTCTGTCTGTCTCTCTCCCTCCCCGGGAAATCTCCAGCGAAAGCCCGAGGGATCTTCTAATGGGGCTGTGTTGTTTCATCTCCTCTTCCGCTGGCACGGCGGCCCAGGCTTTGTGCTTTTCTTTTTCAGAGGTTTAGCGCAAGTGCAGGGTTGCAGCCCCCTCCCTGTAGCAGCGCTCCAGGGAACTTCCACTGTGGGGGTGGGTGTGTTGGCGTCGGGTCTCCTCCATCTCTGCTCATCCTCCTCCGGCTCGCTTCTCTCTGAGAGTTGGCTGTGGGCAACGGTGAAGGAACTGAAAAGGGAACTCCACTTACTCTGCCTACAAGGGCTCGCATCATGGAGGCCTGGCCCCTTTTAATCTGGCTATGACACATTATTTATGTCAACTTGAAACCAAGATTTATCGTGCTAAAACGTATGTGTCTTGGTGGAGCAGTGGCTGTTGTGCAGACTTTTCTATTTTCAACTATTCCTTTTTTTGTGCTGCACCAGCGCTCAATGGAGCTGTGTAACCTTTTCAACTTGAGGGTTAGGGGCTTGTTGTGAGACCTGGGTGACTCACTCGCCATCTATGTTGCTGCCCTGCAATCCCCAGTGTCACTCGCTGTAAAACAAGGCATCAGTTTATACTTACAGACATCTAAGAAAAAAACTTTCTGCGCTTCAGCTTATAGCCTGGCTGTCCATACTTAGCACTAGCCTCGTGAGACCATCCTGATCTCGCAAGCTCACATTCTGTTTCTCTCTCAAATCAGTCTGGACACTCCCATAGAGATCTGTTTGGCTAGATCGTTTTCTGATCAGGCACAATCAGCATTATATGAGGAAATACTTACGGCAGCTACGCTGGGCGTGTTTAGGTGTAACGACAGCGAGGAGCGGTTGAAGTTAGCGTGTGATAGACGGTGATATACAGATGATTCATCCGATCACCTGTCTAGTATTTTTGGAAGTGCCTGCCCTTTTCAGTTTCCAATGGAGAGTTCCCAGATGGTTATGCAAAGTAAACCACCTGGGTAATCAAGTTAACTTGTGAAATGGGTAATCAACTGCTTGTGAAATGAATTCCTCAAAACACAGCCCATGCATCTGAAATGTGTTTGACCGTCTAGAGTCGGCTCCTAGCTCGGCTGTTCATCCCTCGCCTTGTGTGTGTGTGTGTGTGTGTGTGTGTGTGTGTGTGTGTGTGTGTGTGTGTGTGTGTGTGTGTGTGTGTGTGTGTGTGTGTGTGTGTGTGTGTGTGTGTGTGTGTGTGTGTGTGTGTGTGTGTGTGTGTGTGTGTGTGTGTGTGTGTGTGTGTGTGTGTCGTGTCAGGTGTTGTTTCTATGTGCCTCGGTGATCACCGGAGTAAATGATGCCTCTCATCTCCTGCATAAGGAATGTGTCTGGGCTAATCTTGTCTCCCAGTTGCAACAACCTGCCTGGCAGAAGTTCCCATGTGAAGCCTCCATCTCAGCTACAGGCGGGACAGGTTATCCAAACCACTATAAATAAAATGACAGATTATGACGTTGGGAAGAGAGACTCTTCTGATGCCATAAATAGCATTCTGAATGTAAATTATTCAACTCTGTGGATATAATATGATAAGTGGTGACAATTTTGGAGGAATGTTTAGATTTTGCCTTGTTATGCATTTTCGGTTCAGCTCGGTGAGTGCGATACCTGATCTTTTCCGTAGACTAATGCAGCTGTAATCTATGGACCAATGCCATTTACAGCCAGTTAACCTAGTTACTAATGATGCTGAAGCACTTATGGCACAGGTAGAAAACCCAGTCCAATGGAATAATTGGTTGAAAGCAGGGTTATGAGAAAGAGGGACGGAAAAGATAGATTAGTCCTCATTGGTTCTGTTATCTCCTTGGTTACGGCGGCCCGTTATTTGATAACATGATTTATCCAACATTGAGTCACCTTCTCTGGCTCCTGTAAAGACTCTTATGACGTGACATTTGAGGAGATTTTAAACAGCCACGTTTGTCACTGCCACCTGTGGTGAGATTTTGAGTGCGTCACTAAGTGCTATTGGCTTTCTTCAGCACGTGTTCAGTGTTTGAACAAGATCAAATGTATAGAAATACCATTGAATTACTTCCATTTGATCCTTATGTATTAACATTAAAATGTCAGGGTAGTGGATATGCTTGTGCCTAGGCTGTGTGTTTTTCTGCTCGTCTATCTCTGACTGGCAAAAGTGATGTGAGTTTACCCCTCCTGTGTGATAATTATTCCATTAAACCCTGCTTCATTCAGGGGCTAAGACTACTCCATGGCCCGCCCACCACCTCTCAGTATCAGGGCATCGCTGATAGTCAGCCTGCCCGGTGACAGAGGTTGCTATACTTGTTATACCAAGGACACAGTGAAACTCGAAGTCATCACTTTTCTATCCCCGCTGAGTTGTTGGTGTCTACAATACAGTAATAAGTCACATACATTATAGTTAAAGGTGTCTTCCACTTGAATCCGGAAAAAGGCTAAAGGGAGAAGGTTTTTATTCAACTCTGATATAATTTGCTTTGACTTGACTTAGCTTTGAACTAGTCACATTTGTCTATGTGATCCCTGAGACACTGCAAGGTTTTTGGCTTCTCTGTACACCGGTACAACTGATCTTCTGTTGTTTACTGAGGCTGCTAGCCTTGACTGTCTGCTTCTCATTGTCTGCTCGCTATCTCAGTACAGAAAAGCCAGAGACTGTTAGTGCCCCAGCCAGCACTGACTGCTTTGTCTTGTTTATATGCTTGTTTATTTATTTATTTATTTATTTAAAGCAGTTTACCTTCGAATTACTCTGAATTATACCATGGCCTGGGTGAATACTCGATTCTAATGGGCTGGAGGGGTATGCATTATTTCTTCATAATGCAAAATCCTCAAGAAGTTGATTTAGTTATAGTCATAGTCTTTTGACTAAAATGCTATTTACTTTTAGTAATATTTTAGTCATCTGAATTGTTTTAGTTTTAGTCTAGTTTTAGTTGACTAAATATCATTAAGATTTTAGTAGACCAAATCTACAGTAGATGGGTTTAGTTATAGTGTAAGGTATTGTTTAACCATTTCTCTAGAGTTTCCAAACTTATATACTCCTAGAGGAAACATCTATTAGACTGATGGATAAAGCTGCTGAATTACCTTTCTATGCGCTCTCCTTGCCTGTCTTCGATGTTTTTTCACCGTGAGCCACAACTTTCACGGAAATCTCAGCATTTTGATTGTATCTCTTCCTAAATTATCCATCCCTAACATTTTTGTCTAGTTATTTGTTTACAAAAGTGAATAGATTTCATCATAGTTTTGGTCATCATAAATTCCTTTTTATTTAGTAAATGTTTTGTGGCTGCGGGTCACAGTTACCTCCACAGACGACCCTGTCGCTTCTGCAGTTCCTCCACAGTGGGTTCACGCCCCAGCTCTCCCAGCCTGGTACTAGTGGCCTAACTATCACTAGCTGGGGTGATTCATTGCTTTGGACAATGAATTCCCGCTGTTCGAGGACCATATCGAAACGGCGGGGGATGTCGGTGCCATCAACATGTCCTACGATAGAGGAGGACGACGATGGGCTCTGAGGGCGCATCCCACTCAGACAAGGAGGAGGAGGACACCTTTCTCCCCTCTGCCCAGGACTCACGTCCTGTCAGTGCCCGGAGCTGGGAGCCCCCTAACCCCCCTCTGGACACGGGCTTTATGGAAGTCTGTAAACGGGCAGCTGCGAGGCCCAAAATTGACTGGCCAGCCCTAGGTGGTCAGTCTGAAGTCCGGGACTTCTACGACGGCAAACGGCTCCCATCCCGTGTACTCCCCCCCTAAGCAGCTCCTGCCCGCGGTGCCAGCCTTTGTGGGTGAGGTCAAATGCTCCTGGGACAAACCCTTCACCAGCAGGGTCCCTGTCAAGGGTTTTGCCAGCCTGAACATCCACGAGATGGTCGACCTTGGTCTTACCATGTTTCCCCCCGTGGAGCCTTCGGTGGCACACCACCTCCACCCCAGCCGCTGGCCCACCATAGCCTCGCCCGGCCCCACCCTGCCGCGCAAGATGGAGCGCTCTACAGCCTCCCATGTATCACAAGATATACATGTCCTCAGCCCTCATGGCCAGAGCCCTGAATACTACCTCTCTGTTGCGGCCTTCCAGGCTGAGTTGCTGGCAGACTTTGGTTCACAAATGAATGCCTGGTCCCCCTGCGCAGAGACCTGGGATGAGATTTGTGTGTTGAGCAGTATTGGGCAAGTTACTGAAAATTAGTAACTAGTTACAGTTACTTCTTTCAAAAGTAACTGAGTTACTTTACTGATTACTGCATATAGAAAGGAACTAGTTACTGGGGAAAGTAACTTTTGCGTTACTTTTCAATTCTCTTATTAATGCACACGCTATAGTATATTATTAGTAGTATTATTATTATTAATAGTAGTATTATGCTTAACAAAGGGTGCCAAACCTTCAATGGGTTAACAATAGCTATATTGTATGTATTGTATGTATACTATATAATTATAGTAGTTATTAAATACGAATATACTGTAACTGACAAATCCACCCGCAATCCAGCCGAAATTAATCACAATGTTGATTTTTATTGGCCCACCCACCCGCGGATGTGGATATCCGCGGATGTCGCAGATATATCCGCAATATTCGCATCTCTAGTGTCCACTACAGCCGAGTGCACTCTGGCATCAGTGTGATTGCATCAAACACCATGAATTGTTGTGCACTTTTGAAGCACATATAGTTATTCTGCAATTACATTACACACTCAGTATTATTCTTTTGCCGATTATTCTTTTTCCAAGATAGAGCTAGCAAAGCAGATTGGTATGTGAAGAGGTAATTCCTGGATTTTAATCCCTTGTCCCTTCACTTACACTGCATAATGGCATCCCATCCTCGCAATTCAACTCCATGAATGTACTTGAGGCTACGACCAACAGTGATATAACTACCACGCATATTTGGCATGGGAAAAAGTTATTGATTTGGAAGCAATGAGGTGTCTGGATATCATACAGTTTGTTGGCAATTAGATGTGACAACTGGACAATTCATATGTTGCACAGTAAATATGCAGTAGCCTACACTTCGTTCATGGCTAGCTAGCAATATCAGGTACAGTATGGCATAAGTTTGAGTTGCTTTGGCTCGTTGTTTGGGTTGCTAGGTCATATCCAGGGGTGGGAAAAATTGCTGAAAGAAAACATAATGGACACTTTCCAATTCACTTACAGTACGGTTCCAAACCCATGTTAACTATTGGATGTCATCAATGTTTCTCCAGGGAATAGATCACCATTTGAAATTCCATAGTGACATGATTTAGCCCAGAGGGACTATAATGAAAGTCAGCAGTGAGTCAGCAAAGTGTAAATAACATTTGACATATATATTTGATTATATATATATGTAATATGAGTAATTGGCACAACTTTTTGTCTTTGGCAAGTGGCCATGGTATAAGCGGGATAATACTCAGCTTCGCCTCGTGGGGTAATAAGCCTCCACGTCGTACATTCTTTTTCACACCTCGTTGTGTATTATCCCTACATAATTTATTGTTTGTACTGTAGCAACTCTACCATTGAAGACTATCTCAGACTCGGGGAAAACTCCTGCCCCGAGAGTGTTAGTTTATATTCCAACCAGCAACCAAACCTTTTTGTATCTTTATTTTACCAGTCAAAGCAGACTGAGAATAAAAACTATTTTGCAGCAACCACCTAGATGAGGAGTTGCAGGGTCATAGGGGACTTATCTGAATATGCTGTATGAATGTTCTCCTCTTGACTTTGTATATTGATGTCTGTCTGTCTGACCAGCATACTGATGATGCAGACCAGGGGTACACAAATACAAATTCTAAAGGTGCACAATTTTCTCCCCCAATTATCCAAAGGTCTGTTTTTTAAGAAAACTATTACAATACAAGCCGCTCCCCCGACCGGTTCACACACACACCCAAATAAGATGAATCAAACAATTTCAAGTCCTGTCTCTTCTCCTATCTCCTCTCCTCTTGTCTCCTTCCACTCCTCCTGTTTCCTCTCCTCACCTTGTAATAGAAAAAGTGAAACCTATCTTTATTATTTAATGTCTGACCTGTATAACCAGAACTTATGTGGATGTGGCTTTGTGAGAACATTTATGAACACTCTTCATCTCCTCTCAAGCTCCTGTCTCCTTACCTCCTGTCTTATCTCCTCACCTCCTGTATCCTCTCCTCTTGTCTCCTCTCCTCGCCTCATGTCTTATCTCCTCACCTCCCGTATCCTCTCCTCTTGTCTCCTCTCCTCTCTTCCTGTCTCCTCTCCTCACCTCCTGTCTTATCTCCTCCCCTCCTGTCTTATCTCACCTCCTGTATCTTCTCCTCCTGTACGATTTCATTCCATTGATTTTTCTGGAAAGGTCGCCTCAAAATGATTTTGTTTCAAATTGCCACTTCACAAGAGCTACCGTTTCTTGGCATATTAAGCACATCAAGAGATGTTTTTCAATCGATCCATCTGAATTTTCACTGTCGACTTTTCTTTTGGCCACCTTTGAACATGCCAGCTACACTAGCAATAACTGAGGCTAAAACTGACGCCAGGCTAGCTACTAGCTAGCTAACTGCAGACGAAACTAACATTAGTTGTGCTGTCAACTCATCTGTGCCGTCAACTCACAGGGGCGAATTCACTAAAGCGGAATTGCGGCCGTTAATTGCACCATTACATTGCGCGTCAGTTGCTCCAGCTATGTGCTCCGTTTTAAAAACCTATTCACTAAAGACATTGCGCTAATAATATCCCAGCGCAAACACGCCCATTCGGTGTTTGCGGCTGAGTGCAATATTCTGCTGATATAGGAAATGACTATGAATACTGCGCATACAGCGCATACAACTCGTATGCATATCATTGGACGATGGCAGACAGAAAAAGAAAGATACGATTTTCAGACAGCGAACTTGAAGGCCTCACGGGCGAGGTTCAAAAACATGTCTCACAGCTTTCCGCAAAAAATATCACGACTGCAGCAAAAAATCATATTTGGGGTTTAATTTCCCAATCAGTCAGTGCCATTGGTGTGTGTAAACGCGGAAGACTGCAAACGGAGGTGGAATGATTTGAAAAGACGAACAAAGGAAAAATTGTCATTTTATGTTATGCAAGTTGCAGCACGATGATCTGGCATACTTTTGGGGGAGTGTATAACATTGCCCCACCGGAACGATCTAGGCATCTAAACGGCTTTTCAGGATTCCAAATGTGCACTCAATCACACCGCGCGTCCTGATGTTAGCCCGGTTGTACGCCGCCTCTCCAGCGTTGGAAGGATTACGCACGGGAGTCATCATCCATGGCTGAAGATGATACCTGCCGTCACCTATGATATTTTCAAGACCATTCAAATAAAAAAAAATTGTGTAGGCTATGTTTTTATTTATTTATACCTATATCGGCCCCCAGCCGTTCAATGAACAGCTATAGGGAATGCGCAGTTTCGCGTATAGACTATTATACGCACAGTTTCGCGCTATGTAGGCTATTATAAATAAGTATTATTCATTGGGGGAGCTTGGACTCGCTGGGGACTGGTGGAGAGACGCATAGTCTACAGAGCCTCCCCAGACGCGACTTCATCCTCCAGTTGGCTGAAGAGCTGCGCGCTCTGGCGTCCAAACAGCTACCGCGGTGGTTCTAGTGTTAAATCAAAAAGTGACCTTCTTCTAAATATTTTCTCACGAACAACATGCCTGGCATTGCGATGCCGAATTCGCCTCGCAACAATCACTGCTGCCATGATCAGCGGAAAGGCTGGCCATGACACACGCCTTGCGCTTAAATACCACCACGTCTCTGAAAACGCAATTAATTTCACTTTAACTGCGTGAAGCAATTGGCGCTGATCTTTGTGAATTGGGCGGATTTTGCAATAATGTTCATTAGCATAGAAAGGGGAACATTCTCCGCCCATATTACCTAATTTAAATATCCGCTAATAACACCGGCGCAGAGAAACGCTATGAGGAAGGCAACGCAGTTAACACCGTATTTCACCCTTTGCGAGGGCTTTGTGAATAGCAAAGATTATTTTTGACTTATTTGCACAGGCTTTGCGTCAGGAAAAGCTGCGCAATCCTTTAGTGAATTCGCCCCACAGTATTGCCAGATCTTATCGACAATTTCCCAACCGTCCAATGTGATCAAAGATAGACCACATGGACGGAAAACCTCTCAATCTGGCAACACTGCCAACGCTATCCCTTTGAAGCAGAGGACAGTGCTGCTTGCAGTGGAAAAAGTGGAGAATTTTGACTTGTTGCGTTGCGGTGATGTCTCGGAAATAATACTATGAAAAGTAGGCCTATAATTTGCTCAGAGTCTATAGACAGTTGTGTTTCGGTCCGGCCCCAGACCGGCGTCCGGATTTTGAGGATGGATGATGTATACCGATATCCGAAATGAATGCAGTTCTCCTGTCACACTTTACATTAAGTTGCTTTTACTGTATATCCTGCATAATCATGTACTAAAGTGACAGCACCATAGCACATTCTTCATATCGTTTTTGCCTCTGTCTCGTTAGTATGTCTTGCTGTTAACTCAGCAAAATCCTCATTCACTCACAGTAGCCAAGGGAGTAGGCCTATACTGTACTAGTATATAGATGTCACCTCACCCCCAGCTCCAGCTTTGTTCTTCTCCTCGTGTCCTGTGTGTGTGTCTGTGTGTGTGTCTGCGCTGTGCCTGGCTGATGATATCTCCTATTAATTTTTTTCAGCTCCTGGAAGGCAGCTTCACCTCCCAGGTCAGCCACGAAGTCGATGGCCTCATCTTCCAGCCATGTGGGGTGAGTCTCCAGCCTACGGGGGTGTCTGCTGCGTGCCTGAGCTGTGTGTGTGTCCATATCTGCACATCTTAATCGTATTTTAATTGTCTCTTCCTCAATAAGACGGCATTGCTTCCTCTGCTTTTATTTGTCACACTCTGTCAAGGTGTGTCAAAGTCACCTCAACCCCCACCCATTCCTTTCCGTTTAATTTCGTAGGAAAGGGACGTCCTAACACACTCACACGCAGATATAGGGCTTGTCTGCCACAGGCCAATCAGATGAACAAGACAGGGGCCACCTCTGTTTACTGTAGTATTCAAGGGGAACAAGGGGGCCAAGCAAGCAGCAGTTTTCATGTGGCCATGCTCTCCACGTAAGAGTAGCAGACGTAGGGAAGTTAGGTCTTATCAGGGGGGATTAATCCCACCCCCCACTGGATTTTGATCACTTCACCTTGGCTTAAGGTCATGCCGTGCCCAGCTATCATTTGAATCGTCAGAGATCGAGTGACACAGAGGGCCCCCGCGTACACAGTAAATGGATGTTTATATCCTACCGGATAGATGACAGATAGTAATCTGGATGAAGGAATCTGGACGACTGAAGCGACAGAGTGACGTAGCGGAGGGAAACAAAATAGTGTCTACACACCTGCCGGCATCCGCATTGATTGGGCACAGTGTGACAGCGCAATGTGTGTACTGCACGTCACGCGAGCACACGCACTGTCCTATGTGATACTGATCACTGACACAGTACCCTACAGTATGTGATACTGATCTGTCATGCACATTGTACAGTACCTGCGCAGATCTCCCAGTGTATTCCATCTACTGGATCTGCTTGATATTTTGCATTTTGTGTTATTTTCTTGACAAGCTTAATTTGCTCAAGTCTTCGGTGAGGTTGAGGGCTATGTCAGACAGGGTCTATGTATTAAGCTTTGGATCATAAAGTTGCTCCTCCTGAATGACTCTTACTGCTGTCAGTACTTAGTAATTAGGCCTTCACAGTGCAGTGTTATTGGAGAGAAAAAGTGCTACCATACATACCAAGCATCTCTGTCTGTAAATTTCATGTCGCCAGGAGAGTGGATGGCGAGCTCCCAACAAACTTATCTTAGTTCCTTATTTTCTAGTCCCCCAGCCTTGTAGCCTACCTTTACTTAGCTCAGTTAGTCTAGTTAGTCGACAGTTTTGTTTTTCTTGCTTTTTTCGCCGCTTTTCCAGAGTTTTGGAAGCGGCACGGTCTACTGCTATGGTAACTAACATTAGCAGAGCTAGCTACAGTAGCACAGCACAGCCAGCTAACCACCAGCTAGCTCCTCTGTTTGGAATAGCGTTAGCTGACAATCATGTGCCTACATAGGAGATTGCACATTCCTCCTGGAATTAAATCACAAGGATTACTCGCCAAAATTAGAGGACAACCCCGGGAACTTAGAATAGTGACATCCATGGCACGCTACAGTAAACGGAGATGAAAGAGGACTGGCTTGCTGGTCAGAGCGAGGGAACAGTCCCGTTCCCCGTCCCTTCAATCTCACTGTCTCACTAACGTCCAGTCACTTAACAACTAAATGGATGAGCTAAAGTGTCACCTTTCTGGACGTGAGTACAGAGATATTTCTGCCTTGTGTTTGAGGGAAACGTGGCTTAATGAGGGCAGGATCTATGCCGCTACAAGGAAAACACAAGGAGGGGGCGTTTGCGTTTGATTGGAGCAGGGATGTACAGACTCTCCATGTCTTTCAGCTCATGTTTGAAAGACCTGGAGCACATATGCATCAAATACAGGCCATTCTATGCACCGAGGGAGTTCACAGCGGGAGTCGTCCTCACCGCTGTATATATCCACCCACAAGCACTACTCGAACTTCGGGAAGTGATAGCCAATCACGAGTCAGTCTACCCAGAGGCTGTGTCCGTTGTAGCTACGTAGTACTTTCAGCAAGGCTGTATTCCAAATGGTAGGGCTCTACTCTTCAAAGGTAACATAATCGGGGCCATGGCCGCCATATTGAAAGGCATTACAATCCGAAGTGTATAAAAGGGAAGCGCTTTATAGTAACCATCCGTAATAAGTGTTAATTAATAGGTAATAAGGACCTTATAAGTCCTTATAAGATGCTTATTAGACAATGTGTTAATAAGACTATATTAATGTTTAATAATAGCATAATAAACAAGCTTATTTATAGATTATAAACGTTAGTTAATAGGTTATAAGGACCTTATAAATCCTTATAACATGATGTAAATAAGACTATACAAGTGTTTAATAATAGCATAATAAACACGTTTATTGTTAGATTATAAGACATTTATAAGCACTTATAAGAAGCTTGTTAACTGTTTATAGACTGCTATTATGCACTTATTATGCAATTTTGCAGTAGTGGATCTAAAGCGAGACAATTCATTATTAAGGTTAATAAATCCTTTATTATGCACTTTTCCATATTATCCACAATTCTTTGCGATGTCTCCAGTCAATAATTTATCAAGAAATATGGTCAATGTTGAGGCAACAGTAATTTGGCAACCTAGCTCAACGGTTCGCAGACATTGCAGCTGAGATGAATAGAAGACCAAAACACTAGACCACTGCCACACCACCATCCAGGGGCATATCGTGAACTTCTGCATCCACCCTTCGGGAGGTCAGACCACGCCTCTGTGCTACTACTTCCGGCCTACAAGCAGAGCCTGAAGATAGCTCCGCCCACCCTCAGCTGTAACCAAATCTGGGCCCTGTACTACGAAGCTCGCTCAACATATCCTGACAACCGCAATCACGGATAAACGGTACCATGACGGTGGCTATCAACTTGTTAAGTCTACCCAGCTGGTCCAATCTAGCTATGAGCGCGTTCACGGTAAAAGCGGAGGTATTTGCACAAAGTGACCAATCGCATACCTTAGTATGGGTATTCGGACACGGCCATGGACAACGCAAACAATACGCATAATCAAGTTCCATCACAAGAGGAGCAATATTATAGAAATATTAACTATAGGCGCAACACAGTCTCTACTGCCAAAGGCAGGAAGGAAAGCTGGAAAAATACTGCAGACTAAGTTTTATCATTATCCTCCTCATGAACACGAGTAGGCAAGATCATTGGGCTATGCCTATTCTTATGGCGTGTAAAGCAATTGTAGCCTATGTCTATATATCTTATTCTTTCAGCTGCAACCCTGTGAGCCTGGCAAGGGACGCTTAAATAAAGCAAATGTAGGCTATAGTTTTTAATAGTTTCAGGTTAGAGTAGACGTTGTGATGTCTCTATACAAGAGGAACTAAAACAGGCTATTAAGATGGAAAAAGGGAATCGAGGTGGAGAAGTAGGCTGTAAGCCTACGGGGGAAAAGGTAGCCTCTTTCAGTAGGCCTATAACATCATTGATTGTCAGGCATTGGTGCTATCACAATTCAATTAAAATGTAGCCTACGTCTCTTTGGGAGGCTAGTCTAATAAATCAACATTAAAGACTTGAAAATTGAATAAAAAATTAGTGTTTTTACTTGGTTCTCCGCATCACCCACAGCCTACACGAAACTGCAGGTAGGCTAATAAAACGCAAGCCAGTGCATAGCCTATAGTCTACGGGACTGTAAGTGTACAATGCAAAATATGTCTCAAGCAGCTGTCATTCTGCATTTTTTCATATGATATTGGGGAATGCCAAAGAGGGTTTTGTTGGTTTGTAAAAAGTCCTCTTAAAAGATCCTCTCACTGTTTGCGCACTGCAGATTATTTTTTAATTCACACACTGAAGTTCCATATAGAATCTTAACGTCCATATGCCTTTTTCCAAGTGAATTGATCGGTCAACAGGCAGTGCTTCATACGTTATGATCCATAATCTGGAACTTAACCTGCCCCGGAGCAGGTTAGCTCAGCAGCATAAGTTGCCATGGCGATATAGCATGGTGAAAAGTGATCCACCTTCGTGATACGGATAAACCAGGCTTGAACCTGAAGTTATAGCGATAACCCCGTAATCCTGTTTCGTAGTACAGGGCCCTGGTCTGAGGAGAACCAGAGTAGACAGAGTAGAGTCCTTCAGGAAGGTGAATGCCAGCAAAGCTGCTGGTCCCGACGGCATACCACCCCAAGTCATCAAAATGTGTGCCTGTCTGTCACAGCCGGTTGTCCCCACGTGCTTCAAGATGACTACAATAGTGCCAGTACCCAAGAAAGCCTGGCTGAATGACTACCGGCCAGTGCCACTCACTCCAGTGGCCATGAAGTGCATGGAGAAAATAGTGATGAAACACATTGACACCATCATACCAGACTCGCTAGACCCACACCAGTTCGCTTAAAGAGCCAATAGGTCTGTGGATGATGCCATAACACTGGACCAATAACTGATCACATGACACTTTGAAGCACCACCTTGTCAGCTGAAGAATATATCAAGGATTAAAGGATTTATGTCTCAGCAGGATCTGAAAAAATGTGTCCATGCGTTTATCTTCAGTAGACTCGACTACTGCAACGATCAGACAGCTGAAGCTGATTCAGAGCGCTGCTGCTCGAGTCCTTACTAAGACTAAGGAAGTGGATCACATCACTCCAGTTCTGAGGTCTTTACACTGGCTTCTTGACTGTCATAGAATTTACTTTAAAGAGGAGTGGAAATGATATAGGAAGTGAAGGCGACATAACAGATGTTTTATTAGTCATATACATGGTCCAATACTCAAAACTGCCAAATTAGCTATAAATGAGAAAACTGTGATACGAGTTTGTTGTTTTGTTACTAGGGCGCAGCCCTTTTGAACGTGACGTCACTGGTATGGTTATAGCTAGCTCCTGTGAAATGTGATTTATTTTGGGTTTTTATCTGTTTTTTGGGGAGTAATGAATTTACTAGTTCTCTTTAAATATGAGGAACAACACGTGATCAGTTCTTAGTTGGCTATTTCTGTTCCCCTTTAAGGGTGCATTCAGACCTAGTTTGTTGTTCCGATACCGGGAACGCACGTTACCCACAAACCGATACAACTCATTGTTGTACCTTGCTGAACTTTGATAAACACGGAAGATGAGTCGCAGTCGTGGATCAATCAATAGCACATACTGTAGTTCTCTAGCTGTAATCGTGATGCCTGCTCAAACTGGATATGTTATATGTCGTTATACCGGCTACATGACCCAGAGATGACCAATCAACGCTATTAAGCATGTACGCCGCTGATGTATGCCGCTGATGCACTGCCTACATCATGGATACAGACATTGTCATCCATGATCGGATGGGATAAGTAGATGATGATGATACCGAATAGACTGCTAGATGATGGATAGTATAGTAAATTGCCAGTTGGGAACGTTTCAATGTCTAGCTGAGTACCTAGGACTGGAATCAGGAACTGATTAGCACTGATAAGATACTGTATGCACAAGCGATTACAAGAATTCCAATATACCTTTACCCATACTTATTACACATGGCAAATAAACTTTCTATTCTATTCTCCTCCTCTTGTGGGGTGGTTAACATTTGCCTGACCTCAGGAGGGTCATGCTTGCCCTTCTCTTCTCCTTCTCTGACATCCACCAGTTTACCAATGGGAGCTCCGGATTGTCTTTCCCAATATGGCCGCGTCGGATGATATTGATTTCATATCCGTGGTCCTGCTCAAAATCACAGGGTGGCTGCAAGGACATTGATTGCCTCAGAAATAGACAAGCCGGGGTGCTGGACTATTTGACCTCGATCAATATCACCCCGGTTTGACAGAAATGCACGGTGAAAATAGACAATTACACCGAACTCAGGCTCTCAAATGATAATTTTGCCTGTTTGTCAATCACCAAAGGTGTCGGGGTGGTGGAAAGGGGTTGGATATATTAGTTTTCCTCCTCCTCAGTTCAGAAAGAGATTTCGTCTGGTTATCTTCTAGTCAGAACCAGCTCTTACTCATGTTGTCACACAGTCCTGTTCAGCATTGATGGATCACCTGCCTATGGCCAAATCATTACGGCAGTAGCAGCACTTTTGTGGTTGAAGCAACGATTATCAAACCTGTCAGATTATATTGCCTTTTTGCTACACAATCAGGCCAATGTGTGCCTCAAGACCAGTTATATAAGTATATTTGTTTCAAAGCACGGTAAAGGTATGTGGGATTGCCTGTGATTGCAGCACGTTCTACTGTCTGTCTGTCTGCCTCTCTCTTGGCCCTTGGCCATCAACAAACAATTTTGTTTTTCTGTTACTCTGTGATTTCTGGAGTAATTACAGTAGTGGCAGCCTCAGGAGGGCTGAGAATGAGATTAGTCAGACAGACACAGGTTTGGGCGGCTATGGTCGTACTCCACCAGAACACAAATGCAGAGGTGCTGGCTCTCTAAAACAGGCGTCTCTTTTAGGGTATCTAATTGAACTGTCATTTATGTTATTAATATCACAATGTTTATTTGCAGTTGCTCCATAGCTGGCCACCGTTTTTCAGCTCGCTTTCTGCTTTGATCCAATCCAGTTTATTTATTTATTTTTTGGTGTAGGGGAAGAGCAGAGCATGCCAATGTATGCATTTGTTTATTTAAAGCTCAATGAGATAACTTTATCATTCAATATTCACCTTTATTTGTTAATAGTTTATTAATTGGCCTTAGCAAGGCCCCAAAAATCATTTTCGTGACATAAGACTACATGAGACCCTGTGGATTTATTATTTTAGAATTTCAGTGTACTGGCTAGTACACTGGCAGGAAATCTTGTGGTGGAAACAGAAGTGAGGTGTTTTGCATGTCACAATATCAGGAAGACAACTAACACTTTGCCCCGCGAAACGAAATCTACATGCACATAAAAGAAAGAAGACCGGTATTTACCTGCATTGAAGCCATCCTTCCAGAAAGTCCATTGAAGTAACGACAATCTTCCAATCCAGTCTGCTCCATGCAAGTTTATCATATTTTTTCCCCATCATTACAGCGGGTGAGTGGGGGATTGTGGGAAGTTTGGTTCTTAAAACAGTGTTGATTTTATCATGACCAGAGGGGCCGCCAAAGTGCTGAGTTATTTCATATAGCTTTAAAGAGAAGGGCTGTATTTTTAAGTTCACTGGGTTTCACTCCATTAAAATAGTAAATAACAAAATGAAGCCCCAGGGCTCACAGTCAAAATGTTTTTAAAGCATAAAAGATGTTTTTCTTTTCTTAAATATTGTATTACTCAAACAAGAACACATACGCTAATGTTGACATTGCAGGTATTGATGTAGCTGAGAGTCAGGTTGCCCTGAGTGGCTTGAATCCAGTACGACGGAGTCTCATGAATAATGCAAAGGGATTTGATAGGTTCACAGTGGTCTCTGTGGGGGTGGGGAGTTCGTTTCACAGCGGTCTCTGTGTGGGGGGTTTGATAGGTTCACAGTGGTCTCTGTGGGGGTGGGGGGTTCGTTTCACAGCGGTCTCTGTGTGGGGGGTTTGATAGGTTCACAGTGGTCTCTGTGGGGGGTTTGATAGGTTCTCAGTGGTCTCTGTGTGGGGGGTTTGATAGGTTCACAGTGGTCTCTGTGTGGGGGGTTTGATAGGTTCACAGTGGTCTCTGTGTGGGGGGTTTGATAGGTTCACAGTGGTCTCTGTGTGGGGGGTTTGATAGGTTCACAGTGGTCTCTGTGTGGGGGGTTTGATAGGTTCACAGTGGTCTCTGTGTGGGGGGTTTGATAGGTTCACTGTGGTCTCTGTGTAGGGAGGTTGATAGGTTCACAGCGGTCTCTGTGTGGGGGGTTTGATAGGTTCACAGTGGTCTCTGTGTAGGGGGGTTGATAGGTTCACAGCGGTCTCTGTGTGAGGGGGTTTGATAGGTTCACTGTGGTCTCTGTGTAGGGAGGTTGATAGGTTCACAGTGGTCTCTGTGTGAGGGGGGTTGATAGGTTCACAGCGGTCTCTGTGTGAGGGGGTTTGATAGGTTCTCAGTGGTCTCTGTGTGGGGGGTTTGATAGGTTCACAGTGGTCTCTGTGTAGGGAGGTTGATAGGTTCACAGTGGTCTCTGTGTGGGGGGTTTGATAGGTTCACAGTGGTCTCTGTGTGGGGGGTTTGATAGGTTCACAGTGGTCTCTGTGTGGGGGGTTTGATAGGTTCACAGCGGTCTCTGTGTAGGGGGGTTGATAGGTTCACAGCGGTCTCTGTGTGAGGGGGCTGCATACTTTGCACAGGCCTGCCCAACGTTTGGATGCACACAGAGGTCGGGGCTCCCATAGATCAGTCATATTGGGAGGGTGGGAGAGCTGCACAATGACACTGACTGATCTTTCCACTCACACCAAGATAAGGCAGCATCACACTTGTGCACTATTAAAGCCATCACTCGATGCTCGATGTTTGCGAACCGATTAGGAGCCCTGACTGTCTCTGGCAAATTGTGTGAAGTGAATGCTTTTTATCCTGTGTGAATATTGCCTGTCAGTGCAGTGTGAAAATGTTCCAGTGACTAGGAAAGAAAAGAAATAAAGAGCCATCCATTCTGCAGGTAAGTGTCTGTGTTGCTCTGTATGGATCCATCACCACAGAACTGAACACTGGATCCAGCACACATTTCTCTAGTCAGAACTGAGGTTGCTTCCAGGGAGTTGATTCATAGTTTGTGTTCTGAATCAAAGCCTGGGTAGTTTGATCAGACCCAGAATAGTGTCAGCTACATGCCCTACAGAAGGCAGGTGACGTCTCTGTCCAGTGACCCAGGGTGCCCCACTCCCCACTACCGACCCACCACCAGTTTTTTCCCTCCACTGAACCAGCCAGCCCCCCTCCTTCCCTGCTTCCCTTCCTTCCTCCCTCTCTTCCTCCCTCACTCCCCCCCTCCATCTCTCCATCCCTCCCTCCCTCCCTCCCTCCATCTCTCTCTCCCTTTGTTATCAGTGTCACCAACATGTGTCTGCGCCGGGCTCGTCTGTCCCTCCTTCCCTCCCTCCCTCCCTCCCTCCCTCCCTCCCTCCCTCCCTCCCTCCCTCCCTCCCCTGCAGCCCCCTCACACAGACCACTGCTCCCCTCTGCCGCGGCCCCCCAGGGGGAGAGCTCTGATCCGGGTCTGCCCTGAGCTGGGTCTCGGCATACAGTAGTTCTTCCGTTAGCTGAAACACTTCAGCATTGGCCTAGCAGACATTCTACAGTTTCACATGGTGAGCCAAGGGACCAGCTGCAGAGAAATGACACCACTGGCCCACGCAACACAACCCACCGCCCGACACACACATACGTCCTATGTGAATGGGGGAAGAGGAGGAGATTCGGTATTTATAGATCCATCCCTGTCTGTGCTGGCTTTAACTTAATTACAGTGTAATGATTCATAAAAAGATGGAAGGTTCCAAGAAGCACAGTGATTATGTCTGAGAGGGTTATATAGCCCAGGGCTGCGATGAAGCTCCCTGTGCTATATGTAAAATGTACAGTAGAATAGTTTAATTGTATTTTACGAAGACTCTTCACTCTTAAGGCCGTTTCAGACAGGGAGCGATATTCCACCTGCGTTCTCGCTCGGATCAGCGGGAGACACACGCGTCCTGCACGCAGTGGGGAAAGCTGACTACAATTCAGCTCTTGTCGCGGGCGGGCGTGTGCACGAAACAAGCACGCGCGCAACAATTTCACAGGGTCGCGCCCGCTTGCCGCTCCGCCCCAGATTGTCCGCGGCTCCCAAATTGTCCGCTCGCCTCTCTCATTGAAAATGAATTACAATGCGCGGATATCGCTCCTCGTCTGAAACGGCCTTTAGCTTGGCCAGATTGGTGTGTAGATAGATTTTTTGTTTTCGAGTATTAGCAATAGACTTGTAGATGTCTGTGGATGTGTTATGGTTTCATGGTTTTATGTGAAGTCTTGATGCCTGCCTCTCCGTAGTAAGACTTGATGCAGTGGTCCACATGAAAGCACACTCTCCTCCTTGGTACTGCAGAGCTGCCTATTTCACCTGTAGCTCTCAGGATCTGAGAGTAACACCAACTGTAGAATGTGCTTTCGCAGAAAGGAGAGCTGTTGCTTCCAGGCAACAGTGTTTTTAGATAACATTAGAGATGGGGTTTGAAGCCCTACTAAGCTGACTTTCATACTGTAACTTGATTTTAAAGTCCCAGTTAACCAAAATCAGAGATTTGCTTGAAAACACATTCTATGTGTTAGTGATGCATTGCTGATAACATGTAAAAATGGGATGAACCATGTGTAGTACTGAATTGTGAAGTTAGACCAGTTTTGTATTTTTGACCAGTTTTGATTTCTGGATTTTCTGGGCGGGTTTAAAACGGTACCGGATGACGTAGAGCGGTGTTCTTAGCATATCCCCGCCCTAACACTATATAAAGCTAGAACGGATTTGAATCTTCGGTTCTCCTGCTCAATCTTGAGTCTAGAATTAGCTAGTTTTAACCAACAGTCTAGAATTAGCTAGTTTTTCTTAGTTAGCAATGCCTATGCATAAAACTAAACGAAAATGCATCCTTCCTGGATGCCAGCAGGAATGGGATGATAAGGTCTCCTTCTTTCACTCCCGAGTAAAGCTGAAATGAGAAGCAAATGGTTAGCATTTTTGAAGAGCCATGGTGTTACAGAGGAGTCCGTCACCGCTAGCGCCCGCCTCTGCAGCAAACATTTCACTCCCGAAAGCTTCTGCAATTATAATATGAGGCTTTTGGGTCACGGACTCACGACTGGTCCTGGTGAATTCGGCGGAGCCAACCATCTCCCTCCCCGGCCTCCATTCTCCTCCTGTCGCATCAACCTTTGGTGCCGACACCGCTGCCTTGTGTGCTTATAGCTAATTAACGTTATAACGTTAGCTAGGTAACTTAAGCAATAGGAAAATACACTGCTACGTTAATCTACAAAACGTGTCTTGACATTTATGTGGTAATGTCAGCTATGATGAATTATATGTAATCTTAGGAGGAATTATAGCTAACATTAGCTATGTAGCTTGTTGCAGATGGGAGTGTGTATATAACCTTAGTCTAGCTAACATAGCTAGCAGCACCGACCAGGCGACCACCCACCAAATAACGTTACGGATGATATATTATGACTATAAGCGTTAACTATACAGAAACTGCCTGCCATATTTGTGGCACCTGATGTGCGTATGGGTTCACCGGTAATGGTTACAGTATATTTCTCCAGCGGGAGACCGGGAGGCGGGAGCGAGGGGGATGGTTAGGTAGACCAGCTGGAGAAAGACGAACCCTCTTCCAGTGAAGCGGTGCTCGGCGGCTACTGGCTGAACATTCCAGTTCTGTTGGATATGAGAGGGAAAGTTGAAGCCGAGTGCTCGTTATTCTCACACATAACATTGCCAACGAGAGTGGATGAGTCTGTCCCGATTATCAACTCCGGTAGTGTACGCTTCTTCGCGCTATCAGCGCTGTTCAAGCCAGTGACTAAAAGGTACATTTTAAACAACTTTTTCCATTGATCCCAAGGGACGACAGGATCGCCTGGGAGGGATAGGAATGGGTCCGGAGGTGGCAGGGAGAAAATAGGGACAGACTCATACATTCCTCGTTGCCTGTTTTTGTATTTTGCATCTAAGGGCAGTAACACTGGCGCGTTGGTATAGAGTAGCTACAGTTTTACCTGTGTTGTTTGTCAGGAGGTAGGTTAGGAGGAAGCATCTGTGCGTTTGACTCATTAGACAAGTGTAATTTCAACTCCTCTCTGTTTTCACAAAGCTGTGCCTTCCTACCACAAAAGAGACGGCGTGCCAGTGTGACTATGCAGACCAGAGAACGGTACTATTTGACAGGTTCTTCCCTCCACACCCCCTCCCCACGCAATTGGGTGTGGCTTCGGTGCCTTCAGCAGACACGCCCCCACGGTCTCAGACCAGAGAATGCTGCTGATTTTTAACCGATTTTGAAGCCTTATTTTATATACTTAGCGACATTTTTAATCACTCAGATTTGGCTGGGTGGTTAATGACATGTTTTCCTGTGGTGTGTGAAGCTCATAACAAAGATTTGAACTGGGTTAACCTGGACTTTAAGGTTGAACCCACACGTGGAGCTAGTTTAGACTTCTGTATTTGTCAAATTCAATGTTTCGATCCATTCAAGACTTCATAGCTTATAATTAAAGTAAATGGCATCAGTATTGGCAAGGTGTTATTTTCAGTGCCGAAGTACACAGGTCTCCATCTGAGCTGTAATCGGAGCTTCTGTTGTGGCGAGGGAGTGAACCCCTCCTAATACTGCCCAATGCCAGGCCTAGCACAGCCTGCCACGTCAATATAACTGATACAGTAAGCATGGGCCTGCTAAATTGTTGTAATGAGGAATACAGTATCACAGAAAATACTTTTGATCTGTCTGCCCAGGCCCTTTGAGTTTGGAGAGGGTGAGAGAGAGAGGTAAATCGACATTTTAGGGAGAATTCCACCCTAGAAAAACATTAGTTTCAACAACTCATGAAACACTCATTGTTGTCGATGAGTATGGACCTGGCTCTGATGTCCTGCAGGGTCTGATGTCGGGTAAGTCCGATCCGTTTTAATGACTGTGTACTCCATGAATATAGAGAGTTTAACATGTTTTTTGAATGATTTTTCACTGTGCCCACCCACATCCATTGTATGACCAAAACGGTGGTAGAACAATTATCAGACTTTCTCAAAAGTGCTAGTTTTGTCAACCTTTAACTAACCTTAAAACAGGGCTTAACATGATTTTTCCCTTTACTACTCCTTTACCCTCTTGTCACATTTACTGTGTTTTCTCCACCCACACACTGTCCTTAGAAATTGTTTCTGTGATAGGGAATAAAAGGAAACTGCATTATTAATCACAGAGCAGAGTGTCGTTGCCACAGATGGTTGGATAGAGCATGGGTGAATAACTCAGATGGTGAAATCATGAAGACCATCCCCCTCTCGGCTCTATATTATCTTAGATAATTTGAGCTCAATAAGGGGGGGATGGCTGGGAAATCATATTGGAAATCTTCGTTCTATGAGTGGTTTGCAGTATTTGTTCCATCATGTTATATAGCCTCCAGAATAATATCTATTTTTAACAAATGGCCATTGTTCCCCTGGAACAGAGAGCTCATCCCAGGGGATGGGATTGAGTGAAGGGAGTTTGAAGCCTTTGTGTCCGTAATCCGACTTCAACACAGCTGTTATTCAAACTAGACTGCTCCAGAAAAATACCAATATCAAAGAAGTGATAATAATAACAAAACAAAAACTCTTGTTTCTTCTTCTCCTTTTGGGATGGATCCTAAAGGAGAAAATATAAATGTAATGTTAACTATTTAAACATCACTGCATGTGTAAATGTTGTTGTTGTTTGTCTTCTTCATCTGGTCATGTTGTATGTCCTATACGGTGCATGTCAAACAGCGCCTCTGATCCTGATTGGCTGGCCTAGCTTCCCATAACACCTCCTCCCTGAGTGACGCATGATGGGAGGCCTCTGCTGATGTCCCAGTGGCGTCATGCTGGCAACATGAAGGCTGATCTTTAAATCCCAGCAGGCCGACAGCAGTACGTAGGCCTCGCCCGTTGCATCTGGCCCATTCCTCAAAGGGCCAGATGGCAGAGAGGACTGGCCAGGATGGGCAAGAGTTTTCCCAGCCTGTGGTGCTTCTCCGCTGGGCTACTGCGTTCCATTGCCAGCCCCATGCCCTTTTACTACAGACAGGCTCTGAATTAATTTGCTATGAGAGTTTTATTTGCAGCATCCTTGGAATTACCATTAAATTGATGGAGAGATACGTGCTTGAATTCCACTTTGCACTTAAGTAACGTTCAACATTGTTCCCTGTGTTTCCTTGCTTTCCTATATTCAAAGAAAGTAAAATGAATAGCGAGCCATTGACTGCACTTCTCAGAATCAACCTCAAGGTCAGTGTTGAGTCTGAGTGCTATTGCAAGTTACTGTAGTTGCCATGGTTGCGTTGGGCACATAGAATTCTCTATTATTTAATTGAACCTTTCACTGTATCCAGTGTGCATGACTACCTTTCATTAGAAATGTTCCCATCAACTGTCATAATAGGTGAGTTTGAGATGGGCTTAATGCCACACCTTCTGTGATTAACATGCTACTGGGTTGTCAAATCTACTGTACATTCGGCAAGCACTCTGGACCAAAAAATTGCATGTGTGCGTGCCGTGTCGCCGATCACTGTGTGCAGTGTGTGTGTCACGTGTGGGCGAATAAACACCAATTTATTTCATCTTAAGATGGAGCCGTCCTTTCAGACAGTATGAGTCACCTTGATTTGCAAAGTTTTGTACCCTGTTTGCTAACGGTGCACCATAACTGCCTTTATGGAAGAATGCCCCCCCCCCCCCCCCCACCCCTCTCTTTCTATACACCGACATGTACTTGGTGTGCCATTTCTTGAACTGAACCATGCTCTCTGGCTGTGGGCGCTGAATGGCCATTGTGGAGGAGAATGCTGGTTTCAAATGGCCCTGAAGGCCTCCTCCCACACGCAGGGCTCAATCAGGTACAGAGAAGGACACGATGTACAGTACTCTACTTCTCTTCACACCCTGCCAGACAAAGTCAAGCTTTCACTCAACCCAGAATACTCTCTCGCTCTCTCTCTCTCACACACACACAGCTTTGATAGCAAAAGGCTTATTTGATTTGAGGTGATGATGCCCACACAGCTCACATACTGATGATGGTTTGGGGCTCGGCGGAGTTATGTGTGAGCTTAAGTTACCTGTCCTTTTTTCCCCCCTAAGAAATGAGTCGTCTTTTCATACCTGTAGCTGAGCCTGAACACTTAGGGATGCTATTACAGTAAGTCTTCATCTCTGCATATACCTGTAAGGTGAGATGTAATTCAATCAAATCAATTCAATTCAGCTGTGACAATTTAAATCCAGTTTACTTGTGACGCTAAGAGACCTCCTTGATGTTGATGGTTTACCCTGCCTTAGCCAACCATGTGTTGCTATCCAAAGGTCGGATATCTTTCATCCAGTTAGCAAAGAGCCCGGTGCTGGATGATTTATCTTCACTGAACTTGCCCCAGTGATGGGGCCCAGACCACTGAGAGGAAAGAGCCAACAGAGCCTGGCTCCTCCCCAGCAGCTAATCGAAGTGGCCATGACCTTGAATGGATCAGAAGGATGGATGGGTGTGGGGGGGTCTGACTTGACAGGCAAGCAGGTTGTCAGACTGGGAACGCAGGCCTCAGGTGTACAGTGCTTGCCTTTGGACTGATTGACTATGAGGGGCTGGGGACATCTTTACAGTTTGCCGAGTTGTGATGGTTACGCATCTGCTCTGGATTTATTCCATTTTAAGATTGAGCTGTCCTTTCAGACAGTATGTGTCACCTTGGCTTGCAAA
Organism: Borostomias antarcticus; assembly: GCF_949987555.1. Taxonomy (NCBI): domain Eukaryota; kingdom Metazoa; phylum Chordata; class Actinopteri; order Stomiiformes; family Stomiidae; genus Borostomias; species Borostomias antarcticus. The sequence continues at coordinate 24,297,204 of NC_140239.1, read as the reverse complement.
GTTGTTCAGTGTTTTGTACCCTGTTTGCTAACGGTGCACCTTAACTGCCTTTATGGAAGAATGCCCCCCCCCCCCCCCCCCTCGCTTTCTATACACTTTCTATATGCCTAAAACCCCCCTAGCTGTTATAAAATCACTATAACACATAGCCTCGAGTGGTTTATTGCTTTTATACAACGGTTACTACAGCTATTAGTGTAAAATAAACACACAGCAATATAAAATATTAACATTTATTCAAAACGAAGCATCATTCCCTCAATTCCGCCGAGCAAAATAGTTCCCCTAACAAATGGGTTGCCAAGCAACAACAACAACTACAATGCATTGGATCAAATGGGAGGCGCATTAATACTGAAAATGGAATGATATGCGGTCCCAGGTGTGTGTTACAAACTATTTTAACACGGCTTCCAGCCAATCAGAATCAAGAACCAGAACTAACCGTTGTGTATAAAAAGTATTTTAACAAGGCTTCCAGCCAATCAGAATCAAGAACCAGAACTACAGTAACCGTTGTATAATACTCTGTAACCCACGGCTGCGACCGCATAACAATTGGTATTAATGTGCCGTCAATCTCATTGACGAGGACATTGATAAGATCAAGCGGTAGGCTACAATGCTTTGCATAGCATCCACTCGCAGCAACCTCACCTTTTTCGTATCCTATTACAAAAACACACTCATCAGTCCGACTCCAACACTTCCACACCCCTACCAGCAAAAACGAGTGCTCTGTAGAACTGTTTTAATAACTGCACCATAGCTGGAAATATTAAAATAAACGTGAACCACCCAAATTATGCCTATATGGGCTTATGTGAACAAGGCCAATCCAAATAGGCCTATCCCAGAAGATTATGTAAGTACTAAAATTATAAGAATGATCGGTAAATAAATGATTGAATGTTACTTCTGTGTGTTTTTTGTGAATATACATATATATGTAGTAACCGTTGTAGAAAAGCAATTGACCACGAGGGGCAGTGGGTTACACAGGATTTTACAACAGCTACCGGGGTTTTAGGTTAGGTTTAACAACGCCCCGTAGCTGTTGTAAAATCCTGTGTAACCCACAGCCTCTCGTGGTCAATTGCTTTTGCTTAAATCTATCTTCGCCCAGTACATTAATATACTATGTATATTCATCAAAACAACTACTTGTCCCATGTCTATATATTAATGTAATCGTACCACCATAACAGATATACTCAAAGCATATCTTCACTATTTTCACCATATTAAAATCTCTGTGCTACAGTTACAGTATTGTTAGTTGAAAGAAATTGATAATCTTCTGCTCGATCTAGCCTTCAGTAGGCCTAGGCTGGCCTACTCTGGCTAAATGTCAAGAGATGGACATCATCCTCTCTTCCTAGAGTCTGGCTATGTGCTTTTCTTACATTTCCTTCCGGATCAATTAAGTATTTATCTATCTCAATCTTGAGCAGTTTGATTAGTTTCATTATATGAGGGATTCTGCCCACAGAGAGTAGCCTGTATGAGTCAGTCGGCTATAGTTTATCTGCGTTTACTGTAGATACCCATATTGAGTAATGTCTACAGTTCCATCTCGGCAAAACTTTGAACAGTTTATTTAAAAAGCCTCTACGAGCCAATGAATATTGCAGAGGGCATGACTTTTCACATGAAGGTGTATACATTCTGAAGATGAAGGTGATTGTCCACAGGGTGGCGCTATAACAAGCCAAAATGCTTAAAGGTGGCTAAAACGAAATCAGTTGCTGCCCCCCCATAGGTCATGGCATGCTCTACAACTTACTACTGTAATTGGAAATGAAATTGCCAGATTCAGTTTTTATGTTGATATAACTGTTTTTGTGCAACAACTAGGGATATTAATAGTTAATCGACTATCGATTAATTTCCGATAAGAATTTACTCGAGTAAGATTTGGTTACTCGATTAATTGCTTGTTAATGGAAGAGAACTTTTTGGAGGGGAACGAACTTTATCAACGGCAGTTGCGTGACATGTAATCATGATTTAAGGTCTGATTGCACATGAGGGTGCCCCGCCATGTAGTGAAGGCTAATTGGGATGCCGGGAAATTTCAACAACACAGCGGAAGAAGACAAAAAAATGAAGCGAGCAAAGCGCTGTCCGGTGCGGGATGTTCTTATCAATTAATCGACTATCGTTTGTTAAGGTTAACAGTTATCGATTAATGAAATTCCTTGAAATTTGCAACCATAGCAACAACCGCACTGTGCTTTCATTGTATTTTCATTTACATCAATGGCCGCATAGCTCAAATGTGGCTATGGCGTGTTTCGCTTGTTGCCTTTGATGCGTTTGTTGGCTTGGCCCTGTTATTGCTGCTTACAGCTATATTTAGATTTCTCTTATTTTTGCACCTTGAGCTGAATTCCAGTGTTCCATTGGTTGCTAAGTCACAGTCAATATAAGCTGAGCACTTAAATGTCCTAGAAATTGTTTGTCCCCTTCCTCTTGACCAATGCGATTTTTCTGTAGCGATTCGGCTCATCAATCATTGATGATTTGTGACACTCATGACGGTAACACCATGGAAGTGGTATTGAAACATGAAAGGCAGTACGTGTCCACGCTTGCAGCTATGTGTTTGTATTAACTCTCCTGTCTCTACCTTGTGTGTCCCTGCAGAAATACAAGCCGGGGAGGTGTGATGACATCCTCAAATGGAAGCCCCCCAGCCTCAACTCCGTAGACTTCCGCCTCAAGATCACCATAGTCGGAGGGGAAGGGTGAGTCACGCTGTTGCTGGGGAAATACAGTACTCGGCTTGATGTTTCTAGCAACACACTTCTGCGTGTGACACAAGTAGACCTAATAGCTGTAGACTTCAAAGACAAAGAGCTGACACATCCATGTAGCCATGTCAAATCTGCTGCTTCTGAAACACTAAAATGCTTTGTATTTCTAAACCTCTATTCCATCCCTCAGTCATGTTCTCTCATTCGCATAGAATGCAGTTATAGTATAAGCCACAGCGCATATCAAATCTATAATACTATGCTACAGGGCCTAATTAAATTCTACAAAGACACCATGTTCCAGGCACATTGTGTTGTGCCATTAGTCAGACAATGATATTCGACAGCAGTTGCTATCATTATTGACTAAATGCATTTTTTCCCCTTCACCTCACCAAGCTTTCTTCTTATGAGTCCACCAGAAAAATGTCCCCTCTTAATTTTGCCCTCCGTAAATGAAGTTTCTGAAGTCTCTGAAAGCTGATCCTCATCACTCCCATCTAGCCAAGTCCTGTTCTGCTTCGATGCTGGTGTTTTTGCTTACGTGCTCTTGCTTGCATCTGCTTAGATGCTTGGTGTCTTTGCCTGTTGGCAGTGCTTCAGTGTAGGAGCGTAGCAGTAAACACATCAGTCTGCCCTCAGTCGTCAGACGACCTCTGACCCTCCCAGTGTTGTACCCAGACTGCACCAATTCTCTCTTCCCCTAGCTTCGTGAGACCATCCTGATGTCGCGACTCGCTAGATCACGTTGTTACTCGCAGATCAGTCTGGATACTCTCAATTTTGAGAACATTTTGAGCCCGATCGGAAAACGATCTAGTTAATCAGCGTTCTGAGGAATTTTAAATGCAAACAGCTACGTTGGGTGGGTTTATGACGGCAACACTGGGCAGGTTTATGGCATCGAGGAGCGGTTCAGTTGGTTCATCCAACCACCTGCCAAGTAGTTTTGAAAGTGCCTGCCCTTTTCCAAACAGTTTCCAATGGAGAGTTTCCAGATGGTTATGCGAAGCAAACCACCTGGTTGTGCGAAGTAAACCATCTGGAATGTCAGCTTACTCTTCCCTAGACTGAGAGAGAATCTGAGCAGTATACTACAATCTCTCTCTTTCTCTCTCTCTCTCTCTCTCTCTCTCTCTCTCTCTCTCGCTCTGTCTCTCTCTGTGACTGCTCTGATGTTCCTCGTAGAGGAGGACGGCTGGCAGAGTGCCGCTCTTCACCACCTCAGAGTGGTTCAGGTCATTAAGTCTGTCTTTGTCTCTGTTAGAGAGAGAGAGGGGGGGGGGTTGAGATCTACCGTAGGAACGCGTGATTGTTTATCAGCCCACACACTCTATCCCTCGTCTTGTTTGATCTTTCTCTCTCTGTTACTGAAACGCACACAGACTCACAACCAGTTTCATCACCTCTCCTGGAAAAAAGCAGGTGAGTCAGGAAGAGAAGGATGGAGTGAAAGAGAGAGGAAACAAGAGTGTGGGGAGAAAAGACAGCAACGCAAAAGCTGTTCTCTAGGGGGATACTTCTCTAGTTCTACATCAGCAACCTGAATCATGGGATTAATAAAATCTGGATGCTCTCTGAAGTGGGTTTCTTGCCTGCATCTTAATGCATTCAACCATTTTCCCCAGTACACATTGAACCCCGGTGCACATTGTTAGTCAACCACGGTCGGCTGGTTATATCTCCTCACCTGGGCCTGCTTTGCCTCAGCCCAGCCTCTCACAGGAAACTGTGGTGCCATTACACCAATGACAGGACCCGTTCGAACCCAACTCTGGGATATTAAGAGGTCCAATGTTCCAGAATATCAATTCATTGAAAGCCTCAGACTGGGCCCAACTTCAGGAGTTTTGCTTGCGTGAACTGAATTCCTCTGTAGTGAATTTCAATTATCGCACACAAACAACTGGCCACGGGTAATCTCTTTTTCTGCTTCGCCTTTATCAGCCACTGAGCAGGACATTGTTGAAAATGTGCTCAGCAGTCATCGTGCGCCTCAAGCAAACAGAGGCAAAGCATTAGAAACACACTGGCTGGCATTAATAGGAGACATCCAGCTGGTGCCGCACTCCACCCAAAGCAACAAGGAATCTGCAGGACCAACGTGCCGCTGGACATCTTCACTCAGTGAAATGATCATTCTGCATGTAAAACAATTTAGCTGGAATGGCCTCGCATGTGGTCCCAAGCCCTGGGTGGCGCCTGCTGGATCTGGTCGGCACGATGTGCTGCATACAGGAGCAGTCAGGCTCTGCTACGCTGACTGGCTTTGAGGTTCAGAGTCATTCTCACCCCCACGAGCAGTGTTTGATATTTTGTTGTGCGCTCTGCATGCATTTGAAGTACTGTTTAGGGTTCCTCTGCGCATTCTATGGTTGGATTCATGGTTGAAACAGAAGCCCCAGCGTCTTGTTTAAAACTACGTTGATCAAACGCAGTATGACACTTATTCCTAGAGTAACACGCTGAGATTGCAGTGGAACATCAGCTTAGCGTCACAAGAAAATATACTGCTCCAAAAAAATTAAGGGAACACTTACTCACACTAACTCACATCCAGCCCTCAATGGGTTAATGATTTTGTTTTCCACTGACCGGAATTTTGTTCTCGGCGAATTTCACAATGTGATCAATAAAGATTTTCAACTTGGTTATATCGTTCATGGAGATCCGCGATGATGATTGATTTTGTTGAGCAGTGTATTTTTAGTGATTCTGTAAACGGAGAAGCTGGCAGTTCATCTCACATTGTCAGACCCAGCCAGGGCCACCTCGATGCATGCATTCAAATCTCATTTGACAGTTTATGTCTATTTCTGGAGAAGCGTGTCTGTACAATTATTTTTACAATAAAATGTTTGTGGACCCCAGGCTGAAGGGTTTGATGGGTGGAACGCCAAACACATCTGTCACAGCTCCTTACTCGAACAGGCAGGGTCGTTTCTAAGCTGAGGATGGGTCAAAGTGTGTGATTGGCTTGTGAAGCATAAAGCGCTGTTGTGAACTGCCAGGGTATTGCTTTCCGGTAGTTTCCACCAGTGCATGGATGGATAGCTACACGGCTGCTGTTGACTGCTGCTTCCTGTGTCCTCTCACAGTCATTACACAGGAAGAGGGAGTAGGCGGTCAGCCCCTCAGCAAACCCCCCGACTCGAACCCCTGAACACAGCGCTAATGCTTTTTGTGCGCGTGGCGACAATTAAAATGTGTCTGGAAATAAAGAGGGGACGGGGGTGTTAATAACAGTGTGTTATTAAAGGCCAGCTGCAGGGCGTTCTCCTCCAGGGACCAGTCACACTCATATATACACACACACACACACACGCACACACACGTACGCAGACACACTCAATCACATAGGCGCACACACACACACACATACCTTATGCGGCACCACATTTGTCTGGATTAATTGTGTTGGGAGCTCACAGCTGGCAATCAGATGGCGCAATTAAACTAAGAGTAATATAGGCTTTCATCAACACTCGTCTTGATTATTGTTATTCTTTGTATGTCGGCATTGACCAGTCCCTGATGCGTCGCCTGCAGCTTGTGCAGAATGCAGCAGCCCGTCTCCTCACTGGCAAGCGAAAGCGCGACCACATCACCCCAATCTTGCATCTTTGCAATATACTGCAAACAGTATATTGATGAACTCCTGCACTTTCATACCCCAGCTAGAGAGCTGAGATCCTCTAATCAGCTGCTGCTGGCTGTCCCAAAGACTGGGCTGAAGACTAGAGGCGACCGAGTCCCTGGCACATTAGGTCTGCCCAGACCGTAGAGATTTTTAAGTCTTCTTTAAAGACTCACCTTTTTTCCCAGACCTTCAACTCAGGTTGAGCTGGACACCCGATGGCCCCTGTATTGTACTGTATTTTATATTGCTTATTGTGTATGGTGTATCGTAGTGTTCTGTTGTGTGCTGTGTCTGTTTGTTACTCTGGAGCTGTACAGCACTTTGATCAACTTCAGTTGTTTTAAATGTGCTTTATAAATGAAATTTGAGTTGAGTTGACGGAGCGAGAGCGCGTAGCCGGGGAGAGAATGTGAAGCACAGAGACGGCGCTAGCCTGCAGGCGACCTGCGAAGCCTGCGGGTGAGCTGAGAGAGGGGGGGGGGGGGGCTAGGAGGGGGAGAGTGTGTCATATATTTGTCATATTGTTACTAGGCTGGTAAACAGCATAACTGGCTGTAATGTTCCGATCTCTTTCTGAGTGCACCCCTCTCTGGCGAGCGATGGGGGGGCTGTGTTGGGGGTGTGTGCGCGTTACCTCGGGGTGTTAACGAAGATATTTTGTGTTTGCAGGTTACTCCCCCAGACTGTCGGATTGCTCTACGTCGGCAGCTATGACATGCCCTTTGCACAGATGAAGGTGAGACAAGGAGTTAGATGTGTTGCTAAATTCATCCTCACACCTGGGCACACACACGCACACAAGAAGAAGAAACCAGGCGCACCGCCTGCCTTCCAAAAGAAGTTGCCGTAGATTTTCAACAGGGCCGCAGCATGTCAGCAGATGCACAGTGAAGTGCCTCGCTTCACAGGCACCTCGCACTGCATTCATCCACATGCGCAGGAAATGTTTGATCAGATAGCAAATCGCCACTATCTGAAATGTTCAAAGGCTTGGAGCAACGGCCCACAGGGTTTCTCCATCTGCTCGGAAGCTGAGATGGCGTCGATAGGGACGCTGCGTGACATTTGTTAATGCCATATAATGTTAACACCCACTGATCTCCCATTACATGTTATTCTTAGGGAACCTTGTATTGGATTCCCTCTTCAGAGCTGCATGTGGCCTGTAAGTGTAGCTCATTAATCTAACATATCCTGCTCAGCACATGACACGTCTGTTGAAAGCAGGCACAGATAAAAAGCAGCAGGTCCTGGAGGGAGTGAGTGGGCTTTGATGGAGATGTGCGAGGGTGCAAATGTGCCCGCCACTTGCAGAACTGCATCATTTCCCATCATGCAGTTTCTGAGTAGGGAAAGTGGGTTTATTTCTCTCTGTTTCTGGCCATGCTAGGCACGTCCACATGTTTTACCTTGTGTAGTTGCCTCGTTCTTACTCTTCTGTAAATTCAGGAGAATGATTTGTTGAAACGTTCTTATTTGACGTGCTTAAATTGTCAGGGAGTAGCAGGTTATTTTGGTTGCCTATAACACTGTGTTTTTGAGATGCGAGAGATACTTCTGTGGTGAATGGGTTCTTGGTAAGATCTTTACATCTTTCCTCAAAAAACGTATCACTCTTAATGCTGAAATAAGTATGATTCTCCACTACCCAGACACTGATGTCACATAAAAGCACAGCAGTGACAAAGTGCGAGAGACTTTTATAGTCTCATTTCTGTTAATTTAGTCTCTCTGTGAGGTGTCACAATAAAGCCTGCAAGGTGTCACAATAGAGTACAAACCCTCTCGTAGAATAAGATAACATCTGCTTTACGGTATCTGATACCAATACAATGACTTAGCTAATTACAACAGCACATGCAGTTGATACACACCAAAATTAATCTAAAATTATATCTAGAGGTATTGTTGTGTATCACTTGCATGTGCTGAGCCATTGTATTGACATTCCTACAGAGGAATTTGAAGAAACGGTGTCCCCCTGCACAGAGAAGTCTCATCATATTGACAGTTAAAGGAGTAGTAAAGGTTGATAATTGCTCTACCACCGTTTTGGTCATACAATAGATGTGGATGGGCATCTTGAAAAATCATTCAAAAACATGTTAAACTCTCAATTTCAAAGACAAGAAGCTCACCGAGGGTGTAATTGGTGTCCGTTGGTGTTCTGACATCAAATTCGCCGCAAAGTATGAATCCTGTAGGGTTTTATTGATCATTTTATGAAATCCATTGACTTGTATTGAAGCGACCGTTGTAGATGTGTAGATCAATCCGCAGAGGGGATTCAGGAAGCGGAACTACTTACGGTAGCTATTGTTATTGTTTATGTTGCTAGGCTACCTAGTTTGCGGAGGTTTTCACATGTATGCGACTAAATAGTCATATGCTAAATATTTAAAAAAGCCTTTCCAGATTAACTAGAATCTTACTTTATGGCGAATTATATGTCAGAACGCCAATTAACACCTATGTGAGTTTCTTGTCTTTGAAATCGAGAGTTTAACATGTTTTTGAATGATTTTTCAAGATGCCCATCCACATCCATTGTATGACCAAAACGGTGGTAGAGCAATTATCAACTTTCTCGAAAATGCTAGCTTTGTCAACGTTTTGATCTGAACCATTGTATATGATCATAAGTAACCTTAAAACAGGGCTAAACATGCATTTTCCCTTTATTACTCCTTTAAGAGAATAATGTCCAGTGAAATGACAAGTATTATTTTGTTGAGTTCAAGCATTTGGTATACAGCCTATCCTTTGCATGATAAACAGAATCTCGCGTCTGCAGCGTCCTGCACGTTCTTATTAAAATGTACCAGAGACAGTGCACCCCGGGGCCAGCTGTGATTAAATCTAGAATGGAAAAAAGCCACCCGGTCAGGAGAGAAATGACAGATTGCCTGTCCGTGTGAGAGGAGCAAATTGAGCGCTTCCATGTCTACTTCTCTCATGTACAAGCATGCAATACTGTATAACACACTCTCTCAGTGTACAGTAGTGGTGGCCAGAGATTTTTTGTGAACCCCCCCCCCCCCCAATCTCATAAAATAACAAGCAGACAGACTCTCCCCTCAATCTATAATGCGTCTACCCTGCAGACACCAACTGGGGAAAGGCAAGTGCCACGCAGACATGGATGCCACTCTGACTGTATGACTGGGTGTGTCTGAAGCCCAAAGAGTGCCTGAAGAGTTGGAGAAACATTAACGTCTCTAGACTATTGATTAGCTAGATTATGCGAACAGTCAGGAAGTGACTTTTATATCACTTTTGCAAGCCATTCCCGGCACTATTAAAAAGAGATCATAACTTCGCTAGAGGCAACCACATACGACACGGTGTGATGGAGTATGACATTATTTTCCTGATAGTGCAATGGCTGGAAACGGAGATGACTGACAGGCAGGGGCCATTGAGTTCTGCGGCTGGTTAACACCAAAACTGCTAGATGGAAGGGATGATTGGAGAGTTTGACAAAGTCTGGCGGAGAACATGGCCATAATGAAGTGGATTCAGAGGGAATAAACCACCAAGTGGTAGCGACACATGGCAGCCAGCATGCAAAGGGATTCCAGCAAACACACCGCAAACACTCCCTCCCTCCAGCCAGCCAAGAGCTGCCTGCGCTGTTATTTGCCAACAGCTTGACTAAACTTGGCTCTGGCAATATCTCAGCGTTGCCCATGCTGTTGTTCCTCCAATATTTTTTGTCATTCCGCTGACAATCCACCCGCTCTTTGGAATGTAAAAGATGTCCGTCCTCCTACAAATACCACAGATGTATAATCTTGTTTGCTTGGCTAGATATTTGTTTGTTCTTTTTGAAAGGCAAGAGAGCTCCTGATTGGAACAGTTTGTGTTTGATGATTAGCGCCCTACCACCTGGCCTGCGTGTGTGATGCTGGGCTCCCACTTAAAGGTCATTATATATGGTGTGATGTCCTGGGCCTGTCACATCTTCCTATCATTCTACACACACGCATGCACGCACACAAATACACACAAACACACACACAAAACACATACACCACTCCATTTGCCTGCAGAGCACCCAGATGCCCTGCACCACAAGACCAGAGCTTGCCTGTACCCCTGGCCAAGCAAGGTGGTGCTTTCCTGGCAGTGCCGCCCCCCCCTCCCTGGCTTCGGCTGGGGCTCAGCTGCTCAGGGAAGCCTGGCTGCAGACCCATGGCTGGCCACCAGAGACTCCACTAAGTACCTGCCCCACTCCCCACAGCCCAGAAGCACCACATTGCCAATGTGCGTTCCGTACAGTATGATTGAACTGTCAATATTAGTTCAGCCAAAGAGCAAATCGATGGTAATGCATTCTTGAGGATTCTTGATGCATTCTTGATTAACGTCTGGCTCTTCCCGTGCAAGGCCATCATTGGCTGGGAGTATATACTAGAGATTGACTGTGTCCTTCTCACTGCTGTGGAAAAAAATAGAGCACAGGTTATTTCACTGCACAAAAAACTAAATTTCAGCAAAACAAATAAGTCTTTGACAGCAAAACAAAAAAGTCAGTGAGAACTAGGCAGCAACAGATGTGTAAATGTTTAGCTTGAGTTATTATTATTGCACCATTTGTCCTACAGTCTGGTGGTGACATGCAGTTAATTAGGTCTTCTCTCTCCTCTCTCTAGGCCACCAAGGAGTTGAAAATGTACGACAACAAGATTATCGAGTGTACCTTTGTCAACAACACCTGGGTGTTTATGAGACAGAGGATAGACAAGAGCTTCCCTAACTCCTACGACACAGCCATGGGTGAGCAGCAGGGCAGCAGGCCTGGAGGCATCTTTATATACCATAAATATGTTCATTCTCTTCATCTCTGTCTGCAATGCGACCCATCAGTTGGCCATTAGATTAATGGTTTAGTTCATTTATATTTTAGGACAAAAACAGACAGATCCTGTTTCACTTCAATGCCTGTGTTTTTCATTAGTGTCTGTCTGTGTGTGTCTGAGAGAGAGTGTTAGCTCTGTTTGAGAAAAAAGAAAGATTACACTTCAGATTTGTGTGATTTATGAAGTGTGATTTATTCTGGTTTAGGATGATGTAGAAAGTTCTGTAATGTGGAAGGGGTACTGTAAATAACTACTAAGGAAAACCGCAGGATATTAAGTAAAGACCATATACCCTTAAAAATTACTTTAAAGTATTATTTCTGGAATTAGCATAGTAATGAAAACAAAAACACCCTGCCCTCGAGGTAGTGCACATTAGCACCTCTGTATTAACTTCCTGTCTGCGTCGTCTTCTCTTCCAGCTGTTTGTAACAGTATCCAGCATCCCGTCACTAAGGAAATCCTCTTTGAGTTTCTGGACCGCTGCGCCCTGGGAGCCCAAGCACAGAACCGGAAACACCCCCCTGACCCGGATGCGGAGCTCATGCCCCCGCCCCCTCCGAAAAGACCCAACCGGGCCGTACCATAGAGTCTCATGCAGGAGGTGTGGGCTGGACTGTACCATAGTAGCAAAGCGTGTACCTGGCTTGAAGAAAGAGGCCCTACATGGCCACAGCACTCGCCCCACTCCCCCCTCTCCAAGGACACAGACATGTGAGAAGCCCCCCAATTCCCAGAATGTGTGTTTATCGCCCTCTTAACTAAAGGCTTTAAAAGGTTCTGATTGGCCACATAGGTCCTGTTAGATATCCCTACGTAGAGGCCCTAGCTTTATTTGGTATGGTTCATAGTGAAGACAAACACAAACACATTAATAGTGGATTTAATTTTTTTAAATTTATTTTCTATTTCCCCTTTTTGAGATCCTTAATCTACCCAACAACAGAGGACTCTGTGTTATGACTCCAGCAGCACCTGACTATGCAGATCTTATCAATGTTTTGTCTAGCTGTTTGGCTTTTTGCTTGTGTTTGGGAGGGCATCATCAGATGAGAGAGTCGGCAGTCCCTCTCGTCCCGTTGATCTTAGAACGGTGAAATATCGGAACGCACAAGCAAATACTTAGCCTATAAGATGCTGTTTGGTTGCTAATGTGATGTCTTGACATGTAACACAGCAGTCAATAATGAGTTCTCGATATGTGTGTAACAACCTGCGTCCACATATCCATATCGGCAAAACCGTGAATAACTTGGCAATCATTTGATATGATGATACCATTAGCTATTCAATTACTTGCACTGTTTTTTTTTTCATTTGTTTGCTTGTTTGTTCGTTCAAGGTTTTTGTTTATGTACTGTAGAAGAGTACCGTGTCACTGCTTTGCCCCATCCCTGCTTTTGTAATAGGAACTTCCATACAGATCTGCTCATGACAGAAGTTGACTTGGTGTATTTGCATTTGTAGTTTGGTTTGATCATTAAAGCAATACATGTGAAAGGGAGGATATTTTTATAAAAGAGTAGAGCTTTTTCATTATTGTGACTGATGTCCTGCTTATTAACTAAAGAGTGGATGCTATCAAAATCGGCATGAAATCGCTACTTGCTCGTATGTACATGTAAGGATGTAGTATGTGCATGTGTGTTCTCAACAAAAAGACAAAAGCTGCTTGATCCTCATCAAAGCCTCCCTTACCTTTTGTCCTGCGTGTGGCTGTCTCTGAGACAGATACTGGCATGCAGCTGGTGGAGAAAACACACACACTCAGGCAAATCAATAGTTTCCGGAGGGAGTAGAGATAAAGCGAGAAGTGCCTTGGCTTTGAATAGATGTGTAAACACAGTGTGTGCGTGTGTCTAGAGGGGTGCAGTGCAATTTGACTGCAATATGTGTCTGCTCCAGGGCGAGGAGAATTATTTGTGTGACGCTTAAATAACCACACTGGCATCATAACAGGAAGAGAACAACTGAATGCCACTTCTGCTGATCAAGTAACGTCTCGAGAGAAATTATTTTTTCCTAAATGTTTTCTGCGTGATTATTTGTACCGTGATGTTTGGGGATTGGATTCCCTTGATTTGGAACCCTGGGGGCGTACTTACTGACACTTCCGTTTCTATGCACGAACCCAAAACAACATGTCCTAGTCAGGATCAAAGCTGTGAAAGAGTAGCATCATTTGAATTCAAATAGGTGCCTAAAAACATGCCTACAGTATGGCCAGACAATAGAGAAGTGTAGGGAGGTAACTAATGATGTCTAGGAAATCTCTTGGTCTTTCATACACCTACGTACAAAGAGTAAGTGAACCCAGAAGTCACAATAATGTATTAACTTTCTACAATTGATTTAACAGTTTTTTTTTAGTTGTTTTTTTTACCCAAATTAAATCAGGCTGGTCTGACCCGAATACCCCCTGCTGAATTAGAACTGCAGATCTTTCAAACTTGAGGGTGCATGGAGACAAATTAATTTGTATTTTTTTAATCCCATAAGCCCCTCTTGAGGTTAGATGTGAACAAATCAGTTATTTTTGAACAAAGCAGTTTAAACACACTACAGTGTGACGATGTTGTCAGACAGACTGTCACGATGGCCAGCCATTCTGCCGGTATGTTCTTCAGGACAGGATGACCAGAGAGGGCATCAACATGGCCATGGCAGGATCCTCCTGCTGCTGTCACGAGTCACGACTCCTCATCATGGTTTTTAAGGGTCGGGCAGCCGGTCCCTCTTGTTATTGCCAGTTTTCTTCTTCTTCCTTGGAATGGTTCCATGTATGAAAAATCATCAAATTTTGCACATAGGTCCTATGCCAAACGTCCTCAACTGGCATTGTGGGCCAATAGTCCTGATGGTGGCGCTACAGAATTTTCAGTCAGCCGTAGATGCTATTACTTTGAAACCCCCACCAAAATGTAGGCCCAAGTGAGGAGAGCTGTTCATTTGCTTTGAGCTGGCCGGAATTATGAATATTTTTTTCTCAAAAACTGTAAAACTAAATAAACTACATTTTCTGGTCAATAAATCTCCAATATTCATGAAAAAATGAATATTTGCATGACATGGCAGATGTGTGAAATTTTTCAGAATTGTATCTAAAAAATGATTTTTTTTTTACAGTTTTCTGAATTCTGTTCTCATGTACAATGCATCCGGAAAGTATTCACACTTCTTCCACATTTTGTTATGTTACTGCCTTATTCCAAAATGGATTGAATTAATATTTTTCCTCATCAATCTACATACAATAGCCCATAAAGACAATGTGAAAAATGTTTTTTAGAAGATTTTCCTAATGTATTAAAAATAAAGAACTGAAATATCACATGTACATAGGTATTCACACATTTTACTTTATTGAGGCAACTTTGGCAGTGATTACATTAGTGATTAGCTGATAGGAGTCCACCTGTGGTAAATGCAATTTATTTGACATAATTTGGAAATGCGCACACCTGTCTACTGTATGTAATGTAGAAATAACCCACAGTTGATGCATGTGAGAGCTAAAACCAAGCCATGAAGTCAAGGAAATTGACCATAGACCTCCGCGACCTCTGGAAAAGGGTTAAAAAATGATCTGTATCATTGATGGTCCCGAAGAACACAGTGGCCTGCATCATTCTTAAATGGAAGAAGTTTGGGACCACCAGGACCCTTCCAAGAGCTGTCCGCCTGGCGAAACTGAGTAATCGGGGGAGAAGGGCCTCGGTCAGGGAGAGAGGAAAGAACCCGATGGTCACTCTGACAGAGCTTCAGCATTCCTCAATGGAGATGGAAGAACCTTCCAGAAGGACAACCATTTCTTCAGCACTCCACCAATCAGGCCTTTATGGTAGAGTGGCCAGATGGAAGCCTCTCCTCAGTAAAAGGCACCTAAAGGACTCACACCATGAGAAACAAGATGTTCTGTTGGTCTGATGAAACAGATTGAACTCCAGTCACATCTGGAGAAAACCAGGCACCGCTCATCACCTGGCTAATACCATCCCTACGGTGAAGGATGGTGGTAGCAGCATCATGCTGTGCAGATGTTTTTCAGTGGCAGGAACTGGGACTAGTCATGGTCAAGGGAAAGATGAATCGAGCAATGTACAGAGAGATCCTTGATGAAAACCTGTAGTCTAGCTAAAAGTCCTCAAAAAAGGCTTTAATTTTTTAGATACCCCTACCCAGGTTTTTTTCATGATCTGTTTTTTTTAATGATGGATGTTCTGATGAAAGCCAAGTAAAGACCGAAACATTAACAAATTGACAGCCAATAATAAAATTGAAGTGAAATTGAGGATCTGCCCCTGTCATTTTTGAAGTGGTGAGTGCTACCATAGCCTCCATCTCTTGATGTGCTGCTTTTGAGACTTATGTATTTTTGGTTTAGCACCACAAGTCATTTTTTCTGGGAAGGCGCGTCCTACTCAATAGCCAAGTTTTTTCATATCCCATACGTCTCCCATTAATGAAATGGAGTGTTGTGGACTTTTATTTTGGGCCAAAGTAATTTTGGGGGGTTATTCTTTAGACCTACCCCAATCTCCCAATAGCCAAATTAGGCCAGTCCAAATAGGGGACAAAAAAGCCCATAACTTGAGAATGCTCATTCTTATCTTCAGATTTGCTGTGGTAAGATCCAGGTGCCTGTCCTACATCAACAAATAGATAGTTTAATTTACCTATACAAACACTGAAATATGGTACTGTAAACATCGCTTTAGGCAAAAATGGTACTTTTGGAGGACTCCTTTACTTACTTGTATGAAGATATCTAGTAGGCTACAGTTTGACTGCAAATGAGATTTCTTTAGATATACCCCTTCTCTGTAACAGCCAAATTAGGTCATTCAGAATGGGGGATAGGTGGTATAATAGCCTATAAATTGAGAATGCTCACTCTGATGGTCATCATATTTGGGGAGGGAAACACCAGGTGGCTGTATTACATCACCAGTCAGAATGTGAGCAACCCAATGAAGTAAAGTTAAACTAAAATCACAAACCTCTAAAACATAGAGATACAACGTGTAAATAGAATTATTAGGGGCTGGGCAGCCTCAGCTGCCGGTCCCTCTTGTATTTCCCAATATTCTAAATCTTCTTCTTCTTTAGGGGCTTTTTTTCATGAAAAATCTGCAAACGTTGCACATAGGTCCAGTCCTATGCCAAAAGTCCTCAACTGGCATTGTTCAGTTGACACCCCAATTGCTACACTAAGTCCTCAGACTGTCCTCCACAGATGATCTTAACAGATTTTTGAAATATCAAACATTGGGCCCACAGCGCATCAAAATGTTTTACTTTAAACAGTACTGTATGCAGTAACAATACAATAAATCTCCATGTTCATGAAAAAATGACATTTTCATGACATGGTAGATGTAGTGTACATTATTTTGAAGTCTGTCCTCATTTTGTCCCCTCAAACTACTGCTGTTCATTCAGGAAAAAAATACACTGCCCACAATCCTTTGGTGCAACAGAAATGTCGCCACCAATCACCCATCACAGTATGTAGGCCTACTAAAATGTTTATCCAGGATTCCTACGCTGTAAATACGCTGTGACATTTATCCTTTTTGTGCGTGGCTGTAAGCCAGCGCACCTAGTATAGCATTTGTCCGAGGAGAGTTCAAGGCCTCAGTGGGGATGATTTTATGGGATTATACCCCAAACCTTCATCGTTCATCCTTTCACTCAAACCTTTTTATCCCTTACCTAAATTCCAGCAGTTTATTTGTTACATTGTAGCAATAAAGAGCAATAATTGAAGAGAACATTTATTTAAGTTGCTTATGAAAATGTAAGTACAATAATAGTTTTTAAATATATACAGAATAGCAAAATACAAAAAATATCATGTATAATGTGAAGTGAAATGCTATGTAATCAAGTAGCCTATAATGTAAGAACTAATACTGGTGTCTTCCTTCCATCTAAATGCAAACACAAAACAAGTACAAAAAATATAACCGGAATGGGATGAATATTTTACAGTGGATGTGCATTCTGATGAGGCTGGCGGTGTTCAGGATGTGGATTGCCTGAGGGTAGAAGTATGGTGGTCCCCCAACACTGCCAACTGCTCTTGACCACCCTAAAAAAAATAGAAACAAATAAGTAGAAATTAGTTTAAGGGGAAAGACTTCAGCTCGCTGCCCCTGCTGCATGTATGTTTTTAAAGGTCACCTCTCGTTTCACATGTCTGCCTATGTCTCAGCAGCTGAATAGCAATAAAAAATGCATTTAATTTCATATGAATCACTTACTCTTCATCTCCTGCTTCCTCCTTCACCCCCTTAGCAGCTTCATCCTCCTGGGAAGCTGCTTGTTGCCCACCAACAGAGCCCTCCTCAATGCTCAAGAACAGACTGTCGTCATCCCAGTCATCCCCATCGTCATCTACAAACAATAATAAAGGCAAAGGTATGATAAACTGATTAGTAGGCTACTATATAAAAAATAGAAGCTCACATAAAATTGTAGTTCCACGCACACAAAAAACACTCAAAAGGAAGAATATCCCATTAACAAACATTAAATATTAACAAAACTCACCGGGCTTTGTCAAGGCAGAATCGGACAACTTTTCTTCCAGTTCCTTGATCCTTTGGTCACGTTTGTTTTGTTCTCTTAGAAGTTCTTTCTGTTTTTGTGCGTGGCTGTAAGCCAGCGCACCTAGGATAGCGTTTGTCTGGTTATCACTCCCACTCTCCCTCCCTCCCTCACTCCGTTGAATGTTGACCTGCATTTCTCTGTTGGCACCACAAGAGGCAATAGTCCCAGCACACCAAAATAGATGACACCAAAATCACTTTGCTGAACCCTACTGCACAAGTAGAGAATCGGTGAAAGCAATGGACTACCATGTGGGAGATTGGGGTTCAAGGTCGCGGTGGGGATGATTTTATGGGACTATACCCCAAACCTCCACATGTTCATCCTTTCACTCCAACCTTTACCCCTTGCCTTATAGGTCAGATCCTGTCCCAACCCCAACCCTTATTCTAACTCCAACCCTTATTCTAGCCCCAACCCACACTATCAATCAATCAATCAATCAATCAAAGCTTTATTTATATAGCGCATTTCATACCCAGAGGCAACACAATGCGCTTTACAGAGAACAAGGGAGGTGGGCAGACATCCCACCCCTACATATTCCAGAGGGAAGCAAAAAAACAGTAATCACCCGGGGGCCAGATAAGTGAGCTGTAAAAATTCTTCCCTGACCCCTCTCAACGAGGCGATCGAGCAAGCTCCTGGAGTATGTTTGTCTACCGGCTAAGAACATTTATAGAGCAATAAATAACATTAAATTACATTTTCAGAGTAAGAGAGGCTAATAACATCATAGGAGAGACATGGCAAACATTGGTGTATGTCTGTGTGTGCATAAATGTGCCTGGGCCCACACTAGGGACTGAATGAAGGAAATCAAAACCAACCCAATGATCTCCGCTGCAGTGAAGTAGAGTAGTGGTGAGAGCATAGGACTCCAACCTGGGAGACTGTGGTTCAAGACCCAGTGGAGATGACTTTATGTTATCATCAGTGTAACTGCTTTAGCCACTGACCGCTACCATTAATGTTATGGAAGCTGCTGCTAGTTGTTGTGAGCTCATGAGCTAACTGGATATCCCGCTCTTATTGTGCTGGATTAGCATTGGAAGCATTGGAACTGATGTGTCCAGGCGACACGACCTATCTTAATTTATCAGACATTATTTCATGTCATTTCAATTCACAGCTATTTCAGTGGCATGACTAACTTCCGTCCTACCAGTCCTGAACAGAAACAAGCCAGCCATGCACATAAGCCAGGCCGGACCTGGCCTGGTTTAATTCAAGCTATCTGAAGCCATGCTTCTAATATTCACTGCAAAATGTCCAATGTTCATGAAAAAAAACACATTTCACTGACATGGTAGATCTGGTGTGACATTTTTCTGAATTATACAGGATCTTAAATATTGTCATTGTATTTTGAATTCTGTCCTCATCCTGTACCCCCCCACCAACCAGAGACATTCCTGTTGGCAACCTCACCTAACCCCCGCCTAGGACTACAATACATCCGGACAGATTGATTGGCCACTGATTGAGCTCAGCCGCAGTTACTCTGCAATTAGGAAGACAGCCAAAAAAACATTTCACACCCCAGACAGTTTGTTATGCCTGATGCAGATAGAAGATGATAGATAGATAGATAGATAGATAGATAGATAGATAGATAGATAGATAGATAGATAGATAGATACATACATACATACATACATACATACATACATACATACATACATACATACATACATACATACACGAAGGCTGCCATATGTGTGATTTAAGTATGTTTGAGAATGTTCTTTTGTATTACTTTAGAAGTTTTAGAAGATCAAGCGAAGGACAAACTGCCAGCTTCTCTCTTGGCTCAACAAGAACATGACCTTCCCTTGGTGTCTATGGTTGTGTGATGATGGTGTTTTTTGAATGATGAAGGTGTATTTAAGTGAATCATATAACAAAGCACTTAGCAGAACAGGCTCATAGAGAATGCTGCAAAGCAGAGGTGGGGAAACAGAAAAACAAATTTGTAATCACTAGATCAAGGATGTGGCCGCGGTTCAGGACATAATTGTGTAGCCTACTGAACCAGGAAACCTTTGCAGGAGTTAATTATCTGATTAGAGTGCGACACCATGGCTGTATCCCAAACGGTAGGCAGCTGCTTGCTGCCTTGCTGTCCAGCGAAGCAGTATCCTTTGGAGGCAGTGTTTTTGTCTGAAGTTGCCTGGAAAGGAGTCTGGATTGAGACAGACTTCCAAGGAAGCAATGTGTAACGACGTCATGATGTCATGTCGCTAAATACCTGTTGGTCAATCATCACTAAAATATAATTCTGGAAAAAGTGTGTTTCCGATGTTTCTGTCAAACCCCACAGGTATCTATGTAGCTAACGTGGTGCTAGCCTAGTTAACGTTAGCCAACAAAAGGAAACAAACAGATCAGATATATAAACGGGTTATTTTGATAAACTGGCCACCTTATGGGAATCTACATGGTTCATTTCTCACCTGAAAACTTCATAAAGTGGCATATTTAACAGTCATAGAGACAAAATTGCTCTCCAAAATTGTTCTTTTCGGAGCAATGGAGCGGGCGCATGGGATTGTGGGGTATTTTGACCAACGAAGGATACATCTGTGCTGCCTTCAAAATCTGCCCAGTCGGAAGCACCTCAGCAGGCAGCATATTTGTAAATATTCGATTGGGACATGACTTGATGCCTCCCTGCCTCCAAATGCTGCCTTAAAAAGCCGTTTAAGACCCAGCCCATGAGGTTCCAATATTGGACTTTTTCACAATATTCTAATTTTCTGAGACAGAATTTTGGGTTTTCATTAGCTGTAAACCATAATTATCAAAATTACAAGAAATAAAGACTTGAAATATGTAATCTATGTGTCATAAATCTATATAATATATGAGTTTCACTTTCTGAAATGAGTGGCAAAAAATATTCAACTTTTTCACGATATTCTAATTTTTTGAGCTGCAACTGTACTAAAGAAAGCGCTGTAGAAAGCAAAAAAAAAAGGAACAACTGCTTTTGTTCCTGTGAAAAAGGCACTTTACTGAACAGCTGGTTGAAGGATGTGCATTATTTATCAAGCGAGTTTTAAAGCTCCTTTGCTCCATACACTAATTTTCAACAGACCCCCAGGCCAGTCTTTCGGAGATGTTTTAAAAGAAAATGCTTGGAGAACTATACAGGGTTTTACAGTATATCTCTCTTTGGCATCTAGGATTTTCTTTGAAAGAATAGGATGTAATGTGAAACATTGATGGGTGCACACTAAACAGCTGCTAATGTAACAGAGGGTGAAAGGGTATAGGCCACTGTGCAGTCGGTTTATGGTCGTAAAAAAACATTTGGCTAACGATGTGCTGGCACTTTCAGAGAATAGCTGAATTTTTAACACCTGCAACATGATATAAAAAGGAAATGGTCCGTATGACATTATATTGATGGCAAAGGGAGAGAGAGAGAGAGAGAGAGAGAGAGAGAGAGAGAGATTGTGATTGTTATACTGCAAGTGGAGTATGCACAATGACTCAAGTGTGTGTTTGTGTGCATGTGTGCATGTACTGTATGTGTGTGCGTCACTCATTGAGTCATCCATCCAGTAGTGTGTGTGTGCTGTGCAGTTTCTATTAAGAGTTGGGCTTGGATCTCACCTATTCTCATCAACTGAGACAGTTGGAGACAACCCACTTCTCCAATCCTACCACGTTCACCCTTTGAAATCCTTGTTCAGTATACCTGAGGCAGGGAACACAGTGCCAGGCAGTCAGACACCATTTTGAAAATTTTTGATAAACAGATCATTAGTACTAATTGCCATGTGAGCAGTGACGGAACAGGCTCCAGACAACAGGTGATAGAAATCAGATAATCTGAAATAATTTATACTTTGCTATAACCAGGCACAGCTACTGTATAACCAGGCACAGCTCCAGAGAGCCTCAGCTGTCCTGATTCAATAAGCAGTAGATGCATAATGAACTGGCAACTCAAAAAACTGTTGAAGTCTAAAAGTGCAGATACATTCTGAGAGATAATAGCTGTACTGCATAATGGGAGCCAGGAGACCGTCTCGCTCTGAAGGCTGCGCTGTCCTTCGGTAACCCAGATTAGCCACCCCAGTTTGACTCTTGTGGCCCTTGTTCCCAGGGCCACAGCAAATGAATGACCATGAGCACCCGAGATTTATGTGAATGTGAGAACACAGAACCTATGACTCACATTTGGCTTGAGGTCTTGTCTAATATTCAGAAAGCAGCTTGCCCCGGGCTGACGCTGTTCCTGTGACAGATGCCGTGTGATCGGGTCAATTAACACTGTCTATGCAGTCGCCTGCATGCGCAAAACCACAAATGGTCCTCACTTATGCTGAGGCAATCTCCATGTCTTGTGACAGAGAAGTCAGAGTGGTTCAACAAAATTTCTATGGAGTTGTCAACATTGGCTACAAATTGTCACTGAAAGAGCATTTCATTTTCCCCCAGTTTTGATCATAAAGGATTTCTGGTAACTCTGGACCATCTATAGGGAGACTGTACAGACAGTTTGTGTGAAGCCTCTTCAGCTGAACTGCTCTCATGCATTAGATACTCTCATGTGATCAGTTATATCAGGGGTGGCTGTACCTCAGGAGGTAGAACGGGTCATCCAATGATCATAAGGTCAGTGGTTCGAATCCCGGCTCCTCCTGAGAACATGTCGAAGTGTCCTTGGGTAAGACATTGAACCCTTAATTGCTCTCGATGAGCAGGCTAGCATGGCAACTGTCGCCATTGATGTGCGAATGAATGAGAGGCCTTCATTGCAAATTACCCTTTGTATAAAAGCACTATGTAAGTGCAGTCCCAACAGGCTTTGATATAAATGTTACCATAGAGATGCCTTTATCTGAGGATCAGGTACTTTTTGTTAAAGATGGATTATCAAGGCCTTATCCAGACACAGAAAAATATCAAAAGTAAAAGGCTGAGTATAATCAGAGCATAATCCAAATTGGAGAATGATTGACATGTTAATAAACAATGGCAATGTCAGGGTTTCACTGTAAATATCTGTGGGGTAGAGTGCAATAAAAAACATAATGTAGTAGTAGTAGGTACTTTATTAATTCCTGGGGGGAATTGCAGAAGAGAGAGAAAGAGATGGAGAGAAATAGGGTGGGGTAGATAGAGAAGGGTGGGGTAGATAGAGATGTTTGAAATTGCCCTCCTTGACATATGTACAAATGTCTGGTATTGAGATCCAAGGCTATGAGGGAAATTCCAGTCACATTTGAGGTTTGAGGGGGTGTTTGAATGGTGCACAGGAAATAAATGGATTTGGAGAGAAAGAGGCTTTGTGTGGCGATTACACGGAGCTTTTGTGTAGCTCTGTGTGGAGGCGACACAAAGTGACGCTGATCTGAGTTATGGAATTATGCATCAGCATCTGTTTTTTGGGAGGTAATACACCATGGCTGGGACCAGTGCCAATAACCACTAAAGGGCAAGTGAGAGATGTTTTCTTTTATCTCAGCACTGAGGGACACGCAATGTTTATCGTCCAGGGATTTCAACTGAGGAGATCAGAAACAGGGAGAGAAAGAATAATTAAATGTGTGACCGTCACATGACCACTCTGTTCCTCTTCCCTTTACAGTACAGGCTAGACAGCTAATACAGATAATAAAGCTAATAGTGATAATAAACAAAGATCAAGTTATGTAAAGACAACTTTACCTAGCATTATGACTTTGTATGCATTATGACCTGTGCTGAGGGGCAGCAGCCATACAGAGCTCATGACTCACAGTGAGGCCCATCTGTACAGGAGACACGCTCCCGCCCAGGTCAAGCTGGGACCAGCGCCCCACAGCCATGTCTGCCTGGGAGCCTAGCCAGCCGCAACGTGATGGAGGAGCCTCAACATCCCATCTGAATGGACCCTGTTGCCATGACACCAGAGCTAGGCCTTGCTCATGCTCTTTTTTTGGAAGGAGGGAGGAGGGGGGGGGGCTGAGGAGCTGTAATGCATCCGTTGCGCTGGGTTTCTGTGCGCGCCAGCGAGATCTGTAAGTAGGCTAGACCTACTGGAATCAGAATAGACATGCACTTCAAATCAGTTATAGGAGTGAGAAGTAGAGTGAGATGGATTCTTGTGTGTGAGAGTTCTTATTGGCTCTCTTTCTGAACATTGTTCTAAATTTGGAAGCGTTTCTGTGAAAAATAGCATGTTCCTCTGCTCTCTGTGTTATCAACCTTGTATGTGTCATGTGACCATTTATCTGAATCCTCTGTGGTTGTCATGCCAACCCCATACCCGAGGCAGTTGGTTGGAGGGAAGGAGGGGGAGATGTCCACAGACATGCACATTTGGTGAGGGTGAGAAAACGATGTCCTGGGCTGGCTATGACTGCCATGGTGTTTCTCCTGTGAAGCTGTGGGTGCGCTTGGTTTACACATGGGAGCTTGTAGTGCCATGGCTGAATTCTGAATTGCATACTTCTACTTTTTACTACCAGTATGTACTACAGCTGCCCCTAGAAAGTACGTACTTTGCACGCAGTACACATCCAATTGGGACATACTACATTGTCATAACATTGTGCCTTGAAATTTGACCACATCCGTCGCAGTCCATAAAGCGACATTCGCACAGCTGGGATTCATCATAACGCCTCTGGTGTACTCGCACATGTGATGTGATTTCCGCTACACACAGAATTGTGGATCAGAATAGCTAGAAAAGTCTGCTGACTTGCATGCTGCAAAATATGACAGGTAGTAGGAAATCCTGGTATTTTTGCCATAGTGCATGTGGCATACTTTTTGTGACATACTATATCCTTTTTTGGCATACTATATAGTAAGGAAGTATGTGATTCGGAACGTAGACCCGAGTGTCGATAGGCTCCTCGGTGCTAAACTGAGTAAAATGTTCCCACTCCTCCCTACACCTGGTTCCCACTCCTCCCTACACCTCCATTATCTACAGTATATTCCTCAGCTGACAGACTACCAAGCAGCCATATCAAAGCCAATACATCTGTCTGCACCAGTAGGCTACTGTACAGTATGTCTGGCATGATAATGTAGGAGATGGGCTGATGTAATGAAACATATGGCCTACCTTTATTCAGCATTGTCTCTTGATGATCATCACCATTCACTAGTTCAAGTAAGGATTAGATTTATGGGTTGGTCTTGTGTTTTTCTTAAAAAATTGTAATTTATTCACCCTCATTAATCCCAATATGTTTGACTAATTCATGTTCAATTTTGTAACTGTTGCTATTCACTTTTGGGGGGGGTATTAAAATGACCACATTTGTTACTTTGACTGAAAATTCATAACACTGTATGAAGACATGAGGGTTAGACTACACCAAATGAAGAAATCTGGAAAGGCATAATCATCAGTGAACATGCACTGGGGAGGTTCTGGTGTTTATTCATCTGAGAAAATGTGACTTTATTGCATTCCATATAAATTCATAGAAGCCTCCTAGATATGTTAGTGCTGATTTGCATTTTTCCCGCATGCTATGTATTTCAATACCCACACAACTCTTCAATATCCACACAACACAACTTTTATTTGCAAAGAGGTCATATTTTAGTTGGGACCACATAAATTCTAAGTTATTGGTGTCCTCTGCTGCAGGTCTGAAGAAAGACAAAGGTCTGAAGAAATGCATACATATTGAAATATATAAAGTAGAAATACTACTGTGTTTTTAACAGTGGGGCAATGCAGCATTATGGCCATCATAATAGAAAGGGGGTAGGTGTATAACTGTTAAACTCACTCACTCCTCAATATAAATACTGCCCACCCGCACCATCGAATTGCTGTCTTTTTGGTGGTGTAGCTGGTAATGGTGTTTATGAGAGGTGGTCACGTGGGTTTGTAAGTCAGAGGACCCGAGTTTGAACCCAGCATGGGCAAAGTGAGGGTAGTATATTGGGGCTATTTATGGCTGCACCAAATCCGTGTCCTTTGTCCCTCTATGGTTATCTCAGCATTTCTGGAAGAAAAATGCACTTGTTACCATTTCCTGCACACTGGCAGTTTCAAAACATCAAAACACCTGCGGCAGTTCATATCCATGTAATGAGAATACATACAACACCTCACAAAACTGCTAATTGTGATGTGCTTTATTGCCATAATCATAGTATTTAATTAGTGATTTTGATCAGTGTTAATGGAACCCCCCAGGTAATGTGTTGTTTAATTTTAAGATTTTTGCCATTGCCTTTCTCCCTTTCCTCAATAGGATAAAGAGGTAGACAGCAGGTACAGTTCTGATCCAGGGCTAATATGATTTCACCCATCAGAGGGAAACAAGGTTTGGGGTTATGCAAGCGCTCCAGACTGATCTGATATGTCAGAGCCTCAGCTGGGCTGGGAGATTGATTAGGTGCTTATCGGTGCATTAGCCGGATGTTACAGGTTGGAATATATAAAACTCTCCGGCTGTCTGCCCCTGGCTCCTTCCTCACTATGGCAGGATGAGATGTGACTGGAGACACGGAGAGAGTGTCCTGCAGTACATAAGCCAGTGGGTCAGTGGAAGAATCTGTTACATTAAGGTCCTAGTGTAAGACCTGTTTTTCACATGTATGACACCCAGATGACGTGTCTGTCTTCCCCATGTCATCATTCACCAGTGAGATGCTGTTCCTTCATCTTTTACTATTATTATTTACAACTGTCTCAATTTGTTTGTTTCAGTCACATAAATGTTTGGATCTGGAAGCTCATTGACAGCCTTTTGGTCGCTGTGTAAAGTGGAAAAATCAAGAGCAGTAAATGGGTAAAACGTAATATGGAAGCCAGGTGTTCATCAAGGTCTATTACCTTTATTCAGAGCTGTCACCCATGGCCTGGCTGACCTCTTTGTGTTCTGCCACACACAGCCTATTAAACACCATATAAAATTATGGAAAACATTATGCTCATCTTAATCTAGACAGTGCATTGTGACCGAGGCTACTCCCAGGCTCACTTGCCCTCCACTTTGGGGTGCGTCCGAATTGGACTCTCACTCACCTGGACATCCCTTTGTTCAGGTCTCGTGAGACCACACCCACTCATTTCAAATAATAATAAACTAATTGGCCTGCCTAACACTGCTGTGGCACTTCTAGTTCACATAGAGGACAGTGTAGGACATAGGTAAGGTCTACATGTTACAACAGGTCAGTCACCCGGATAAGGGTTAGGGTTCTCTCTGCTCAGGTCAGGGAGGAGGTACCGCATACTCAAAACCAACTCGGGGAGGCTCAGAAGGAGTTTCTGCCCTCAGTCCATCAGGATCCTGAATGAAGAGACTGCCTGTTGAACTCTGGACTTAACTCGGTAACACTCAGCACAACTGCACTTCATACTCAGTAGAATAATTACATTATAGATGTATATATATATATATATATATATATATATATATATATATATTGTGTGTGTGTGTGTGTGTGTGTGTGTTTGTGCGTGTGTGTTTGTGCATGTGTGTGTGATTGACTTCATTTCGCTCTGCATTGTTTTCTGTGTCGCAAACCTGCAACCTTGCACTCTCAAGTTGGATGTGCTAGCAACTAGCCTATGCCAAGAAAGTGTCAGGGGTCATTAGCACATCCTTTATACTAGTGGTAGTGTGAGTGAGTTTCACTAGTCGACGACTGCTCTACTTTTGCCTCCTCGTATATGTAACATATGTATATATATATAGTTACTTGTGAATATAAATATCAATACTCAAACCCAACTGCACAACCTCACATACTCCCCCAGCACCCCATCCTTTCATGTATACTTCATATCTTGTATCTAGATACATAAGTTTCCCTTTATACTTTCTTTTTATATCTCTTTTTTACCTGCCTGTGTGTGCACAATCTAGGAGCTAAGGAAGAACATTTCACTACTCGTTGTACCTGTATAATGTAGTATGTGCCACCGGGGCGGCACAGTGCGTAGCAAGTGCAGCCAGAAGGTCCCGGGTTCGATTCCTGCTTGGGACGCTGTTAGCACTAGGGGTCGAGTTCTCCCCAGGGTTGTCAGGTACCCAGGCAGATGGGGTATCTCCCAGGCCTTTTGGGTATAGTTTGCATGTTCTCCCTGTGTTCTTCTGCATGTTTTTCTTATTTGGTTCTTTATGGGGGAAACTCTTGTGAACACAGGGAGAACATGCAAACTCCACACAGAAAGGCCCGGAGACGTTCTTGCTGTGAGGCGACAGTTCGTACAAGGTTTTGGGGTTCAGGGTCTTGCTCAAGGACATTTCGACACACTCTGGCACAGTACCTCTTGAGCTATGTGCCATGCATATATTGCATGTATTGTGTCAGCAAGCAGTAGTAGTAGTTTTTGTACACCATCTGCCACACCGAGCGCGGCACCACTGCTGCTCACCGCTCCCCCAGGAGATGGGTCAAATGCGGAGAACAAATTTCATACACTCAGGTGTGACAATCATTGGGACTTTAACCTTTAACCCTCTCTGGCATTGAATTAACTAACACTCAATTTACTTAGAATTTTTTAAACAGCGCACCTTTCTTACAAATCCTACATTAATGAATCAGGTGTAGCCTTTGTGAAGTTCTGTCAAATTTAGTAAACTCTACACGAAACAATTACTTTCTGTGACAAAACACAAATTCATTGTGCAGCATTAACACATATTAATGTGTTAACACACCTATTCAACCGCAGCCTACGCTCCAAATGAACACATACACGTGAACACATGCAAGTAGCCTATATCGTGGGCTTTAAGAGCAGAAGCATTTCATCGGCGACCCTGATGCGTGTGTGTTCCTTGTGTCTTTAAGAGCAGAAGAAGCATTTCATCGGCGACCCTGATGCGTGTGTGTTCCTTGTGTCGTCCATTAGGCCTACTACACGTGTTTGAGTCAAGTGCACGTGCATGCTGTGCGAATAAAGAATTCTTCTTTTATAGCTGACTTGACTTTGCAATTTTTTATCCCTGAAGTTGTTAAGAATGGTTCTTTCTCCAACTGTAGAGATTTCTTTTTGTGTCTGCCCCCTTGTTATCTTCACGACTTCCTTGGCTGGCCATAGGAAATCGTTTATAAAGAAATCGTTTAATAGGTTCCGGAGCACGTGATGAACGCGCAAAAGCGATGCTTCATAAGTATGCTCGCCCGCCCAGAGAGACCCCAGACATCGCCATCAGCCACCTATAACCGTGCCCACGGAGAGGTGCGCATCGACTCAAGAAACGGAGAACTAATCAAGAATAATTTAATTTTACATAGGCCTATCAGTAAAACACAGTAATATTATAGGCTACTTGGGAAATGTGTTTGTTGCCTTTTACTGTTGTGAGAATTCTGTAGGTTATTCGGGTATTGCGCGCGCCAATTGGATTATTGTTTTGATACAGTTGATTCTCCGCACCTGGTAGAACTATGTGAAGGTACATTTTTCTTACTAAAGCAAATATTTAGGCTACAACAACAAATTGCATGTAAACTTACAACTGCGACACTGTTAATAGACTAATAACTGCGATATTGTGAATTGTTGCATTGTTTTAAAATGAATGATTCTTCTATTTATCATTTATAGTTTAATTAATCTTGCATTGACATAGTAGCATATTACAACCTGACAAGATACATCCTATATAAATGGCCACTAAACGTGCGTGAAAATCTATTAAGGTGATTGTCAACAAGTATTAACAACGTACTGACTGATTAAAATCACAGGTACAACTAAAATATACGGTATGTAGCCTAGATAAAGTTAATGATCATCAAGTTATAATGCATGCGACACTTTTGTGTGAAACAATTACATCTGTGAAATAAAAGAGTAGGGTATTCTTAGTTCCAGATTACAAAGAAGCATGCAACAAAGGCTTTTGTCAACAGATATTAGCCTAACCTTAGTTTTCAATAATAGTCTATTTTGGCTACAACGAAACATAAGAATAAACAATTACTTAGTAGACTAGATACATTTTATGTTATATACCTTGTAAAGACTGTTACTCCATATCTTTCTGTTTGTTTCGTATCTTCAATGAGTCGCGTCTAAAGAATAGGTAACCAGCCATCCCGTGGCAGCTAGTAATAATGAGAATGAAATTGTAATTTAGATTGAGGGCAGAAAATATAACTAAGCCTCTCAAAAAGGCGAACATTATATAACATAAAGTGTGTCTATATATATATATTCTCTCTCTCTCTCATATATATATATATATATATATATATATATATATGAGAGAGAGAGAATATGATTGATACATATTATCAGTGTTTTTTTTTCATTGTATTGATAATAATTTACTAATAACTAATAATTTCATGATCATTGCAATCATTTGGCTCTTGCTCTGCCTTCACTTGTCCACTGTCATGGCTTTAACATTCCCCACAAACATGTCTCTCATCATTTTGTAGGAGAACCAGGAATCATCTTAGACTGCAGTGTTCATCTCAGACGCAGTCATGAAGTCTGTGCTAGGTGGTGTGGCAGATACCACCTTCCGGACTATCACCTCTGGGCTACAGTTTCTTGGCTCCAATGATGCCAGCTATGATGACCCCACCATTGATGCTGACTTTACCAAGAGTGGAGTCTCGCTCCAGAAGCCCTTCTCGGCTTTCCGCAGCAATTCATTCCCAGACAAAGTGCCTGCAGATGAGGAGCTCATCCTCAAAGGCATTCCATTCTACCCCACCAATGCCACCGACTTCTTTGGCAACCGGAGCTCCTTCAGAGAGGAGGGCAACGGCATTCAATGTGGAGAGAACTTCATGGACATGGAGTGCTTCATGATCCTGACCCCCAGCCAACAGCTGGCTGTGGCCATGATGTCGTTGACTCTGGGCACCTTCACAGTGCTGGAGAACCTGGTGGTTCTGTGTGTGATTCTGCAATCCCACACTCTGCGCTGCCGACCCTCCTATCACTTCATAGGCAGCCTGGCCGTGGCCGACCTGCTGGGCAGTGTCATCTTTGTCTACAGCTTCCTGGACTTCCATGTTTTCCACAGGAAGGACAGCCCCAATGTTTTCCTTTTCAAGCTAGGCGGAGTCATCGCTTCCTTCACAGCCTCTGTGGGAAGCCTGTTCCTCACCGCCATAGACCGCTACATCTCCATCCACAGGCCCCTGGCCTACAGGCGCATCGTCACGCGGACCAAGGCCGTCATCGCCTTCTGTGTGATGTGGACTATCTCCATCGTTATTGCAGTACTCCCTCTGCTGGGCTGGAACTGCAAGCACCTCAACTCAGTGTGCTCAGAGTTGTTCCCACTGATCGACAAGAACTACCTGATGTTCTGGATTGGGGTGACGAGCGCGCTGGTCCTCTTCATCATCTACGCCTACATGTACATCCTGTGGAAGGCGCATAACCACACCTTGCGCATGCTGAGCCGCACATCCCAGAAGAGCCTGGTGGTCTACTCGGCAGACGGGACTAAAGTGCAGACCACTCGTCCGGAACAGGCCCGCATGGACATCCGCCTGGCCAAGACCCTTGTACTCATCTTGGTGGTGCTGGTCATCTGCTGGGGCCCTGTGCTGGCCATCATGGTCTACGACCTCTTCTGGAGTATGGGCGATGACATTAAGACAGTATTTGCCTTCTGCAGCATGCTCTGTCTGCTCAACTCTACCGTCAACCCAATCATCTATGCCCTTAGAAGCAAGGACCTGCGGCACGCATTCCTCAGGTCGTGCCAGGCGTGCCGAAGCAGTGCCCAGCAGCTGGATAATAGTCTTGAGTCTGACTGCCAGAACAGGAATGCCAACATCGCTGCCAACCGGGCTGCAGAGAGCTGTGTGAAGAGCACGATGAAAATAGCCAAAGTGACAATGTCTGTGTCAACGGAGACTTCTGCCGAAGCTGTCTAACTGATCAAATCACAGTGAAATTGTACAAATGGTAATGATTACATAATAAGCTCCTCACATGTAAAAAGGGGAACTGGAGTGTTAACCAGAGAGAACTTTCTCTCCTGAGTCTGTATAGTTAATATTCATTTGTACATTGTTTTATGTTCATGAAGTGTGCCAGTAGTATTCCAGTGCCGAAGTGCCAAATTGATTTTTAAAGAATGGAGGATTCGAAAGGTCAGTTTCCCAAACACAGAGAAGCCTATTCCAAAACAGTGCATTTCTTACAGTGGACAATCTCCAATGAAGGTGAATTTAGTCTAAAATTGTGCTAGATCTGGGTCTGGGAAATGTTTCTTTGATGTGTGAACTATTTAAGACCATTTCAAGTCTACTGTTCGTCATAGACTTCATGGTGTTAAACTAGATAATAGTGAATTTGTGGAGGCTTATTATATTTTTGTACTGTGAATTCAGGTTCTGAAACAATTAAATCATCATTCATGGGATAAGGGGCTACTGATGTTTCTTGAATAGAAATATGTTTTATTGTTGTTATGTGTACTATAAAAATAACAAATCTTCGGGCAGCCAGAGGTGGCATTGGTTTGTCCATGCAACATGTACAAAATATGTGTAATGTGAAGATTCAATTAACATGACAACGTCCATAAGTGGACTGCTTTCACACTGTAATGATCCCTAAAAACAAAATGGAGATGTTTCTTTGTACCTGCTAGACACAAACTTACCAAATGGCATCAAGAACGATGTGGTAGTACAGAATATTATTGTTTACTGGAATCAGATAATCACAGAAAGAGATTCAAATGTGGAAATAAAAATCATGACCTATTCTGGTTTTGAATGCTTATTACATCCTGGTTACTGTACGGACAATTGAGCCAAATTCTTAAAGGGCATTCTCTGTAGAACTGGTACTGCACAAATAGATCTATCTTGCTTCTTGCAGTGTGATGAATATAGTGATATGTCTTTGATTGAAAAAAAAGGAAAAAAAGATGTATACCAAACAATTGTACAGTGTTTCATACAATTCAGTTCTAAATCGTGGTTTCGTATGGTTCCACTTCAAAATGAAGCAGTTCATTTTCAGAGCCAATAGGCTTATGACATGGCCAGTGCTTGAACTGATCTTTAGAATGGAATCCAAGCGCAGTGTGCTGGCCACACTACTATAACTGTTAAGAATGTACATGTATGTATGACAGTTTGAATTTGGATGGATTCATCAAATGGATTACATTAAATTCATTATATTTGTGATACCTTGTGACTTAATGAAACATGTTCAACCTCAGTGTTACAGTAACCATAATTGATATTTATTTTGATAAATTGAGAAGGTTGGATAGCCGTCTGCAGAGATACTGTCAAGCAATTGTAGTTGTTTTTCTAATGAAAAGCTTGGTTAGAATGGAAATTCCAACTGTTAGAATGCAAGTTATACTGTGTGGACTATATGGAAACTAATGTTCCTCTTCAAGGTGTTGATGATAATGTTATTTTCAATTAAATTATATAGGACTTTTAATCTGGAAATATCTCTCAGTTAGCACAATATTGTTCTATAGACATTTATCGGTGTTAATCTAACTAGACAGCTGTTACCCAGTACGCTTTGCAGCCTATTGTACTATTGAGTGTTGGACATCAAATGTCAGCTGTTAAGTTGCTTCTGTACAGTGGTGGCAAATCAGAAGTTTGTGAAAAAAACACGCACTCGGAAGTGTTTTCTGTATTGCAATGTACTGTTCCCAAGCTTATAATAAAGCCACATCTGGTTATCATGTTGCGCATGTTCTGTATTTACTGACTATATGATAGGCAATTTTGTGTCCACTTATCAGTCATTAATTATTATATGAACCACAGTTCAAGAATTGGGTAGTTTTTCATGACTTGCAATAGATAAAGATTGTAAAGATATTCTATTCCAGTACAAGAGTGACAGGGACAAAGTGTTTCTGTAAACATCAACTGTGCATTCAGTATGTACATGTAGGGAAGTGTTGAAATAGATCCAGTGTTTACTTCAATAATGAAACGACCCCACCAATTAATTTCACGAGTTGTGATTGTGTTGACTCCTAGAGCGTTGTCTCCCCCTGGTGGAACATATGAGCATTGATCAGCACTACACTGGCCCTCAGGGTGGGCTAGTTAAACCCATGTTGGTCGACCATAAGATTAATGCATTCTAAATGAAAATAAAAAATAATTATAGTAGGATCTTATACAATTCAAATGAACTCGCTGCCTCCACATACATGTGTTGCTTGAATCTGAATCATAAGGTGGTACATAGTACATAGGTGGTATAGAGAGAATAAAGAGCTACTGTTTGTCATCTGACTTTACTCCTGAAAACCAAATGGCAAATTCCCCTAATCGTTAAAATCCCCCTAATCACAAAAAAGTGTGATTTAAACTGAGGGGGTGTTGTTTTGCTTTCCTGGTTGTATGGGGACTGTAGTTCACAATCGCCAAATATTGCATAGTGCAGGGCGAATAGAGTACAAAAGGAACTACATTTACCATGAACATCGATATTTCTGCGCATGTCTACTGGCTCAGAATAATGTGTTTGCGTTGTTTTGACGCCATGTTGGTTGCCATTTAGGAAGAATAAAGGAGTGTTGGCGATGCCGAAGGGATGTACTGGTGTAAAATCCACTATCATCTGATTTTGTGGGACATTGAAAACGTCTGGATTTATTTAGTGAATTGTAGTTAACATTCATTGATAACAGCGCCGGGGTTTTGGGTGATAAGAAGAACTGCAAGAGTCAAAGAAACCAAGCTATTTGCTTACAACCAAAATCTTCCCTTGAGTAGGCTGTGAAAAGAACGCCAGCGAAGGGGCCCAGTCAGAGGGATTATTTTAGTTATTCCACTCGTCGACTCCAATAACTACTGCTTTATCACGTTTTATACCGATATTCGGCTAATATAGAAATGGCTTGTGGGGCTACTTTGAAAAGGACTATGGATTTCGATCCATTGATGAACCCTGCTTCCCCTAAAAGGAGGAGATGCACCCCCATGTCTCCAGCCGCTTCCACCTCATCACCACAAAAATATCTGCGTATGGAGCCTTCACCATTTGGTGAGGTGTCGTCTAGACTTACAGCGGGTAAGCCATGAAACCTGTTTCAACTATTTAGCTAGCAACGACGCTTGGCGTGGGTGGTATAGCTAATGCCAACAACTGGCATTGTTGCCTTATGGCAATCGCATGTTTTATATCAGCTTGCTAGCCACCTATCTAGCCTACTCTTCGCCCACCAGTATGCTAACATGGCCAGCGTAGAGCGATAGTAAGATGAATATTTTCAACAATAATGTTTGATAACACATTTGCCAGTGATGGTACGAGATTGGACCGTCCTGTCAGCCATTAACTTGTATAGGAATGACACTCCCCGTAGCTGTCTCAATGTCTTCAGAGGAGCCATCGGGTGGGGTTGAGGGGGGCTTACTTACTTCAGCTAGCAGGGAGCCTCAAGCTTCAGTTCAGTTAACCTATTACTGTGTCGCCTACTTGAAAGAGAGACAAAGCATGCACTGTCAAAACTGACGTAGAAGTGTGCCAGCTCAGCAAGGTTTCTGTTTTGGATTATTGGGTAGCTTTGTATTCAACTGTTGTATTGGTCTATATGGGTGCAGTCTCGATTGTGTTAGACACACTACTTGCTATAGTTTCTCATGGGCAATTATCAATTTTATGCATCTAATCTTTCACTTAAATTCCAGAGCAAATCCTACACAACATCAAGCAGGAGTATAAGCGGATGCAGAAGCGAAGGCACCTGGAAAACAGCTTCCAGCAGACAGAGGGCTGTTGTCCACTGGACTCCCAGCCCCACAGCTCTATCCTGACTGGACCCACTCTGCCAGGTATACTTGCATTTTTCCAGGATACAAAGTCATGTCATTGGTTTGCAATGGTGAAAGTGGTTGGCACTGGCACATAATGAAACATGTTGATCCCATTTGTGATGCCTGTCCCATGTATTAGCCTGCAGGTGTATTTTCATGTTGCGTGGCTGGTTCAAATGCTTTTATTTCAGTACTCTTGGTAAATGACTCTTGTCCTCCGCACAGGTACAGCCTCTGGTGCCTCTTCTCCATCCAGAAAAGAGCAGCCCTTGTTCACCCTGAGGCAGGTTGGGATGATCTGTGAACGACTACTGAAAGAGCGGGAGGAAAAAATACGTGAAGAATATGATGAAATATTGACGACCAAACTTGCAGGTGAGTTATTGAAACAGTCTAGTCAAGTCTCTCTGGAACAGTATTTATATATCCACGAACAGTACATTTATTTATTTTATTTTATTTTTCTCCTTACAGAGCAATATGATGCCTTTGTCAAGTTCACTCACGATCAGCTGATGCGGCGATTTGGAGAACAACCTGCTAGCTGTGAGTAACAAACCTCTCTGATCAGTAGACACCATGGCTTTCTGTGGAATCGATTTTTAGTGTAATGGGCCCCCTCCCTTACAACCTCATTGTATTTCCCTGCCTTTCCAATGAAGTCCCAGTGCATTTCATCATTATTCATGTATCAACATACTTACGACTTCCCTCTCTCTCTCCACAGATGTTTCCTGAGTGAGACTTCATGCTTTATGGAATATCAGTTTCCTGTTTTATTGATGCAAGCTCCACTAGCTGATTCTCTCCAAACCTTATCTCCAGATGTTCAGTGGGTCTAGTTGGACTTGTAGCAGTGCCATATTTCCCTTGTGGGCACAGGCTGCCTCAAGCTTCTGTCAGTGGCAACAACGTTCTCTTTAGCAGCTGGTGTTTGGAGGGCTTTCTGGCATCAAGACATATATGGACCTCTGCTACCTACCTGTGGCCTCCTGTGTTTTTAATTTCTGTATTGATATTTATTTGGCTTCTTCCTGATACCTAGTACAGTGACCAGCCATACCTCTCTCTGCCACCATACATTTAATGTTAACTTTTCCCCTCAATTAAATATGGCTGTGTTGCAGAGTTGATGTAATTTTTGCAATCCAAATGTTTTGAAGAAGGGAGCGGTCATTCTTTTAAGAGTGATTAAACCAAGGAAGCCTCTGGACTGGACTCCAGGAACAGGAATCTTGGCATTTATCAGCAAATGTTTAGGTTGTACTGGTAAATGACTTGTGTACATTGTGTATTTTTGCTTGAATTTTGTCCTTGTTTTAATTTTTCTTTAATTACAGTTTTTTTTTTTCTCCAAATGTTTTTATCTTGTTTATTTCATCGGCTATGTAGTGTAATAGGGCTTTGGTTGGGAAAGGCAAACTAATAAAAAGTTTACATTTAAAGATATACTGGTTTTAAATGTTTCTGGTCTGCCAATATTTCAATGTGCATCTTAGTCTGAGGTGTGACCACAATGGCCATGACTTGTTGCAAATAGGCTTGTAATGTTGGAGGTAGATCACAGTTTAGTCATTTAGCAGATGCTCATTTTATCCAAAGAGACTTGCAACGTTTTGAGCTAGTGTTGGGGTAAAAAGTAACTTGCTCAAGGGTACAATGGTAGACAATGATTGTCAAGTGGCCTGGTTATGACCAGGATGGCGAAGTCAGGCTAGTGGATATGTGCTATTAGTGCACACTTTTTTTTTTATACAAACGGGTGCAGAAAGTCAAGCCTCCACAGAGCAGTCTTCACTTTGGTGAGTAACTAAAATATATCTGTAGTAGATACTGAAGAGCAGACTGAGGGAAAAATACTAATGTATGGTCCCTGAGAGGGTGTTGTGCTCGAGGGCGGTTTCATTAATTCCAGGAGGGGGAATTCAGGTGTTATAGCAGCAGAGTGACAACAGAAGAGGTACTAAATAGAGAATGGCGTCAATATACTGTGTATATACTATATATATATAGTGGAGGAAATAATTATTTGATCCAATTTTGTAAGTTTGCCAACTGATAAAGAAATGGACGGTCTATAGCCTAATTTTAATGGTAGGCTATGGTTTATTTTTAAAATTCCGAAAATCACATTATATAAAATATAGGCTATATACATTGATTTTCATTTGAATGTGAGCAATACGTATTTGATCCCCTAGCAAAACATGCGGGGGGAAAAAGTAAAAATAAAAAAGGTGTAAATTCCCTGCATCGTGATGGTGAAACATAAAATAAAAGTTGTAGAATCAATCAATAATCAAGTTACGTAACGAAAGTTACGTCCCAAAGTATTCATGTCTTTGTCAGTGGGCAAACTTAAAAAAATTGGCAAGGGATCAAATAATTATTCCCTCCACTGTACAAAGTACACACAGTAGTACAATACACAAATGAGGCAGAGGGAAAACACCAAGAAGACACAAGGGACTCAGCTGGGATCACAACAACGTGCATGTCTATTTCATGCTGCTGCAGCATTTCACCCATCTGTGCGACAAGAAAATACATCCATTAATTAAAAAAAATGTTTAAAAAAAAATGAGAAGAGAAAAGGGCAGATGGAATCAATAAATAAATAACCCTGGAGTAGAGGGGGCATGGGTGTGTTATGATGTTATAGATGTTTTCTTCCCTAGTTTTGCCCCACATGCAGAATGCCGCATTGAAATGAATAAATAGGCTAATCATGTTTTGCGTCTACTATAATATATAGGCCTACTAACAGCCTAGTATAAATGGAGGAGGACAGGTGACAGTCAACCGGCAACCGTCCACATGCACTTCACCGCCTGGTCATTAGAGGATGCTACGAGATTGAAACTGCCATATCTCAACGTGGGATGGTCACAGAGATAAACCGTTTGGACTGGCAGAAAGGTCTTGACGTAGCCTAACAAACGCAGCAATACCATACATGTCCGGCACGCATAGAACCAAACAAAACTCTGAGTGAAGCCAGCTCCCCGTTTGGGGGATACTAGAGACACAGGATCATGGACGGGTGTGCGGGGGGAGAGCCCCAAGTGCACCAAACTGCCCCCTGCCGGCTCCGACCCGAGGGGGGCACCATAGAGCCACCCAAAGAAAGCTGCCCATTCATTTGGACTTGGGCTCAGAAGCAAAAATGTCAGTTATAGATCAATAGATCGATCAATAGACCAAAGCGCCCCCACGGCCCCACTAGTTCAAGTGGTGCAATCTGAAAAATTACAACCTACCCTGCTTCCATTTCCGTTTGTTTTGTTTTGTTTTGCCCTTAGTTTGTGAACTTCCACTTCTGAACATAACTATTTCATGTTGTTTAAGCTTATTTAGCATGAGGCCATTTTCTGTCCTGCACTGTATTACAAAGTTGATCTTTTGAAAGTCTCCAGATCTTCACATAAATATGAATCATCAATCAATATTATTCAGTTCCTCTCTGAATGCAAGTTTTGCAGATTTGATGCGCTATGATATGTTCACCTCTTTAGGTGGGTATGTTTGGAATAGCTGCAGTAGCTTGAGTCAATTGTGTAATTTGGGTGAGCTTCCACTTGATCCAATTTTGACATGGATACATCTTGAGGTTGGTGGGTTTGTTGGGGCCAATTCTCGCTTTAGCCCTTTCATGGCATATTCTCTTCTGGCTCTGATGGCATCTCATTTGACACTGAATGTGTCATACCTAAAACAAAAGTTTTGCAAAACATCCACACATGCTTACTCTTCATCCCAGTATTCCAATAATTTACAGTAGAAAGATGAGCCTGTTATACATAACTGTTCTGTATCTGTAAATCTTTTCAGTTTTGCAGAAATCACATACGGAATCGGGTTTTTAAAATAAAGCTAAAAACCACGGATGTATTAAAACTCACCTCTCCACATGCTGAATAAACAGTCCAATTTCCCTTTCTGGACGCGTGAGCCGAAGCTGCGTCCTCCAAAACCACGCCCATCCAACGGCAGACCGCCCATAACCGTGACGTAGTCCACAGACTGGCCGTTGTGATTGGATGATCCACACGAGTTCATAGGTTAGTCAAAAAGGAAGTGAATCACTAAATGACTTTAAATGTAAACTGAATCACCAGGACATCCATGTCTGGAAATAGCAGACGTGATTGAATGTAGAAAACCACATTGTAGGGCATTTTTTGTCAGATTATTGTCAGTGTATGGATATGGCTTCTTTTTTTAGAAGGAGTATTGCATCGAAGGTAATCCGTCATGAATATTGTGGGATAAGTACATCTAGCTATAGCAAACATTCTGATAAGCTTATTTCTTTTCTCATTCTAGCTGTCTAGAACTTTGGGGCAGTCCGAAGATGTATTCTTACCAGCTTTATCAGCAGTTCCGGTCTCAAAGAAACAGTTAAGTGTGTGTGTGTCTGTCTGTTTTCTCCAGACACTGAATCAATTATGTTGTGATGTATCTTAACTGCACTTTTTGTTACACTATTACTACAATGTCTTTCAAATGACTTGATCTTGTGCTCCTCAGGCTGTCTCCAGATTTCAGGCTGTCAGTTAGCATGTTGCTAAGGCATGAAGTCATCCCACAAAGAGGAGACCTCCAGGCACAGACAGAATTCCTGGCCAGTGAGGTGGGGTTCTGTGATCATAGATTACATTAGGCTTTGCTTTTGCAAAGCGACTTACAATAAATGCACTTAAAATAAAAGGTAGTCAATTGTACTATTACTCACTCATCAAAACTCATAGTGCATCTCTTTCTACAAGCATTCTTGCAAAGTGCAACAACAGCTAAGTAATAAGTGCTACTAGGAAAGGTCAGAGTAGTACTTCCTGAAGCATGAGTTTTCAGCCTGCGGCAAAAGATGTGCAGCGATTCTGCTGCTCTGACGTCAGTAGGGAGTTTGTTCTACCACTGTGGGACCAGGACAGAAAAGAGCCATGACTGGGTCAATCGACTGCAGGGACCATGGAACAACAGAGTAACCAATCACTTCAAGGCAGCAGAGTGAAGTGGTCAGGCGGGGGTATGTGACTCGACCATGGCCCGGAAGTAGGAAGGAGCTGTTCCTTTCATTGCTCTGTACGCTAGCACCAGAGTCTTAAACTGGATGCGAGCGGCTACAGGGATCCAGTGTAGAGGACAGAGAAGGGAAGTTGTGTGGGGGAACTTGGGGAGGTTTAACATCAGGCGAGCTGCAGCTGTTTGGACAAGCTCCAGAGGTCTGATGACCGATGCAGGGGCACCAGTAAGGAGGGATTTGCAGTAGTCCAAGCAAGAGATGACAAGAGGCTGGATGAGCACCTGCACTGTCTCGTCAGTGAGAAAGGGGTGAATTCTACTAATGTTGTAGAGCAGGAATCTGCAGGAGTGTGTAACCAATGCAATACATATTCATAATAATAGGTATCACAGGTATCACTGAGTGACCTAGCCTCCTTGTTCTATAATCACAATCACAATGTAGCATTGTGTTTCCCTTCAGTTGAAGAGAGACAGTGTGGTGGAAGAAATATTTGCTGGACGTGGAGTGGTCAACTTTAAAGTCAGACGCCAAGTCTTGGTAGAGGTGAATGAATATACAGTAACCTTAGTTAACATCACATATGTCAAACATGCAGTAACTGTAATGAATAGTCTGTTTTCCCACACAGAAAATATTAGAGGAGTTGGGGGAAAAGGATTGGAAGTTTGGTGAGAAAAGTGAACTTTTAGCAGGCCTCAAGAGAGGAACAACAGTGGTGGAATTTAGGTAAGCCCCTCACTTAAAATGCATACATTTTTCTGACGTGATGTTTATTTGTGAATTCAGCATTACATTGTACTCCCTTTTTCTTACAGTTCTCCAAATATTGCCAAGAAGTTTCATGCTGGACATCTGCGTTCTACAATTATAGGTGAAAATTTGAATCAAACTGGAGTCCTTATATGAGCCACCAGAGGGCAGAATAGATTACACAATAAGATAGGTTTGACTGAAAAATTACTGAAAATCATTTGTTTAGGTAACTTCATTGCCAATCTCAAAGCGTCATTGGGAAATGACGTCATAAGAATGAATTACCTGGGAGATTGGGGCATGCAGTTTGGTGAGTTAAGAAATTAAGAATAACCTACAATTTTTGAGATTCAGATTGTGTCGAGAGCTTTTAGGAGCTTTGCCATTGGATTTCAGGTCTGCTTGGAGTTGGCTTTCAGCGTTTTGGATGTCAGGAAAAATTGAAAACGAATCCATTACAACATCTTTTTGATGTAAGTTTGGAGTATGTAAGCACCTCAAAGAAAATAAGTCTAGCATTCATGTAAGTAGGTGGGAAAACCTGATTTCCTGGCACTCCTTTCAAGAAGTCTGTGTGTGTGTGTGTGTGTGTGTGTGTGTGTGTGTGTGTGTGTGTGTGTGTGTGTGTGTTTTCTCATGCAGGTCTATGTTCAGGTGAACAGGGAGGCGGAGAGGAGTGAGGACATAGGCCAGGCTGCTAGAGAGTTCTTCAGGCAGCTAGAACAGCAGGAGCGTCAGGCCCAGTCACTATGGCAACAGTTTAGAGAGATCACCGTGCAGGAGTACCAGCATATGTACAAGGTAACCAGCAAGGGGATCATAGTCTGTTGTCCATTAGTGCAAATTTACATTGTTTATCATGAATGTAAGTGGCAGACAAACAAAGGGTACGGCTGCCTAGCCTTGTGAGACCCCCCTGATCTCGCGAGCTCACATTCCATATCCGTAGAGACACGGATGGCTGACGGATTCGGATTCGTGCAGACAAACGGAATGTGAGCTCACAAGATCAGGATAGTCTCACAAGGCTAGTGGCTACTGCCTCAGCCTTAATTCAGTGAACTGTGAGTGTGAAAGTTGGCAAGCAGTACTTTACTTTAAAGTCAATTGATTTGCTTGTATGAGCAAACATGTTCTATATCTGTACCTCAAGTGTAACCTCAGTTAGCTCTGATGTTTAAGTCAAACAGCTGGTACATGACGTCAATGTGTTGTGCAATGACTGTTTTCCAGCGTTTAGGGATCCACTTCGACATTTATTCTGGAGAATCATTTCATCAAGGACAAGCCCAAGAGGTGGTTCAGCAGCTACAGAACCAAGGCCTTTTAAAAACCACTGAGTATGTCCTAAAAGCAAACATCCTTGAACGGCTTTTAAAAGAACTATGTGAAATTAAAACCTGGGTAAATAGCATAGACTGAACAGACACTGCAAACCAGACTGTAGGAAAAAAGTCCTATGATAGGAACATTATCTAATGGTGTTTGCCGTCTTGATAGGAAAGGGACAGGTGTGGTAGATCTCTCCCCATCAGGAGACATGTCCAGCTATTCCACAGTGCTGCGCAGTGACGGGACTTCTCTTTACATCACCAGGTCAGTGATGCCCCCCCCCCCAAAAAAGTTATACATACTGTAGCTGTTTTTATGGGCACCTAATAATGTGAAGTCATCACCTGAAATATGAAGAGAGGATTTAAAGACAATTGTGCTTTAACCATTTTTTGTTATTCTGTATTTCCAGAGATATTGCTGCAGCCATAGATAGAAAAGAAAAGTATAAGTTTGATGAGATGATATATGTGGTAAGAATATTGATCTGCTCAAACTTTTATCACTACCCTCCCGTCACTCTTAGAAATTTGTGTTCCAACATTTTCATTTTCTGCCCTTTTGAAGACAGACAAAAGTCAAGGGACTCATTTTCAGCAGCTGTTCCAGATCCTGTCGGCTATGGGACATCCATGGGCTGAGAGGTAGAGATCTCTACCCAGCTGTCCTAATATCACCACAGCCTACGTACATACTGTATATGAGATTGAAAGCCTCATGTCTGTTTTCCTGATTTAGTGTCAATCATACAGATAGGCTACTTATACAGTACTTCAATGGGTGTCCTCCTCACTGCAGGTGCCAGCACGTAGGGTTTGGCCTGGTGCAGGGAATGAGAACCAGGCATGGAGAGGTGGTGTTCCTGGAGGATGTTTTGTTTGAAGCCAGGGCCAGGATGCTAAATAACATGAGCCAGTCCAAGAGTAAGAGCATGACACTGTGTGCGTGTGTGTGGGGGAGTGAGCTGTATATGTAACGTGTAGGATGAAGCTTATGAATCTGAAAATCTTTCCTTCAGCCACTAAGGAAATGGATGATCCGGAGGATACAGCAGAGAAAGTGGGAATCAGTGCTCTTATAGTTCAGGTAACAAAACATTGCTGAAACATTAGCCTTTAGATCTTGGAAATATACACAGTACCTGCAATGACTAATGAGTAACTCAGAAGGGATACTGTCGCCATCGCCCTGGTGTTGTGTACGGAGAGAGGCTGATATTTACTGTTTTAGTTTGTTCTCTTTATTTCATGCTTTGACAGGACTTTAAAGGCCCTCTTGTGTCAGATTATAAATTTGACTGGGACAGAATGCTACAAGCGCAGGGCGACACAGGAGTGTTCCTCCAATACACACACGCCCGCCTTTGCAGGTGTGTGACCAGGAACTCTTATGTGCACTAAAAGCTGTAATTATCAACCATGCCAGAGGTTTGAATCCAGTGTCCTTGCAGTTTAATCAGGAGACATGGTGATGGAACAGAAGGTGCCTGCGACCCATCCCTTCTTATGGAGCAGAGGAGCATCCACCTCCTCCAGCACCTCCTTCGGTACATAAGCGTCTTCAAAATCTTTTCTTTTCTACGTCTTCTCACAGTTATCTAAATAGCCATCCTTTCATCTATTTCTAGTTATGATGAGGTACTATACCAGTCTGCACAGGATTTGCAGCCCAAACACATGGTCAACTTTCTCATGACGCTGTGGTAAGGACTGGAGCAGGTTTGAATGTCTGGCTCTGTGGGAGGGGTGCCGTATACTGACCGTTGTTGTTCTCTCCTCGTCCAGTCACCTGGTGGCCTCAGCACACAGGGAGCTGCCAGTGAAGGGAAGCTCTCCAGATTTGGCCATGGTGAATAGGCACACCCTGACCATTTTAACACATCAACTGTGTATTCAGGTTTTCTATCTAGTCTTACAGATATTGATACATATATACACAGTTCAATTAAATGGTTTCCATACAAAGGAAGCATAAGACGGTAATAGCTGCAGCTATATCTGCACAATCTTTCACAAACAATGGTTCATTGATTGATCTTTCCCTGTTGACAGGCAAGGGTGCAGCTCTTCAGTGGAATCTGCTCTGTGCTGGCCAGTGGAATGAGGATCTTGGGTATTACACCTGTTGCGAAAATGTGACCTACACAAACATCACCAAGCCACTGTGTATATAACGCTATTATTTGTATTATGTAATGTAAATATGTTCAAAGAGCCTTATTTTTAAAACATGAATGTCTGATAACTTAAGTAAACATCGGTTTTAATGGGTG
Source organism: Borostomias antarcticus (assembly GCF_949987555.1). Taxonomy (NCBI): domain Eukaryota; kingdom Metazoa; phylum Chordata; class Actinopteri; order Stomiiformes; family Stomiidae; genus Borostomias; species Borostomias antarcticus. Next base: position 24,252,212 of record NC_140239.1, on the reverse strand, counting down.
TGTCACTGTGCCACATCATCTTTCATGATGGCCTTTTTTAATGTGTATCTATTAACAGTATTCAGACAAAGATTGTGTTTGATAAATGACAAAAACAACACCATTGCTCACAGATGTGTTGTAGATATGACATTATAAAACATTTAAGCGTTCATGCATTTTTGTTCAGAATCTCTCAGAAAGAAGATTCTGCAAGTAGTAACGGTACAGAGGGCAGGGAATGAGACACTGTCCAGGTGATATTCCATATTAAATCACCGATTAGAGGCACAACCATTCCCTTGCTTTATACGCCAGTGTCGCAGATATAATGATTAACCAAGTTTGAATGATTCTTGGCAGCAACTCTCTTTCTGTGGACAATGGGATATGAGTCCAGGGTGGCTCCAGTGCAGACAATAGCCAAGGCTGAACCTCACACCATGATCAGTTTCTGTTTAGACTCCTTGTCCACGTCTTCTCTGGCAAGCTTGGTAGTGTCTTGCTTTGGAAGTCCATAAAGGTATATTGACACACACACTAGCAGCGCTCCACTGGCAAAGGCAGCAGCTGCAAGAAAAGTATAATAGTCATTCAAAGCCTCCTACCCCTCCCCAGTCAAAATGTATTTTTTGCTGTTGTGTGTTTCCCGTCAGTGTGGTGAATAGCTAGTAGTCATAGTAGTATGGAGCATGTCAGGTAATCAAGTTCAAGACATAAAGTTTGCAAGACCAAATGACACACAGTAGCAAAGCTTTGCATTGATAACTAGGAGATGGTCATTTTCAGTAGCAAATGTGAAAGATTGTTTTGACTTACTTATCTGTAACCCAAACAATGTGACAGAGGCCACAGTGGAGAGCACAATGGCAGCTGCTGCAGAGAAGCCTTTCATGATATTGTCGGTGTACTTCACCACCACCGATGTGTACAGGCCACCCACACTCGCCAGTACTGTGGGGGAAAATCACAACTCATTTAATGTATAACACTTCCCTTCAGGTCAAGTCATAACATGCATTCTAGAAAACAATAAACCTGAATTAAATATGTGGCAATCTGGTGTCATGAAAAACCCTCCCCCCTCAGAAGACTTTGAATCCACTATGTACGTAAGCTCCAGCTCCACCTACATTCTCTGCACTTCTTCCGCTTTGTCTCCCTCTAAATGTTCACCTGCTGTCACCATAACAAATCAATACGTAGGAGTTATCTGAATGTATGAAGTGTGGAATTTTACTCACAGACAACGAAGCACACCCATGGAGTATACCCAAAGAAGAAGCCTTTGTCCATGACCTGGGCCCCATCAGTCAAGTAAACACCAGCTAGGGTGATTACGATGCCTGACAGGTACATCTGGATGTTCCTTACCCAGAGGGATGTGTCTGAACTCTTCAGGACCTTCTCAAAGTACACACCTTTTCAGAAACAAAGAAAAACAATATAAGGAAAATATTAAATAATTCTATTTTGTTGTGTAATGTATACAAAAAGTATTGTATTTGTAATATAATAAATGTAATATAGTTTGCCTTACCTGCAAATCCTGAGCACAGGACAGCAACCGCAATTGCTACAAACCCCAAAAAAGGGTTTTGATCAATCTGAGAAGGCAAGAACAGAAATGGTTTCTCTCAACCTCAAAATGTTGATTGTATGCCCTCACAAGCCACTGGTAAACAACCAGTACAAATTGGGATACATCTGGCACGCCTATTCCAGGTTGACTCACTACAGATTACTCCATTACCTGGACTTTAGTAGCCTCTGCAGGTTTCCACTGGACCAATGTGACACCCCCACAGAGCATGAAAACTGAGAACCACTGAAGCCTGCTCAGAGAGCGGTTCAACATGAGGACTGTGCACAGGGCTGTGCATGGGATCTTCAGCTGATATGTTACCTAAGAAGAGAGATACAGTGAGACAAGGAGCACATGAGCCATTCATTAGACAAAGGAAGACAGAATTGAGCAAGCAATGTCAATAGATTGGATTATGATATTACCTGATACACAGCTGCATCCAGATTGCTCAGGGCAATAAAGGCCATGTTATTCTGAATGGCATACACCACAGAGGGAACACTCAGCTTCAGCAGCTCCCTGGGACTTTTGAATACATGTTCCACAAGCGAGTTCTTCAACCTGCCGATGGTGCCTGTTTCTCTGTGAGGCGGTAAATACTTTTTACAACACTGCAATTGGGGCATTCCCATACTCAACTACAAACTCAATTAAATGCTTGACTGTAGCTGGTCATCAATTAACATTCCCTAGAATAAATCTAATCTGGCCCATTTGAGATTACATTAGATTTCCAAATAAAAATGTAGCTACATATACTTACTTGGCCAACATCCCGAGGCTGAGGAACAATTTGATCACTTCTGTAATGCATACTGCGGTTGTGGAGAAGTACATCTCTGTTGATGTAATAGTTCTTGTGTATCTTAAGGCCACTGTGTAAGCTGCTGCCACCAGCGTCATTACTGACAGGCAGTACAGCTTGAACACAACACTCACCGGCTCTGTGAAGAGGACCGCAGCAAAATAAAGACGGGTGACGTTAGCAGGTATGCAGTCGGCCGTACACTCAACAAGCCGATCTCAGTCTCAGCTCGGACCTGTTCCGTTAACAGGCTAGCTAGCTAACGTCAACCGCTAGTTAGACATTTGTGTGCAATTCCACTCTTGGAGGTAATGTGCTACGTTAGCTACAATTAGCTACAACATAAACAGGGTTATCTTGTCGACACATTCTTGACATGCGATGTTGCCAACAAATAGCAACAAGATGGACAGCTAACGTTACCAAAACAATTAGCTAATGTTACATGGTTATACTAACGCGATAACTACTTACCGTTAGCCATGGTGGTAGCTAAACTTGTGAGTTGGTCTGATAAATTTGCTGAATTAATGTGACGAGCTACTAAATGGGTTTCCTTCCTACATGCCTATTACAATTGTGCTAATTTCATAGTTAGCTGTTGAAGCATCAGGCGTCGTTATCGAGCTACAGGCTACCAAAGACTGTCATTGCGCATGCCCAAAGAACCCCCGGGCTCTTTCGCGAGGATCACTGCTGCGCAGTCAACAACCAGCGCCGCTGACCCCTCAATTCCACTGACTCCGGTGTTGTGCCGAAAAACGAATGCACCGCAGAATCCGAGTGCACTTCACGTGAACCCGCATTCGCTTGTTAGGGCCCGAGCACTGGCGGTGCGAGGCCCTATTGAATTTCGAAGGATTATTATTCTCCTACCTTCTTCTTCCAAAACAAATGCCTTTTTGGCGGCCTAAACATCGATGAAAACGGATGAAACTTTGCAGATACGTCAGTCCCGGTGAAAAATTTGATAATTCATGGGTGACCGAAATGGGCGTGGCAAAACGGCTCAAGAGCGCCCCCTGGAAAAATTAAAATGGCGAGCCCCACCTTTCAGTTTGATGTAGGCGAACGAAAATCGGTGGGCATAAGTAGTTCATCGAGACACACTAAAATGTCTCTCGAAAATCGGTGGGCATAAGTAGTTCATCGAGACACTAAAATGTCTCTTGGACCTATACCCAACATCGAACAGGAAGTCCGCCATTTTGCTTTTAATGTGCCATTTTGTCCTTGTTTTGACCATTTCCATGCCTCGTACTTCAACGAACTCCTCCTACAGATTTCATCCGATCAACTCCATATTCGGTCAGCTTCATCTTAAGACCTTTGTGATCAAAAAAATTGAGTTTTCACCAAACACCCTTGCCGTGGCACCCCGCCAAAGTTTGACATTTCGCCATGAAACACGAAGTCCTCATAACTCCTCCATACATTATCCAATTTGTCCGATATATCTCACGCTTCATGACGGTTCTGTCCTGAACACATCTATGTGTCAGTATTGCATCATACTTATAGCGCCACCTATTGGTGAAACAGGAAGTCCTCATAACTCCTCCATACATTATCCAATTTGTCCAATATATCTCACGCTTCATGACGGTTCTGTCCTGAACACATCTATGTGTCAGTATTGCGTCATACTTATAGTGCCACCTATTGGTGAAACAGGAAGTCCTCATAACTCCTCCATACATTATCCAATTTGTCCAATATATCTCACGCTTCATGACGGTTCTGTCCTGAACACATCTATGTGTCAGTATTGCGTCATACTTATAGTGCCACCTATTGGTGAAACAGGAAGTCCTCATAACTCCTGCATACATCATCCGATTTGCACCAAATTGCTGACGCTTCGTGAAGGTCACCTTCTGAACACATCTATGCATCGGTATTGAGTCACACTTACAGCGCCACCTACTGGTGAAACAGGAAGTACTCATAAATCCTACATATGTTATCCGATTTACTCCAAATTGCTCATGCTTGATGAAGGTCGCATCTTGAACACTTCTGTAAGTCAGTATTGCGTCATACCTTCAGCGCCACCTACTGGTGAAACAGGAAGTCCTCATAACTCCTACATACGTTATCCGATTTACTCAACATTTCTCAGGCTTCATCAAGGTACCGTCCTGAACACATCTATGCTTCGGTATTGAGTCACGCTTAGAGCGCCACCTACTGGCGACAGAAAGTTTCTCTCAGTACTGCACACCGAAATAGCACACCCTTTAACGGCGCCACACCCCGACACGCATGGGGTGCGAGGGCCCGCTCACTGCTGCTCGCAGCCCTAGTTCCTCTTGTTCTCCGTGCAGCTTCCAAAAGAACAAATGCTTCAACTGTTTACTCCACTAAGTAAACACCAGACCATCCCAAGGCCAAGGGGTGCAATTATCACAAAAACGATCGTATATTTTAGGTTTTAGCTTTTAAGATGAACACATCGCAGTTATGCGAGTGTGAGCTATAACATTGACGCCACTTAAAGGAGTAATAAAGGGAAAATGCATGTTTAGCCCTGTTTTAAGGTTACTTATGATCATATACAATGGTTCAGATCAAAACGTTGACAAAACTAGCACTTTTGAGAAAGTCTGATAATTGCTCTACCACCGTTTTGGTCATACAATGGATGTGGGTGGGCACCGTGAAAAATCATTCAAAAAACACTCTCAATTTCAAAGACAAGAAACTCACCGAGGTGTTAGTTGGCGTTCTGACATATAATTCGCCTTAAAGTAAGATTCTAGTTCATCTGGAAAGGCTTTTTTAAATATTTAGCATAGAACTATTTAGTTGCATCACATACGTGTAAAATTCCGCAAACTAGGTAGCCTAGCAACATAAACAATAACAATAGCTACCGCAAGTAGTTCCGCTTCCTGAATCCCCTCTGCGGATTGATCTACACATCTACAACGGTCGCTTCAATACAAGTCAATGGATTTCATAAAATGATCAATAAAACCCTACAGGACTCATACTTTGCGGCAAATTTGATGTCAGAACACCAACGGACACCAATTACCCCCTCGGTGGGCTTCTTGTCTTTGAAATCGAGAGTTAAACATGTTTTTGAAAGATTTTTCAAGGTGCCCACCCACATCCATTGTATGACCAAAACGGTAGTAGAGCAATTATCAGACTTTCTCAAAAGTGCTAGTTTTGTCAACGTTTTGATCTGAACCATTGTATATGATCAAAAGTAACCTTAAAACAGGGCTATACATGTATTTTCCCTTTACTACTCCTTTAACATAGTTGTGATACTCAAATCGACTATCCAGTGTTGTGTATTCTGAAATATGTCTAAAATTAATTGCATTTCATGTAATATTGTAGGCTACGTTGTATAACGATTTGAGGATTCCCTTGTTTGAAATGCAAAGTGAAAATCTGAGCTACTGTGGGACACCAGACGTTGGACTGGTTATTCAAGACTGAAAACTTTAAAATTGCAAAATATAATTGCTGGAATATAAGGCATTCTCAGCTTCTTGAATAAGATATGTCAAGCTCTCCACTCCCACTTATCCACCACTGATGTAAAAACCGTTATAGTATACCTATATACACTTCTTCAGTCACCACTAGCCTACAACACTAGAAAGCACATAATTACAACAGGGAGCCCTCCCTATTTAAATCAAATCCTACTTTATTTCTACAGCACATTTCATACACAAAGGCAACACAATGTGCTTTACAGAGAGGGGGGGGTCTACTTCAAAGCCTGAAATGTTTGTCATTCTAACATTTTGCAATCCTGAGATAGGGGTGCACTCTGATGGCATGATAGATGCCTCTCATTCTCGCCTTCCCTCCCAGATCATGACCATTAACCAGGCAACTGTTAAAACAATTGATATCAATAAAAGTTGTCTTTATTGCCTGAAGAAAGACAAAACCACCTATTCATCAACCGATCTGGTTAAGTTTGTTTTTATCATGTGCGTAGTCTTAGTTTTTCCTCCTCGAAGGCCAGCCAGGTACACTTGAGGTTTTGGTACGTTGCTTTTGCCATCCTTCTTGCTCTGGCATGCCACATTTTTGGGGAGGTAGGTTTGACTGATGTTGTCTCTCCTCATGTGGCTTAGATTAGTCTGCATGGAGTGGGTCACTTTACTCCGAAGATTGGTCTGGTAGGAAGAAAAATGTTGATTGTTAATTAATGAAATCCTAAATATATATCTTCCCAATAATTCAATAAAACAATGAAATAGAAAAGTATAATCATCAAGTAAATTCAATAACTGACCAACTTGATGGCTTTTCTTCTGAGCTCCCACTCATTCCACTCATAAGACTTCACAATGTTTGTCTCCAACAGGTGAGTGTCAGTCTGTGTACTGCTGTCACATTTAGTGATTATTTTCACTAGTAGTCTTTCCCCTGACTGCATCTGAAGACACATTTAGTTTACATTATAGCTATAATTTTGGGGAAATGCTTTGCTTTTCAAGATGTAATTAGGAATATTGCACTGTGCACCTACTGTATACAATACCAACCTTGGAATAAGGTGTGACACAGGCAAACTGCTGGTGGAGTTCAAGTAGTTGAATCAACTCAGGAGAACGCTTGGCTTTCTCTGCCATATTTGCAATGTACTTATCTGCCTTTGATGCAAATTTTAAGGCTGCGTCCTTGGAGCTGAATACATAATATTTCTCTCTGTGTTTCAGGACTCCTATGCTTGGATTACCTGCAAGGAGTTTAAAACTGTTACTGTATTGCCCTGTACTGTAAGTGTAATGTAAAATGTATCGATTCAACACATTCATACCTGGCAGTAAAAGTCCATCCTTCTTTACAAGTGTGTAACCACAGATCCCCTTGTACTGCAGTGGCAACTTGTCAAAGTTGGCTGTCGTCTCGGGCAAGAGCCACTCATGTATTTTATTCTCAAAGGGGTCAACACGGTTTTCTGACAGGGATGAAATAAACATGAAATAAATATACTATGACACTATGGAATGAAACTGGCGAATTTGGGTATGAACAGTATACCTAAGGACATTCTCATTCTTTGCGCATCGTTTTTGACCTCTGTTCCCTCCAACAGGTCTTCCAACTGACCACCAGGAAAGAGCTGTGACTGAGCAGTGAGGAAGGGATGCAGGTTTACCACCATGTTCCTCAGGATGTTCAATAGGACCATCTCGTCTTGAAATCCTGACCAGTACTTTGCCAGAGCTGTGAAATGGGGCTGCAGAGAAGACATTTTAAGTTAAGACAAACATTAATGCAATGACACACATCTCTTCAAAAGAAAATATCACCAAAGACATATGACCAACCACAGGATACTCACAAAAACGTGTGCAGTGGGTACTGCAGTCTTTGAATGCACAGTGGCGCTCAACAGCTTCATGCGTGTTGCCAGTTCAGTCTGCAAGGACTCTACTTGTTTTGCACAAAGAATTATATCTGCCTGGTGTGGAATGGAAATAGAGGCTTAAGCAAAGTAATGACAAAAGGACAGGAGTTAATGTGATGATTTAACCCTGATAAAGCCCCATCACCATGTAACTTACCAAAATAACTTTCAAGAAAGCTTCATGTTGTCGTACATTATAGAGAGCCTGTTTAAGCAGATTCAGAGGTACAACACACTCTCTAGACTCAGCCTCTGGGTCCATCAACCTCTCCAGAAGGGCGGTGTATTGCCAGGACAAGGTCTGGGAAAGCTCCAGTTCCCATTCTATGTCTTTACTAGTGGCAGGGATGGCTTCATTCAGAATTGCTGGCACTGTGGTTATGGACAGGCAAATGTGATCACATACTGTATCATCCATGGGAATCTGTATCAGTTTTGTTCAATATCATAGGTGTTGCAGTATTTAATGTTATATCAGACATATGATTGGATACTCACAGTCGTCGATGCCCTCTCCTCCCTTCTTGCAGTCTTTGTTGAAGAGGCGGATGCCTGTAACTATCATGCTGAGCTCATTGAGCTGCTGCTCCTTGTCCTTTTTGGAAAGGGACATGAAGGTCCCCAGCTCAGACTGGGGGAAAATGCTCTGCAAGGCAGCTGTAAGACACAGGAAAAGAGAAAGGGACACATGACTTGTCAGGATTCCACTGTGAATCTCTTCTATTTATGTTATGATGTTATAATAACCCACAACACTCTGAATGACACCACTGACTATTATATTGTACATACTTTGTATTTTCATATGGACATGATATATGGGCCTAGTTCTTGTAAGTGTTCAGACCTACCTGTGGCTTCTCTGACTGTGTTGATGTCTGTGGGGGAGCCCAGGCCTGAGCGTAGCAGAACATAGCTGACAATCTTTCGGTAAAGGCCCTCAAGGTCCTCCCGTGTTTTCACTCTGCTGTCAGTGATCTCTCGACTCACCGGGACAAGCCTGGACTCAAGGACCCGCTGATGCTCTTGAAGGAACTCACCTGGGTTAAAATCACAGAGAGGGAACACAAAAGAGGACAGAAAATAACGGTTTAAAGATAAGGTCTAAAACATACATATTTTAATGTTTGAAGTCATCTTAAAGCTCCAACTTACATCGAGATGTGTAATTCATGTCAAAATACACCTGCATTTTGATCGTGTCAAGGGTAGGGCTTCCCTGGTCCATGAGTTTATCCACACACAACTGGGAAAAAACGACAATGGTGAGATTTGGTGAAGAGCAAGGGGTTCTGTTATTAAAATGCACAGTCACAGATCTGCTAAATAAAATCTGCTCATAATCTGGCCCCGGGAGAAACTGTTTTTTTTGCTTCCCTATGGAATATGTAGGGGTGGGCCCTACACCCCCCCCCCCCCCCAAACCCCATTGCTCTATGTAAAGTGCATTGTGTTGCCTCTGTGTATGAAATAGGGATGAGACGGTATGGATTTTTGCATTACGGTACGGTATCTAGTTACACGGTACGGTCTACGGTATTTCACGGTGTACGGCATTTCACCTCCCCAACACACATAAAAAAAACCAGCTTTATTGAACATTAGTGTGCGTGCCTGTGCAGTGTGAAATGTAAAGTTTCAGCAGCGCATTATTGTGTAATACCGTAAACACAGGGAATGTCACGGTTCTAATACCATGGACATTTTATACCGCGGTTCACAGTTTTACGGTATACCGTCTCATCCCTAGTATGAAATGCACTATACAAATAAAGTTTGATTTGACATAATCCAGTCTGGATTGTTAGCTCTGGTCCACGATTTAATCCTGATTTAAGATGTTTTTAAGACTTTAGAAGGCTTTTATTTTGAAATGACACATCAGAATCTCGTTAAACTCCACGAGTCAGACCGGGAGGGGGTCTACTACCACTGTGTAGTATAGAACCCGTGACGTTTTGGGTAGTTTTCTTTTAATCTTGATTTAATCCCGATTTGAACCTTTTTTAAGGTGGACCAGATAATTCCCAATGGGTTCTAATTTCAGCCTAGTCTATTAAAATGCTAAAGTCGGAGTTAGCGCACTTTGGAATGGGCCAGGATTGTGCCAGTGTGAAAGCTTTCTTAGCCTGGGTCTAAGATTATAAGAATGCTTAACCCTGGGCATAGTGTACAGTACAGTGTAAAAAGACAAAACAAAGTAGGCTACCAACTATTACTAGCTGCTACTAGCTAAATTACTAAAACGAAATTGCTACCCTGGACCCTAAGTAACGGTATACCTCCACAATTTTCCTAACATCTTGCTTGGTAAGGGTGCGATCAACGTTGAATTGATTCCGTGGGTCCAGCACAACAGCTTTCACCTACAGTATGCAAAGGAAAATCGACAAAGCAGAAACGGTTTCATGCAAGCTCCACTAGTAGTACTAGCCTTCTATGCTACTAGTGTCAGCTAATGTTAGTTAAAGTTAAAGGAATAGTAAAGGGAAAATGCATGTTTAGCCCTGTTTTAGGGTTACTTGTGATCATATACAATGATTCAGATCAAAACGTTGACAAAGCTAGCATTTTCGAGAAAGTTGATAATTGCTCTACCACCGTTTTGGTCATACAATGGATGTGGATGGGCATCTTGAAAAATCATTCAAAAACATGTTAAACTCTCGATTTCAAAGACAAGAAACTCACCTAGGTGTTAGTTGGCGTTCTGGCATATAATTCACCATAAAGTATGATTCTAGTTCATCTGGAAAGGCTTTTTAAAAAATATTTAGCATCGAACTATTTAGTCGCAGCACATACGTGTGTAAACCTCCGCTTTAACTGATTCCGATATTGCGCACGCAATGCCTTGATCTCGTGGTAGGCGACGTCCGTGGTTTCCGGCTCAGCTTCCTTATTTGAAAAGCTAGCCACAACAACAAGACAGGCTCGTGCGAAGCACTTGTTTGGGATCTCGCCCGTGTGTGTGTTGAAGCATAATAATAATAATCTCTTTGCTAAGACTAACTTTAGAAAAATAGAATTGTAAGAAGTGGTTTTACAGCATGAAATTATCAAAACTGTAGATTTATTCGCTCTGACATAAATACTAGTGGTAAAGGCAGGACTCACTTTCAACAGGCAAGGAGTCAGACTCATGGACCGAAAGGTTTTCCATGTCAGCTGTTATCAACAGGTCCCACTCGGTACAGCACAAACTTTCCTCTTCGGTGGGCATCTGTCGGCAATGTTTGCAAGCACACCACCCAACAACCGTGGTTTGTGGTATAGCGACAGCTTCATCGACCGTCTCTGGCTCTGCGGTTTGGCGAGCCTCCATCTCTTCCATTTGCTGTAGTTCCTCCTCACTATATTCAGGCTCGAAACGATAAGCGCTGCCGTCCTCGCGATCAAATTCATACTCTTCTAGATCAACCATTTTGATAAGCGTTTTCTGAACTGTAGTCTAGGGCTTCCTTGTCTGTGAGCTAAAGAGTAGCGTGAGCAGTGAGCAAACTAGCTAGCCTAGCTAACATAAACAATAGCTACCGTAAGTAGTTCCGCTTCCTGAATCACCTCTGCGGATTGATCTACACATCTACAAGGTCAATGGATTTCATAAAATGATCAATAAAACCCTACAGGATTCATACTTTGCGGCGAATTTGATGTCAGAACACCAACAGACACCAATTACACCCTCGGTGAGCTTCTTGTCTTTAAAATCGAGGGTTTAACATGTTTCTGAATGATTTTTCAAGATGCCCATCCACATCCATTGTATGACCAAAACGGTGGTAGAGCAATTATCAACTTTCTCGAAAATGCTAGTTTTGTCCACGTTTTGATCTGAACCATTGTATATGATCATAAGTAACCTTAAAACAGGGCTAAACATGCATTTTCCCTTTACTATTCCTTTAACGATTGCCTGTTAGCTAGCTATGCTACCGCCAACACAAACATTAGAATACTTGCCATAAACGCCACTAAAGTTTCCGATACAGCATGTCCTTTTCCAGCACATTCTTGGGCTATCTCTCTAATTATGTTTTTTATCACACTTTCTGCTTGATCACGAGACATGTTTTCCTATATATAGAGAGCCAACTTTAGCTACATTATCGCCACTGTGTCCCCGTCATGTTGCCAACTGGTTGCCTTGGTTACCATTTAACAATGTAGCCTCTGGGGTTGTCATAGCACGAGCCAGAAGTGGGAATGTGAATCAAGGCAGAATTTGATCGAAGATGGTGTGGCGAGGTATGGCCTTGACTTCGGCTCATCTTAAAATGCCAATGAACAGATGGCTCGCCAATTACCATCTTTTTATTCCACCAGTATCGATTTGATCACTCTACTTGGTAGTAGCTTCTTCGGCTTCTCTCGCGTTACTAGTGCTGGTGCGAGAAGCACCCATCTGCAGACTCGCAGAACTGCACACGGCGTGATCGAGTAGGGCGTGATCGGCACCGTTTACTCCTTTTTTTTTTTTCTTCCTTTTTTTCCCTTTATTAAACGCATGTTTTCACTTTCCCTCCCTATAGCGTCCCATATGGGGCTAGGTACATGCATGCATGCCAAGATATGCTGAAACAAATTTTCACAAATGGCCATAGAATTTGGATAAAATATTTATTGTAAAAACAGACAACTTGTTTAGGTGTAGCAAGACTTCATAGAACCAGACATTTAGAAGAAGTGGTTATGACAACTTATGCATCCCTCTCAGTTCAAATTATTCACACCCATAACTGACATTAATAGGTGGACTCTGTTCATCAGCTTCTAGTTTGGACCCTTGCATAAAGCACATTCCACAGGGACTGCATGCAGACTTCACTTAAGACCTGAGATTTAGATCACATGGCAACCCCATGTCTTTAAAGTAGCAAAGAAAATGGCAGTTCAAACACACACAACACGCAAAAAGGTACATTAATAAGCAATAAGTACTGTAAATGTGCATCACACTAGGTTAGGCTCTACAATAGAGATGGGGTTGGTGATGGTTTGCCAAAATGCTGCAAAAACATTAAACCAACAAGGCAAAATGCTTGTCCTTTGTGTCCCTGGCCTAGTCAAAATGGGCTAGTACAGTACAATGCAACTAACAAAATAGTAGAAGGAAGGTCATTAACAGTACATGGCTTGAGAAGTTCGTCAAATCAACACAATGCTATGGTTCAGACAGTCAAAATATCACAACTTGAAGACAAAAAAGAAGCAGCAAAAAAAGCATGTTTTTAAGACAAGGTATCAAAGATCAATATCAAATCAATAGTGAACATGCATGCAAAAGTCAAATAAGTCAAATAAGAAAATCCATATATTGTTAGAAAGCAAACAAAATCATACTGTACCTGAACCAATGTGCAGTGTGTGTATTGACTCAGTTTCTCAATGAAAGTGTAAAACAAAATCCATGCACTAAATATTGAGTATGAGATCAGTTTGGGTCTACAAACTGGTACACATACAGCCCCTTACTAAAACTAATTGGGTCAAGTGGAACATCTACAACACAACAGCTCATTATTCAGGCATACAGAAATGGATACCATTATCATACACTCCATGTGCACTGGTTTGATTTTAAGTCTTGGTGGAAACTACTGCACCATTCACCAAGTTAACACTGAAAAGATAACATGGACTTAGAGATTTAGGTTATGATTTAACTTCAGCTAACGTTAATTTCAACATGTATATTAGACCGGAGAAGACAACCTGGACATTTTAGGGCTTAGGCTACACTGGACATGTATAGTGAACTGACAAATATTAAATTAGTAGCACTATAGTTTCCTGCCAGTTCTGCAGAACTGCAATGGTTACTCTAGAATTAGGAAGATGACAAAGTATGTCCCAAAGGAAATATGAATTAAGGCCATTCTCCCCCTTTCCAAAATACACACTTGCCGTTTCAGGTGCCCCATTCACACACAAAAAGGGTATAAAGGCACATACAAGCATTTATTTTTGTTTTGATTAGAGAACAAATACCTTCAAACTCACCTGAAACTCCTTGGGAATTGTGCACAAACCAACAAGGATCATACATGCATACAGGCATTATTTAGGCAACCTTTCCAGAATGCCAATGTTAGAAATACTTTAAGTTGAAAATACTTTAAAATTAAAATACTTTAAAATTAGAAATACTTAAGTTATGCATTTTCACTTTTAGTGCTGAAATTCCCCATAGATAAAAAAAAGAAAAAAAAAAGAATGTTGCATAAAAAGAAATTGTGACAGACGTACGTTTAAAAAAAAAAAAAGAAGCAAAAGGCTCAGAGTAAAAATGTGGCACAGTTGGAGAGCTACTGTATATTGCACTTTGTGAGAACTGGTATCCATACCCTCCAGAGGTCCAGCACTGTATATGAGCCCAGCTCAGAAGCACTTCCTGAAGACGATCTGGGGGCCGAATTCCTCATATTCCTCTTGGCTGATCCAGGCAGAGGCAAAAGATGGCAAATTGGCCAGCACTGCACCGCCGCTCCACACAGAGAAATCTCTGTCCTTAGGGCTGGTCACACGCACACTCTCCCCCAAGTCTGTAGGAACCATGACTCGGATTTCCTTCTGAAGCCGCTCGGGCAAACCAGCCAGCAGAGTATTTCCACCTTGACATAGGAAATGAATAAAGAACATTTAGCGTGGGTACAAGGCATGGACAAGAATTCAGCACCAAAAATAAACAAACTCTGTATACCTGATAGAACAATGTTCTCCAAGAAGCTCCGCCGCAGGTCAATGTCAGAGCTGAGTATAGATTTGAAAATGCTCTCATGCATCCCATAATGATCACGTCCAATCAGCTCTGGCTTGAATAGGATCTCAGGGGCCCTGTATGTGGATAGATGAGGGAGCAATTAGTCAACAGTTTTCAGAGCTTAACTGACCTCTAGTGGTTAACCAAAGGCTTATTTATACTCTAGAATAGTTGACAAAAGTGCTTAGACAGAGTCTTGTACCTTTGAGAGGTGGTTCTCTTAAAAGACATTCTTATGAAAGCTCTCAGATTCCTAGGCCATAGTGGCATAGTACTTAATCATCCACCATCATTAGGCTGAGTGTACTTTAGCGTGAGGCTGTAGGCCAGGGGGTAGACTGTTACCTGAACCTCTCCGTGCTGAGGCGGATGACCTGGCCATCGGGCATGGTGTAATACATCTCACTGCTAGAAGACCCCCCACATGTTAGCTCCGACTCGTAGTCCTGGGCCACGCAGCAGCACTTCTCTTTTATCTCCCGCACAATCTCCATCTCAGCAGATGTGCGCATGCAGACCCCCTGCTCCTGGAGAAGCTAGGACATAGAAAAAACGGCACACATTCAAATCATGTTTTATTGGGAAAATATCTATCAGACTTGACTAATCTGATCAAATACCTTTTTAAGATGCATTGTGACATCATAGCCAGCCAGGGTAAAGCGCTGCACAGCATGAGGTAGAGAGTATCCCTCAAACACAGGGACACTATGACTCACTCCATCCCCCGAGTCAAACACTACACCTGTTAAGGAAAACATGAGCTCAGACAGCATTGACAGCATTTTTTTCAGGCAATATATAGGTAACCTCAGATCCCTCTCCTGGATAAGATACAATAGCAGAAGCGAACAATAGGTCTTTAAAGGCATGCATTTTCTTGATAATTTGCCAAAAGATAATAGCAGCTTCTGAATGCTTTCCTGCTTTACCTGTGGACCTCCCTGCAGAGAAGAGAGCTAGCACTGCCTGCATGGCCACATAGGTGAAGGGAACATTGAAGCACTCAAACATAAGCTCCACCATGCGCTGACGATTCTCCCGAGGGTTCATAGCGGCCTCGGTCAGGAGAACCGGGTGATCGTCTGGCTCAACTCGGAGCTGCTGGAATGTGTGGTGCCAAATCTGAAACCAGAGTCAAGCAGTGAGGACAGCAGGCCATTGAGACTGATCCAGATTGCAGAGGCACATCACATTTGAAACACCTCACCAACCTTCTCCATTTCGTCCCAGTTGCGTATTATTCCATTCTTCATGGGGTACTTCAGTGCCAGGACTCCCCTCATGTGTTGAGCCTTGTGTCCAATGTAGGCCTCTCGTTCAACATTGCCATTCATAATTTCCTGCAAGCAAAATAAACTTAGAATATGACTTTACACATCGTCAAAGCAATAGTGGCAAACTTACTTACTCGTGTCCACATTACCTCGTACTTGGGCAGTCCAATGATTGTTGGGAATATAGTAGTCGGGAGGTCCTGATCAGCAAAGCCAGCTTTCATCAAACCAGAACCTGTGTCTAGCACAATAGGAGTCTTGAAATTTGCCATCTGCAAGTAAAAGTTAACACTTAATTCCCATTCAAGTGAAAAATTCCCATTCAAGTGAAAAAGAACCAATCGTTTCTTGCAGGCTTGTGAATTGGCTTTAGTAGCGACTACTAAGCCTTACCTGTCTGGAGTTGATATGGATGGATGGGTGTTGGAACTGGTTCACTGGTGGCCTTGAGATGGACCTCCTGGCAACCCCACAGTGGATATCTGCACTCTGCCCATCAACTCCACTTGGCTCACATTGATCAGATATCAATTCAGGAGGTAGTTCATCCACATTTGAGTAGGAATCAGTAGTTTGACTCATTTCAGGGTCCCAGGAAAGTACTGGGGAGTCCTCTGGAGGAGCATATGCATTGGACTCAACAGGTTTATTGCACGCAGATGCCTGCTGATCTGTGATGGCTTTGTTATTGTTGTTATTGGTGGTCCCATTCATATCAGGACTCAGAATGGGACTGGGACATTTGATTGGAGGCTTGGTCTTCCGCTCTTTAGGTTTTGGAGTAGTAGACAGTATTTGGGTGACAGGCTTGGAATCTAAATAATTAGTACATGTCACGTGCATTGGTTCTGTTGATCTATTGACTTTAGGACCCGTTTCATTTACAGAAAGCTGTGCCTTTCTAGCTTTAGGCACAGGAGGGCTGTCCGAGTTTCCACCAGGGTCAAACAATCCATGTTCAGGACACCTTTCAGGAGTCAAGGAGGCCTCTGGTGCACAACTTACAGCAATTTCTATGGATCTAGAAGGTAGTTCATTCTCTTCTGCATCCTCCTGGGGTTGGATACCCACCTCCTGGCTAGATTCCTTAGAATTGTGAGTGCTCTGTGGTGGGGTTATAGCAGGCTGTGGCACACTAGGAACAGTGAGATCAATATGAGATTCATATATACCATTGGTGTTAGTCCCAGGTGATGACTGAGTATTTACAGGTTGAACTGCGTCTTGTGATATAGGCTTTTCAGTTGTAGAATCTGGAAATGAGATTGCATGGGTGTTACAAGATGTATTGATATCCAGGTTAATATCATTTTGGGCTGTTGTTGCCAAGTGCTGTGTGTTGTGGTGTTGACTCCTGCTCTCTGAGATAATCTCATCACAGAGGGCACTGTCCTCTATGTTTCTAAGTTTAGAAGCCCTCTCCATTATGGAGCATTTCACGACTTTCCTCGTTCTGCTCAAGCGCTTTTTGAGTTTACATTCTTTGGCCCTCTCTTTATCAAAGTTCCTCTCCATTATTTCCACTTCCCTTTTCTCTCTCTCCAATTCCAATATGAACATCTGCCTTTCCTTGCTTGTACTTCGTGGGACAGTGGATTCGGGAGGCTTCTCGTCTAGGCATTCCTTCTCACTCAGTCTCAGCTTGTGAATCTTTATGTTCTCCTCCATGATCAGCTCTTCCAGCACGTGCAGTCCTCTCAGCTCCCTCAGCAGCTCTCCCCTGCTGCTGGATGCCATCGCCTCTGAGGCAGTCAGACCTCCGTAAAGGGACGTGTTGTAATCTGAGGGATCACTTGCAGCCTCCAGTGATGGGAATTCACCGGGGTTCTCAGAATCTACAGAGGCAGGACCATCTTCAAGGCCGAGGACACCTGCCTCAACCAGGTCACTGGAGGACATCTAAAAAACAGAATGATTATTGGAGAGTCAGTTGACTAGAACCTCCACTGAGAGAGAGCAACAAAATGAGTTGTTATATTAGTACTAGCATTGCTCGTTCAACACAAACACCTTTTATACTGTATGCAGCAAGCCACATGGTAAAAACAATTAATAATTTGTTAAGCATTGCAGTTTGAAAGTCTGAACCTAATTTATGGAAACCAATTTGTATTTTAGGAACAGTGGATCACCGTCAGTGGTGTGCAGGCAATCTTTTTCTCATGTATACAACGTACCACCCCAGGCTGATCGGCACTGCCCCATAACGCCCACTGTTTGCTTGTGCCCTCAGTCTTCAGGAGAACATCCAACATCTCTTCCTGTGCCAGCACATTTTCTTCCTCCTGTTGAGCAAAGTATGCACACAATGAAACGGGTAATTACTATGGCAACAAGGCAAGCTATGTACAGCGAGTGTGCAATCCATTTATTCCTGGGACACGAGCCACAAACCACTGTAAGGTGAATGTAATAAGTCAAACGAGGTGAAAAGAACAGTGTTAACTTGCCTCCAGTATTCCAGCTGCCCTGTCCAGGATCTCCTCTACATCCCTCAGACCTTCCTGCTCTTTTAGATCCCAATCATTTAGAGAAACTTCACTCATTGAGCTGGTTATCCTACAAACGAATAGCAGAAAAAAATCTGAGCACCTGACTTATGATTAACAGAACATAATGTGAAGTGAAAAAAGAGCCAGGAATATACATTAAGAGCATAGGCAAACCGATGGTGTATTACCTTTCACAGGTGTCCTGTTTAAGGTTGTGGAAGTCATAGGAATCCCAGAGGAGAGTGGGAATGCTCTCTGTAGTGCAGTCGGACTTGTCTCTTGCTTCTGTGATTGTGCTGGAGAGGACATTCCTTATGGGGCTCAGTTCTGGATCCTCAAAACTCTCCGTCTGTGTGGGCTGGTCTCGAGACCTGCTGGATTGGTCAGTGTGATGAGAATGCTCTGAGGAGTCTGGACTTTTGAGATCTCTCTGATGTGCTGGTGGGTTGTGTGTGATGGTGACCGTGTAGGAGTTCTCCAGGTCTTCCACAGGAAGGCTCAGCCAGGGGTTCTGGGGCAACATTGCTGACCGCTTCACCTTGATTTCAAAGTTAAGTGAGTCCACTGTAATCTTTGGGATTATCTCAATGCTAGCCTTGGAGGTGTTACCCACAGAACCAAAGTTGAAGTCCTCCCTGCGGTCCTCCGAGTCAGACACACTGGAGATGTTCTCCTCGTGGATCTGGGGCTGCCTAGTGACCGGCCTGAAGGAGTCTCTAGTGCCTGCTAGCCTGGACAGCCCCTCCCATCCCTCTCTCCCTCCTCCGACTTCCAGGTGGCTGCTTCCTGCTCCGTCAAAGCCAGAGTCAAACGAGCTGAGGGAGGGAGGCTTACCGGTGGCAGACACCGCCCCAGAGACTGCTGTAGACGGGGACAGACGTTGTTGATGGTGGGGTGTCATCTTTCCTGTTGTCCACTTGGTGAGGTTGGAGAGGGAGCTATAGCTGTGCACATTCTCCTTGGTGTGGTGGTCTAATCTGGGACTAGGATTCCCAAGAGGGCTACATGCAACGCCTGGCCTGTTCTGAATGGTCTCAGCCCCTCTGCCTATGGCCAGGTCAGTGTGGGACCCATGTGTATGGCTAGCCCTCAGAAAGTCATACTGCCACTGCAGAGCCAATTGAAGGTCATTGATTGATACTACTCCTGAAGCGGTCAGTAGTTTCCTAAGGGTCATGCACCTAAAGGGGACAAGGGGGGAGGGTGGGTTCTGTTAAATTTTGACAAAAGATTAAAAGCGTAAATGCTGCCACATCAGTTGGAAGATCATGCAACATCCAACCTGTGTTCCGGTATGCAAGTTCTCACCGTTGCGACAGCTGCTTTCCAACTCTCTGAAGCGCAGCATCTGGGATGACGTTGGCTAGGTGTGCCAGCTGGACCAGCTCCTCCATATCTGGGGAGGGATTCTTCCTCAGGAAGTCACAGACCGACTGCCTCCACGCAGGGACACCACTGTGTACCAGCTGAGGCTGGCACTGTTTGGGGGGGCTCTCACTGTTTACACCCCACAGGAGATCTTGGAGCAAGTTCTCACAGAGGACAACGTTGTACCAGATTTTGGACTGTATAGGAGAGAAAGAGAGAAATGAAATAACAGCCCGGAATTATTAAATACTACAGAAGACACTGATCTCCCTGATCATCCACCATTTACAATGAAATGGTCAGGAGGATACCTACTTTATTGTAGTAATTATAGAAGTCAGAGACTGCTCTGAGAGTTTGATATGGGAGCTCTACGACAGAGTGGAAGTGTTCCTTAAGCCTGTCCAGGTCCAGTACCCAATCCTCCCTAGTTTGGGCATCACCGGGTGGCAAAGATTCAGCTAAAGTGTGGATCACATCTTCAGCACAGCGAACCAGCGCCTGAAATATTTGAAAGCACAAATGTAGCATATGACCAACGTGAAGAGTTCACATTTCAGACGACAAATCCAATACTTCATGTTCTTATATTAGTTAGAAATAAGACTGAATCTACCATTGCAGGTGTGTAGATAGATGCTTCAAATTGTGATGCCAATATCTCTGCCTTTATAGCATCTTTGGCAATCTCAATTCTGTAAGGCTGGAGTTTCTCTTTTTGAAGTCTGCTGATCTGTTCTGTTATCTGTAAGGAGAGGTTAATATACAAGTACATTTTCTCTTAAATAATCAGAACAAGGCAAAGGCAGGAGAAGTGAACTAATTAATATCCATTGACCCACCTGCTGTGCCTCCTCACGGAGCTGGAAGACCTGCAGCTGGAGGTGAGCCTTGGAAAAGGCCCGTTGCCACAGCAGCTCTATTTTTTCCACAGCTGCCGTTATCCTTTCAACAAAGAAAACAAAATACCTTCAATCCACTGAAAAGCATAATTGTAGCAATAGAGTCATGAACCTTCACATAGAGGTTTAAGAGAACTTAAGTCTCAAGATTTCAAACACTTCCAAATCATATCTACAATTAGGACACAAATGTGAAAGGAACAAATGCAAAACATATTCCTGAACGTAGTCAGTAGAAGAAAGCAGATAGCACTGATCTAATCTGTGTCATTGCTACAATACCTGCTGTAGTTCTGTAACATTTCAAAGGCGGTCTGTGTGAAGAGGGCCGTGCCAGCCATTGCTTGATAGCAGGGCTCATTCTCAGGGTAGCGCAGCTTCTCCACCACATACTCACAGTTCCTCAGCAGTTTATCCAGGCCCAGCTCCCTAAACAGCAGAGCAAGTCATGCCCAGATAAGAGTGAATACCTAGATCTCCTGTATATGTTCATAAGAAGGCAATGTTTTTTCAGACTCAAGACAGAGACCCTTTACCTCCTCAGATGCTGAAACGTAGCCTCGTTGGTGGAGCAGAAGTCTTTCAGGTCGTCAAAGCTAGAGGGCACAATCTGTCTGGAGAGACTTTGCAAGGTGGAAATGCAGGAAGGGAGTCTTTGTACAACTGAAAGGAACTCCTGGACGAAGGCATCAATCTCCTGCAATATCAAAAGCCCAATGAGAATGTTAGAGGAGAGTAGGAAGCAAAGGCTGAACAATGATTACAATGTTCACAGAAAAATACGCTACAAAGGCTATGCCTGTAGAAGTAAGATCACAAACCAAATCATGCAACAGAAATATAGGCTACACCCTGTAAAACCAATAAGGGTTTGCAAACATACTCAGTCTAAAAGAGAACATTGTTACAGCACGTTAAGTATTCAAAAAAATCTTGCTCACAGGACAGATCACATGGATGAATGCCCATTCAAACATGACTGAATATGATCAACTGGCAAGAGGGGCTGCCTTTCACGTGCTAATGAGGTCAGCTGATTGCCTTCCACATTTGTGCAGGCTTCACCAAGGTAACCAACAATAGGACTGGGGCCGCATCACTGAAACTCATGAATGGATTCACAAATAAAAAATCTCCCCACTGATGTCACTGCACAGATTAATTAATCAATATTAGGATGTTTTGCAAGAGAAAGATTTAGGAGAGAGAGAGACTCATTGAGAGCAGTACAGTTCAGGGCATTTTAACCTTCAGATAAGTAGAAAATCAACAACTGTACTGTGGATAGTCTCAGCAAAGTCTCCTCCAATGAGGAGAAGACAATGCTGCCATGTGTTAAGCCTATTAGTGCAGTTATGACTGATCATAAGACCTCTGACAATCCACGCGCCAAGCTCACAGCAGCAAACAAGACTTCCCTTTTAAGCAGTGCTTGAGTTGAACAGGCATTGGTGCTGGTACTCAACAGCACTGTTTATATTTAGGTGCAGGAGCTAGCCTCCACCATAGTTTTGAGCTGATATCATATAAGAGGTGCATGAGCTCAAGCGGAAGAACATTTGAGCTCTTGTGAGCTTCTGCCCAAGTCGAGTCTTTTAAGAGGATCACACATTACACTCACTTGGCTTTATACTACAATTGCTCAGGATTTGAGGAAAGTCCAGTGTGTACTTGCAAAAAAAAAAGACGAATGACAGTGGTAGTCCATAGAGCATTCTTGGGATTCATACCAACAACACCGTGTTACAGAATAAATGCCTCTAAAAGTAGTACCTTCACAAATGTAACCCAACTTTGATGACAGTAAACAAGGTAGCCTCCTAAAGATGCAGTCAACTGGCTTCTATCGATGTAGTTGGAAAGTTCAAAGACTTCTTTCAGAAGAACTCTCTGTGGGTGAGAAGACCATTATGAAACGGACTTTACATGAAAAGTGTAATCTTAGTAAAATGTCAATGAGTAAGTTATTGTACCTTAAAGGGAGCAACATAAGACTTGGATGGCATCAGCAGTTTTAACAATAATTTGAGGACATCCTTCTTGTTTGGTTGAACCATGTACACAGTATGAACAGTCCTCCTATGCCGCTAGGTGAGTACAGAAATTAAAAAATGTTAATATTTGCATCAATGTGATACAAATTAATTAAACAAGTCAAAGTTAAGCCACATTTAAACATTTCATTGGCACTTCATTCCCCCATGTTGTGGCTCAATAAATCAGTACCAAAACAAGGGCTGCTTCACTGCACCAAATTTACATTGTATATCATCAATGTTTACAGATAGTCAACCTCAACCTTCTATTTGACTTGATCGAAAGGCTTACACCCCCCAAAAGAGACACTAAAAAACTTAAAAGTAAAAAAAACAAACAAAAAAACATACCCAATTGAACTTGGATAATGCAATTCCACTAGGATTTCTCTACTAAATAACTGAAAGCATATGATCCTGCATGCATGTGATCCACCTCCCCTCCCTCAGATTCAGTGCTTTAGACTCGAGTCAAAAAGATTTCCACTATGACCAGTGACGCAGTTTGTATTGTGGCCCAAAGATCAACCCCAGACAACAGCACTTTGAACTAGTACATAATGTGATTAGGACTGACAGGAATGAAAATCATGGATTAAGCAAGTGTGCAGGATCTTTTTGCAACTTTTGAGTAAGTGTAACAGATCTTTTAAACAGAATGCAAAGTAACAAACTTTAGATTCTTATACTGTTCAAACCTCAGGACAATAGTCGATTTCATAATCATGTAAAAGTGAATTGGTGCAGAATTCATATCAGAAATAAACTGATAAAGTGTTCTGTTGCTGTTTTGCAGTGATAAAGCCAACAGATACCTCAAGGAGAAGTAGTGTTTCAGCGATGAACCTTGTAGCAGTGAGAGAGGCTTGCCTCAAATCAGCCACAACTGCAACCAGGCTCTCCTTCTCCTGTTTTTGACTATTGATAGCAAAATAATATTAGAGCACTTAACACAAAACATTGCAATTGTCTTAAACTCGTTTCAGAAGTGTTACATACTTGTTCAAACAAATAAAGTAGTTTATGAAATAAACCACATCTTCTTTGCTTAGATCTGAAGTTAGTTTGCCATGAGCATCCACAGGAAATATCACCAAAGGACATCCATACTGATCAAAGGCACCTGTTGAGAGAATAGCCTACTAGTGACTTAACCACATTTTACATATGTTAAATCTATAAACATGTGAATTGTGTATGTAGGCCTACCAGGGAATACTACTGCTCCAGAGTTTAACACACGATCTGCAGGCAACGGCCGAGAGTGAGAGGACCCTTGGGATTCTGAAAGGATTTTGTGGGAAACGAATATTTACATTAAAAACATGCTTGAGAACAACTTGAAATTCCCTCCCCCATTGGAGAGATCAGTCCGGGAAACTCCTACATTTCCTCATCCACCTCATCAAGTGAATTACATTAATAGTGTCGTGGATTTCTCATTATTCTTCAAAAAACATGCGCTTAGAAAATGTAAAAGCTCATGAGAAAGAATGTAACGCTGGAAAGGGTTCTTTTTTTGTAAGATTGTAACAACACTGCACTTGACTCGATTCTACCTGTTGCGTGGCGGCTCATCCTGGGTTTTCACCGCTCTATCCAAACATTGTTTTCATTGCCATTTTCCGTCGGGATACAACAAAGTTCGGAAGCAATCCTCTCGTGTTTTCCAACCGAATCTATCTTAAAGACTGCGCCTTATTTCGCTTTAAGTTAGAAACGAGTCGTGGGATACAGCGGCACTTCGTTCCGCCATGTTAGATCCTTTCCGACGCGGATCATACGGCTGAGCAGTCCCATTGAGTGAGCGTGGGGACCTAATTTATAACTTGAAAATTGGAGAGGGCGGGGAAAACATACTGAAACGTGACAGACATGGGTGAACGCCTACCTGATAATGGTTTCATATGATTTTTTAAGAACTTGCGTGACCAGGCTATGAAATTAAAACAGTGTTAAACTAATAATATTACGGAGTGAATGGCTTTTAAATAAAATGCCTGGCTTTGTGTATATCCTATGCCATAACCAAAAACTCGACTGCAAATGTTCATAAATTTATTCTAACACTTTAAGATTATTCAGCCAAAACATGTAAACATTAAAATAAAAGTAAATTCATAAAACGAGGTTCAGTTTCATGCAGTTAGGCCTACATAGGTCGATTTATTAACAAGTAGATTGAAGAGTTGGTGGTAGGCTTCTATTCACTCACACCCTGTCAATTTTCTTTGAAGGGAGTATAAAGTCAGCTTGATCAGGCTTTAATTCTTTGAACTGCAGATTGATGAAATCCTGGAACGCTGCTCTGGTCTCCTCCAGGTTATCCACAAACACCTGCTTAGCAACTATTGCAGTGCGCAGATCCCTGGTCGTCTTGTCCAGGAGGGCCTCCAACTGTTGTGCAGATTCCTTCAGGGTAGTCAGCTCTGCCTTGTTCTTCCTCTCCACCTGATTAAGATTCTGTTCAGCAATCTCGAGCTCATCTCTTCTGGCTCTCTCAATGTTGCCAGCTATGCTGGATCTCATCACTACCCTCACCTCCTCCAGAATTTCATTTTTATTTTTACTGGCAATGACCTTGGCATGCTCTGGTTGCAGCATGAAGTCCCTTGAGAAACCATCAAAAGAGGAGGATCATACATTACAGTACTATGCCAGTGGGATGATTTTTAAATAGACACATGATCCCAACTAACCACTGACCTCTCAAGTATTGTGGCAGCACACACAGTTGTTTCTTTCTCCTTTCGTCTAGCTAACACAACACTCCTAGCATGCTGCTGGGCAATCTTCTCAATGACCCTATGGATCTCGAGACGCCCTTTCCTCATTTCGCTTGCGCAGTTTCTCAATGTCAGACATGATCTGCCTCTTTATTTTCATGTCATATTCAACCAAGGTTTCCTGGAGATTCAGAACATTGAGATATCAAACATAACAAGAAAGAAGCAAAAATAACGTTCCATTGCTTAATAATGTCATGTTCAAAGTATAATCAGAAATATTCTTAACACAGAATTCGCCCCCACAAAAATTAAAGGACCATGACAATTACTATAGGCTAGTAGGCCTATTTATAGAAAAAATATATAGGCCTACTATTTGTTTGTACAAATCTTATAGCCTACCTGCAAATACGCGTTTGCATTCTCAACTTTCTTCCTCAAAATCTCTCTTTCCATTTTTGGCCCACTGAAGTGTCTTTAACACAATTTCCAGATCAGCCTAAAAATAATACATATCAATGCATACTGATGTGGGCTACTGTTGCATTCAAAATGATTGTCATTTACAAAATCATCAATTACCTTCGCCCATGCCCCATCAATGGCAGCTTTATAACACTAATCTTTCTCCTTCTGAAATTCTGTGATGTAATACTGGTGTACGCTTTCCCCTATATCTGAAATTCAGTTACTCAAATAACGGTTGTAGCATTGCAGTTTTATCATCACACTAATTTTAGCAACATTTTTTAAGTGCTGTGGATATTTGACTTTTAAAAATATATTTAATTACTTTTTTAGTATTTATAGAGATTATGTAGCCTATATTCTTTATTCATTCTATACTGCACACATAGCCTATCTATCTATCTATCTATCTATCTATCTATCTATCTATCTATCTCTAGCCTATCTATCTGTGATAAATAAATCTGACATGACATATCAATAATGTTGGAGTGCGTTCTAAACTGTTTCAGCGTTATCATCGTGGCCCCATACAAATCTTTTAGAGAGTGCAACGTTGGTTCTCGTTTTCTTGCGGTGCGTCTATCACATCCTGTTGGCACAGTGGAGGGATGGTGTGATAATTGGTTGGGTCCCACCTTAGGCTTCCCATGGCCTTGGGATCGGTCCATTTCAGCGGTCACAGCAAATAGAGTGGCATATCTTGCCGTCTAGAATCAAGCAGAACTGATAGTGGAAACAATACGCTTGATTCCTTTCATAATAAATTCGACATTATGCTAGCAAAAATAGTCCTTTGTGATGTAGTTTAGAACGCCACAGGCCCTTGACGCGTGTTTCCCCCCACAAGCAGCAGCTGGAGAAACAAAATCAGCAAATATCTATTTTGACGCGTTTTAATCATCACTAAGTTCAGCCTACAGTAAATTAATCTTCAAAAAGTAATGCCAGCGATCAGTCCCATTTAGATGTCTTTCTCCTCATGGATCTATCTCCTTCACTGTCAATTGCTTCATACAACTGTTGGTCGTTGTCTTTCATTGCGTGCAGGTAGCCCAGATAGCCCACGCACAAGGTGATTGTTACGAGCCCAAAAGCCATCACAGGTTTATTCTGAAAAACACAAGACAAATGTTCATGAAACGGTAGACTATATACAGCACAACGTTGTCCAATTAACGCTACAGCCCAGTTTTGTGTATATGTAAGCTTTGTTTGGCTAGTTAGGCCGTACCGGTTTTATGAATAGTTCGGGGTTTACTGCTCGAAAAAGCGTGGTTGTCTTCGCCCCTCTCAAACCAGGGGTCCTGTAACCTTGTTCTTTAGGAGTCTCCTTACCACTTCCGGACTCCGGAGATGACATTGTTCTCGACAAGCCTGTCCTCTTAAACTTTTAAGGGTAACAAATAACAAATCCTCACAACAATGAATATAACATTAAAACGGGGTAGAAAACATGCTTGTGTGAAAGTCAAAACAAACAACAAATGTAAAGAGTGGCACATAAAAAAACCTCGCAGCATACATTTAAATATGACAGCGCCACCACATGGTTGGAGGATATCCAATGCCATATGAGTATAACATATCCACTTGAGAATAACATTGTGACAATTATTTTACAAGTTTTTCAGTTCAGCTATTTTAAACAGGAGACAAGGAGTGAAACATAAACGTGTCTTGTTTAGTGCAGCAGTGACTGAAATAAGGTGAATCCGTCAAGCAAGGGAAGAAGTAGACATGCATTATTAATTGGCTGGGCTATATAATACCTGCTCATACAACTTGCATGGCATTGCATCTCATTATGTATTCGGAGAGACTATAATACAATTCCCACGATCATGTATGCAAACCTCTAGGACTTTTGATTGTTTCAACAAATTTGCGTTCATTTGTTTAGTGTGACCACAATGATAGCCTAGCCTATAGTATGTAGTATAGGCTATAACAGTATTTTCTATAGGCCTTTATATGGTAGGCTGCATCTCGATCTGACATTTACCTACATTATTTTCTGCAGGCTAAGCCAACGGTCTCTGTCTTTCGTTTGTTTAGTGCGTAGACCTCCCTCTCGTTTGTTTAGTGCATAGACTTCTATCCAAATAACCTGCCTCCCTGGATACAAAAGGTGCGGCATGCTCTCTACACCTCAGGCTTATGCTGTCGACTATCAGGTGTGCTTCCATGTCGACGCAACACGAAAAAGAAATATCAACTTACTCGCCACTTAAACGAGATAAGAAAAGAGCAATCTACAGTTGGTGAGTTTGTCTTTGTCTGAACTTTTTTGTTGACTAGGCTGTAAATGTATAGTCTGTAGGGCCCATAGGCTACTTAAGAGCGGAGATGCAGCAATCACCCAATGAGATGCGCATCAGTTTGATGTTCAAGACTTAATAAAAAAAAAAGAAAAAGAATACACCTCTTAGAAGGAAAGATAGATATAGTCCAGTACATCATTTAATTACTAAGTTCAAAACAAATGGTCACGGCTCTTAATTAAATGTAGGCTATTTCTCACAAGATTACTTTTTTAAAAGGACATATAACCTAGAACCACCTATCAGGAGAGCCCACTGTAACTTGAGTGGATTCATAGAGGCCTACTTTCAACACCATGCTATCATTTTAGTGCATTTTGAATTGGATCGTCTGCTTGTGACCTAGATCTATTTGCATTGTAGAAAGAATGACCAAAACAACACAACGTTAAATGTGTCAATATCAGATTGGCTTAGCTGTTCTCCTTCATTCACAGGTTCTAGCAATCAAAGAAATATGAACTGGGGTTTCTTGGAAAACGTCCTGAGTGGGGTGAACAAGTACTCCACAGTCATTGGACGCATTTGGCTCTCCATCCTTTTCCTATTCCGCATATTGGTGTATGTGGCAGCAGCTGAACAGGTGTGGAAGGACGAATACAAAGACTTTGTCTGCAACACTCGGCAACCCGGCTGTGAGAATGTGTGCTTCGACCATTTCTTCCCCATCTCCCAGATACGCCTCTGGGCTCTTCAGCTCATCATGGTGTCTACTCCTTCTCTTCTGGTGGCTCTACATGTCGCCTACCGTGATTACAGGGAGAGCAAATATAAGCGGAAACTATACGAGGACAAAGGCAGGATTGACGGTGGCCTGCTGTGCACCTACATTGTCAGTATCATCTTCAAAACTGCCTTCGAGGTGGGGTCCCTCCTGGCCTTCTATTTCTTATACAGTGGCTTTGATGTTCCCCGAC
Organism: Borostomias antarcticus; assembly: GCF_949987555.1. NCBI lineage: Eukaryota > Metazoa > Chordata > Actinopteri > Stomiiformes > Stomiidae > Borostomias > Borostomias antarcticus. Next base: position 24,223,172 of record NC_140239.1, on the reverse strand, counting down.
TACTTCGCTGCACCTTGGACCCTTGCCCTAACACTGTGGACTGCTACATCTCCAAAGCCACCGAGAAGAAGGTCTTCCTCTATATCATGGGTTGCACATCCATATTGTGTATAGTGCTGAATATATCGGAGATGCTGTACATTATATGGAAACAGCGCTGGAAACGTTTCAGCAAGCGGTACATTCTTGTTGATGCCAATTGTCATCACCATGAATGCCATCCAAATTCCATTAAAAACGCAGCAGCACTCCAAACCTCACAAAACAAATATATAACTCAATATCCGCAACAGGCACCCCCAACAGGTACTTAAAATTGCTTTACTACACTATGTAATATTGTAGCAATCGTGGCCTATCCACCTGTCCAAGAGAGATCTCTATATTGAGGCGACTTAATGTGTTGTGAAATGCACTGATCTTTTTTTATGCACTTCAACTAATCTAAATGTATTTGAGTCCCAGCAGTTATTCCTATGTAACAATAGCTTATTGCCTCACATGTAATGTTTTGTTCGTGTATGTTTTATGTTTTCTTACATTTTATCCCAAATCAACCCCCCCCCCCCCCCGCCCATTTCCCTCAAGCATCTTCTATGGGTAGAGCCATTTCTCATAAAGTAAATCCCAATGACTGAATGTAATAAATCATAGACACAAAAAGCTGTATAATAAAAGTTTTTTTTATTTTATTATCTCAATTAACCTATTACTGCTGGTGGTGGCAGAAGGTGATTCAGAAAAAACAGTATTTACACACATTTGTCTAATTTACAAGGCATGTTTAACAAGATCAATCACAAATTATACACAACAGCACATTCTATTTATTTGAGGGACTCCTTTTTAAAACCATGTCCCATGGGGATATTTAACACAACATGACCTGATGCCATGTTCTTATCTCAATTTCAAATTCCGGTTGAAAAGGCAAAGTGTGCTGGGAAGCAAATACAAACATGCTTAATTCATTAATTTATCCCAGCCCTTCACACGTGAACTATAAAAAGACAACTGTTCTTTACAGGGTTAAGGTTCAGTTGATATTAGGTTTATGATTTTACAATAAAATAAAACCATATATTTAACTGAATAACTGGATTTAGGTTTTGCAATGATAAAAAGAAAATCAATCTGCAGCAAACCGTTCTAATCCTGAGTTACCATGTTCAAAAACATTCAACCAGTCACTTAAAGGTATAATATGTTATATGTGGATTAAAAAAAAATACATCCATAGGGCTTTACGAAGGCTGCAGAGTAAAAGTATTGCTTTTCCATAAAAAATTATATTTTGTCTGAAATTATTACATTATGAAATTTTGACGACAATGACAGTTGATATCATACCAGCCAATAGTAGCCTATTACAGCATTGGTACTGCGCGCTGGGTTGCCAGGTACTATTCTAACTTTACCACTGCGAGATTAGCACTAGCCAGCTAACGTTATACTTCCATGAATTAGCAGCATTATAGATGTTGGTTGAAATCAAGTGTGTGTGCGACTATAAAACGGCAGCTTTTCTGTCCACTTCCGCTAACTCTTTTCAGCTAAACGTTTGGTAAAATGGCAGAGTTTCGTCATCCTACTTCTCCGCCTGAGCCCCGGCGAACCATGCGATACGAATCTCAAAAGCTCAGTGACCTAAGAAGGGGCAAAACTCTGATAAATATCGGGCCAGCCTTTGCTCGTTGGATGGAGTTTCATGGGATAAAGTTGCATGGTGACATGGCTACTTTTCTACTAGACCGGTAAGCTAGCTAACTAGCTATCGTTAGCTCACGTGAGCTTGCTAACTTAGCTAGCTAACATTATCTTTCTTGGAATCTGCATAGCCAGACCTAACGTTATCTCCACACTACAGCATCTAATGTAACTTATTACATGGCACTCTGAAATACTTGATTGTGATTACTTGAACCGATCTGCAGTTTGTAACGAACCTGGCAACCAATACGTGGTGTTGTTGCAGTTCTTATCTTTAGACACTAGATAGGGGAAATAATCCACATATAACACATCATACCTTTAATACTAATGTTACCTATTTTTCTAATATCACTGTGGGCCGCATTTCCTGAAGCTGCTTCAGTAGTAGATCAGCGACATCAGAATAAGCTCCATCTACTATGATTTTCACATTGTTGAGTGATGTCAGCTGTTGGGGGTTCCTGAACTGAACACAGGAATCTTTTGAGTGAAAATATGCATTAGATTTCTTGCACAACACTGTTGCAGCTCTTAGTTGAATCTTCCTCTTCAGGGAGTGTTCAGAATGTTCCGACTCCTCCAAGAACTTCAAAAACGACATTTCAAATCCCATGGGCTTAAAGGAGGCCAAGTCATCCTGGGCCAGGGCTGTGCTAGAAGAGGAGTCTGAGCCGTTATCTCCATGGTACATTATGTTGCTCCTTGTTGATCGTGACACTCTTTTTCGCTTGACCATTTTGTCAAGATGTAATTTTCGCTGGCAACCTCTTTTGCGTCTCATCACCACAGAGCCATCAGATATGGCCTCAGAACTGTCATCATTTGAGGGTTTGCTGTCAAACAATTCAGGGTTGTCAGTTGTCACCCTCTTCCGTAGAACAGGTTTTGAGTATTCATATTCACTTCCGTCTAGGCCGGTGTCTGCCGTTTCTTCACTCTCTGACAGCTCTGAAGAGTTGTCTGACTTTGAGTCATCACTCCTAACTGAGCGGTATCTTTGTCTTGAGGACTTCTTGCAGAATATGAAGTGGCTTCTCTGCTGTTCTAGATACCGATCTGATAGACCATGCCCCATGTAGTGCTTCATAATGCTCCGCTCCGAATTCATGACAGTCTCACATCCCTTTATCATGCAAGGGTACTGCAAAGTGTATTTCTTTATGCACAATGCAGACGCTTCATCCTTGGTTTTCAAGGAGGGCTTTCCATATTTAGTCCAATGATTGCTTTTTGACTTGTCAGTTTTCTTTTTGTCACAACCTTTCTGAACAATCTTTTTGTTGGTCTCTATGTTTTCTTTTCCATCACTCGATTTGGAAATTTTCATACACTCTTCATTGTTTTGTTGATTCATCAGTTGAAGTTTGTAGGTGTCGTGATGCTTTTTCATAGTATGTCTGAGCAGGTTTGATCTGGTAGCATAGGTACGGTCACAGCCATCAACATCACACTGAAACATCCCATCCACAGGTTCGACTTTTGATATTGTTCCCTTTTCATGCTCCTCTTTGACATGCCCAATGTACTTCCAGAAAGCAGTGAAGGATGCTGCACACCCATGTTGATCACATTGGAACCTGCCAAGATTGATGCTGGACATTAGGGAACCTGCCTTATCCAGGCTGAATTTGTGAAGCTGGAGGTAATGCTGCAACAGACTTGGAACATCTTGGAATACTCTTGAACAGTCTTTCACTTGACACCTAAGTTCAGTGACTTGGATGACCTCACCCTCTGGCTGTTCTAGTGATGATGACGACTCCTCTGGGTCATTTGTTTCATCCTGCCCCTCATTCTGGTCATTTTCATTGCTTACTTCAAATGTGGACAAAGTAGACTGATGGACTGCTCTGTAATGGAGGATCAAGTTATGTTGAATAGTGAAGGCTGCTACACATCCTTGATGAACACAGCGATATGGCCTGTATGGGCTGAAAGCATCATTTGAATCTGGCTTCTTTTCTTTCATCTTCTTGGGAATTTCCACTTTAGGCTTCACCATTTTCTGCCTGTTGGGTAGTTTTTCTAATGGTGGAGAAATGGTAGTCTGAAGGGCATCTGATGGAGTCTTTGACACTGAAGTGGTCCTTGCTGGCAAATGGACTCCAGTCTGTTGACTAGGTAAGTACCGAGTTGGTACTGTGGACAGTGGCAAATGCTGTCCAGGACCTGAAAATAAGGACTGTGGAGTCATTTCTGAGCTCTGAGGATTAATTTGGTATCCAGACACGGTTGGCACTGGTGCCAGCTGCTGATTGTGATTGGGGATCCTTTCCACTGGCTCTATTCCTGTGGAAAGATGATTATCACACAATCTCTGGTCAGCTGTGCCAGCAGAAGTAGACTGTTCAAAAGGCTGTGATGTACATTCTTGATTCATCATATCTTGGAGTGAATATTGATGAGTAATATTCTCTGTCAATGGATGAGGACCATTTGTATAATTGATGGTCGGAGCAGTCATAGCAGAGGCTGCACCTCCACTTTGTTGGTCCTGGTTATTACTATAAAATGCAGTTGTGTTGCGCTTTGGGTTCAGTTTTGAAACTTCCTCAGGTGAAAGTCTGTGAGCTGTCTGACAGTGTGCCCTCAGGTTTGAATTACGGGTAAATGTCTTACTACACATTTGGCAGCTGAATGGGGCAAATTTCTCATGGTTTTTCTTCATTGAATTAATCATCTCATCAGTGTAATTGTGAGCTTTAGTAAGGTGTTTCAAAACTGCATCTTTTGTCATGGCCCTGTAAGTACAGTTGTCCTGTTCACAAGCAAATGGCTTCAGGAAGCCATCAGAGGCCTGTGAAACTTTCTCTCTTGAAACATTAGACCCAAAAGACTCATTCCCATGGGACGTGTCATTGCCAACTGGTTTTATAGCTAAACTTGGTTGAGGGTTATCGCTGACCTCCCTGTCCAGGTCCAGCTTCTCCAAAGCAGTCTGAATTTCTATCATCCAATGCTGGTTTGCAGATGACTGAGAAGGACCTAGATCAACGTCATTTTCCAAAATACTAGTAGGGGCCGGTGTATCACAGTGTTTGGAAGAAGGCTCTCTAAAATTAGTGAAACTCCCTGGGTTTGGTGCTCCAATTTGGCCAAGAGGCACAGGGGGGTTTCCTTTATTAATGTCATGGACCAGCCCCACAGTAGTAGCCTCAGTTTTCTTTAAAGGCTTGTGGCTTTGTTGGGCCCCAGAATGTTGTACAAGATTGACTGTTGGATTTAATGACATGGGATTCTTTGAGCTGGCATTTGTTTCAGCGCTGGTTGAATGAGCTGAGCTGTATCTTCTTTGATAGTCTCCAGCTAAAATCTGTTCCCGCAGCTTTTTCTTGACATCCTGTTCAATGTTTTTTCTCTGTGTCTCAGCTGGTTTGATACCTGTTGTTGGACTACGCTGAGGGTCTGGCGACATGATCTGGGTCATTGGGTTGGACATGAGATTCTGTGCCAAATCGGCCATCGCAGCCAGAAGCCCATCATCAGCCTGCCCCCCTGAATTGGAGCTCATCTTCTCTTCTTTTATCTTTGTGATTATTTCAGTTCTGGCTAAACGATTAACATGGTCTGAGGGAAGACTGTTAGGAGAAGCAGTAGGGATCTTCTCAGAGAGAATCTGAGAGAGGAGTGGATCAGAGAAATCACCACTGCCAAACAAAGTGTCACATGACTGAAGATATGGATCTCTATACGAATCATTTTCTGTCTTCACTTTTAAATTTCCAGTGTGCTGTATGACAGAGCTTTCTGCTGCACGTTCAGTACCTCCATAGGGCCCACAAGAATTCTGGAATGGTGGTTGGGGAATGGCCAGGTTGTCAAACAGATCAGGAATGTTTGAATGATCCATAATTTGCTTCAGAATTTCATCATTTTGTTCACCATCAATTCCATAGGCTGACAAATTGGCTTGAGGATAACTGACATTAGGCAAACATTTTGAATCTGGTGGATTTTTTGTCACTGGCTGACTGGGCTCGTCTTGATAAACTGTAGACGAATTATAAAGTCCAGATGGTGAAGGCTGAGGATTATTGATAGATTGTTCTGAATTGAGAAGATCAAGGAAGGATGTAGGCAGGTCAGAGGTCAGGTCTGTATCATCAAAGGATTTGCAGTGTGATCGTTTTGACAAATGGCCTCCCAGTGATTTAGGACTCTGAAATTCTCTGAAACAACGAGAGCAAATGTATTTTCCATCTTTAATAATGGCAGGCCACTTTGTTCTTTTGTTTCTCTTCACACTTTTGGAGTTTTCAGCAGAATTGATTATGCCATCCTTACTTGCAGGTGCGAGTTGTAATTTTTTCTTGTGATTCAGCATTTCGCTCGCTCTTTGCGGTGCAATGAAATTGGAGCTGGATTTACTTTTTGTCTGTGATGTATAAATACGTGCAGAACACCCCAACTGATTAGACAGACTCGGACCCTTGAGACTCTTCATGTAAGAGGGCAATATGGGCTGCTGGCCATTATCCACAGATGAGGGTTTGATTGGTGGTACTCCTGTAGTAGATCCAAGCATATGACAGGATGGACGTCCATGGTTCACTGTTCCACTGTTTGCATCCATTTGTGGCATATGAATCCCTTGCACGTTTGAGGGATATCCCTGGGAAGGGCAACTGTTTTGTGTGTGGTTGTTTCCAGGCGTCGGATGCCATGGTGAAGATGATCCAACATTTGCCTGCATTGGTGCAAATTGATTTGGAGTGTTTCCTAACTGAGAGTGTACAATGGGGTCCAATATATTCTCCATTTGGTTGGAAAGAGCATGACTTTGAATAGATGACGAATGAGAGGAATAAGAGGGGTGGCTTGAGTTTGGAACAATGTTTAGGTGAGAGTGTGACTGGATTACATTTTGCCTCATAAGTCCAGGGACTGGGACTCCATTGACCTGTTGGTTTTGTAGTGCAGCTACAGTGTTTACAACCAAGGGCATACTCAGACAGGGGGCTTTGGAAACCTTATTTCGTTTTGAAAGTTTCCATTGCGCATAAAACTCTGGATGAATGGCTTTCATGTGCTTGGTAACGCTTCTGTAGTTGCTGTAGTTGCGCGTGCATGTTTCAAACGCACAGTTATGTCTCTGTTTCTCACCAGTGGTTGGGGTAGTAGAGCTGGGGCATGGAAACTGTGTCATTGTGTTCCCAGTGGGTGGCAGAGGGGCCACCGCTAGAGCAAGCGTTTGAGACATTGCCGATGGTGTGTAATGGGGGGTCGGACCCACTTTGCTAACACACATGTCCTGATGCTGTCCTGGTAATGACATTCCGCAGTCAGAATTGTATTTCCTGGACCCATCATTTCCATCTTGTGGAAATGTTGGCGCCTGGCTCTGCAGAACATTTGGTTGGAGGACATGTTGCATATTTTGACTAGTACCTTGGTAAGGAGGTAATTGGGGATATTGTTGTGCAGGTCTCATATAGTCAAAGGAAGGAGCTCCTGAACTTTCTAGATGTGAAAGTTGACTGGGGTCAGATATGTGCGCATTCATAGTAGACTGGATCACAGAATTATTTGAACATGGCACCTGTTGAGATAGGTACAGATTTTCATCAGGTGGCTCACTTTTGACTACACATTGTTCAGAGTTCTGTACGGGTCCATGGGACTTCAACATGCTCTCAATCGAGGGGCTCATCCCAACCCTGTCTAGTTCAAGAGAAGCCTCATGGATAGAGCTCAAAACATTTTCCTCACAGACCTCCTCTGGGAGGGCAGCCTGGTCAGAGAGCATGCGCTCCACCAATGAGTGAAGAGGGTCAGGGTTTTGTGGACTCTGGATCTCTGAAGCTGGGCATTCCTCCTCCTCTTTTGTGACATGTTCCTCCTGGTGTGAATCCAACTGAGCCTGAGAGTGGAACACTTTACCACAGTCATGGACTTTACAGGTGAACATATTGTAATGCTGTGCTTCATGGTCGTAGAGCTTGTAGGCTTCATTGAAAATCTTCCCACAGCTTGGAAACATGCATCTGGCCTTAAATGTGACATGCTCTTTCCTGTGGACAAGCAGTTCGGTGTTGGATAGGAAGCTGGCCTTGCAATTCAGCTGAATGCAGATGTAAGGCCTTATTCCACAATGCACTTGCAAATGATCATTAAGGTGGGTGACATTGACAAACTGACGACGGCAGTACTGACAGATCACCTTTCTGCTCTGCATCTCCAGGAAGCGCTTTGCTTCATCATTATCCCCATGTGCTTTGACGTGAGCAAGAAGATTCTTTAAGAACTTGAATCCTTTTCTGCAATTTGCAACAGGACAAGTGTTTTCCGCAATGTTTTCCGTCTTAAACTCAGAGACGTGAACCTGAACCGTTTCTGGCAACTCCCCATTTTGTTCCTGTGAATCACCATTTTCTTTACAAAGTTGATTCTCTGTCTTAGCCTTTAAAGCTGCAATAACAGGAGCTGCTGTTTTTGGATTAGCCAATTTCTTACTCGTTTTCATTGCAGCTAGCCTTTCCTTACACGAAAGCTTGACATGTGATGCTACATGTGGTACCAATGTGTCTTTTGATTTGAAGGTCTCTGTGCATATTGGACAGCTATATACTCCATCTTTATAATGAGTTTGTGCATGACGTACAATCCTGTGGCCAAGAAACTCCTTGTCACACAAAACACAATACTGCATATATGCCTGCCAATTTCTAAACCTGGCCGATATGAAACCTTTCTCTCTCAGTTTCTTTACTTCTCTGTTTTTCTGTCTCTTATCCATTATTTCCTTCAGTTCATTTGTTGCGTCCACAAAGCAGTCAGTGACATCTCTAAATTCATCCTGGCCCTTGGCTGCGTCCTCGTCCTCCTCAGGGGCCTCTGGGCTCTCACTGTCATTCAGCAAGTCAATAGATGACACAATAGAGGCCTCCTCGCCCATGAGTGCCAGACAGTGGCGTTTCAGTGTCTTCCAGTCCCAGAACTCTGGGTCAAAAGGCCACTGGGTCTTGAACACTAGCAAGATCTCACAGCGTAGAGAGTTTGGTATGGGCAGATTTTCCTCCTCTAGCTTCTGGTCAGGTTCATTGTAGAGTGTCTCCACAGCATAGTAGGAGTCCACCGTGGGCTCCAGGAGGAACTCTGTCAACTGGCAGGCCCGTTTGACCTCCAAGTCGGTGGGTAGCAGACAGGAGATGGTCTTACAGATTGTGGCCTTGGAGTTTCCATCACATGACTTCAACTGTATAGCTCGTATGCACATCTCAATGCACACTGGCAGCCCTACCTTTTCCATCTGTAAACAAAGAAAATCAGGAGGATATTGACAGTAAATGTCAAAGATGTTGAATGCAGTCAATCCATTATACTGTACAGATCATACAATTATTGTCAATGATGTTAATTTACCTCTGATTGAATGACCTTGATCAGGAAGAGAATGTGGAAAACTGTTTTGGACAGCAATGACATCTGACGACATCTATCCAAGAAGGTCTGTTCCGATTCTTCCACGCGCTTCAGCAGTTTGCTCCAAAACAGGGTGAGCTCCCTGGAGATGAAAGAGGAAGACACTGTCATGTTTCCTTCTTATTGTAGAACAAACAAGGCATGCTTTATTTGTTGCTATCAAGAGAAAGTTAGAATGGTTATAATCATATAATTATTAACAATTCACACTGTCACACAGAACCATGTAAGCTTTAATAATAATTATAATAATAATAAAACTTTGTGTATAGCAACTTTTATACAAATAAATGCAGCTCAAAGTACTTTACAACAGAGAGTGTGCATGCACAGAGTGCTTCACATAAGAATAGACAAAAAACTAAAAACAGGAAAATAAGATGGAAGATAAAACACAAAAGATAAAGATAAGAAATCAAGTCAAATACAGTATAAAAATGACAATTTAATAAAATGTACTGGAGATATACATTAAAAATGAAAGAAAAGTGCAGTAGCCTGCAAGTGCAAAAGGAGCTAGTTAAAAGCTTAAGTGAAGAAATACGTTTTTAGCTTTCTTTTAAAACTATTCAAAGAAATAGTTCCTCTTATATCTTACCAGGCACAATAACTGTCTGCTTGAAGTAGCTGATGGGTTAGGAAGGCTGAGCATAAGCTGAAGGCTCCCCTCTCATCCCCCTCTGATTCAAGGTTACAGATCATCTCCAGTGCATCACGGCAATCCACCTTGGACAGCTGTACACCCAGAACCAGAAGGTGTATTAGTCATGTCCCTTGTTCCTAATACAAGACTATCTCACTGAATAGTCTGCCGTCTTGTGGCAGAATGTCTCAACGCCATAAAACAGAAATCTGCAAACCACATAACTATTGTTATACCTATAGAATATTTTTACCTACCTCTTCCATTAACATGTCCTGTTCTGAGGTGGCACACAGGCAGACAAGGAGCATTTGCTTAAAATGTCCCTTTCCTTCAAATTCAGGATACTCAGCGCACACCTTGGCCAGCTGCACAGCCTTCCCCACCTGGTTCTCCTTGATGAGGTGCTTTACTCTCATCTCCAGTAGAAGGGGTCCCTCCAGTGCCAGAAACTCATGAACTGTAGGTCAAGCAGTCACAAGGACCGTCACAGAGAGCTCAAACATGTCTTTGTGGTATAAAATGCTGACTAAAACATACCGCAGTGGTTTCCTGACAAGGTTCAAATCCGCTTTTAAAGCAACGCTCACTTTTGTTTGTCTGTGGAGACTCATTGGAGAAAAGGCTGTGCAGGGTGCTGTTGGTCCAGACACCGGTACCCTGGGCCAGAGTAGACAGCAGGGACAGCTGTGGAATCCCATTCTCCTGTAGCTGGGAGTGGGATAACTGCACAAGGAGGAAATATACAAAGACAGCTGAGACCAGGGACATCAGAACCAACAGTTTAGAATGTTTTCAGCTGCCAAATGAAACAGAACAAGCATTCCTCTCCCCCAAGACATGGCTGTGACCATTACCTGGACAGATGACTTGAACTCATTCCACAAGGCATCTGGGACCTTCTCTGGCAGTGAGAGCAACAGCTCCACACAGCTCCTACAAAAGGCAATAGAAAACCAAACAGGAAAACCAAAGTTTATTTCATTGAGAGAACTTGTGAAACTGGACTAAACTGAACTTTATTCATGGGTTTCAAATGTAGTCCTAGACCTGCCATGTTGGGGACTAACACAGGTGTTTCAAATGAATGAATTAGTTCTACTGCATAGGATTCTATGCAGTAGAGCCAATCAGATAAATCGAAACACCTGTGTTGGTCCCCATTATGGCAGGTCTAGGACTACATTTGAAACCCATGAATAGAACTTAAAACATAAAAACACTGCAGTATAGAACATTCATGAATGTGTATGTACTTCAGCAACAAGTTAGAGTGAAGGCTAATATAACAAATATGTATTCATATTAATGAATGGAAAGTAAACTAGTTTTCCCATTCTTTGTGTATTCTCAATGTTATCTTAAGAGCAAGTTGAGCCAGCATAGAACACAACAATCAAAGGCATCCCCTCCATCATCAGTACTCACAGCGAGAGCCTTTCAAGTACGAGAGGGACATTTTCACACTGGGAGGAGAGGCAGGGGGAGGCTTGGGCATAGCTCAGAAGGGCTACTGTGTACACCTCCACCAAGGGTAGTGGGTCCTCCTCCACCCTCCAGCGGCTGGCATACTCCACCAGAGTCTGCAGAGGGAGAGAGCATGGAAAGGTACACTCAAACACAGTCTTTGGTCCTGATTATATGATCCGCATCGATTGTCATTCAGCAGGGATCTAAAATACTGTGGTTTACTGTGATATCAGGCGTTAATGTCCTCCAAGTATAGTATAGCTAATAATACACTACCTCAGACCAAATTGCAGCAATTATATTTCAATTTCTCAAGCTGGCTCATTCGGTTTAGACCACAAGACGAGTCATTTTCACTTTCAGTCAATATCATTTCATATAATATTTTGGGGGCCTTTCTTACCGGCATCCTGCAAAATGTGCATTTTTCCACCAACGCAGGGAAAAGCCCGCAAAGATGAGAACAGACAGTGTGAGATAGTGGATAGCAGAGCTAGACAGGCCTGGAGGGGAAAGCTTTCTACAGAGTATCACAAGACCAGCGTACACAAAGGCCTGGCAGCAAATCTACTGGGCAGCTCTCAGCCCTGCCTCCAATAGATTGATGAATATGGGAATGGTGGTGCAATGAAAAATAAATCTTTCTCATCTTCTAAGAATAAAAAAAATCCTAATTATTCCGCCCTGTATAGACAGAAAATTATGAAACGGCGCAGGTACTCATCCAGGCCCTGGTCATCTCCCGCCTGGAGTACTGCAACTCCCTCCTCGCTGGGGCACCGGTGTCAGCCATTAAACCTCTGGAACTTGTCCAGAAAGCTGCTGCTCGCCTGGTGTTCAACCACCCCAAATTCTCCCACACAACTTCCCTCCTCCGTTCCCTACACTGGCTCCCTGTAGCGGCTCGCATCCAGTTTAAAACTCAGCCCCCTCCTACCTCCAGGCAATGGTCAAACCCTACACCCCCTCCCGACCGCTACGCTCTGCTACCTCAGGGCGACTGGTTGCCCCGTCACTCCGAGGCTCCTGCGGTCGATCGACGCGGTCACGGCTCTTCTCTGTCCTGGCCCCGCAGTGGTGGAATGAACTGCCCACTGATGTCAGGACAGCAGAGTCGCTGCCCATCTTTCGTCGCAGGCTCAAAACTCATCTCTTCAAGAAGTACTACAACAATCCTCCCACCTAAGCACTTATTGTATTATATTATATTGCACTGTACTTTAGATTGTGATTCTTGCACTTTGCCTTCAGCACTAGATTATGCTCTTAGTCACTTGTTTTAGAAAGAAGATGCACTTGTGAGTTCTGGCAAGTAGTAGTACATTGGCTCTTCCTACGTTAAATGCAATTATTGTTAGTCGCTTTGGATAAAAGCGTCTGCTAAATGACTGTAATGTAATGTAAAAACCTAATGCCCAACAGTACAATAGAAGATAATTTCCCCGACATTACAGATTTGATTCGACTTAAGATATTGATAAAGCTATTTGTTGAATTATTCACTATATCCTCCTAGTACCTGGTCAAAAACAATCTAGGCTGTGCCAGTATTCCAGTAGACATGCATTACTGGCTGCATTCAGTCTTGGGTGGCTCGCAGACAAGAGCCTAGGCGTGGGAGAAAGCCTTGGTAGCCATGCAGGGTCATAGAGAGTTCAGTGTAGGAGAGCTCCCTCTTCTGCTCTTCAGGAGATACAGTAGGCCTATAAACTAGAACACGACCCAGTATGACCCAGAGAAGAAATTACAAGCTGAAAGAAAAATGCTGACATAAATAACAAGGAAGGCGTATGACTTCCACTCTACACCAACTAATCTTCATATTGCCTACTTGTAAACAAACTGGGTTGAGGAACAAAGTCCCCGAATGTTAATGAAAGAAACCTACGTTTTCCCTGTTTGATCATTAACATAACAATACAAAGTAATGAGAAATGCTTATCAGTAGTTGCTCACAATGCAAAGTCCATTGAGGGTTTTTCCATTTTGAGGACTCATGCCAGACCTCATTAGAGAGCCTTGCCAGACAGTTTACCTGCAGGCGGAGGAAGCAGGGAGGTGAACTGAGCCATGCACAAACAGCTCCATTAACGCAACAGTCAATCCCCAATGACAACACTAGGCATTATAGACTTATCTCCCTTTACTTCCTCCATCTGCTCATACTGCAGACTTTAACTGCAGACTGACAGAAGGAAAAAAAGACTGCAAATACTGAATATACTATTGAAGCTGATGCTATGGTTGACATGAAGGCAACGGCAAGTGTAGTACACACTAACATTTCCACATAGGATCACATTCACTTTACCACTCTTCTTCTCTCTCTCTTTGCAGGTGTGCAAGTCAGGAGCCTCCCTCAGAGCTTATGATGGCAGTTGAAAAACATGACACCAATTTACAATTGCTGGCAAGAAGTGCTATTTTTAGACACACAGACAGCTCTATAATCCATCAGATGTCCAGAGTAACATATCCCAGCTGCCAGACATGGCTGAGGTCAGAGGTTACACATTTCATTTCAATGGAAGCTGTTGCCTAGCCAGCTGTGAGTGGAGGCTGTACTGCTTGTCCTATAACTTAAACATACAGTGCTGCGCTGACCGATACTAGACTACTGTCGTAATAGAACTGTTTATATTTCTTTAATGCTTGATTCCTGAGAAAACTCCACAGTGCCATATCGTAAGCCTTATTATTAGGACCAACAAGATGCAGTGTGTGCAAGCAAAGCCGACGAGACCTAGTAACTGAAAAATGCAAGTCTGGACGAAACACCTCTGATGGTTGGGCTAAACCTCTCAAGAGAAGCCGTTTTGTCTTGTTACCTGTTTAGAGCAATGACGTGTTATCATGATACAGTGAATCAGAGGGACTTTTGCTCCCAATGACCATGAGAATAATATTCTCTGCTCCATACGAGTTCTGGGCCTAATTAGAGAGAAAGAGGAGGATGGCCCGGGCTCTGCCAGTCTAAGGAGATAAACACATTCGGGGCATGCATATTCATCAGGCTCCACGCAGCATGGGGCAGTGGTGCGGCTCAAATGTCTCACCTCAACAGACAGCAGTCACACAGCAGCATCTCGGAAACAGTTGGCTGGTATCACTCTACTGCATGGTTACAAATGCAGTCTAAGCTAGTAAGCCAGGAAAAACGGTGGAGTTCTCAGTGTGTCTAGGAGGAACCTAGCTAGGACTCCAGGGAATAGATTTCTTTCATACATCACTCCCTGACATCCACACTAGCAAACAGCAATAGGATAGCAAACAATTTGCTCCAGCAGCAAGGGAAAACACAAAACAATTTGTCTGAAAAAGAGCATTGCACTGTCTCAAACATTTCCAAAAGAGACTGTTTGGCTATTTCAAATGTTCTGTGGCTTCAAATAAGACACTGGTTTAGAAGGATGAAAAGAGTCGACACAGTGTTGCTCATCTGTCCTCCTGCACAGCACAGACAAGGACAGTCATTGCCTCTGGTCACAAATTTCACACATGCTTTATATTCCACCACTACGATGGCTAAGGCTGAGAGACTAATCCCCAAAGATGTTTCAAAGAGGGGGAAAAAACAGTAACAATAAAATACAATAAATAAATATATCCAGGGATGCCACATAGTGGATGCTCATTGCTCCCCCAATGATAGAGCACACATGACCCTGCCTTCCTAAATAGGAAGTCTCCATTCCCTATCAAGTACCCATACTTATTGTGCAGAGGAGGGGATCATAACGTTTCTGAACAATGCAAATTCGTATATGACTCACAATGTTGTGATTCTGTGCTCTCCATAGCTTTAGACTGCACTGCAGTACTACGCCATCAAGTTGGTACTAGGTAGGCACAGCTGTCAAAATCACCTCGTCTCCTGCAAAAGCCAATGATGACAATCTCCAGACATCTATCGAACCACAGCTATGAATGGCTAACTAGCTAGCTGATTCAAGACACACCTTGTTTGCTAGTCAGTTGTCAAGTCTCACTAAGAAGCTAAAAGGCAGCTAACGTTAGGTAAGATAACGTTAGCTAACTGACAACGTCACGCAATTTTAATAATTTAATTATAATTACACTAGCCCACGTATGTGTGTGTGTGAGTGCTGTAATGTAGTTTGGCTAACGTTAATAGCTTAAAATGCCATTGAAAGGATTCCGGTCTTTAAATATGGCTAAAGGCGTTATGCCGGTTTATTCATTCTCATTTCGACGATACCGCGGCAATCCCTCTCGAATCGGGGGTCCAATAACATCCAGCATCTACTCCACTGCTACAGTAACTAGCCATGTTTCTCCTTCGTTGTTAGGTTGGCGTATACCCCCCGGGTGAATTGAACTCTTCCACAATGCTTCTTCGGTCGGCAATTGGGGGAGTATCAGCAAACCTGCTGGAGACGACTAGTGCTAAGCTATCCCCTAAGCTAAGCTAGAAACCCGGACTGGCCACCTCCTGAGGCGATCGCATCCTCATCGCCTAGCAAGAATTTCAGGCTTGACGCTTTACAAAACTCACAATGATGATTTGAGACCGTGTTTATGCAACGGATACGCACGTAAAGCTGAAATTGTGCCTTCAGACTGTATGGGATATATTGTTGGAGAATCATTTACTTTATCTCGGCAGTTTCAATCCTCGTGAATAAAAGGGCAGTAGCTTTAGATCCCACCTCGATGGACGTTATTGGATCCATTTGCCATAGCTGTAACTAACGTTAGGCCTAATGTTCCATCGCTTCTTAGACCCAATCATTTTATCACAAGAACCCGATTCTGGACATTGTAGTGCTTCTAGCTAGAGAGCTAATCGTGTTGAGTGTAACGTTAGCTAGCTAATGTTAGCTATCGAACTACCGTAGTTCACTGTTGAGCTCTGCTAATGTGAGTGGGAGCTTGGTAAGCTAGGTAGCTAGCTAACATTAGCTGACCAGGGCGCACAGACTGCGAAATAAATACCAGCGACCGCTTACAAACCTGACAAAATTCTTGGCAATACTGAGAAGACGATTGGTCTGTAGAGTCCGTACTGTCCTTTAGCGCGACAGCTAATTCTTGCAGTCGTTCTTGGAGTGCCACAATCGTTGCTTTAGTACTGCTCCGTGCGCAACGGTCCTGTTCGGCCTCCTCGTCCGCCATCTTCACACCCGACTCCAGCGCGTACCACTCAGGGCAAGCGTACGCACACAGCGTGGGACCAATTTTACGCACTGACGCAGTAAACAATGCCATCTACTGTCAGTAGCTGCAACGTAACACCATAGCCGTGATATTCTTTCTTTGATTCTGTATCTCGTTGGGATGTCATTAATGATAAATATTCCTCATCTTTTCACATGTGGTTTCATTTGAGCAGTTTGGTTCCATAATGAGACCATCTTAAAATTTATCTCCTGCAATAAATTTGGGCGAGTCATGTAGGCTACCGTAGCCTAGGGTGTAGTCCCCCAGTTGGCCACTTTATAAATAATTAATGTTTTTTTTAATGTACAGTCAACTGTAAAGACTTGAGTAAAACTTCAGAGTAAAATATTTTGATAAGACTTTTATTTATAAAAGCTAAAAAGCACACAAGTAACATTGCCAATGGACACATGGTATGTAAATATTCCTGCATTCACTAATGGCCCATACTTTCAAATTGGAGCTTGCTGCTACGCATGTTCCTTTCTTCTGAGGAGCTTCTTAAAGGCCAACTTGAAATCCTCATTGAAGCTGGTGTAAAGGAGAGGGTTGATGAGTGAGTTGATGTAGCCTAGCCAGGTTAGGAAGTCAGACACTTGGGGAGAGGGGTTAAGGACGCTTAGTCCCACAAGGAGCTCCTTGATAAAGAAGGGCAGCCAGCAAATTATAAATGCCCCAAGGATAAGGCCCAGGATACGCGCAGCCTTTCTCTCCCGCGATGTATAGATCTGGTTCCTCTCATCTGTCCCCTCCATCTCTGCCTCAAAGGAGGGAATACGGACAGTGACATTGAGCCTATCAAACTCCAGAGTGGGGTCTGAGTTGGACAGCTCTGACACACAGAATGTGTGTGCCACACGGCAGTGGTTGTTGGAGTTATGGCTGTCCGTGCTCCGGCTACTTAGGTGCCGCGAGGAGCCCCGCTTTTGGTAGAGTGTCTTGGCAGCACTGTAGATCCTATAGTACAGGATGAGGATGAGGGTCATGGGGATATAAAAGGCTCCCAAGGTGGAGTAGATGGTGTAGCCCATGTGGTCATGCTCTATAATGCACTGTTTGGGGCCCTGGTAGCCAGGCCTGTGTCTCCAGAAGAGGGGCGGCATGGAAATTAAAATTGAGATAGCCCAGACGACACCAACCATGACAGCTGCACGGCGGGCTGACCTCTTGCGGGCATATTCGATGGCTTTGGTGATGGCCCAGTAGCGGTCCAGTGCTATGACACACAGGTGGAGGATAGAGCAAGTGCAGCAGGTCATGTCCATGCTCAGCCATGCCTCACACACCACCGGGCCCAGTGACCAGGTGTCCGTGGTGATGTAAAGAATGCTGATCGGCATCACCAGCACAGCCACCAGGAAGTCAGTGACGGCCAGGGAGCAGATGAGGTAGTTAGCGGGCAAGTGGAGCTTCTTGGTGGTGCAGATGGCAGCGATGACTGCAACGTTGACCAGCGCAGTGAGGAGAGTGAGAAGCCCTAGAAGAACCACCACTGCCACCATCCGGTCTGAGAACATTACCACCTGGAGAGCATTGGCGGGGGCCCCGGTGCAGTTAGTGATATTGGCCCCTATGGAGCCATCCCCAAGGTACCTCTCCATCTCCATCCAGGGCCAGATCTTTGTCTCCCACTGGACAGAGGCTCTCTCTCTCCCAGGGAGATGATGCACTCTCAAGGGTTAGTGGTCATCCTGAAAGAAACAAAACACATAGTGTTTTGCCAAGAACAGAAATTTTATACAGAGCGAGCAGAGAAGAACATTGGGGAAATACGTTTGTCAGTATCACATTTTCATATGAATTTAAAGAAAAGCGCTAGACATTCTATTCTGCAAATGACTGTACAATGACATTTTAGCCTTTCAAATCATTGGAGCTTTCCTGGTAAGTTTTAAAACAAAAGAGCACAAGATGATGAAAGTGGCACAGTGCAGTTTGTGCTTTTAAAGGGTTGAGGGCTTTGATTTGTACAGAGGGAGCCCTTTCATGTAATGTAACTTTAGAGATGACTCAACACCAAGAATGGTTTTAAACCTAGATATATCCTAAAGTGAAGGCAACACTAATAATTGTTGTAGCTCCCTATTTACTCCCTATTTCAACTGTATTGTGAATCCCATATGACAAATAATGTATATAATGTTGGCTGTAGTAATTTTATCCCCCCAGTGTAAGAGTTTAATAATTATCCTTTTTATCTCCTTTTGTGAGAAAAAAGGCTCAAAGCACAAAGTTACAGAAATGGCTGGTAATGCATTTACTGAATCATTTGGGTGCACTATAACCTAATGTATTGTCAGATTATAATCCACAATGTGGGCGGATATTTGAAGTCAAAGAGAGTAAAAGATTAACTTAATTCATTTTATTGCCTTTGCAGTGTTTCAACATACTAGGAATTACCTTTTGGGCATGGTGCATAACAGGGAGACAACATTGGACAGGGTGCAGGGATGAGACAGGACAGTGCAAGGAGTAGTACAAAATACTAGTGCAAAATAATAAGGTAATACAAAAACAATCTACAAAGTGTAGTGCGGTCCATGTAGTGTAATGTGTATGTGTATATGGTGTGTGTGGCGTGATATGTGAGTGCAGTGTATCATATGTATAGTACATTCAGTGGTCATGTGAAAGTGTCTCTCAACGATGGCGGGGTCCTGGGTGGGGCAGGGGTGGGGAGTGGGGGACGTCAGTGGGGGACACCAGCCTCGTTGATGAGGCTGGTGGCTGTGGGGAAGAAGCTGCCTCTGTGGCAAGTGATTGTGGTCCTGATGGACCACAGCCTCCTGTCAGAGGGGAGTGGCACAAAGAGATTGTGGCCGGGGCGGGAAGGGTCGGCCGCAATCTTCCTGGCCCGCATTAGGGTCCTGGAGTTGTGCAGGGCCAGGAGGGAGGGCAGGCGCATACAATGTCTCTTATCCTGTCTGAGAGGCAGAAATATGCAAGCAGGCATGAGAGACTGCTAAAGGACACTATTTGAAAATCAGAATCTGATTTATTGCCAGATAGGTTTTTACACATACTAGGAATTTGTTCTGTTGGTGCATAACAGTGATGGATGGACAGCAATAGACAGAGTGCAGGCACTAAACAGCACAGTGCAAAGACAGGATAAGGAGCTGAGGAGGAGGAGCTAATTTGTTTAGCTACTGTAGGTAGACGGAACCTTTTAGTGGCAGCTGTCAGCATGGAAATGCAGCAGCATGGATGCAGCAAAATGCAAATTAGTTAACACACACACACGCACACAAAGACATACAACAGTCCACTTCCGGCCTTAGGCCTGGGCCCAGTACCCCCTTCCCCTCACCCTAACCCGGGTCCGTATCCTCTTCCTACCCCCACCCTACCCCTGACCCCTGCCTCTACCTGGACCCAGGCACACTCACACACACACTGACATACACCAGTCCTGGGCTCAGATCCCCTTCCCCTCACCCTAACCCGGGTCCGTATCCTTTTCCTACCCCGATCCTACCCCTGACCCTGCCTCTATCTGGGCCCAGGCACATTTATGCACACACAGACATACACCAATGTTTGCCATGTCTCTCCTATGATGTTATTAGCCTCTCTTACTCTGAAAATGTAATTTAATGTTATTTATTGCTCTATAAATGTTCTTAGCCGGTAGACAAACATACTCCAGGAGCTTGCTCGATCGCCTCGTTGAGAGGGGTCAGGGAAGAATTTTTACAGCTCACTTATCCGGCCCCCGGGTGATTACTGTTTTTTTTGCTTCCCTCTGGAATATGTAGGGGTGGGATGTCTGCCCACCTCCCTTGTTCTCTGTAAAGCGCATTGTGTTGCCTCTGGGTATGAAATGCGCTATATAAATAAAGCTTTGATTGATTGATTGATTTATTGATGGAAATGGTCCACTGCTGTCCCGAGAGTACTCCTAAACAAAGACATCAGCTGTGTCAATAACCACTGACAGGTGGGCCCATCCTGGGCATGGCATGAATACAACTAGGTTGGCATGGGAAACAGTGTCCCACATGTTTCACTTAGAATGCAGAGCCAGCATATACAGTTGATCTTGGGTTAATACAATTATTGGACAACAATTGCCATTATTAGAACTCTATGAATGGGCCTTCTATTGTACATTGGATCCAAGAAGAATGAAATTACATCTAATCCACTGTGTGGTGCTAGAGGGAGATATGGCAAGACAGAGTATTTTTGAATGTACTGTATCCATTGATGACCACAAACCACCAATGTGTTGAGATGTCTGATTGGACGATGGAGATAAATGTCAATGTCACTAAAACATTGAGGAATGAAGAGAAAAAACGTTCTACACAAGAAACCAATTCACATTTGTAGTAGGCCTCCATAAAAGGTTTGCAAAACGTGAAACAGATGACTTAATGATTAAAAATACAATGAGTTGAGTATTTTAAAGGATTAGTTTGGTATTTTGCATTATAAGCCCTGTTATAAGGTTATTTACGATCATAAACAGTCCATATACATTTTTTGACAGACTGTGCATTCTTGAGATATTAGTGCTCAATGCTCATGTCACAGCTAAGTACACAATGGACCTCTATGGGCATATGTCCCACTGCTACATTTCCCTGGGGAACAAATATATGTCTCAAACACTCCTATCACTCTGTAAATAGAATCAAACACTTTGATATAGCTTACCGTCAAACATCATAAGGATCTCATACACACCCAACAATCATTTACTTCCTGTATCTCAGATTTTTACTAAATTGCTTCAATGCTCTCATTAAACCTGGAATTTAGAGTTTAAAAGAGTAAAGAAGATTCCAGTCCTCCCTCTGAAGAATGCTCAGGCCTTCACAAAAGTCATGCATGATTAAAATAATTATTGAAATGTCCCATTCTATTTGCCTGGCTTTGCCATCCTAATCACGTAAGCTCAAATTCTGTTTCTCTCCACAGGCCAGTCTGGCCACGCTTCCATTCAAATGAGTTCCAACCGGCAGATATTTGCCATGCCAATCACAACCATTTATGCTCTATCTAATATGGGGTGGGTTTGATACAATGATGATACGACGACAAACCCAAATTTCATTGTTCTGATTGGTTATAGGTTTATTCAATTGCCTCCAGAGGCATTTTGGTCTGCGACCGTTGATAACACCCTTTGGAAATCAAAAATAAACTCAGCAGCTCAAGACCCTTCGCATCTGTTTCTAACAATGAGGGATAGAGTGTGAAACAATGTAACTAATGTATAGTAAAAGTTTTTTAAAAACAAAAAAAGAAAAAAAAAGCTAGCAGTTGATTTGCCCTATTGCTAAATGATATGGCGCATTGTTTGAAAGAATTATGGAGTCTTTATTATTATTATTATTATTAATCACAAAGCCATCTTTATTGGTCAACACCATGGCATCAATACCATAATTATTAAGATCAGTCATGGCTTTGTCACAAACTGTTATAATTTTGACTTTGGCATAAGATTAGAATAAATAAAAGGTGGAATCAGTGAACATCCGCAGTAATCATCCCAAAACAGCATGCAATGGTGTGCAATGCAATGCTGCTTAGATATCAAAGCAGCACAGCCTTCAAATACCTGTGAGGTAGATTAATAATTCAACAGGAAACTGGTCAGAATGATCTATAACCAGGGTAACGCAGCACTTCATAATAAGTGACTAAAAACCTCTGCTTTCATCTCATCTTGTCTCCACAAATACAGTTCTATGAACACAGCTCCACAAAGCCAGCCCCAATGTGTAAAACACATCCATTTCCAAAAGGGAAATGGATTTATGGGTCAAATTCAATATGTAATGTGAGGGAGTACTGATAAATCACCTGCTGCCAATTTTGCAATGGTGATCTCACATGATCATAAAACTGTCAAGTTTCTGGTGCCTCTGTATCACAAGAAGGGAAAGGAAGAATCCATCAGCATGCACAATAAAAGGCCATCACCACCAATAACAGTCTGATTCAATTTTTTTTAATGCTTTGATGGCTCAAATTCATTTTAATTGCGCTTCTGTGGTGAAATATCTTTGCTAAGCCCATTTCTAGAGAGGAGGAATTATGGTAAAATTATGAGAAAAAAATAAAGATCAACACGCTGACAGTTGACAGTTGCACCAATAAGGACATTCCTCTTGGAGGGAATGTCGGTGCTTCTTTGAAAAATAAGTTTCACCAGCTACTCCACATTTCATGCGGTTATATGAGCATACATCTTTAAGCTAAATCTTATCTGTCAGATCAGTTGGTTGGTTGTTCAACTGTTGAAACTGAGCTGTAATTGTTTCTTCAGTTTTGGGTGCATTTGTTTCTGTTTCTGGCATGAAAGAAAATTTGTTTAAGTTTGTGGTGTAGGCTACAGTACGCCAGAGGTGATGATTTCAAAGGTGAATTTTAACTGATTCAGTGGATTTATTTGCCCCTGGTTTTGTGAGTAATGCCTTCTGTAGTCTACATGTGCAGCCCCACTGAGTTTGCTGTATGGGTCACAGATTATAATACTGTAATAATATTAATAGCCTAAAGCATTGTATTGTAGCATTGTACAGTGCTTTTCATGATATTCAAAGATGCTTTACATAGAGGAAAACAGCGATAAGACATTTTACAATAAAATAAGGGAGGACAACATATAATTGCCTTTTAACATATCAGTCTCAACTCTGTTAGAGGCCATGCCATCAAAAATAGATACATACTAATCATAATAATAGATGGATGATAATAATAATAATAACAACAACAACAACAATAATAATAATAATAATAATAGATGGATACTAATCTTAATAAATATAGTATAATTTAATTAAATGCATTATATATTATTAGCTATTATTTATTTTCATGTAACATCATGTGTAAAAATGGCATAGCATCCTGCTGTGACAACAATAAAGGTTAAACGACACTGACTGGTGTTCGTTGGCAGAGGCACTCAATTTATCACCCAGACACTGAATGACAGCAGCTTTCAAGACATACGGTACATCTCGGTGTGATAGTGCAACAGACCACTGGCTAGTAGGAGGGGGGTCTTGAGTGCTGTCCTGAATTCACTTTCCAATATTGCCAGGTCTACTTAAAACACAACTGAAACAGCAGAGGAGATGAGCCTGCTCCAGATGGAGCATACAGAGCAGGAAGGACATTGTCGGCATACGATTTTAGTGAGTAAATCTGGAACTGAAGTTTATGGGGACCTGAAAGAATGACAACTGTGAGAATGCAAGGCCATGACTTATCTGTCTGGGCAGCTGCGCTCATGGGCCCCTGGGGAGGGAAATGCGGGAGACTATTGATTTTTGCCTGATTGCAATGCTCAGGCAAGCTGGCTCAGTAGCCCAGCTCCAGTGATCTACCACAAGTACTGTGAGGAACAAGCAGTTGTATCACAGCTAATGGCAATGTGAGGGTGGAGAGGGGAGAAGAGAAACGTAAACACACACAACTTTGCTCAAGTTTGGGGTAACACTTAGATGTCCTATAATTAAATTAAATTACATGGTCTGGGAGTACAATATCTAAAAGCAGTTTTCCCTATCATGATCTACCATCATACCAGACCAACACCAGTTCGCTTACAGAACCAACAGGTCTGTGGATGATGCCATCGCACTGGCCCTACACTTCGCACTGGAGCACCTGGACAAGAAAAACACATCAGGATGCTATTGACTACAGTTATGCCTTCAATACTATATGCCCCATCAACCTGGTCCCGAAGAGCTGAGAGGTGTAGGCCTGAGCAGCTCCCTATGCAACTGGACTTCCTCACGGACAGACCACAGGAGGTGAGAATAGGCAGCAAAACCTCATCCACACTGAACATCAGTACCGGTGCCCCACAAGGCAGCTGCTTGAGCCCCAGGCTGTATTCACTATACACCCACAACTGCTCAGCCAAGCACAGCAGCAATCGAATCACCGAGTTTGCGGAAGACCACTGTGATAGGCCGGATCTCCCCCAATGACTCGTCTGAATCGGCCTTCCCCCAGGAGGTGTCAGATTTAATAACATGGTGTCAAGACAACAACCCGACCCTGTACACTAGCGAGACAAAGCAGATGATTTGCCCAGTCCCAATGTCCATCCTTACGGACTCACAGACTTTGAGGCGTTTTCCAACTAAGTGCTTGAGGGCTTAGGGCTGTCCCATTGTCAAATCGTGAAATGCACAAGGGCTCTCTGGCAGACATGTTGAGCCCTTTATGCCCCCTTTCTGTAAAGCTGCACTTCTGCAGACCTAAGGGAATTACATACAGTTCATATTGTTGTAATGTGAAACATGGAGTTATCTGAAGAATGGCCAATAAACAAGCAACCTTAATGTTCATGTTACACATTGCACAAGTAGCCTATAGTTATGTTGGTTTCAATATTTTTAAGTATAGGTTATCATGAGTTTGTATAATTTAATTTGTTTGAAAATATGTAGGCTATGGTTATGAAAAACATAGATTTCTGTTGCCATAAATCATATGATTCCTCAGTTAAAAGCTGCATGACATTAATCATCCATCTCGGTGCAGTGTTCTTTGAATTGAGATTTCCAGCATG
The DNA here is from genome assembly GCF_949987555.1 of Borostomias antarcticus. Classification (NCBI taxonomy): domain Eukaryota; kingdom Metazoa; phylum Chordata; class Actinopteri; order Stomiiformes; family Stomiidae; genus Borostomias; species Borostomias antarcticus. The sequence goes on along the minus strand of NC_140239.1, from coordinate 24,198,189 downwards.
AATATGGAAAGCGTGTGAGGTATTTGTGCAGAAATGTGTCCAAATACTTTTGGACTCATCACTAACAAGAATCACAGGCAGTAATGTTGTTAGCTTATGACCACAAAATGAAACGATTTCAACAAGTTGAACATAAATGATTTGAGGGTAACAGAGGGTTGTGATAATGTAAAGCCGGGTGGAACTCAGTCGAATTGGAACATGACCAGACTGATCTGTGGAGAGAAACAGAATGTGAGCTCACGTGATCAGGATGGCGAAGCCATTCCAGTAATGGAACACTTGACTAAAGAGATGTAATCACACAAATTAATCTGCACAGCATTCTGCCCTTCCATTCTTCAGGGAATGCTGTGAAGCGGGTGGGAGGGCAGGTGGGAGGGCAGGTGAGGTTTGAGGCGTGAAAACACAATTAAAGGAGTAGTTTAGCATCATAAGCCCTGTTATAAAGTTATCTATGTTCATAGATACAATGGTCCATATAAAAATGTTGATGAACTGTGCAATCTTGAGACACAGTGCATCTGTAAAGTATTCATATCCCGTCACTTTTTCCACATTTTGTTATGTTACAGCCTCATTCCAAAATGGATTCAATAATTATTTTCCCTCAATATTCAACGGATAATTATCACAAAGTGAAAAAAGTTTTATTTTTTTGCAAATGTATAAAAAAAAAAAAAAGAAATCACATTTAACACCTTCAGCCAATCAGCGTTCAGCAAACTTTTGCCAAATCCAGTCGGAAGAACGTTTTGGGTCCCGACTTGTTTTCGATGTCCCTGGTACCTACAGTAGGTTATTACATGGTAATTGTGGTGTGATCTCATATTGTAATGTATTTGTGTGATTGGATATGGTTGTATGGTTGTTGGCGGCGTTAATAGCAAGATGGTACCTTGTTCTGATTTGTTGTTTTGTGCTTTAAACGAAAATAAATAAACATTTGATCACAAAAAAGAGCACAAACTAAGCCATTAAGTCAAAAGAATTGTCTGTAGACCTCCGAGGCAGGCTTGTATTGTGGCACAGATCTGGGAAAGGGTACAAAAAAATTCTGCAGCATTGAAGGTCCCAACGAGCACAGTGGTCTCCATCATTCGTAAATGGAAGAAGCTTCGAACCGTCAGGACTCTTCGTAGAGCTGGCCACCCAGCCAAACTGAGCAATTGGGGGAGAAGGGCCTTGGTCAGGGAGGTGACCAAGAACCCGATAGTCACTCTGACAGAGCATTCCTCTGTGGAGATGGGAGAACCCTCCAGAAGGACAACCATCTCTGCACCACTCAGGACTTTATGGAAGAGTGGCCAGACGGAAGCCACAGTAAAAGGCACATGACAGCCCACTTTGAGTTTGCCAAAAGGCACCTAAAAGACTCTCAGACCATGAGAAACAAAATTATCTGGTCTGATGAAACCAAGATTGAACTCTTTGGCCTAAATGCCAAGCATCATGTTTGGAGGAAACCAGGCACAATTCATCACCGGGCCAATACCATCCCTACAGTGAAGCATGGTGATGGCAGCATTATGCTGTGAGGATGTTTTTCAGTGGCAGGATCTGAGAGACTAGTCAGGATCGAGGGAAAGATGAATGCAGCAATGTACAGAGAGATCCTTGACGAAAACCTACTCCAGAGCGCTCTGGACCTCAGACTGGGGTGAAGGTTCACCTTCCAACAGGACAACGACCCGAAGCACACAGCCAAGAAAACAACGGAGAGGCTTCGGGACAAGTCTGTGAATGTCCTTGAGTGGCCCAGCCAGAGCCCAGACTTGAACCCGATTGAACATCTCTGGAGAGATCCGAAAACGGTTGTGCACCGACGCTCCCGATCCAACCTGATGAATCTTGAGAGGATCTGCAAAGAAGAATGGGAGAAACTGCCCCAAAATATGTGTGCCAAGCTTGAAGATTTGAGGCTGTAACTGCTACCAAAGGTGCATCAACAAAGTATGGAGTAAAGGGTGTAAATACATATGCACAATGTGATATGTGAGTGTTTTATTTTTTAATACATTTGCAAAAAATTGTAACATAACAAAATGTGGGAAAAGTCAAGGGATATCACTTTCCGGATGCATTGTATTAGTGTGCATTGCTCATGTTACAGCTAAGTACACAATGGATCTCTATGGGCCCCCCCTCTATAGGGATCCATTGTGTACTTAGCTGTGATATGAGCAATGAGCAATAGCCTAATATCTCAAGAGTGCACAATTCATCAAAAATTTGATATGGATCGTTGTATATCATCATACATAACCTTATAGGGCTGAATGCTAGATACCAAACTACTCCCTTAAGGTGTTCTAATAAGAGGTAGTCTCTCTCTCTCATGCACGCGCGTGCGCGCGCACACAAACGAAAAACAGACCTACATAATTTTAGGAACGAGTAGTGAACATGACATTAAATGTTAGCTATTAGGCCTACACCTAGGCTAATTATCTTTCAGAATGACTAAGCAGCTCAGCTTACATTTCAGTTGATCACACTGAAGGGAACTCCTCCTTACAAATATAGGCCTAGTACATATCAACATTCAATAAGTAAATTATATAGGCGTGGATTTGTTATCATTTACTGAGTTTGTTATTACTGTTTCCAGCATTTGGCAAAATAATGCTTTTCCAATAACTAGGCTTTTTGGGAATACACGATCTTGCCATAACTACTAACTCACTTGTAAAAATGGGGAACAATTTGCACCATATAATTATGTTATATGTTTGTCTTGCATGACCGACAGAATGTTAAGTTACTTTAATGTAGCCTACGGTCTATCACTAAATTAGAAGCATACAGCCTGCTGTACAAAGCGCTTTGCAGGCGCTTCAGTTATCAAGTCTTATAGGCATCACTTACCGTCTGTTCTCTTCTAAATCTTTCTGAGTGTCATCGTTTCCAGGTGATGAAAAGAAAGGGAAGAATATCTTTGTTTATTTAAATGGATGTTGAGTGTAAATTGCCCGATACATTTTTGAGCGTTGGTCTCGGGTGCATGCGCTGGAACAGTTCACCAGGTGTCTTCACATTTGTGCACGGAAGATTCTTTGAAGGTGAACAGAATCTGGGAACAATAATCCACTCCATAGCCCTTGGAAATGTGAGTGCACTGATATAACTGTTTTAAAAATGCACACTGAAGAGCGTCCCTAAACCACTCTAACGCGTTCAGCCGGAGCTGTGCAGACCCTTCTTGGCTGCCGTCCGTCCCTCTATCAAGCTTGTCACACTGAAATTACATTTTATTGTAACACTAGGGGGCACTTTCTGCTAGATGCAAACCAACCCGTCAGGTAGGCCTATAGCCTGAGGCAAATTATATTCACTATGTTTGAAGACAATGTTCATATTAGTATGATAAAGCATATCAGTTGCTGGGGGTATCTGATTAGGCTACGCTCACAAACGTAATAAAGGAGAGTAAGATAAAAATTATTATATTTATGAAACAGATCTGAAAAGGAAGATAAGAAATAATTAGGCTACTGGATGAACCATCTTCTCTGCATTGCATTTTAATGATGACATTATCAATTCTAACTGTCCCATGATGTTGGACAGAATTCTGTGCACAGAATGTAATAAAATGTTATCATAGTTGGAAATCAACAGCAGTTACAGCGGCACTAAACTGCAGCTCTGATCCCTGATCTGTCTTTTAAAAAAATCTTATACAGGAAGTGCCTTTAAGACCTGCGTAAACAACACAAACAACAAAAATATAAATACAAAATACCTTGAGGAACCAGTGCTACAGAGAACCAGTGTGCCCAATTACCTTGAGTTATCCATCCCTGAGACCTGAAGTGATGGTATCTGGTATGACTAAATGTATAAAGTTGGACAGAATTCTCTGTACAATCAATGATAACTGTTTGCAAGAGAGGGCTACAGGTCAGCTCAGTGTGCTGGAAAAAATGGCATGTGCAGAGACTTATTTCAAGATAACATGCTTTTATCTCCAACACAGCGATCTACCACTACCAGTCACTTCATAGGATTCCTGTAATGATACAAAAAAAAAGACTTCCAAGTAGAGAACCCACAACCATTGCTCATAATCTGGGGGAAGTAAAAACCTTGCTGTTTTTGTGCCACTTCTAATGGAACCAGCTCAGTGGCCTTGTGGTTAGAGTGTCTGCCCTGAGACTGTGAGGTTGGGGGTTACTGGGAGGTTGGGGTCGATCCCTGGCTGAGTCTTATCAAAGATTATATATAATGGTACCCAATGCCTCCCTGTTTGGCACTCAGCATGAAGGGTTGGATGGGATTGGGGTAGCCTAAGTCTCTGTGACATACTAGCGCCATATCCAGGAGATGTACTCGTAGGCTATGTGGTAAGTAATCAGGAGATAGGCTCCTGCCCTATGGACCACAAAGTACTTAAACAAAAGCTTGAGGTTCTTTTACTTACTCTAATGGAATACCCAGGGTTTAATCATCACAACCTCTGCTTTGCACTGTTAACAGTCTCCTTTAAATGTCTGGCACTGTGCAGCTGAGGCCTAATCCAAGTTAATGATGCCATCTGGAACATAGCTTAAGTGTGAAACCAGCACTCTGGCTGAGGGACAGAGGGTGCAGTGGCACCATAATTGGGGGTATTTAAAATATTTTATCTGCCAGCTCATCCCTCCCCTAGCAAACCCTGTCACGCTCTGCAATTGGTCAGTTTTCCTTCACACTTTAAAATTCCTACAAATTCTCACAATTTTACTGCTTCATGAGACCGAAGGCAAGGATGTACGTGTTAATATCAGTACTTTTCTGGTATTTGTAATTTAAAGCCCAGTTTGAGGAAATATTGTAAACAATATATTAAATGAAACTGATATTAAACTAATTGTTTGATTTTATTTCTCATTAGATATGGCACATAATAGCTAGTGTATTCTGCTGCATGCACTTGACCCATACTTTTCTGGACATTGCTTCACTTTTTTGCAAATGTGGTGAATCAATTTATTGAGGAATTTCATGACTTTTGTATTAAAAGTAAAAAGTTTGATCATTCATTTCATGAAGTTTTTAATAAACAAGGTCAGGTTTGGTTCTACCCCTGATAGAAGAGTAGAACCAGGATTACAAGTGAATAATCCTCAAAATAATTAACTTTTTGCTATTTCCGCCAATATAAGGCTTTATATAAAAGGCTGCTGATTCACAATAGAACCAAATATTGGCATCCTGGTTGATTTGGGATGTAGGGACACTACCTCTAGACCCTCTGTGCAAGTATGATGTAAAAACAAGCAGCAGGTAGAAAATTACAAATTATTAACTTGGAACTCCCTCTTTCAGGGTAGGCTTTTTTTTTGCACTTTCTTTTGCCTATATGTGGTGAATCACTTCATGGATAAATGCTTTTGCAGTAAAAGTAAAACTTCTGACAATACATTTCATGAAGGGGACATCTTAAAGATATGAAAAAACAAGGTCAGGTTTTGTTCTACCCTGGGTAGGGGTATGTCCTAATTTTGGGGGTTTGGTTCCTCCACTATGAAGGAGTGGGCATTAAGAGCGTATCTGTGCAAAACAGTGTGGCTGGATGTGAAATACGATTCTGCCTTGATACATCTGCCACAGAACAAAATTCCATCCTTTCACTGCTGTATTTTTGCACCAGCTAATCATAAAGATAATGATGATACTGATGTTTACTGATGATAAACTGTGCAGTATCTGTTTTTGTTCCTTAGACCGAGTATATTTTATACATATTGCAAAATGGTCGCATATACATTACATACATATTAAGGAACATTAATGCTGCATTGAATATCCTCAAATTCATATTTGTTCATAATGTTTCATTGAGAGTTCATCTCACATCACAGTATGCTGCCAAAAGTCCTGTAGCTGCGATGACAGGGAGACAAAGCCAAGCATATGGATGAACACAGCATCATGGAAACATTGCCCTTTGAGCTAATGAGATGAATGAAGGAACATCAGATGACCTCAGGTGGAGTTTGGATGGTTTCTAACACGGTGTAAAATATCTGGAGACATTTCATAATTTCAATCTCATTGGTGTCTCTAGTGAGGGCATGCTTCCTGTCAAGATAATTTGATATATTGATTATTTGGAAAATATATTTAAGTTTAATTAATCAGTGACCTGATTCGATGGGAAAAATTGAGGATTTAACCATGGAGCTCTACTCTATTGTTACTCAGTAGGTGGTGTTTGCCTAACAAAAATAAATAAATAAATAAACAAGACTGGTGGGTTTTGATGTTTATGAGGAGGAGTATGCTTCTTTGTTTTTCTGTGCCCTATATGAATCAATTTGCCCTCTAAATTACTGTTGAAATCAGACTCATTGCTTTGGCAGCCCGACCTATTTCTTTTTTTATAGACTTTATTTTAGCAAGTCATAATTGCTTGCATGCTAGGAGACGAGTGATATGTACTTAAGGTCTTTTTATGTGAACAGTGCTGAAAAGATGCCAAGGAAAAAGTCTTGCTATGTGACCTCCCTGTTCTTGTTAATGGACTGTGGGCAAATGATGTATGACAGAATACAGTAGCTGTGCTCTGTGATGTTGTTTCACTGCAGGGGTCCTCTGGGTCCAGCCATCCCCAGAAAGATGAGTGACTTCACGGTCACACCACATCTCCCACATGTTTCTCCTTTCTCATCTCTTAGACATTATTTCACAGCTTTGGTCATCTTGGTTAAATCTCCCAAATCTCCCAAATGTTGTTTAAAAGATGATATTCATGAACATACTACATTTTTTTTCTAAGCACATTTTAAAAAGGCTCAGAGTCATTTGACAATTCACTTCCATAAATTGCTTAAATGAATATGGTTAAAATTGTAGGATGTATGAAGAGATAAATATAAAACATTTGAATAGGTAAATAGGGGACTAGTTCACCCTCTTCTCAGAGTAATGGAGAATAACATATCATGGCTGTTGAGCCTCAACACTGCAGATAATCAGGCAGAAGAATGCTATCTTTCAGCTTTACTGAAAAGCCAACATATCTGAGCTGAGTCATTTTCCACTGAGAAGCTAGCCTGTATTTAAGAAGCCCCCACCCCATGTTACATTACATATAGACCTAATTTGACATCACAGTGGAGCAGGGGAATGAGGAAATGGTGGACACCTGGGTTTATACAGTAAAAGGTGTTGTTGGGTAACTGTCTACTGCAACAACGCTCCAAACTGGCTCCAAGCCCTCTAACTGGAGCTCTCTCTGCTCATGAACAGAAGGCCTGGCAGGTGGCAGATTGACGCTGACATTGGTATCACACAGCTGCCATGTCTAGACCTGTGTGTGTGTCTGTGGGGCGTGTGGATGGCGGTCTGGCACAGATAAAGTTGATCACACCCGCTGTGTCTGTGGTAACAGGCCCAGGATGATAATTAGAGCCATAATCTGTCAGGTCTGTGGAGTTTTCTCATGTTTGGCATACTGTGAGAAACCCACTGGGAGTGCAAGCCTGCGCCTCAGAGAAATGTGCCATCAGTTTGATTACCTATTCCATCTCTGGAGACCTGGAGAGGGAGGCAACAGCCTACCAAATATAAAGATCTGACTGAGTGCAAAGAGGAGAGGGCATGAAACCTGAAAGTGATGCGTGCCAATCAATTTGAGTCAGTTGATTTCACTGAAGTTAGATAACTTAAGTTTGGGAGCAGGAAGACCACATCACAACTCCTCCTCCACTCATCTAATGATGATTTCTAATATTTAAGGATTTCAAGATGTGAGGAAGAATGTGGATGCTCACAAAGGTGTAATACAGATATTTATTAAATCAGATCTGGATCATAATACCAACAGCTGTAATAATACAGAAAAGTAGTATTAATGCAGATGTGTGCTGGACTCTTATGGCACATATGGAACAGATTAAGGCTGGAAGGTGTAGTGGTTGATGTCATCAAGGTAACAAGAGAACATGAAAAACACATCGCTTTAAACTCCCAAGGAAAATTACCTCAAAGCAACTGATCTACCTGTCACCCCTGTGTGTGCTCTGCTTTTGCAACACACTCCCTCCCCACCTCCTCCTCTGCTCTCATGCTCCTCTATCTGCTACCCAGGTTCCATGCATGGGATCTGCTGAGTTTGGAAATCCAGCAGAGAACCTTAAGGCGTCACTCTGGTGATAGTTTCTTGTAGCAAATTTTCATCTTATGTTGATAACTAAAAGTTATCTAAAGGAGTGAAAAAAAATTCATCAAAAAGTTAATTTCAGCAGTTTTGCAGGTATCTCTTACTGCATATTTGCAGGTATCTCTTACTGTATCTTATCTGCTTTTCAGATTTCCTGGCTGCTGCTAAGAAAGTTCTTTATAGATGTATGAATAAATTATAGGACCCGAGAGGGGGGGTCTTTATTCAGCCACACATGCAATTTTTCAAGCGTCGTTGGTGGAAATTATTCCCTACTTTTCTTCCATCCAAGCCGTCCTCCTCCAGGGGCAGCCAGGAGCAGTGGGCAGCCATCGTTCATGGCGCCCGGGGACCAAGTCCAAGTGCTCAGTCCAGGTCTTGGACAGGGACTGAGCATTTGTTCTTCAGAATTTTTTTTCGTTTTGGGTTCTTTGGGAGGAATTCCCTTGCGAACACAGGGAGAACATGCAAACTCAATCTAACAGAAAGGCCCAGAGACCTTCTTGCTGTGAGGCAACAGTATTATGTACTGCACCACTGCACCAGTATTAGGTACTGCACCATGTGAGCGATTTAGGGGTTCAGTATCTTGCTCAAGGACACTTTGGCACAAAGAACTGGGATCAAACCGGAAACCATGCAATCTCCAGCTGGCCGTTCTACCTCCTGAGCTACGTGCCACCCCGTTTAAAGACAGATGTTCAGGGTAATTGTATACTAACTAGCTTTAATGCTGCTCATATAAACATTTGACACAGCAGTGGGATCTGTTACTGCATGATGCCATGATGAATTGAGAATAGTCAGCAATGTTGGCAGGTTTACATGAGAAGACACGGTCGTTAAGATATGTCATTACTGATTCTACATGATGGTGTGAAATTATGAGATCTCTTCTTCAAAGTAGGATTTAATATTGATCAGAAGGTCTAATCTTACCTGACACGCCAGATGGTTTGTTTCACTCGACCATCTGGGAAGGCTTTGTTGGAAACTGTTTGGAAAAGGAAAGGCACTTTCAAAACTACCTTGCAGGAGATTGGATGAACCATCACCGTTTCTCACGGGCTTCAACTATTTCCTCACAGAACACTGATTAGGTAGATCGTTTTCTGATCTAGCATAAACTGATCTCTAATAAGCTTTGCCAGACTCAGATCTGAATGGTCTCACAAGGCTAGGTCTAATCTGTTGTTTTTAACATTTGTCCCTCTGAATCCTGTCCCTGAGCTTTGTAGCCAACCACTCATAGCATGGAGAGGACTGAGGAGAGGACTGAGGAGGGGATTGAATAGAGGACTGAGAGGACATTGTTAAAAGAAGATAAGCTGTTCTGTGAGATTTGAGAGCACTTTTGAATCTAAAATCCTCACATAAATTATTGTAATTCTGAAGCTTGTCAGAACAAAATGGGAATGAGACAATCAATTTTTGACATTGCAATAAAAATACTATCTAAGAGAGCGAGTCAAACTCCTGGACCACAAAACACTGGATTATAAATCAGACAGATATGGGGTTTTGAAAAAATGGAAAGCTTGTAAATCTGTTAAAATCTGAGAAAGATTTTGTCAATCTGTTCATTTGTCATTGACAAAACAAGTTATCTTCATGGATGGATGATATTAACAGCTTCTTAGCAGCCCATGTTCATGAATTGCCCACTTATTCTGCCTGGTCCTCCACAGAGAAAAAAAAACATTTACTGTAATACAATCTATATTTAAGGTACATTTGCGCTCTCTCAGGATATTCTTAAACAAAATCAGTAACTGATTATGTAGATCTCTAAATGTGAGTTGAGTTTTTATTTATTTTTATATTCGCACAAATTTTTTAAAGTACTAAATTGACAGAGAACACAATGAATAAACTGTGCAGGGAGAGGCAAAAAACCCAGTGGGCTTATGTGGAGTCTCCACCTAATGATAGCCAAAGAGTGTTATAAAGAACTCAAAAATAACATACAGAAATTAACATAAATACATAAGAGTGATGGTAAACTAATAATAATAATAGTGACAAAATATACATCAACAACAGTGATAGTCGGAAGAACAGCGATGACAGTCTTTTACTCCGAGAAACTCCAGTGTTTTTTTTGGCATTCGCTTATTTATTTGTTAGCAGGATTATGCAAAAACTACCATACTGATTTTAATGAAACGGTGGAGGGGTGTAGCATTGGCCAACTTAGAACCCATTACATTTCAGACCGGATCCGAATCACGGGGTGGATCCACAAATTAGAATAACATTTTGAGGGAAGACAGCTTCCTATGTGGAGGCACTAGAGACACAGGGTTTGGATCCAAACATGCATGGTAGAAACCCACAAACATGACGTGACTTTAACAGAGCTAATCTCAATTATGAACTCCCCAAATACCGCCAGCAGATAAAATGCCCAAACAGGGAGGAGAACACTCTGGACCACTATTACACCACACTATCCAAGGCCTACCACGGCATCTCCCATGCTGCGCCGGGCCACTCGGACCACGCCATCGTCCACTTGATCCCTAAATACAGGCAGAAGCTGAAACTCTCCAAACCTGTCGTCAGGGCATACAAGATGTGGACCGACGAATCTAAGGAGAAATCCACCCGTTCCAACCCGCACCAAGATCATATACAACAATGACAAGCCCTAGTTCACAGCCAGACTCAGGAAGTGAAGGCTGGAGAAAGAGGAAGGATGTAGGAGTGGGTTCAAAGAGGCCAAGTACAGGTTTAGCAAGGCAGTGAAGGAGGCTAAACAACGCTACTCTGAGAAACTCCAACACCAATTCTCAGATGGTAATGCATCTTCTGTCTGGAAAGGCCTCAGACAGATTACAAACTACAAACCGAGATCCACCCAGGCCACTGACGACTCACACCTAGCCAATGACCTGAACGAATTGTACTGCAGGTTTGAAAAACAACAACCCCCCACACCCAACAGTTGCATGAACCCAGCCCCCTCTACAACTACACAGCTCCCCTCCCCACCCACTGCAACACAGCCTCTCACCATCCTAGAGAAGGATGTGAACCCCCTGATCAAGGGATAGAACCCCCAGAAAGCGGCCAGACTAGATTCTGTCTCCCCCTCCATGCTGAAGTACTGTGCTGATCAGCTGTTGTAATTTGTACATTGCACTGTATTATGTTGCACTGTTCTTTGGAATTTTGTATTTGCACTGCTTTCTGTACTATTTTGCACTGTAATATCTTTGCACTGTCCTGTCCAATCCTTGCACCCTGTCCTGTGTCGTGTACAGTGTATGCCTTAGCCCTAGTCAAATTCCTAGTATGTCATATAAACAGATCTTGAGTCTTGAGTAAACCTGTTTTGAAAAGAGCTATACAAAAAGTGTATTACTACATTATGTGACTCAGAACAAAGAATAATAGAGACCCCCATTGTTTATCCTCCTCTTTCTCTGTCTCCTGTGTTGGCCGGAGATATGCCCCGTTGCTATTCCAAGGTGAGACTACAGTTTTTTATGTGTTTTTTGTTGATTCACCTATACTTCTGTGTTAAGCACAATTAAGATGCACACTGTGTACACACACTCTTTCGCCAAGGGCTAGGCATTCTCAAATATATAGAAAACAAGCAGGCTTAACAGCTCTTCCTTGATCTCAGATAAATAAAGTTAACTCGTCAAATTGCAGCATACATCAGTACCACCCTCCATACTGTACTACAAAACTATTTTTGATTGACCTCATGGAGAAGCTTAAAATCCAGTATACCAAGCGATATTGTCCAAGAGCATATTCTACCAATTGATGTTCAAGAACCAGTTTGTTAGAATTCACACTTTTAGAATGACACCATTATTTTGATGTTAAAGAAGATGGTGCACACGAGACAGCAAGTGTTTGATGTCTCAGAGGCTTTAAAATGATGTAGCCACATCCCTGGGTGGAGGGAGATTCTGTATGATGGCCACAATTGCTCTCTACCATACAAAACAGAGAAGGTCTTAACATTCCCAAGAAACTCTCATTTGAATTACTGGAATTGCTGAACATGTATGTTTCACTTAATTAGTTAATAATTCTAAAATAGGGATTTCCAACAAAATTGGGATTGCAATTTAATAAATGTTTATGCATATTTCCCTCAGATTGTATGGTTTTGGTGGTGACAGTAATGAGGTTTTACTATGACTGCAGATTAGCAGGAATAGATAAGGTTTAGTTGAAATAATAGCTATGCCCTATCGGCTCGGCTCCATCAGTTAATTTGTTTATTTGTAATTAATTTGCTTGTGTACATTCAAAGTCTTGGTTGTCACTAATTTTATTTCTGAACAAAGCACACAACACTAGCTACTAAGTATGCCACACAGCTCTCATTGTAGATCTTTATTGAAAACCCTGAGCACAGCAGATTGTGCAAATAAAGTGGTGAGGGACAATTTGTGAGGGACCATATGAGACCATAGAAATATCATGAATCTAGATGCTAGTTGTGGCAATCCAGAGCCGTCATTCCCCAAAATGGCCGCCTGCGCCACAAGATGGATGCTAACCTAGACTACAGGCTCCCCAAAATGGGAATCCACCCTGGGACCACATAACCCATCAGGCTGGGAATTGGGAGACTGATTGCACTGGGCTGATCCCATGCACCTGAATTAGTAGTCAGCCAGGGAAGGACTGTGGATGCACAGAAGAGCTGGAGGGAAGAGAGACAGCTAAAGGAGCTGCCTCATGTTTAACATAATTTTGTTTGAGAACCATTTCAATTGTTAAGTTATTTATTAAAAGGCCAAGCAATAGTAAACTGCAAGCCGTCTCCCAGGTCTCTGTGCATGCTACTGCTGTTTGGAGGTTTGTTGGTCTCCCCTCAGTTGCCTCCGGGGGGTTGCCACATATTGCATATTGCAGACACATTTTAAGAAAGGATTGATGGACTCTTAGTGCTTAAAGTTCACTACAACTTTATGATGACATCTGCTGTAGTTATATGTATTTATGTCTTTCATTTATCTAGGTATCTTTATTGGCTGTGTTGACTACAGTTTGCAAACCGGATCCAAATGAAAACCACCAACCACCTGTTTACAAACTCACCAATATGACCTCGTTACTAGCTAGTTTCATGTGGAGATGCACATGCAGCTAAATAGCCTCAAGAAGTGTGGAAAGCTGTCATGAAATAGGACATTCACTATAGGAAGAAATAATAGGCATCTCTTATTTGAAAAGGTTTATGAGGACCAATGTGACATCTACTGTTTACCTGCTCAGCCATTTCTGTTTCAGGCAGCACCTCTGGAAGATCAACTGCCACTCTTTCTCTTCTTATTGTACAGTGAGTCCACATCATTAGACCATATAATAATAATAATACATTTTATTTGTAGTGCGCTTTACATTCCGAGAAATCTCAAAGTGCTATAAAACAGAGGTTAAAAACAACAATGTAGTACATTCATCCAGGCTCCACATCATTACACATCCAATACATCCACAACCAAGTCACATCCAACACATTAGTACAATATTGGTAATACAATAATAAAAAAGATACAATAATAATAATACAATAATAATAATAAAAACATGAAGCAAGCATTACATGGCACATAAAAGATGAAGATGACATGGGAGAACGGTCAACAGAAAGCTTTTATGAAGAGGTGGGTTTTAAGGTCTTTCTTGAAAGGACTCCGTGCTGTAATTTCTCCAGGTGTCAGAACAAAGCGACAGTTTCTCTGTACCTGTGAGAGCAGAACGATACACTTCGCTCCCACGCATACTCGGGCTCATAAACAAGTCGTGCACATTTATAGACACAGCAAATAAAGGAAACAGGCCAAACCTGACCAAATGTTGTGATGACACTATAAACAGCCACTCTGTAAAGAAGGAGGAGATGCATGCCACTCTCAGCTTCCTACTAAGATAGCAAGGGTATGTTTGAGACCAGTGTGTCCAAATGAGCCCCAAGTGCTATATGGCCCTCTCGGTGGAGTTATATTGTATGTTCCAGTTGACTGAAAATGAAAGAGAGAGTATGGGGGAGGGGGTAAGATGAGGAGGTGCTGAGGGCAAGGGGCTTCTCTCATTCACTGTGAAGCTGCATGTTTTCCTGAGAGCTAGCATTCACATTCCCTGACATGTTTGCCTGCTATTAATACATTTATGCTAATAGACATCCCAGACCCAGGTGTCACGCACACTATTGCAATAAACAGAACAGGGAGCACAACCTCCACAGGTGCCATTACTGAGCAAACCATGTGCCTTGGATCACACATATTATATATACCTATACATATAACTATACCTCTTTGATCAGTGACACATGCTGTATGGATGTGCTGCCATCCAATTCTAAGCTATTGTGCAACATGCATTTGGGTGCCAATTCAGTATGGCAGCCACTGGAGAGTATAAGCTGATTATCACACTAAAAGAAGCAGTGCAGAAATCTTCCTTATCAAGCTCTGCTCCCATTACAAAACTAACGAGACGCATTAAAGCATTGACTTGCACCTAGGCATAGACATCTGGAATGATCACAGTGAAACTGAACATCACATAAGTACCATTGAGATGGAGATGTGTCATCCTGTGGTGTTGTCTACTGCATCACCCGGAATCATCAAATTATCTCATGTGATGCATTTATGTGACAGGTAAGTACCACAAGAAGTGTTGTGCAGGCCCAATAGCCCATTAGGTGTCTTTGAAGAGATATTTGTCAGGCCTGCCAAAACCTCTCATTAAATAGTCAGTCTTTTTTTTTTATGTGCCCAAATAGTCCACTGACTAAGGCAGTGAGACAGACATCTCCCTATCCTCCCACCTGTGTGGCATCTTCTAAGCTGCTGCCCCGCAGGTCTCCATTTATTACTGCTTGTCTGAAGCAGAGGATGCTGTCACGCTGACTGGCAGCTTGCTGCTGCACTCAACAATATGCAGCTCTGCAGGGTTAAATATCAGATTGGATCACTGGGAGCCCAGAAGTGGAAGTGTAGGCGATAGTTTTCACTGCTATTTAGGGCACCCTGCAGGGCATCCTTTGCTGTTCTCACAGAAAAGGATTATGAACAGAAGAAGATGGGCAGCAGTCAAAAGACTATAGACTTGACTAGAGTCGATTGATTTACTCCCCATCAGGCAAACAATCACCTGCAGACTGAATATTTGACAGATAGTCTTTGAGTGATTTGCATGTAGTAAAACAGTCCTGAAGAGTCCCCTGATATCATGTCTACAACTCAATTTGGTTCTGTTCTTGTAAAACATACACTGGGACTCGGAAAACAAATAGCCACTCGCTGAAAGAAAGGCAAGGCAAGTTTATTTGTATAGCACATTTCAGCAGCAAGGCAATTCAAAGTGCTTTACATGAGACATTAAAAGCATCAAGACAAAGTGCAAGAAACACATAAAAGGTCATATAAAACAAAATGCAGAAAAAGGAAATTGAAAACAAAATGCTGGGGAAAAAAATACAGGAATAAAAGTTACAGTGCAATGTATGAATTAATAATTCTTTGATTTAATAAAAAGCAGCAGGAAAAAGAAAAGTCTTCAGTCTTGATTTATAAGAACTGAGAGTTGCAGCAGACCTGCAGTTTTCTGGATGTTTGTTCCAGATATGTGGAGCATAAAAACTCAACGGTGCTTCTCCATGTTTTGTTTTAACTCTGGGGACAGAAAGCAGACCTGTGCCAGATGACCTGAGAGGTCTGGATGGTTCATAACGTAAAAGCAGATCAGAAATATATTTTGGCCCTAAACCATTCCGTGCTTTATAAATCAACAGCAGTATTTTAAAGTTAATCGTTTGACAGACAGGAAGCCAGTATAAGGACCTCAGAACTGGAGTGATGTGATCCACTTTCTTAATTTTAGTGAGGACTCGAGCAGCAGAGCTCTGATCAATTTTTTAGAGACCTGTAAACACACTGTTACAGCAGTAGAGTCTACTGAAGATAAATGCATGTTTTTTCCAAATCCTGCTGAGACATATATCCATTAATCCTTTATATATTCTTCAGGTGATAGTAGGCTGACTGTAATTGTCTTAATGGGACTGTTGAAATTCAGGTCTGAGTCCATGACTACACCAAGATTTCTGGCTTTCCTTTGTGGTTTTTAGCATTGCTGATTGGAGTTGAGCGCTGACTTTTAATCGATCTTCTTTGGATTCAAAGACAATTACTTCAGTTTTATTTTTGTTTAGTTGAAGAAAGTTATGGCACATCCAATCATTGATTTGTTCAATCTACTCAAGAAAGATATGTTGTAATTAAGGCACTTCAATTGGCTATGGACTGGACACAAGCAAATCAAAAAGCCATTGATATAATGAATATTCTACTTCATAACGGTTAGCTGTAAGTAAATCCTGTTTGGGTGGCTGGGTTTTCTCATTACAAGGTGTCAGCACAGTGGCCTCAATACGTGATGAACTGCTCTCTCTCAAAGTTTTTGGGTGGTCTTATTCTCCTCCCACTTGTCCATGATCAGTTATGTCTATTCAACAGACAAATATGGTTCGGTAATGAGGTGCTGCTACACGGTTCTGCTGAATAGAAAACATTATGCAAACAGTGAAGGAAATTTAAAACACCCAGCTGTGATGCATGGCATAAAAAGCAGAGAGAAAAAAAACATCTGTGAGGACTACTTCCAAAGTAGTTGCTAGGGTCATGGAGGGGACCACCTATTTTGATGTTGTCTGATGTTACTCTTTGTGTGTGTGTGTGTGGGGGGGGGGGTAGACTCTGGCACCTTTGATAGTCCATGTCCTCCAGAAATGTATTCCAACATCCAGCCTGCATATGCCAGGCCCTGATGAGCACTACAGTTCCAGCTGCTTGGAGATAAAATTAGCAGTACAAGAGCAGCGTGTCTGCACCTCTCCTTTTCATCTCCCAGGATTCAAAGTGACATTGACAGCAGTAGCGTACACAACAAAGCAGCTCATTAATCATGCAGAGGGATGGGAATTCAAAGGACTGGGAGCTCAAAGTGGGAAACATTGAGGCTGTGGTCACTAGTGAGTCATTAGCCGAGCAAGAGGGTCCTCTGAGATCACAGCAGGGTGCCCTTTCCATGTTTCTTATGATACATCATACATGTTTTTACATAATTCATTGATCATCTAAGGATCTCCATTGTCATTTTAAGTCAGGTTGTGAAGCATGATAGTTATGGTGATACTATAGCTCATGTCT
Organism: Borostomias antarcticus; assembly: GCF_949987555.1. Lineage (NCBI taxonomy): Eukaryota > Metazoa > Chordata > Actinopteri > Stomiiformes > Stomiidae > Borostomias > Borostomias antarcticus. The sequence goes on along the minus strand of NC_140239.1, from coordinate 24,180,843 downwards.
GTAATCAGGTTCTCCATGTAGTGATAAATAGGGTTATGCAGGTTTTGTTCAATTGGGAATGTCACATCCTGGATGGAAAAGTACCAGCAGCATAATAATGTCATCTTACTGTGATTTGGATGCTGAACATAAAATAATTTGATGTTACCTTTATTTAACCAGTAACTAGTTGAAAATGTGTATTTCACTAGTCAGTCCTGACAATGTTATCAATCACACAGGAATCAGTTCGGTTAGGGTTGTCCTTAATGCAATATCACAACCTCATGAAAGAACATAGAAACAAGAGTGATCTCACATTACGAGAAAGCTTTTATTTATTTATTCAATACAAATGTACCAGGAAATCTCCAATGTCAATCTCAAAGATTCTATAATTTTGAAGACAAACAGGTACAGAACAAAATACATTACAAGATCAAAAACAACAAATTCTCTCCCCTAATCTTACAAATACTGATTAAAATGAATATAAATCTTACAAATACAATTAAAATTGCAGCGACAGGACAATCTATTTAAAGACAAAATCTTTTCGTCTTCACGCTGACTAATGCATTAAAATAGTAAAATGGACGTCAGGCGCTGAAAGTGCAACACTTGCAAACGGACCGTTTACCTAACTGAAATAAACTACTCGACTCAAGCTACATTCTTACATACCATGGAGGGAGAGGAACCTCATCCATTTCGTTTTCTGCTCAGTCACCATCTCCTATAAAAACAATCACATCATTAGCATATTGAACACTTTCCAATAACACAAAGAGATTTAACCAAATTGCACATCAGAAGTCAGATCCGTTTAAAGGGTTTCATTCACATGAAATCAGGTTCGGGATAGATTCATCACTTATGCAACCAGTCTGCCACTAATAAGGCCCAGCATAGTTCCTCAACTTTAACAGCCAAATATGGCCACTTGTCCATCGCTGATTTCTATCACACAACATTTACATTTCAGATTAGAGGATATGTAGCATATGTGAAGTGGAGGTGAACTTGCCTCAGAGTCTGGACATCATTTACATTAGGCTTCATTCTGTTGAATACAGAAGAGAACATTGTCAAACATATTGCAAATTACAAAATCTAATCTAGGCAACTGATCCGATGGTCCTGATACATTAGTACATTAGTATTTAAGTGGACTAGTTGAAAAATTGCATTTCAGAAGTCAGATCCGACAGTGTTATCAATCACACAGAAATCAGGTTCGGGATAGGGTCATCATTAATGCAATATTACAACCTCATGAAAGAACAAAGGGTGATCTCACTAGGCGAGATTTTTTATTCAATACAAATACAAGCAGGAAATCTCCAGTGTCAATCTCACAAATTCTATAATTTTGAAGACAAACGGGTACAGAACAAAATACATTACAAGATCAAAAACTGCAAATTCTATCTCCACTAATCTCACAAATACTGATTAAAATGAATATAAATCGTACATAAATCGTACAAATACAATTAAAAGTGCAGCAACAGGACAAAATCTATTTAAAGACAAAATCTTTTCGTATTCACGCCGACTAATGCATGAAAATAGTAAAGTGGCAGTCGGGTGCTGAAAGTGCAACACTTGCAAACGGACCTTTTACCTAACTGAAATAAATTACTCGACTCAAGCTACATTCTTACTTACCATGGAGGGAGAGGAACCTCATCCATTTTGTTTTCTGCTCAGTCACCATCTCCTATAAAAACAATCACATCATTAGCATATTGAACACTTTCCAATAACACAAAGAGATTTAACCAAATTGCATATCAGAAGTCAGATCCGTTTAAAGGGTTTCATTCACATGAAATCAGGTTCGGGATAGATTCATCACTTATGCAACCAGTCTGCCACTAATAAGGCCCAGCAAAGTTCCTCAACTTTAACAGCCAAATATGGCCACTTGTCCATCGCTGATTTCTATCACACATTTACATTTCAGATTAGAGCATATGTAGCATATGTGAAGTGGAGGTGAACTTGCCTCAGAGTCTGGACATCATTTACATTAGGCTTCATTCTGTTAAATACAGAAGAGAACATTGTCAAACATATTGCAAATTACAAAATCTAATCTAGGCAACTGATCCGATGGTCCTGATACATTAGTACATTAGTATTTAAGTGGACTAGTTGAAAAATTGCATTTCAGAAGTCAGATCCGACAGTGTTATCAATCACACAGAAATCAGGTTCGGGATAGGGTCATCATTAATGCAATATTACAACCTCATGAAAGAACAAAGGGCGATCTCACTAGGCGAGATTTTTTATTCAATACAAATACAAGCAGGAAATCTCCAGTGTCAATCTCACAAATTCTATAATTTTGAAGACAAACGGGTACAGAACAAAATACATTACAAGATCAAAAACTGCAAATTCTATCTCCACTAATCTCACAAATACTGATTAAAATGAATATAAATCGTACATAAATCGTACAAATACAATTAAAAGTGCAGCGACAGGACAAAATCTATTTAAAGACAAAATCTTTTCGTATTCACGCTGACTAATGCATGAAAATAATAAAGTGGCAGTCGGGTGCTGAAAGTGCAACACTTGCAAACGGACCGTTTACCTAACTGAAATAAACTACTCGACTCAAGCTACATTCTTACATACCATGGAGGGAGAGGAACCTCATCCATTTCGTTTTCTGCTCAGTCACCATCTCCTATAAAAACAATCACATCATTAGCATATTGAACACTTTCCAATAACACAAAGAGATTTAACCAAATTGCATATCAGAAGTCAGATCCGTTTAAAGGGTTTCATTCACATGAAATCAGGTTCGGGATAGATTCATCACTTATGCAACCAGTCTGCCACTAATAAGGCCCAGCAAAGTTCCTCAACTTTAACAGCCAAATATGGCCACTTGTCCATCGCTGATTTCTATCACACAACATTTACATTTCAGATTAGAGGATATGTAGCATATGTGAAGTGGAGGTGAACTTGCCTCAGAGTCTGGACATCATTTACATTAGGCTTCATTCTGTTAAATACAGAAGAGAACATTGTCAAACATATTGCAAATTACAAAATCTAATCTAGGCAACTGATCCGATGGTCCTGATACATTAGTACATTAGTATTTAAGTGGACTAGTTGAAAAATTGCATTTCAGAAGTCAGATCCGACAGTGTTATCAATCAAACAGAAATCAGGTTCGGGATAGGGTCATCATTAATGCAATATTACAACCTCATGAAAGAACAAAGGGTGATCTCACTAGGCGAGATTTTTTATTCAATACAAATACAAGCAGGAAATCTCCAGTGTCAATCTCACAAATTCTATAATTTTGAAGACAAACGGGTACAGAACAAAATACTTTAAAAGATCAAAAACTGCAAATTCTATCTCCACTAATCTCACAAATACTGATTAAAATGAATATGAATCGTACATAAATCGTACAAATACAATTAAAAGTGCAGCGACAGGACAAAATCTATTTAAAGACAAAATCTTTTCGTATTCACGCTGACTAATGCATGAAAATAATAAAGTGGCAGTCGGGTGCTGAAAGTGCAACACTTGCAAACGGACCGTTTACCTAACTGAAATAAACTACTCGACTCAAGCTACATTCTTACATACCATGGAGGGAGAGGAACCTCATCCATTTCGTTTTCTGCTCAGTCACCATCTCCTATAAAAACAATCACATCATTAGCATATTGAACACTTTCCAATAACACAAAGAGATTTTAACCAAATTGCATATCAGAAGTCAGATCCGTTTAAAGGGTTTCATTCACATGAAATCAGGTTCGGGATAGATTCATCACTTATGCAACCAGTCTGCCACTAATAAGGCCCAGCAAAGTTCCTCAACTTTAACAGCCAAATATGGCCACTTGTCCATCGCTGATTTCTATCACACAACATTTACATTTCAGAGCATATGTAAAGTGGAGGTTAACTTGCCTCAGTCTGGACATCATTTACATTAGGCTTCATCCAAGCTTCCATCTTCATCCAACAGAAGATGACCCTAACCCTAGCCCAACAGAAGAGAAAATATTGCAAATTACTGACTTGATGGTCCTAATGAATCTCATGGCAATAGCATAGTATTCAAGTGGACCAGCTGAAAAATTGCATTTCACAAGTCAGATCCGACAGTGTTGTCAATTACACAGGAATCAGGTTTGGGATAGGGACGTCTGCAATATTACAAACTCATGAAAGAGCATGGGTGACCTCACATGGCGAGAAAGTTAGGCTATTAGCCTACTTTTTAATTCAAATTTGACACTAACAGGTAGGCTACAGAAGAAAATACATTATTCCAAGTGGACTAGTTGAAAAATTGTAAGTCTCACACGAATCAGGTTCTAGAATTAGATAATACTAGTAGGCTATTACAGCCCAACATGTAGTAGGCTACTACAGATCTGAAGATGTAAAAGGGATAGAGAACTACATAGGTAGGCCTACTAACTTTTAGGCTACCTCACAGCTTGGACTAATCTGTCTCATTTTGCTTGTGGTAGGTTAGGCCTATAGTTTGTCCCCTGAAAATACAAAATTCTAACATTCTGCTCATATCACTGGATTGCAAGAAAGTCCAGATTTAGGTTTCAATCAAGTTTAGGTTCGGGATAATTCATTATAACGCAATCTCGAACAATCATACTCGTCTGCTGCACGAGGTATCGAAGTTGACGTTAGCCGACAGGCTTCAGGCAGTTTTTTAATGAGATAGGCTACTGTTAAGCCACATGCATTGGTATTTGAAACGTTAGCTAGCAAAGTGAATTACAACTCGTTCATATTTTCTTACCTTCGTGTAGGCTACCAACGTGCTCTGCCCTGCTACTTCCGTTGAACAAAAAGGACTGTGCGAGGGAAACTTCCGCATATATACCACGGAAATTCACAAGAACATTCAGAAACACAGATTCAACAAAAATAGGGTGCAGGTTCAACAAAACAGGGTGCACGCAATAGGCTATAAATTACCTGGTTCATTCAACATCTTGACTTTTTTTTCTTTCTAAACCAAAATAGATATTTTGCTACCTACATTTAAATCCATGTTATAGGGACATAACATGTCTCGATTGTTTGCATATCCAATTATGCATACTCATTGCTTTGAACGACGGGGTAAATTCTTAGTAGAAATTAGAATTTTTTAGAATAGGGAGAAAAATCTAAGTAAGTATGCCCGGCAAAGCCTTGGGGTTCATGCCCTGGGTATATTATAGCTCCATTGTTAATGCCCATGCAACATCTGTCTCTGGAATAAATGTTATTAACCACAGCAGGGGTGGGCCGGAGGAAAAATCAGGTTGACCCACAAAGCAGTTTGGCTCCAGACTCTCCAACCCCAACGCGCTTTGACGGCGTACTTATTTTATGAATCATGGCCCGCCCCGCGGTGCGATTCCGCCTTAAAGCCCGGCGAGTGGATGAATCCAGAGCGTTGCGATTAAATCATGCTTTCCCATTTTATCGACTTTTGTCTTTCGGTGTCCCTCTGCCTCCACCTTCCCTTAGTCTCCAGAAGAAAAAAAATGAAAGGATGGTACCCTCGTTTAACAGAATCCAGTGACTCGGGATTTTAATTAAAGCACAGTAAACTGGAACGCTCCGCCCTTTCCTCGTGGTCTTTTCACAAAACGAGGGTACCCTATGTATAATGCCGTCCGTTGTATCGTCGTAGCGCGGAATTTGAAATCGACATTCTCGCTCAACCACTCAGAATAGCTAGTTATCAGGTAGGCTACACCCACAACCGAGCAACAACGTTAGCTAAGCACCAGTGTGGGAAAACCCTGGAAATATATGAATCACACGATTCAAGTTTTTACAAGAACTGTTCACTTACCTATCAATCACCATGGATATTGCCTCACGTTTACAGTAAGTTCCAGAACGCCAAAGTGTTTTAGCTAAGCTAACTAGAGATTAATTTTGCTAACGCTATCATTGCGTTACATTCACTTAACGTTAGAATTTTCCGCTGTCTAGGCCTGACACCTTTCTTCCAGTTAGCTAATAACCAGGTGACGTGTTATTTATTGTTCGTGATAAGTAGCCTCAACTAAATAAAAGATCAGTCCTTGTTGCAGTGTAACGTTAGTGACTGTAATGGCAGCAAAACAAACAACAGCTGACAGTTGGCTCGCTAACGTTAGCTAGTTAGTAGCAAGCTATAGCCAACTTCCTATTAGCTAACGCTAGCTAGTTTAGATAGTAGTAACTAAATGTATTATAGCTAACGTTACAGCAGCAGAATGATCTGATTATTTGGCTGTGTTGAAGTGACTAACCTTTAGCTAGCTGGTAAATGGGCATATAAGACGTTTTTGTAGTTCAAAATTGCGTTTGTTACATTTATCCTTTAGGCGTTTTGAAGAAAGTATGAGCACCTACACTGGAGATGACCCTCTAGATTCATGGGACAGGTAACAGTTGTTAATCATGAATCATGATTACCTTGGTTTCCTTATGATGCTCCAAATGTCAGATTTTCCCAGGGGTTGTTAACAGCTGGAAAATGTTTTTTATTCTTTGTTATAGGTTTTGTGAGTATCTAGAAAAGCGTTTACCTGCTGAGGACACCAAGGGGATGTTGCTTGTGCTAGATCGTCTTGTCCAGACATTTCTGCAAGATGAGCGCTACTCTAACGATGGCAGATATGTGAAGCACTGCATCAAATATGTAAGACTTATTTCCAAAACAATTAACATTAATCTTCTTTAAAACAATACAAGAGTCTATACAACACCAGGGTGCTGTATTTGTCAGGCTGAATCATTGATTATTTGAACACAAACAGTCATCTTTTTTTCTCCTAATTTCAGACAAGTCATTTTAGCGATCCCATCAAACTGTACAGCTACATACACAGTAAGGGCATTGGCACAAGGACTGCAGCCCTCTATGTAGCTTGGGCCGAACACCTTGAGCAGCAGGGCCTACACCAGCGGGCTGATGCAGTGTACCTGACAGCTATTGAAAGCCAAGCCAAGCCAGCTGAAGCTGTGCTTCAGCAATACAGGTGATTTCTCCCTTTCACTAAGAACACAGCTTAGTCCATTCCCAATCAAAGCTTTCAATCAATCAAAGCTTTATTTTCCCACCACTACATGTCAAACTGAAGGAAACTAATTTTAATCAAGTAGCCTGCTCGTAACTGAGAATTTGACTCCCACTGGCTAACCTGTAATTAAATGTGGCACTAGGGTTAATTCATCATCATCCTCCCCTGTTGATTATTTCCATGTTGTTAATTCACAGGTTGTTTCAGTCCAGGAATTCTGAACACCGGACAGGAGTTTCAGGTTAGAGTGTTTTGTCATCACATTTTATTCCTTGACTGGAATTGATGTAAGTATTGTAGCTAATACTCCAAAACCTTACTTTGTCTATGAAAACAGATGATGTGCGAAATCCTCTTCAAGATTCTCAGCTGACCAATCAGCAGTCTTCCCACAGAGAACCTGGTCAACATTGCAAGGTGAATTTCCAACAGTTTCTATCTCAAGACAATTGTACACATTTAGATAGAATGTATTCGTGGTTTCACAAGAAACAACCCAGGGTGATTTCAGGTTTTGTTTTGACGGGCCAACAAAGAATGTCTTGCTTTCTACCACAGGAGCCTGAGGGTCGGTCGCAGCTCCCTGCTGACTCCGCACTGCACACGTAAGTCATTGAACAAATGTCTGCTCCTAAACTTAACACATTGTGTTTAGTCTAACAAAGTGTAACTCTTCCACAGAGTCATCTCCCGGTCTGAAAATGCAGGGGTGAACCGCTCCCATCAAGGCCCAGCAGCCAGCTTTGAGACACTGTCAATGTATTGTAAGAAGTCCCTGGAATGTGAAGGATCCGAGTTCTGCTTTGAGGAGGTCAGGGCGAAGAGATACTTTCTCAGACGCAAGCAGGAAGAGGAACAGAGAGAATTTGGTGCGTAGATTGTTTACATCTTACTTGACTCTGTAACACCACAATGCTTTTATAGAGTGGTGAACGTTATCAGGTGGCCATATCCGTTAGAGCTGCTTTATGGAATGTTAAACAGACCCTTAAAGTATCATGGATATGATCTCTAGTCCCAACCTGTTACCAATATTTATGTTTATTCTGACCAGAGGCCCGCCAGAGAGGCGCCAGGGAGCAGGAGGAGGAGGTCCAGAGAATGCAGCGACTTCTGGAAGAGCTGGAGAATAACCTTGAAGCAACTCCTCCAATACAGCAGGTGAGATAAAACCTATTTTGCATTCAAATTAAGGTGTTCCTGATTTGGCAATTAACATTTTTATTTATTTATTAGTTTTTATTATGTGTGGTTTTTGTTGTAACTTTGGAGGCCCTTTTGTTTTAGTCATTTTGAAGCACAAATTTTTATCTTTGTATGGGCTTTTATAAATTGCAGGGACAATACAACACAACTTCAGCACATCTGAATCCAGAGTTCCTCCAACAGTCCTTTGGGCAGCCCCCCTCACTAAACAGCCTCAGCAACAAGCCTAATCCAGGCCACAGCTTGAGTTGCGCCCTAGACTTCAAGTCTGTGCCAATGAGGGCACCTGAGCCACTTATGCAGGGTGACATCCATCCTGCCGCAGACGCTCAGAGCTCTGAGAGATCCCCTCCTCCATATAGCCTAGGTCTGCCTGATCATCCTGCAGCTCCACCATCATCTTCATCCCCCCAGGCCTCCTCTCTACAGGCACCTCCGGTTCAAACCCAGCCAGAACAGGACCCCAAGCCCACTGAGCTGTCATATTCAGCCCCCCAGAAGACAGCCTGCGTACTTGAGGTGCAAAGTGGAGCACCTCGGCAGTTGAGTCGCTCTCACCCGAACAGCTCGGCGTTCCACATGGCCACAAGTTTCCAGCAGCACAGTGGCAGAGAGCAGTGAGTACAAAAGATATCCATGTGTCCATCTTGGCTCCAGTTTCAGACATCCAGCTTTTAGAAACTAGCCTTAAAAAGTTAACTTTTTGGAAATGTCTCCTTAAAATGATGTAATATTGGTTTATGTTTCCATTGAATACAAGCTTTCTTTTCCAGGAATGTGTCTGCTTTTGAAGCACCCGAGGCAGAGGGGGAATTAGATGGTAAAGTCAACCCTCTATGACATCCTAAACTTCCTATGGTGTGGGACCATTCACACATCACATTTCTCCCTGTCCCTCTCACTCTCGCTCTCCTGTTCTCTCTGGCAGTGTCGCAGGGTGCAGCTAGTAACCTGTCCCATGTCACCCCTAACACTTCTCTGGGGCTGGTGCTTTCCACCCCTTCAAGGGTGCTCCCATCCCCCACAGTCAATACACGGGAGGCACTGGGTAAGCAGATGTTCATATTTAGAGGTTATGCTGTCACACTGCATGCTCTGCCCATCTCCTGGGGTTCAAATGAGCTGTAATTGTAATTATTTATTGTACCTAATTGAATGTCACACAATCGGTTGTTGCTGTTTTGTTGCGTCAGAAATCCACTACTGGTTGGTATACAGCAGGGGTGGCCAACCAGTCAGAGACTAAGAGCCACAAAAATGACTGTGGTACCACCCAGAGCCACACCATATATACCAGCGTTTCTCAACCTTTTTTTCAGTCACCGCACCCTTCATAAGTACTTAAAATCCCAAGGCACCCCAGTCTAAAATAAGAAGAAAAACATTATTGTCCATTAAATATACATTTAAAGTTAATTTATTTAAAATTAATACATACAACAAGATATTTTCTGACATAATATATTTTGGACTGGGCTGGGTTGGGCTGGACTGGGTTAGGCTGGACTGGGCTGGGTTAGGCTGAACTGGGCTGGGTTAGGCTGGACTGGACTGGGTTAGGCTGGACTGGACTGGGTTAGGCTGAACTGGGCTGGGTTAGGCTGGGCTGGACTGGGTTAGGCTGGACTGGACTGGACTGGGCTCGAGATTTGAGGCTTTGAAATGTCCCAATGATGTCTGGCATATCAGACAGAATGGCTTACCATTACGTTCTAAATGGGTTCGTTCGGGTAAAAAATGTCCTGTGTTCGTCTTCATATTTTCTTTTAGCTGCGCATTTCTTTCCAGCCATTCTTTGGTTGTGTACAGTAGCCTAGGCTACGTTAGCTTTTGTCTTAAAAGAGAATGACCCACGCAAAGCAAATTATTTTGTTTACAATAGGTGCGTTTACATGACAAATATTTTTCAATCTGGTTGATTTCAAGCTAAATTTCATCTTGAGCGTATACATGGGATACAAAGTAAACTGGTTGGATGGTTACATGCGACAACGAAACAAATGTTTCGAACGCGCACGCAGCCGTGAGTGATTGCGTTACGATGGTTACAAACAGCTGACTACGGAACTGTCGAGCATGCCTTGTTTAGTCAAGTCTTGAGCATGCGCAAAATGAACGCAGAACGCAGCATCAATCCGTTTCAATGTAGTATAGCCTACATGACGGACCAAACGGTTTCGAAAAGGTTTAAACTACCTCCTTGAAAGCGATTGGAATTTTAATCGGGTTGGGGCATTTCAGTCGGATTGAGGTGTTTATATGACATATTTTCAATCGGTTTGTTCTTCCAAACCTATTTGAAACCGATTCAAACTGTCCATGTAAACGCACCTAATAATTTTGTTACCAAGGTGATTTGCTACCTATATGATTGGTCTGAAGTGGTTCTCACGCGACTTCCTCACTAGCGAAACGAATCATGATTTTATGACAAATCTGCAATAAACTAAAATGGGCGGGAAATGCACAGCGAAACTAGAGAGAGAGAAACGTTCTTATGGAATGAATGAATTTATTTTTTAATGAAAGGATGGAAGAGCCGCAAGCCAACTTTTTTGGGGGGGTGGATGGAGGAGCCGCACATTGACGGGCAAAGAGCCGCGGGTTGGCCACCCCTGGTATACAGTATCTTTGAAGCATTTATGTATCAGCTAAGGCAACACATCATAAGGGTGTTTTTTTGCATAACTCCTCCAGGTGTGATCATGGACATGTTCCAAGCCCCAACCCTTCTACAGGATGAACCCTTCGGCAGCAGGCTCCAGGCTGAGAAGAGCTTTAATGCTGGCTACCAGAGGACTGGTAACTCTCTATTATATACTCTACCTGTGTGGTCCTGTAAGATTTGCCGCCTGCTTCCTCTGATTCTACATGATGGTTGGTAAATATATATATATTTCTTTCTTTTCTGTCTCACTTTCTCCTTTTGTTGTCATGTAAAGGGAGCGCCAGTTCATTTAACAAGCCCCCGGCTGCAGTCCCGTTTGCGATCTTCCAGGATGAGAATGATAAGGAGAACTGCAGGTGAAGTGTTGCTTTCCCACTCTTGAACCCTCTCTCCCTTTCTGTTGCCTGAGTTTTAAAGTGGGTTGACTCCATTGGTTTTCTGTGTGTTTCTCCCTCTCAGCCATGATGCTGTAGCAGTGGACAAGCCAAGGCTGCCTAGGGCTCTTGTTGAGATCCCTGTGTTGAAATCAGAGAAACCGAATGTAAGTGTGGGCTAAACGGACAGCCAGTGACTACATACCCATACTACTTTGCATAATGAGTCAGTGTTGGCGAGTTTACAAAAGCTTTTATTGTCCTTTATTGTTTGTGTTGATCAGGAGACCCCAACGGAGTTGATCCCAGATGAGAGCACTATGTGGGGTGCGCGCTACAACTCTCTCAACTCCCTTGCTGCGTGCCCCAACAGCACAGGGGAATTTGCCTTTTCGGCTCACCTAGTCTCTACTCCCTTTCAGAACAAAGTTCCTTACTCCAGAGACTTTCAGCAGGACCAAGGTACCCCTCTTTGCTTGTCTACTGAGAAGTTGCCTTGAAGGTAGTTTGGGCTAGCCAGTGTGTTTTCACCATTCATCTATTGATCAGTTAGGCTTCTTACGTTTGTCGGTGTTACCGGTGTTACTTGGTGTTCAGGCATACACCGTGTATTGACTGAGCCATTACTTTAACACTGCCCACCGTTGTTTTCCGCCCCCCCCTGTAGTTTTAAAGTTAATTTTCACATATCAGCGCCCACTCAGCAAACTCAAACTAGTGTCTGTGATCTGCTCTCCGCGTGCGCATGCAGCACAGAGCAGAGTCTAGAGGAATCAGATTTCAGTTTCAATTCACGTGAAGAGATAGGGCGAGGGGAGGGGAGGGGGAGGTTATGGCTAATAGCCCCTAGCTAGCCTAGCTAACGTTCAGCTAACCTAGCCACCTGTTGGCTGTTTAGCTAACCTAACTTGGTGGCTGTTGCCATTAGCTAGCTGTCTATCTTATTCTAGCAGCCTATTCTCTCGCCTATTCTATTCTTCAGCACAACAGTGCTGTTCAACGTAAGTCAAAGTCTATCGTTAAAGATGAAAGTAAGCGCTCTCTTATTGTTGGCTAGATGGTGTTACCGGTAACACCGGTGTTGTCATGGGTTTATTAGTCAGTGGGGAAAAATCCACACCGTGACATCCCTATGATAAATATTTTTTTTCTTATTATCTCCAGAAAATGAGCCCGGAGGTTTCGGTGATCCTGAAGAAAACCCTTACATGCGTCAGCCCACGAAACTCAGGTAATTCAACCCACCTAACCACCAACCCAGTAATGTACATGTTTATGTGACAAGGAGACTTATGTATGTTGACAAAATGGCAATGATTGTTCCTTCCCCAGCCCAATCTTGGAGAAGTCTGATGAGAAGTTTGATGAGAAGCTCTCTGTGACCGCAGTAGGCACTATGAAGGCTCAGGGCTTTGCTGAGCAGGGCACTATAGTGGGAGAGGGCCTGGCCCAGGCACAAGGTAGCCTGGCAGCCTGTTCCATCACTGATTTGCACCATCCCTCAGCTGTGTTGTCCTTCAGAGACCAGACCCTGGTACACAATGGGGGAATTGCTGTGGCCAACGGTCCTCCCGAGGCCTCTGGGCCTGAGTGGGATGTGTACATGAGCCGAGAGCAGCCTCCTAAGCCAGCCTGTCTCTCACAATCTTCGCCAGAGGCAGCCTTGCAAAGGTTCCAGCGTTTCACCCTCAAGTCTAACTTCAGCGTATATATCAGTCCAGAGAAAGCCCCAAAGCCTGCTTATGATGTTCCTATGAGCCCAGAATGTGCACCCAAGCCAGAATGGCTGGTTGTCAGCAGCCCAGAAATTGGAACTGAACTGGACCTGGATGCCTTCATGAGTCCCCAGCAGGCCCAGAGAGCAGAGGACATTGTTCAAAAAAACATGGACATCCCCATGAGTCCAGAACCAAAGTTTAGTATGGATGTCCCCATGAGTCCAGAACCAAAGTTTAGTATAGATGTCCCCATGAGTCCAGCCCAGGTCCAGAGTGCCACTATGAATGTTCCTATGAGCCCAGATCAGGGAATGAAGGTGAACATGGATGTCCCCATGAGTCCTTCTTCAGGAGCAGCTGCTGTTGGGCTGGTCTCCAATCCTTGGGATGAGGAGCTGATCTCCAGCCTGCTGTCCACACTCTCCACACCAATCACCACCCACCCAGACTGCATAAGTTGGCAGTGCAAAGTCCCCAACTTTGCCCCCAACATGACCATCAGGATAGGTAAGGATGAAGGGAAACTCATGATGCGTTTCTAAGTCTTTGGAGTGACCTCATTTCTGATTTGAATACCTTTGGCCATTTGCAGGGGAAGACTCCTTACGGGTTGACTGCCTCCTAGGACAGGGTGCCTTTGCCACAGTCTACCAGGCAACTGACCTCACAACCTCCAAGAAGATGGTTTTAAAGGTTTGGGCTGAATGATGTTGCTTTTTACATAATGTTTGCAACTTGAACTGGATGATTCTCTTCAAATTTTTTAGATTCTGTTCTGGAAGACTGCTTGATTTTTCTTAATTTCTAGGTGCAGAAACCAGCGAATCCCTGGGAGTTTTACATCAACACTCAGCTAAATGTGCGTCTTCAGCCCAGTGTACGCCACCTCTACAATATCCTCCACTCCGCTCACCTCTTCCAGAACGGCAGCGTGCTATTGGGCGAACGCCACAACTGTGGCACTCTGTTGGTGGGTCTAGGCACACTTCACCAGTCAAATGTGGGGAAAGATTAGAGCTGTGAAAGGGGTCTCATTGACATGTTTATTCCCAACCTACAGAATGCAGTGAACCTGTACAAGAACCTAAGTGACAAGGTGATGCCCCAGCCTCTGGTCATTTACTTCACCATTTGTATCCTGCACATGGTGGAGCACCTTCACAGAATCCACATAGTTCATGCTGACATCAAGCCAGACAACTTCCTGCTAGGAGAGAGGTAAGGGTGCTGACATTTTGGCTTCAGTGTCTGATGAAGAGGAGGAGGAATCTTTCTTTTTTTTCTCTCCTCAAACCTTTATGTGGAGCGCTTTAACTATGGGATTTGTCTCTTCTCATGACCATGTTTTTCACACTGTTTGCTCAATTTATTTCAGGTTCCTGGAAAATACTGGTTTTGACCCTGAGAATCTTGATCATGGACTTGCCCTGATTGACCTGGGCCAGAGCATTGACATGACGTTTTTCCCAGAAGGCACTGCCTTCACCTCCAAGTGTATGACCTCTGGCTTCCAGTGTACGGAGATGCTGAGTGGGAGACCATGGAACTACCAGGTAAGCTTATAAAACTGTACTTGCACTCCAAGGGGTCTGACTTTGACCCTTGCTAAGATTGAGTTGCTCTATGTCTTTGTTTTAGACTGATTACTTTGGAATCGCGGGGACTGTCTACTGCATGATATTTGGGACATACATGCAAGTGAAGAACGAAGATGGCGTGTGGAAGACAAACGCGGTATTCAGAAGGTAACCACTGCGTGTGATGGGATTTTAGAATAAAACCCTTTAAGGCCTGTACCCTGTACAGACATCAGGAAAACCGTCATAAAGTACAGTGACTACATCCCTATTAAAGACTGAATATAATAAAACAATCCACATTATAACTGCGCCCCGGGCTGATGTAACAGTTGGTTGAGGGTGCGCATTATAAATAAAAAATAACATAACATAACATAACACTCATCAAAGTCAGCATTTAAACCCACTGGATGTAGGGAGCCTAATGTATCCAGTAACAGTTACCTTTGACACAGCCTTGTATCATTGTTTCCTCATCTTGGCAGTTTAACTTGCTCAATGCCCTGTAAATGGAGGGAAGAAACAGCGTGCACTGCAAAAAGACAGTTAAAATACAAGAAATACATACTGAACTTGAGGAGAAATTACTTAATACTAGTGAAATTATCTGTCCATGTAGCAAGATAATGTTACTTGATAAGAAGTCTTAAAAGTAATATAAAAAAGTAAATAAGCTGGTTCGAGTCTAGAAATAAGTTAGAAACTAGTAAATAACTTTTAAAACAAGATCATTAATCCCATATTTCCATATATCCAATTTTAAATTTTGGCAAGTGTTAGCAAGCCATCTATCGAACACTCTAACTTCAACTGCTCCTCACTTTCATAAACCCGCCCAGCATAGCTGTTTGTATTTCATATTCCTCAGAATCAACACTGATTGGCGAGATCGTTTTCTGATCTCTATGGACAGTATCCAGATTGATTTGTGAGAGAAACAAATTGTGAGCTTGCGAAATCAGGATGGTCTCACGAGGCTAATGAGGGACTAGCTCTCTCACTGGCTTTGACCAACTTGTTGCGGAGATTAGGTCCCTGTCTACATACAAACAGAGGTGGCTCCTTAAATGTGTTATTAATTTAGTCAGGTTCATTATGTTTTGATTTTAACTTTTGTTTGAATATTTTGGGGATTTGCAAAGCTATACATTTTAGGAAAGGGTATTGTATAAGGAATCAGAAAATAAATGTTTCTATTTGCCCAAACTAACTTACCTTAAACCACACCAGAAAATATCATTATTTTTAGTATTAAGTTCAATCAAGTGAATGTTGTGTTTACAGACGCTGTTATTTTGAAAGACTCAATTAACCAGCATGCATTGCATGAAACTGAGCTATCGGGAGGAGGCGAACGGAGTCGGAATTCGGCAGAACAACAGCGGTAGCCATCATTATTTCTCGAGCGAACATTTGCCAAAACAATGCCAAAATACTGTGCAATTTGTGGAATCAAGTATTTACCTGCACCGGCGGGAGTGAGTTTCCATCGGTTGCCGGAACACCACAGAAAGTCCAATGAACTCGGGTAAATGAAACATCTGTGCGTCGGTTGTCATCTTTTCTGTGAGTGTGTGCATCGCATATTCTTCGTTTTGTTGAACTAACTTTATAGGGTAGGCTAGAGCTAGAGGGTTAGCATGGTGTACCCACCTCGAGTCCTAGTCCTTCTAGACGTTTTTGTTATAGTCCTCGTTACTTTGCTTCCAGGGACTTGTCAACGCGTTTTGACGCGACAAAACCCCGGAAGTGTAGACTTTGTGAACATGCTTTGTTTACATGGAGCAACTATAGTCAAGAAAACCACATTTTTCTTAATTGTTTTGTGGGTGTCTAGTTGTTGAGCCCAATGTTGTTCTAGGGTAGAATTCTCCTTTAATGTTATCAGATTCCCTATTAGCATTGGGTTTAAATCCGAAATATTGCCAAATAGGGGCATTTTCTTTTGGAAATCCTCCGCCACCAGATACTGGATCAGATCGGTCCCATCTCTACATTTTAGTCAGTTGTCCTTGTTTTTCTTGGCACCATTGGATTCCTTGACCCAGAAAATGGCAAAATGGCAGCTAAAAACAATATTCCATCTTATTTAGCATTTTATAAAATAGATTTTATAAAACTTAAGTTTTACGGCAGCCATTTAGTAAATTCCAAGATGGGCGTCACATGGATATCTGGGCAAATGGAATATGTATAGGAATATGTAAGAAAAAAAGTATCGTTTTGCAAATCCCCCCAAAATTCCCACTAAATTACATTTGTAATTGTAATTGTAGTTGAACTTGACTAAATGATGGATCATTCACGATGACGTGTTTCATGATAGAGTTTTCATGGGTCTAAGCTTATAGAATTGGCTCTTAGGTAGGCCATTGCCTTGGGGTGTGAGCTAATCGCCAAGAGGAAGGCATTATGGTCAGTCTCTTCTGGTAGAGGGAGGTGCGTAATTTACCATTTTCTCATGATCCACATAATGAAATGCACACATTTTGGATTAGACTCAACAGAAATTTTTAGATCTGGGCTCATTGAGATGAGGCAAATTATCAATGTTTGAGAACCTTTTAAATATGCACAAAATATCACGGTATCTAAAATATCAAATTTTATTGTGATAAAGGGGATTTCTGTTCTCATTGAAGAGAAACGGTTGTTCAACATAGCCGACATAAAAATTGTCATAGCTACCTGTAGGAGCAAGAATTGCTCCCAGTTATGCCAAGAATTGCTCCTATCCCTTTTAAAGTTCCACAAACTATGTTACTGTTTGAAAGTGTCACAAGATTCTTCCATCTGTGCTTGCTCCTCTCGTCATCTGCTATAGGAATCCCCACAGTGATCTATGGACTGAGTTCTTCCACACTTTGTTGAATGTGCCTGACTGCAGTTCCCTTCTCTGCCTGGGTAGCCTGCGCAGCCAACTGTACAGTGTTCTGCAACAGAACTACAGCCACAACAAGCTGGCCTCGCTGAAGACCCGGCTGGTTGTCCAGCTGATGGAGAGCAAATCAGTCAGCAAGTAGACTTTCCAAACCCACCTTTGATGTGTAACAATAACAAAAATGTATTAAACACATCTTACACGTTGGACTTGTGTAATGTTTCTCTCAGCCACCCTGCAGTAAGGGGGTAAGTTAACGTGAGTGCCCTGCCTGCACCCCCCCCCCCCTTTTTTTCCTTTATGTTGTAAATTGTAAGTTTTAGTCCTTTACTGTTTTTTTTTTGTTTTTTTAAATAAGTTCTTTGGACCTTGTCCTTTCAATAAAAATAATTGGCAAGCATGTATCTGGCTCCTTTCTGAGTTCCAACTATTATTCTCTGCTTAGAATGACGCTTTTGACTGCAAACTGCTCAAAAGTACTGTGATGGACCTGAACGGGAGGGGATGTCTGAGGGGAGCTAATTGATTGCGCAGTCACTGACTCGGTGGTGTTGAGTGACAATGATTTGATTGTCCACAGCTGTGTGGCCGACACCTTGTGTTGGGACTCTATAAAAGGAGAGAGACGTGAGTTGATCGGCCTGCTAGACACCAGTCTGTTTGTTGTACTGCGGGCGTACACGCTCATCTGGGGGGAGGTGTCGTTCGCAGTTTATAGTTCTGCCGGCGACGAAGCCAGGTAGATCAGGGGGAGCGTTTCCGGTGTTAGGAGGGGAGGCTGGACGCCTCCTTTAGTCAGCAAGGGCCAGGGATTAGGAGAGTGTGCGCTCGGCCGGTGATCTCTAGCCTCACGCTTAAACGCTCGACCAGCTAACGGGCGCTACTGCACCGCCGGCCAAGTCTTCCCCGGGGAGTCGGACGGTGCCACAAGCTTAGACCCCGGGGAGGGGTCTCGTCGGTTGGGCGAGTTACGTCTTTTAAAACCCTTATACTTTGTGTGCATGTGCATTGTGTGTATCCCTTCCCTACCCCTGTTTGTCATTTAGATTGTTTTTATTAGTGGGGGATAGCGGAGAGGATTACGGGGTTCAGCCTGCCCTGTTAGGCTTCTGGGGACTCAAGTCTGCTGCCCTAATTTGCCGTGTTAACGGGTGCAGTCTTCCGCGTGTGTAGTGCAGTGTCACCCCGGTCCTCACCGTCGCTGATGCGACCCCTGTGTGCAGTGGTTAAGTGTGAAGTGGCTGCGGTTGGAGTGGCCCTCTTATGTGTGCGTGTGCCGTGCACGTTTGCAGTGTGGTGTGACGGCAGCCGACAATAAGGCCCCAGCCTAGGAGTAGGAGTTTCCTTGTGCCTCCTGGTGGTTCCCCCACCGTATGAACTGTATATTAAGTGTTATTGATATTGATATTTATTTAATAAAGATTTGATCGCGTACCGCGACGACTGTGTGCGTGTGGTTTGTGGTGTGTCCCTGACATTTAAACCTTGCCTACTCTTTTGAGGTAGATCCCAATAATTATTACAGTACATTGCTAGATTCTGTAGGCAGAGAGGAATCCAATGATGTCCAGCACAACGACATTTGGTCATTTTTAATGACCGCTAGATCGACCAGAAGACATTTTCATGCAACTGTTCTGATCACTAATGTTATCAGTGTGGAACATGCATGGATGTATTTATAGAACGGGAACATGGTGAAAATTACCATCGCGACTATGTCCCGTTTGCAGGGGTGCAAACCTTTTGGCGAAATTTGACATTTTGAATCCAAAATAGGTTATTTGCGTAACGCTTTATAATACATCCCGTGTCTTACCCGTATCTTACCAGTGTCTTACACTGTCGTAACCAGCATCTTACAAGTGTCTTACACTGTCTTACCTGTGTCTTACCGGGTACTTTACAGGTAGGTATGGGGTACTTGCGGTGCAAGGGGGGGCGTGTTATGGAGTGCACGTAAGCGTAGGTATTTGTACTTACATGTAGGTACAAGGTACTAAATGGGTATTTACAGGTAGGCACGGGGTACTTACGGTGTGGAGGGGGACGTATTATGGAGTGCACCGGAGCGTAATTACAGGTCATGGAGGTTACAGGTACGGGGTACTTACGGTGCGGAGGGTGATGTGTGTTCTTTGGCTGCTTTTTGCCTGTATTTGCCGCCTTTGGGCGTTTGGTTTGTTCATAGGTTTGCTTATTGGTTGCGTAGATTTTCGTTCTGGTTGGGAGGAGAGGTGAGTGGTATCTGGCGTCCGCTTGTGCTTGGTGACAGTTTGTGTTGGGACCACACTAGTCATTTGGCATGTGCGGCGGTGTGCTGGTTTGGCTGCCTGTTCACCCAATACAACATGAATCAGGCGATTAATTTGAGAAAAATCAATGTAACTCAGACGGATTAGCCCACACAGGAGGGCGCCTGCTAGCAGGTCAGAAGGTTGACATATCTCGATTCATAAGCTGAATCCCAAATCGCGCACTTAGGCGAAAGTGCAGAGCACTCGCGGCCTTGTGGCCTTACATGCGCGTTCCCGCTAAGTCCACAAGGGCTCAGGGTAGTTCCAAAACTGAATTGCTAGGTCCACAAGTGCGCCACGCCGCCATTTTGCGCACTTTAACCGCACTTACCGAAAGTCCGCAATTTCACGGACTTAGAAGCAGAAAATACCCACAGCCCACCGCGTCCCATGTGACACAGTGCTTGAGTGCATCCGCGTCATGATCCGAGTGCATCACACATAAATGATGACATTTGCAGATAACACAACATTTATCTTGAAATCCACATGCTGCAAACATATCCCACCCAACCAAATTATTTAATTATTATTAAATTAAAACAGACGTCAATCGGTCAATTTGCAGAGCTAAGGGGAGCGTCAGAGCAGCCTCTGCGTCGGAGGAACGCGGCAGCCAATGAAAACGAAGTGGGAGGGGCATTGAGCGAAACTGGAAGTGCTGTCCCATTTAATTCACAGCCCTGCACCAAGCCCCCAGGATCAGCTTGGCGCATTGAAGCCACCATGGGCTTTCAGGCCAAGCCCGGTATTGCACGGCATGCGGCCCAAGAACCCTTATTTCCCATGTTAGTGGATGATGATAGATAGGGCTAGAAAAGGAAAACAAAATTTTTCTGGGTATCATTCAGCATCAGAGACCAATCTTATGAATATAAACTTTTAGTTTTAGGGGTTTGGGGGTTTTTGAAGCCACCAATACCTGTATTGAGCCATTTAAACATGTGCTGTGCACGAGCCTCGGGGACGCGCTGGTCGCGCGTTCGTGAGTCCTGCGAGCTCGGGAAAGCACGTGACCATAGGAAGACCCGCCCTACTCTGCCTCTGATTGGATAGGAAGTCATGTAATGACATCGGTTAACATTGCTATGCTTTAGCAATGAAGCTTATGATCATGCTAATCATAGATATGAACGTATGTCTATGATGCAAATGATCATGACATGTGGTTACTTTAGGACATCGTTGGAAAAGATCTAGAGGGTAAGTGGGTCAATGTTGAATAACTTAGCTAACATTACCTAATGTTACATTTCTTTATATTAACATCAACTATATTGATAGGCTAGGGAGCTATGCTAACGGTAGCTAATGCTAACGGCTTAGGGTTAACGTTAGTTAGTTAATGCTAACGTTACGTTCGGAGGTCTCAGATGTATTTCAATTTTAACAATGTTGAGCATGATCAATGTGACATTGTTCATACATTGATTACAGTCTGTAATCTTGTCTGGCATTATTTAGCTATAGTGGGCTGATGCTTGCTGCTGCTACTATAGCATTTGCCACATTATACATCAAATTAATCAAGCATAGTGTTATTACCTGAAGGCATTATTACCATTGCAAGTAAGCATGCCATGTATATGCCATGCCTGGAAATCAAATTAATAGTGTAATTATTCCCCATCATAGCTCATTGTACACTGATATAATCATTCTCCTTGCCTTTGCTAATACTCATCTCTTTTATCAAACTTTATGCTAGGAAAGAAATCTGGCTGTGATTCGTCGCTAGTGCTCATCCAGGCTGTTGTCATCTCCCGCCTGGACTCCTGCAACTCCCTACTTGCTGCCATCCTGCAGCGTTGGCCATCAGACTCCTGGAGAAAGCTGCTGCTAATCCCGTGTTCAACGGCCCCATGCTCTTCCACACAACTTCCCTACTCCTATATGTATAGTCTGTATGTTTTTACGTGTTTCTTTACATGTCTTTACATGTGTATTTGTCAGGGTTTGTCTGTTAGTGATTGTCGTGTCCCCACTCTTGGCCTGCACCTTGACGTGGTGAGTGGGCTTTAAACCAAGCCAGGCCTTTTATAGTTGTGTTTTGTGTTTTTCTGTTTGCTTAAGTGTCTAATATTGAAGGTACAAAACCTTTAAAAAAAGAAGCCCCTTCCCATAAAATTCCTGCGATTGTAACAGGTGTATTGATTCCACCACACTTGCCCACACTGGGTTCAAACCCGGGTCCTCTGACTTAGGAACGCACATGACCACCTTTCTAGAACACTGCCACCAGCTATCCCAATGAAAAGCTAGCGAATCAATTGTGCACATGGGCAGTACTAATACTGAGGACAGAGTTTAAACCAGTTCAACCAGATATTCACTGAGCCTGACGGGCACCTGCCAGCTAAAAAACCTAGTACTGTCACCCTCGACTTCTGCTGCGCCTGTATCCAGCCATAGGGGCTGATTATTTATAATGATGTTGATGAAGTTTAAAACCTTATTTACACATAGTGTTTGCTGTTTTAAAAGATAAATGCAGTGATATGAGGCGCCACCTATTGGTGAGGACAAAATCATTTTTTGACTGACTAGATGAGATAATGAATTCCTGATGTGCATAATGATGTCACTAAATCCCACTGTGATTGCTTTTTCAGTCAGTGAACAGGAAGCAGAGCAACCCCTCTGTGTTCGATCACCTGATAGAAGAACCTCCTAGGTGAGACCACACTACAGTACGTTGCTCCAGTAAACATATGAAGACCCAGCCGTATTTAAGCTGTCTTGTCTAATTTGAGCTGTCTTGTGAAGTCCCTGTTTTTCACATACTCCCCCCAACCCCCCCCCACCTACAGATGTGTAGTGCTCTGATCTACAGTCCCCCAAGTACAGGCAAGACCCCAGTGGCGCGGGTGCAGACTAACGAGTGTAGGCAGGGAAACACAAAGGTGTCTATAAGGAAAGGAGCTGACTGCCTTAGCAAGTGGGTTGGTGAATCATAACACATAATCAGCTCTGCCTTCTCTTTGACCAGGTTAGCCAATGGGGCAACTGTGGCGGTGGGGGGAGGGGGGTATAATTATTGGACAGGACACCTGACCATCATCCTCAGTGTTGACTGAGAGCTTGTGATGGCTGTTTGTTGGTCTCTCCCCAGGTCAACCTAATGAGACCCTCCTTCATCTTCTTCAACAAGATAGACCGGCTGTCCCCAGTATGCTCCAGCAGACAGGACCAGATACACAGGTGAGGCCTGTCTGTCACGGAGCCACCGCCTCGCTCCGCCTCTGGTGTAACTCGGTTCTTTAGCTTGGCTGCGTACTTGATTGATGTTGCACATGGGCGATTGGAACTAAACTAACCTTGCGTTGCATTTGTCTCTCTCTCTCTGGCTCTATCGTGTCCACTCTGCTGGCGCTGATGGATGGGTTGGACAGTCAAGGGGAGCCAGTGGTCCAGTTCCTGTTCATGCTTGGTTGTTGCCTACTCACCTTCCCATCTCCTGCATCACCTGCCACCTGTCTCCACTCTGCCCAGCTGCACCTCATCCCTCATTACTCTTAGCATTAATACCAGTCAATTTCCCTTGGTTCTCTGTAAGATCATCCAGTCATCTACCAAGTCTGCTCAGCTCTTCTGTCTGCCATATTTTGAAGTTGTTTATTGAAATTGAGTTAAAGTAGTTTGTATGGGTCAAGCATCCTCCAGTTTGTATGACTCAAGATCTGTTTACTGCCATGTATATGGTTCACACATACTAGAAATTTGACTAGGGTTAAGGCATACACTGGTGACATGTTTTTAATTGTTTTGTGATCACTGTCTTTGTGATATTTTCTGATGACCAAGCCTTTGATCTAAGCAGAGCCTTAGCACATTATGGAGGAACCATGTCCCTTTCTTTTACCGATCCCTGAGAGCAAGACCTGTGAATGTCCTGAACAGTGTGGTGGCCACATTTGTTGGGAATTTGGGTGGAAACAGTGTGGAACATCATTGCATAGTTTGACTGCCATTTCATACCAACATTAAGAGAAAGTGGAGAAGTAGGCTATACCTAGAAAATACTATAGTTGTGCAATTCGTTTGTACAGTCTAGTAGTTAAATGGTTAAAAATGGGCAAGCAATAACATTGGAGGGAAATGTATACTGACACTGATGATTGTTTCAGAAATGGTCTGAGACAAAATAATGAAATGTTATACATCAGTATTGTGAAACACTGAACATATTTTAATGACTGACAAGGAGAGAGGAAACAGTCCAAGTTAATCAATAATAACTAGGCTCACTATGAACAGTGTGTATTATTGGCTCTGTTCTGACATCAGTGCACAGTTCATTCCACCACTGTGAGGCCAGGACAGAAAAAAGCCATGGCCACGCCAATCTGCCGTAGGGGGGCTTGGAGCAACTGGGGAACCAATCACCTCAAGGCAGCAGAGCTTGACCACAGCCTGGAGGTCGGAGGGAGCTGTTCATTTGCCCTGTAGGCTCGAACCACAGTCCTAAACTGGATGGGACAGCGCAGGGAGCCAGTGCAGAGAACAGAGTAGGGAAGTTTTGTGGAAGAGCATGGGGCTGTTGAACACCAGGTCAGCAGCAGCTTTCTCCAGGAGTCTGATGGCCAATGCTGCAGGATGGCAGCAAGTAGGGAGTTGCAGGAGTCCAGGCGGGAGATGACAACAGCCTGGATGAGCACTAGCGACGAATCACAGCCAGATTTCTTTCCTAGCACAAAGTTTGATAAAAGAGATGAGTATTAGCAAAGGCAAGGAGAATGATTATATCAGTGTACAATGAGCTATGATGGGGAATAATTACACTATTAATTTGATTTCCAGGCATGGCATATACATGGCATGCTTACTTGCAATGGTAATAATGCCTTCAGGTAATAACACTATGCTTGATTAATTTGATGTATAATGTGGCAAATGCTATAGTAGCAGCAGCAAGCATCAGCCCACTATAGCTAAATAATGCCAGACAAGATTACAGACTGTAATCAATGTATGAACAATGTCACATTGATCATGCTCAACATTGTTAAAATTGAAATACATCTGAGACCTCCGAACGTAACGTTAGCATTAACTAACTAACGTTAACCCTAAGCCGTTAGCATTAGCTACCGTTAGCATAGCTCCCTAGCCTATCAATATAGTTGATGTTAATATAAAGAAATGTAACATTAGGTAATGTTAGCTAAGTTATTCAACATTGACCCACTTACCCTCTAGATCTTTTCCAACGATGTCCTAAAGTAACCACATGTCATGATCATTTGCATCATAGACATACGTTCATATCTATGATTAGCATGATCATAAGCTTCATTGCTAAAGCATAGCAATGTTAACCGATGTCATTACATGACTTCCTATCCAATCAGAGGCAGAGTAGGGCGGGTCTTCCTATGGTCACGTGCTTTCCCGAGCTCGCAGGACTCACGAACGCGCGACCAGCGCGTCCCCGAGGCTCGTGCACAGCACATGTTTAAATGGCTCAATACAGGTATTGGTGGCTTCAAAAACCCCCAAACCCCTAAAACTAAAAGTTTATATTGATAAGATTGGTCTCTGATGCTGAATGATACCCAGAAAAATTTTGTTTTCCTTTTCTAGCCCTATCTATCATCATCCACTAACATGGGAAATAAGGGTTCTTGGGCCGCATGCCTTGATTTGACTTGCAATACCGGGCTTTGGCCACTACGTCAAATGGCTTCATGCGCCGGTGAGCAACTTTCATTGAAATGAATAGGCAGCCATTTTCAATGCCGTCTCCAGTTATATTATACCTCCATGCCCTGCACCCTCTGGCCCTTACAGCTGACGTCAATTAAGTGCTCAGGCCTCAGGCCACAAGTGCGGTTTGCGCACTCAGATTGGGATTCAGCTACAGCATGATACGCAGGGTATTTATGAGCGCTTTTGAGGGTGGGTGGGCCAAATAACCCAGACGTAGACACTAGCTAGAGTTCCTACCTACTTGCGAGCTTGCTGAGCGAACCGTGACTACAGTATCTAGCGGAACTAGCTAACTAGCGGTACGCAAGCAAAGAGAATGTACAGGTACATCTTATTCTATTCTATACTGCACAGTTACTGTATGGATGCATTTTGTCCCTGATATCCCTTTTTATGCTGCTACCTTTACTTACTTACTAGATAGTTATAAAAAAGAAAAAAAAGAAGACACTACATAAGGGGGTTATGTAGTTTCTTCTTTTTGTGTCTAGTGTCTTATTATTATTATTTTTGTTTTTTTTGTAGCTATCTAGTTTTCTCTTTCCAACCTTTGCATTTTTTTCAATGCTGAAACACCTAAATCTCCCCTTGGGGATCAATAAAGTCCTATCTTATCTAATCTCATATAATACTAATTAATGTTAATGAATAGCCAAATAATTAAATCAATGTACCACACTGCAGCCAGCCAAGAGGGCCTATTTTATTTCATTATTCTTTATTAATAAAAGCTTTAAATTGGAGTGTATATTATTTTCATATTGCCATACTTTTTTTTCATTTTCATTTCAAACCTTTATTTTAACTCGTAAGGCACTGGGGTTTCCCTCATTTAAAGTGAAGAGCTTACATAACAGCATAACAGCATCAAAGGAGTTCAGCGCAAGCTCGAGGCACCCTAAAAACAAGCCAGTCATTGGATCGAGTCAAATAGGTTCTGGGATTCCATTCTAGCAAAGAAATTATATAAGGAGGTAGCTTACCTACTTTATAGACGCTTTAAAAAATAATCAAATACCAGTGATAGTTGCACCTTTCAACTAGAGAAGGCTAACCTATCTTATCATACTCACAATAGTGAGTATCTGTCACCAGTAATAAATCTGGTGACCGTTTTATAAAAGCAATGGCTCACTTCAGGCCTGTGGTGTATGGTTATTATGTCACTGCTAGCTGTCAGCCCTCTGTGTAGCTGTGATAGTATGTATGTATAACCATACCACACCTTGCTGTGAGCTATTGCTTACATAATAATCATACTAAGACATTGTGACATCATAGTGGCCTCATGATGAACAGTTGGGTCTTTTAGAATCTGCAGATTACAGAGGATTTTTCCCCCCAGCAAAATATAATTTTGTGGTTATTCTTTTCATGGCAATTCCAATCCAAATTACACTCCTCTTTTGACATATTTGTAGAACTTCCACGTGAGACAGAAATTCACTGAGCTCAAAGGGATGGAGACAAATGAGGTAAAGTTTTGGATGTTGATAGCCTGGCAAAGCCACCAGATGGAGGTACAGCATATCTGTAAGAGGATATCTTTTCTGCATAGGACCACACCGTGGGCTTCATAGGTGATGGAATTTCACTTGGGACAAATGGTCAGGAGTTGCAGCAGCCATCCATGGAGATGAATAAAACGAGTCATTCTGGAAGAGGTGGTTGCTACAATGTGACCACGTGGAATCGGACAGATGTAAAAAGAATGGTGGTGTTTCAATTCCTTCTAACTTAATTTCACAGTAACTAACTCGTTAACTCGTAACATGTAATTGTCAAGTATTAACTGTTAAATTAATGATCCAGGTCGCTGTGGTCAGGCCTACGATTCTTACACAGAAAAAATGTGTTATCACCACCCAAAGACTGAATGACCTGTCTCAAGCAGAACCTTCGTCATGGTCTCTGGAAGAACAAAATCATGCAAGTCTCCCTTTCTGTTTCTTGATGTTTGATTTGATGTCATATGATTCTTTGTGCACATTCCTTTATATAGCAGTTAATGCAGGGGATATGTTTGACACTGCATAATTAATGGAATGTATTTTCAAATACAGGGATATGAAAGAGCATCTACATCTACCAATGCTTTCAGAGCCACTCTGGATGACCTTCAGGCCAGACGCTCAGTGATCAGTGCACAATATCAGACATCTTCATCAGAAACTTATTCAAGTTGGGATTCATCTTCTTCCAGTTCCTCTCCATCCTCATCTTCATCCACTTCATCTCTGTCCTCGTCTTCATCCTCCGCCTCCTCATCCTTTTCATCCTCCTGGTCTTCTCAGTCTTCTGAATCAATGTAACTGATACCCTTTATTAAACTGCATGTATGGAATTTTTGGCATATTTTCTGTTATGGGTCTGGAGAGGTTTAACAATATGTATGCTTGCTCAGGAACCTACCTACTATTAAAGACTACACTTGTTTATTTGCACTCTTGTATTTCGATTTCTGTATTTAAAAAAAATTCTATTGTAGATCTGTATCTAGTCTGGATTGTGTTACCCTAACCGCATTCAGACATTACATTAGTCATTTAGCCGACGCTTTTATCCAAAGCGACTAACAATAGTTGCATTTAACGTAAGCCAATGTACTACTACTTGCCAGAACTCCTTTCTAAAATAAGTGACTAAGAGCATAATCTAGTGCTGAAGGCAAGGTGCAAGTACAGTAATCTAAAATATAATAGGTGCTTAAGAGGGTGGATCGTTGTAGTAGGCTACTTCTTGAAGAGATTAGTTTTGAGCCTGCGACGAAAGATGGGTGTCCTGATGTCAATGGGCAGTTCGTTCCACCACTGCGGGGTCAGGACAGAGAAGAGCCACGACTGCGTCAATCAACTGCAGGGACCTCGGTGTGATGGAGCAACCAGTCGCCCCGACATAGCAGAGCTTAGCGGTCGGAAGGGGGTATAGGGTTTGGCCATGGCCTGGAGGTAGGAGCGGGC
The DNA here is from genome assembly GCF_949987555.1 of Borostomias antarcticus. Taxonomy (NCBI): domain Eukaryota; kingdom Metazoa; phylum Chordata; class Actinopteri; order Stomiiformes; family Stomiidae; genus Borostomias; species Borostomias antarcticus. Next base: position 24,152,371 of record NC_140239.1, on the reverse strand, counting down.
TGTTCCTTTCATTGCCCTGTAGGCTAGTGCCAGAGTTTTACACTAGATGCGAGCTGCTACCGGGAGCCAGTGTAGGGAACGGAGAAGGGAAGTTGTGTGGGAGAACTTGGGGTGGTTGAACACCAGGCGAGCAGCAGCTTTCTGGACAAGTTCCAGGGGTTTAATGGCTGACGCCAGGGCCCCAGCAAGGAGGGAGTTGCAGTAGTCCAGGTGGGAGATGACCAAGGCCTGGATGAGCACTTGCGCCGTTTCATCAGTGAGGAAAGGGCGAATCCTCCTGATGATGTAGAGCATGAATCTGCAGGAGCGTGTGGCAGATGTGATATGTGTAGAGAATGACAGTTGGGCATCCAGGGTCACACCCAGATTCCTCGCAGTCCGAGTCGGTGTCACCACTGTGTCTTCAATGGTGATGGCCAGGTCCCGGTGCGGGCAGCCCTTCCCCGGGAGGAACAGCGGCTCTTTCTTGTCCAGATTGAGATTGAGGTGATGTGTTGTCATCCACTCCGAGATGTCAGCCAAGCACCCAGCGATCCGTGTCTCCACTTGTGAATCAGAAGGGGGAAATGACAGGACCAGTTGGGTGTCAACGGCATAGCAGTGATGGGAGAAGCCAAGCGAGTGAATGACAGTCCAGAGATGTAGTGTAGAGGGAAAAAAGGAGAGGACCCAGGACAGACCCTTGTGGAAACCCCTTAGTCAGACTACGCTGTTCCGACATCGACCCTCTCCATGTCACCTGGTAGGAGCGGCCCGTCAGGTAGGATGCAAACAGCGTTTTGACTATCAAAGCAGCTTCACAACAACACTGATGAATTAGCACTACCTATTAGAGTAAGTAAATTATACTTAGTAAATTCTAGTTCAGTCTGTAGATCCAAGTACCTTCAAGAAGTTAAAAGCAATTTGGAGATGACTTGGGCCTGTGCTGTTCATAAATCCTGAATTGACTGGCCACTCCTTCAGGGCAGTCACCAGGGCAATTAGTCTAACTCAGGCAGAAACTAACTCTCACAATAGAACTGACTATCAAAGCAGCTTCACAACAACACTGACAACTAGCACTACCTATTAGAGTAAGGGTTAGGGGGTTATTTACCTGTTAGGGGGGCATATGAACAGGATTTCACAGGAAATTGCACAGGCATTTCCCATGTCAGGACCTAGTATAATTCCTCAATTATGAATCTTTTATTAATTATAAATAGATCTTAGCCTCAAAGCTAAAATCAGAGTCCAGCACGACAGCTAAGTTTCTTGCCTGGCATTTCGTATTCAGTGACAGTGTTTTTAAGTGCAGCGATACAGGTTTTAGGGCGATGGGTCTGTTGTCGTTGAGGCCAGTGGTCCTTGCTTTCTTGGGGACGGGGATGATGGTGGAGGTCTTGAAGCAGGCTGGAACTTGGCATGTCTCTAGTGAGGTGTTGAAGATGTCAGCGTACACCAGGGACAGCTGATCAGCACAGTACTTCAGCATCTATGGGGAGATGGAGTCCAGTCCAGCTGCTTTCTGGGGGTTCTGTCTCTTGAACAGGCGGTTCATATCCTTCTCTAGGATGGTAAGAGGCTGTGTTTAAGTGTATGTGTGTGTGTGTGTGGGGGGGGCTATAGAGAGGTTCAGGCCCCTGCTGATGGGGGGGCTGGGTTGAAGCAGCTGTTGAGTGTTTTTCAAACCTGCAGTAGATCACTTCAGTTTGTTGGCTGGGCGTGAATCGTCAGTGGCCTTGGGGGATTTTGTTTTGTAGTTTGTAATCTCTCTGAGGCCTTTCCAGACAGAAGATGCATTACCATCTGTGAATTGGTGTTGCAGTTTCTCAGAGTAACGTTGTTTATCCTCCTTCATTGCCTTGCTAAACCTGTACTTAGCCTCTTTGAACCGGACCTTGCCCACTCTCATGTTGACTAAAGTCCATGGAATTCAGGAGGTTAATGAAGTCCCTGGCCTTTGAGTCACTCTCATTGTCTACATGCAGATTAAAATTGCCAGTGATAATAATCCGATCATAGATTGTGTGGATCATAGATAGGAGTACTGAAAAATCCGCCAAAAAGGTAGGGCATTTCTTGGGTGGTCTATCGACAGTTAATGCTAGAACTCGGGAGTGGCACTTTAAAACTACAGCGTGATATTCAAATGAGGTAAAATCATCAAAGGAAATGCTCCTGCAGCTCAGAGCATCAGTTTGGTGGCTGTTCCTTCCCCCTTTTGTGCATGGTTGGCCAGCCGCACAGCTAGTATAGCGTTTGTCCCTCCCTCTCTTACTCCCAACAATGTTGGCCTGCATCTCTCTGTTGGCACCACAAGAGGCAGTAGTCCCAGCACACCAAAATCAAGAAGGACACCAAAATCAACTTGATGATCTCCAGTGCACAAGTAGAGTAGTGGTCAGAGCATTGGACTCTCACCCAGGAGACCGGGGTACAAGACCTGGTGGGGATAACTTTATGGGACTATACTCCAAACTTCCACATGTTCATCCTTTCACTCCAACCTTTACCCCTTGCCTTATAGGTCAGATCCTGTCCCAGCCCCAACCCTTATTCTAACCCCAACCCACACTAGGGACTGGAAGAAGGACACCTAAACCAACCTGCCGATCTCCACTGCACAAGTAGAGTAGTGGTCAGAGCATTGGACTCCCACCCAGGAGACAGGGGTTCAAGACCTGGTGGGGATGACTTTATGGGACTATACTCCAAACCTCCACACATTCATCCTTTCATTCCAACCTTTTTATCCCTTACCTAAATTCCACAAGTAGAGTAGTGGTCAGAGTATTGGGCTCCCACGTGGGACATTCTGTCAATATTAAGGGAATAAAGACCCTAAATTTAGACTGTGTCCTGTGGTGGTCTTACCCCGGGTTACATATATTTGAAAATATTCACTAATTGACATATTCCAAAATGTCCAATTTTTTGGAATTCCTTTGGCTAGAAGTGTACCAAATTCCATAGTTTTATCACAAAATGCACAATTGTTACCTGCTACTAGCCTTACAATACTAGGCCAAGCCTCAGTACTACTAGTCTACACAAAAAATCCATTCACTAACCAACCTTCCTACATATATCACTGTCACACACGGACCAGAGCATAACATTAAATTCAGTTAAAATATAATATAAATAAAATTATATAAATAAGATAGCCAATAACTGGTCTGGCCACATAGTGTAAATTGGGATCATAACCTCCATGGGTGGGATGGCTGATCAGCAAATATCATATTTTTCTATGGATCATAATGACTCGAGGCACCGTTGAGCGGCCTGCTTCGCATTTACTGGTAGCATAACAAATGAGCCTTTGCAACGAAAATAGATAAGCCCGTGTGTAGTGCTAGCAGTCGCAGGAAACCCCATAGATATCCGCGCAGACGCCATTTTACTTTTACAGGCGTACCTACACCGGGGAATCCTAGTTAGCTACACATTTTATTTTATTTTTATTGCTAGCTATCACCCTGAACTAAACAAAACCAGCACCGCGCACGTTAGTGAACCAACAAAGGTACGTGTCTGTTTTGATTGTGCACCAATCAATTAAGAATATATCTTGATTCATTCAAGAAATGTTTGCAAACAATGTGTGAAAAGTGGATTTGGTCTGCAACGTTACCACCACGGTAGCGCTGGCTAACGAACGCATTAGCCAATTGACGGCTGAAGTTAGCCAGCTAGGCTAACCAAGGAAGGGCAGGATACACTGGCATTTGATATGGATTCAAGTTCGTGTTTAAAGGTGTATGGTTATGTGGGACGTTGGAGCTCGCATATAAGCCTATAAGCCAATTTGCAGGTAGACCACCTAGCTAACGTTACTAGCTAGACAATGGTTTGAAAGATTGATAGGCTAACGTTAGCAATTGACTGCTGATACTACTGGGAGGTGTGGCTGAATAGAATTGATCTGACGCTAGCTTGCTGGCTAGCTCACGCTATTGCTAGCTATCACGGTGCACGGTGTGTAAATTACGTTAACATCTTGCATTCTACTTAACGCGTTCGCTATCTAGCTAGCCGAGTCGTTCCATGAATTATTTTTCTATTAAACATAAAGCTCTGAATCATGCACACTTGGTAGCACAAACGCATTGACACTAATCTAAATAATGTGGCTAATACCTAGCTAGCCAGCTAACGCCTATAGTAGCGGCTAGGAGCTGTAGCTAACGTTAAATATGCTTATGTTTAGTATCTAGCTAGTCGTGCCAACCAGATACAATGTTGACTTATTGAGAAACTCCAAACGTGTGTCCTCCAAAACACTGTCTCAATGTTGTGTTAAGTCCATGCACTTTCCTCAAAATTGCCAAACTCCCCCCCAAAGCTTGTGTGTGGCAGAGTTCATGTTACAACCAGCTAATGTTAGTAAACAAATATAAGGCCTCTTGTTTCTCTTATGGGCATGGTTTCAAGGATGAGGGACCATAACTGACATAATTACCGTAATGCAGTGCAAGTACTTCATTCAATTAATATAGTTTATAACATTTGTGCAGATGTCTGAAGACATGGCTACTGATCATGTTAATGGAAATGGTACAGAAGAACCCATGGACACGACTGCAGCAGTTGCCCATTCAGAACACTTCCAGACGTTAATAGAAGCTGGTTTACCACAGAAAGTTGCTGAAAAACTAGATGAAATTTACGTAGCAGGTAAGCCACATTGATCATCTTAAAGGTTTGTCCCTCCTGAAATGCTCCCTCGTTGCAAGTGTTCACGCTCTGGTGAATTTATCTGTCTCCTTGAGTGGCTTTCTACCTTATTAGCAACGCTGTATTTCCTTATCAAATTGGTCTGTAGTTCATCATAAAAAACCTTCCCCCATCAAACCACATAGCTGTATTTATGTAGCCTATATAAATTTATTATGTCATCAAATTGTCAGAAGACTGAAGATTTCTTGGATGGAACCCTTTTGAGGATTAGCCCTATGATTTGATGGTGAAGCTGGGTGTATGTCTGGGGGAGTGAGGGGGTGGGTCTTGATATGGTCTCATGGGGAAGTGGAGGCCAGCTGGTATGCAGGAACAATAGCAGCAGCTGTCTGATGCTGGGACAGGTGATACGAGCCCCATCCATCCATCCCCTCTCCAAGTAAATTGTAGACATGGTAATTACTAAGGGGTGCAGTATAGAAGAGACATAGACCTACCTTTTTCATCAAGAAAATGTGCCATTTCATCAGAGAGGGCTTTTTGCAAGAGGATGCTACATATTCGTTTTCTTTAAATGCTTTCCATTCCACACATGCCTCACACCACAAATCATTGTATTAAAATATGAATGTCCTTGAGGACCAACACATGAATTGTCACCAGAATCTGAATTTGGTTTATTTGCCAAGTATATTTTCACACAGGCTACACAGATTTTGACTAATGGATGATTAAATCTTTACCTCTGTACCTGAAGTAACTGCATTGCTCTCATGGTTTACTGCTAAGATCTGATTGAAAAATCACCTACTTCTTTGATATAGCCTAGGCTTTGAAAAACAAAATGGTCAGGCTATATTTTAAATATTGCTTTCTGTGCAGGCCTGGTAGCGCACAGTGACCTAGATGAAAGAGCGATTGAAGCTTTGAAAGAATTTAACGAAGAAGGTGCACTGCAAGTCCTGCTGCAGTTTAAGGAGAGTGATCTGTCACATGTGCAAGTAAGTACCGTCTGCACTGCATAACTCCTAGAAGAGGATGATTTGATTAAAAGGATGGTCTTAAGTCTAAATGCCGACCTTTTCTCTTTCAGAACAAAAGTGCCTTTCTCTGTGGAGTTATGAAGACTTACAGACAGAGGGAGAAGCAAGGGACCAAAGTTTCAGATTCCACAAAAGGACCAGATGAAGTGAAAATCAAAGTATGTTGGAGGTCCTCTTCCACAGGATGTGTGCTACACGTCTGTGACTTCTCTACTAGAGATTAATGGGACTTTGTAACAATCAGTCAATGTACTGTACATTTATCCTATTTTCATCTGGTAATTTCAGGCACTGCTTGAGAGGACCAACTACACACTTGATGTAACAACAGGTCAGAGGAAGTATGGTGGCCCCCCTCCAGAAACTGTGTACTCTGGTGCTCAGCCCACAGTTGGAACAGAGGTAAGGCCATGACATGAAGCTTTCAGACTAAAACTAATGGTTTAGAGTTAACCAAGCAAGTTCTGTTGCTCCTGTCTTGACTTGTTTTGCCTAATGATGACTTTCTGTTCTCCTGGAGTAATGCTTGTTAGACAGAGCTTACCGCTAAGATTCGACTGGACAGACAGGACATTTGTACAGTGCCTCGCTTCCTTTTATCACTGGCTTACTGCCATGTCCCCATTTAAATGCTTCAACTTTTCAGATATTTGTAGGGAAGATTCCTCGCGATCTGTTTGAGGACGAGTTGGTTCCCCTCTTTGAGAAGGCAGGTCCTATCTGGGATCTACGACTGATGATGGACCCTTTAAGCGGCCTCAACAGGGGCTATGCCTTTGTAACATTCTGCACTAAAGAGGCCGCCCAGGAGGCAGTGAAGCTAGTGAGTGTGTCTCTCTGTTGTAGCTTGAATGCCTTTTTTAGGTTTTGGGTGCTTGCTTTCTACATTCTCTGTCTACGCTTTTCCTGTCATGTCATTGTCGGATGGTATCCAGATTCCGTTTTTTTCCTGATTCATCTGTTTGCTTCCACAGTGTAATAATAATGAGATACGCCCTGGCAAGCACATTGGAGTGTGCATCTCTGTAGCCAATAACAGGCTATTTGTCGGCTCCATTCCCAAAAGTAAAACAAAAGAACAGATTGTGGAGGAGTTTGCTAAAGTTACAGGTAAGAAACCCTCGCTAATGGTTGAGATTAAGATTCTTTTGAAGATCACTACCTCAAGATCTCTAGTGATGCGTGAGACCTGACTGTCCCCCCCCCCAACCTTGTATCCTAGAGGGTCTTAATGATGTCATACTCTACCATCAACCCGATGACAAGAAAAAGAACAGGGGGTTTTGCTTTTTGGGATATGAAGACCATAAAACAGCTGCCCAGGCACGGCGCCGACTGATGAGTGGCAAGGTGAAAGTGTGGGGCAATGTGGTTACTGTTGAATGGGCAGACCCCATAGAGGACCCCGATCCAGATGTCATGGCCAAGGTAAACCTGAGTGCTCTGCTGATTGAAATGTGACAAAGAGAGTCAGGAATCGGGGTCAAGGGTGTTAATTTAGTTGCTTTTCAGTAAGCCATAGCCATTGTGCAGCGACAAGGGACACATTTTCTCAGATGCGTTCTGATGTCATCGTCTTGTTTCACATTTGTTTTTTTTGGGAACTTAATCAAACTTTGAAGTCATTCATTTATCAAAATATAAGAACTTCGACAATAGTTTACAATGTGATATGCCCAGATTAAAGTTCTTAACCTTTTCCTGTGCCCCTCTTGCTTTTGAACCAACAGGTCAAAGTTTTATTCGTCCGCAACCTTGCAAACAGTGTTACAGAAGAAATACTTGAAAAAACCTTCAGCCAGTTTGGTAAACTGGAGCGTGTGAAAAAACTGAAAGATTATGCTTTCATTCACTTTGATGAGAGGGATGGTGCAGTCAAGGTATGGTTCTTGTGTGATTATGTTGTGTGTAGTATAAACGGAGATGTCTGTTAGTTCTTTATTGAGTATGCAGGGGTTTGAATGTATCATGAATGGGTTTCTGCTTGTCACCGTTTCCTCAGGCGTTGGATGAAATGAATGGCAAAGATCTGGAGGGAGAACACATTGAGATTGTGTTTGCCAAGCCACCTGATCAGAAGAGGAAAGAACGCAAAGCCCAGAGACAAGCAGCCAAAACAAACCCGTAAGGATGTCCCACCAAACTGTTAAAAATGTTAACTATTATGTTCAGTTGTGTGCGTCCACAGACTTGGCTATGAGCTCATTTAACATGCTCATGAGGTCACCTCTCCCCTCTGTCTCCCACAGGTATGATGATTACTATTACTACGGCCCCCCTCAAATGCCCCCTCCCTCCAGAGGGCGTGGTAGAGGTGGCGGGAGGGGCGGGTACTCTTACCCCACTGACTATTATGGCTATGAGGATTACTATGATTACTATGGGTATGACTACCACAGTTACCGAGGCGGGTATGAGGACCCCTACTACAGCTACGACGACTTTCAGGCCCCCAGTAGAGGGAGAGGGGGCAGAGGGGCACGGGGGGCTCCTCCAGCCAGAGGCCGTGGTTTGGGCGCTCCCCGGGGCAGGGCTGGATTCGTGCAGCGAGGAGGTGGAGGAGGTCCAGGAGGAGCAAGCAGAGGTGCGCGAGGTGCCAGAGGAGGTGTGCAGCCCAGAGGCCGCGGGGTACGTGGTGCAAGGGGTGGCCGCGGTGGAAATGTAGGAGGAAAGCGCAAAGCTGATGGGTACAACCAGCCAGATTCCAAACGGCGCCAGACCAATAATCAGAACTGGGGCTCTCAACCCATTGCTCAGCAACCGCTCCAAGGTGGTGATCATTCTGGTAACTATGGTTACAAATCTGACAACCAGGAGTTTTATCAGGATTCTTTTGGGCAACAGTGGAAGTAGAACAGCTTTGATAACACATCCTTTTTAGAGACTTGATCTGATTGGCCCTCAATACGGTTGCCTCTTTTTCAAATTGGTGACATCTGGCATTTCTCTTGTATATATTTTAGTAATCCGCTTGGACTTGAACAGTAGTCACACAACAAACTGCTTCTGGCGGACTGGTTTTATTTTTTTCAAGTTGATCGATGCGATAATCATAATCTGGGTTGAAATTTTAGATTTGCAATCATGTGCTCCAGCTGTCTATTTGGCTATAGTTTGTATGTTCTTAGCAGTTCTAGTCTCCATGTCTTAAGTAGGTAACAACAAAGCTTTTGTCTCCTAAATATGTATTTAAAACGAATGAAACTACAATTTGTATGTCAGAGGATTATGATAGGTAATTGCGTGTCTTGTTTTGGGGGAAACAAGGACTAAAGTCCTATTTTTGGCTTTACATTTTGGCTTGTATTCTTTGCTGTTTGTCTGCTTTAATAAACATACACGCACAAGTGTACAAAACCTCAAATTGTGTTGCAAATTCATGTTTCGGCAAATTCTCTCTTCAAATTGCCTTCAAATTTAAGGCTCCTTGTGGAAGAAATGGACCAAAGGTTTGCCTATGGTAGCCACATGCTGCAATGTCACTTTGCATGCCATTTAATTCTAAATCACCAAGTTCAACAGTTGGCATCCGTCCACAATTTAAGTGTTATGTATGTGCAGTGACATACTCATGACAACATTGTTTTTGTTTATTTCACAATTTGGTATTCTAAATTTGATGGGTGCAATGCAGAATCTGACAGTTACCTAAAATCTGTCATCCCAAGTCCTTGTGGCTACTTAGAAAGCACAATTTGATTCAAATTAAGTGAAGCACTTATTGTCCCAGAAGGATCTACATAGTCATTTGAGGCCTCAGTACTAATCTTGCATGTTTATCTAAAATTTATCAGATTAAGCAATGATGGGAAGTTTTGGCATGCATGTATTAACTGCTTGTACCACTTTTTGCTTGTACTGTAGATCATCAGCCCTTTTTCGGTCATAACCCCCAACATTTCCTCACCATGACAACTTGACTCTTTTCCCTTTTTAAAAACATAGAAAGGCCACTTATTTTCTAGACGGCTAAAAACAGACCTGTGCATGCAAACTTATACTGTAGGGTGTGGAAGTAGCAGTGAATGCCCGTCCTTACTGAATTTCATTTATTTTAATGTTCAGACTTGTTTTTTTGTAGTTACATCTTGTCATGTGTGTTGTTATGTGATTGTTTTTTGATCTATCTAATTGCATCCTTTTGTTACCTGACTAGCAGGGAAAAGGGGTCGAGGCTGGTCCTGAACTGTCCCTATGAAGACTGACCTATGTGGGGTTACACCGCAAGCTGCCAATGGATGTGATGGTAAGGTCAACTCAATGTATCACCAGCCTTATAGGAGCATTTCTCCATCTGCCACGTTTCAAGATAATCAAAAGAGCAAAATAAAGTTGCTTGGATGGACATACGTTTTTATAAGCTTGCCACCACCTCCCCGGTATCCCCAAAGATAATGCCATTTTAAGAATGGAACAATGTGAAGGGTTTGAATTGGATATCCATCCTGAAAGGAACTGTAAATGAAATGTCTTTTGCACTTTGTCTAAGTTTCAAATGGCTCAGAGGAGCTTGATGCTAATCTGTGTTTTGGTTCTAACTTCGTTTTAGTATGGCGGTCATGTTAATCTTTTGTTTGGATTTAGATTTAGGTTTTCAAGAGAATGTTTGGAGGTTTTAGGTGTAACCACCTGCCATAGAGGGTCAGGCATTCCAGGACGATGGTCTCTCTTCAGAACCTGTAAGGGTTGGTTATCTACCTCAGCACAGAGGTTTGAACTGCCCTGTCTGTACTGTAAATAGGAAAACGGATGACAGCAGGGCTTGTTCCCCACAAATATGCACAAGGGCAACAGTAGAGCTCTAACTTTTTATTTTAGGTGTGCCTGCTGTTGGTCTGACGGTGCCAACAGTCAAACTGGGCATGTTAACTAATCTCATTAAATGAGCCTGAACAAGCCTTTCTGTCAGCCTGTTTGAACTGAATTAGCTACTGTCTGTCTTCAGATAATGTAGTTGAATACTGTTTGAATGATAGCTTAGGAAATGTCACTTTTGTAAAAGTGTGAACGCCAGGAAACATCTACTTATGTTTTTTTTTTTTTTAGAAGCTTTGCAGTGTCCTCTTTCTTTGACGGGGAGCGAGGAGTCGTAACTTTTGTATGTGATAGAATCCCTTTTTGGAAAGATCATGTACACAATTATGTTTGAAAGCCACCAGCCTAATTGTGTACAGGAACATTTACCTAATCTTGCACAACATCTTGCATGACGATCATGAGCATCCAAGCGGCCTTTTTGTCACATTCAATGTGTGACAAGTGTCTTGAATCTGCATCATGTTGAGTATGTGATTATTAGCAGGATTAGCTGAAAATGACTGGGATTATCCAGTGGAAAAGGGATACTTTTTTTCTTTTTCTCTCTGTGGATTGAAAAAGGAGACTGAACATTTTATCAGGTTTTGTACACAGTTGACTCCCTCAAGTCTTTATCATCACAAATGACTTGGAAAAGATGTTACCAGTTATGAAATGTTGGTCGGCTAACAAGCGTTTTTGCATTCTTGCAAATTGTTTTATACTGTAAAGTGAGGCGAGTGCTATAACTTATTTTTTTAATAAAGTTCTTGACTTTCATCTGTGTCTGTGTCTGATTGTTGAACTATGCATACTGACAACATTGCAGGTTGTATTCAGTTGTAAATTAGCCTCACGCTTCAAAAGTCTGAACTCCTGAAACTAAACAGATTTATTATGATTGTTGAACTATGTATAGCCTACTCAAAGATTGCAGGTTGTATTCAAGTGTAAATTACCTTCATACTCCAAAAGTCTAGACCCCTCATGTTTCAAGTGAAGTGTCATTGCAATATACCCCCCATCCCCTTTCTTATTTCATAGGATTATACCAATTCCACTCCACTAGACAGTAGTGTAGTTAATTCATCCCTGGTGTAGGCTTGGTATGAGCCTTCATTTTAACACATTGTCTCCTTTTTAGGTGTAAAATAGGTGTAGAATTTAACAGAACCAGTACAAGCTTACAGCTAGGAAAGAACTAGGCCAACCATGAGGCTAACCCATGGGCTAACCTAAAAGAGCCAGAGTTTTCTAAAACGGAAGTGACATCAATCGGATTATGGAAACGCTCCAGCTGTCAAGGAAGTCAACTCTTGCTGAAATGGGAATAACAAGCTTGTATTTATGAAAATCTAAGAGTAAAATAGCACTCATTATGAGAAATAATGACTTTATATGAATTTAAGGCATATTTCGTCGTGTGACGCGGTATCTGGTGTAGTTTTTATGGTAAGTAACACCGCTCTTTTTTGGAAACTTTCAAAACATTCAGAACTAGGTAGCTCGTTAACGTAATCAGACTGGAGTGAGTACGACTGGAGTCGTAACTAGTTATTTTGGCAAGTTGCTGGCTAATGTATGAAATGTGTAGCTAATGTTTGCCTTCTCAATAGAGCCCATTGAAATATGGCTGGTATTCGAGCATATTTGGATAATCTGAAGCAAGGATTGAAGATTGACTTCCTGAGAGAAGTTGGCCGTCAATATCCTGTTTTTTGCTTCCTCCTGGTGTCAATGCTTTCGTCAACTATCATTCTCAACAGGTGAGTTCTAAATACTGACACTTGTCGGTCACAAGGAACATAATTTGCTCTTCAGTGGAATGCAAATACATAGCTAATATGACCATTTATTTCGCAATCTATAACCTTTATAAGGACTCCTACTGTCCTTAATCTGACTTTAGATCAATAGTGGAATTTAACCTACTCTGAAGTATGTTTAGATCTAGATGTAAAATGCATTTTAATGAAACCATATAAACAAACAATATCCAACAAGTTAGTGTCTGGAACCTCAGTCCCAGGATGGTCAAACAGGAAGTGGCTGACCTTATTTTTGTTTCACTGTACCAATAGGTATCTACACATTCTGATGGTGTTTTGGTCCTTCCTGGCTGGCATGGTTACATTCTATTGCTCCCTCAGCCCAGAATCTCTCCTACCAAACATCCTCTTCACTATAAAGCCTAAGAACAAAGTAAGACATAGAAATAATACATATTTCATTATTCGAAAATGGAGTCCATTTTGTGGGGTCCTATCCAGAATAATCTTCAATCCTGCCTAAAACACTTGTACATCTGGTTTAAGTTTAGATAGGGCATTATATGGATAGGTATGAACAATATGGTAGCAGCTAACTTCTCTAATTGGCATGGTAGAACCACCTTCATCTTGCATATGCTTATCAATTCCCTCAAAGCTAAGTAGTGAGTAGGGTCTAGGGCTTTAGGATCTCTCTTTGGTCTCCTCTAGCAGCAGGAACAACAGGAGCTGTTTCCATTGGGACACAGCTGTGCAGTGTGTGGGAAAGTGAAGTGCAAACGACACAGGTAGGAATATGTAATGATGACCAGATAATACATATACATAAACAAGTATGGAATGCTTGGAAGTTGCATCAGTTGAATCATGCATTTATGTTGAATTAGAGCTACAACAGCTTTTGGCCCGCTTTTCAGAAGCAGTGTTAATCTGCCCTCTAGTGGCCACAATAATTGTGAAAATATTTCATACTTTTCAGACCAACATTACTTCTTGAAAACTATCAGCCATGGTTGGACTTGAAAGTGCACTCAAAAGTGGATTCTTCCATATCTGAGGTACAACACTCGATAATTCTGTGGTTATTTCCATGAGCCAATCCTGACCGGAGAGATACTGTATAAACATTGTTTCTGTACTCCCTGCAGGTTTTTGAGTTAGTTCTGGAGAACTTTGTGTATCCCTGGTACAGGTGAGAAGATGATACTGATAGTTTAATTATTTGATTGTATTTGGCTAAAGTTGGCTGGCAACTTGAGGTGTACTCTTCTCTGCTTTGCAGGGACATCACCGATGATGAGGCGTGTGTGGATGAGCTGAGAATGACCTTTCGTTTCTTTGCCTCAGTGATGATTCGACGGGCTCAAAAGGTGATGAGTCGGTTCTCTTTTGACAGATATCTTCCATTCACTTTTCGGCTCGGATGATCTTAATACATTTTGTGTAATTTCTCCTCCGGGGATCAATAAAGTCCTACTACTAATACTTAATACATTATGACTGTTGTGTCTCAGACTTAACACTGATTGTCTTGTGTACTACAGGTGGATATCCCGTCAGTTGTTGCTGGCAGAATGATGAAGGCTGCCATGAAGCATCTAGAAATAATATCTACGGCTTGGCAAAAAGGTTTCCATTTTGTCCACATTTAGCGAACATTGTTATGTGCATACTGTATACAATTGTAATCATTTATTTGATGGGAATTGTATAAGTGTCTTCTGAGAAACTCTCGCTCTCATGCTGTCTTCTTGTCTACAGCGAAGAACTCTGAGGGTCTGCAGCAGGCTGCTCTGGATGAGTATGGCCCTGACCTGCACATCGCACTGCGCAGCCGCAGAGATGAGCTGCTGTATCTCAGGAAACTGACAGAGATGCTGTTTGCCTATGTCATGCCCCCCAAAGCCACTGATTGCAGGTAGCCTAAATACACAGCGGGTAGTTTAGAGACAAACATCTGCTGTTTTTCCCCAATTTGTAAAAAAATTGAAAGTGTCTGTGTCAAGTAGCGGTGTCTAGTGTAATCTTGTCACACTACTGTAGGTCTCTGGCTTTGTTACTGCGAGAGGTCATGGCAGGCTCTGTTATCCTCCCCACTCTGGACTTTATGGCAGATCCTGTAAGCATGATGCATTAACATGTCCTCAGTGATGTAGTGTCAAATTGTATTGAGAACTTCACCAATCTCTGAACTGGTAACTGGTTCAATCTTATTCACTAATAAAACATTCCTGTCCTTTTTAGGATACCGTGAACCACATGGTGCTGATATTCATTGATGACAGTCCTGTAAGTGAATGGGAAACCTTACAGTCATCTCATGGAAGCACTGTGGAGCTAGTGTGTGTTGTGAGTTGTGCTCTACTCATCTACTGGAATTGTGTTTCCAGCCTGAGCCAGCCACAGAGCCACCATCTGCCCTGGTTCCATTTCTGCAGAAGTACGCTGACCCACGGAACAAGAAGCCATCTGTAAGTAATGGCCTTGTGTCTCTGTTTAGGGACACAGATCCTTTGTTTGCTACAGAATTTTTCTGCAGATTATTTCTGATAAATGACTGCTGTCCATCTTCAGACCTAAAAAGGCATGGTAATACTGGCTGCCCAAGAATAAAAAGTACATACTGTTCTTGAAATGTCAAAATAGTGGATATTTGTTAGCAGGATTACGCAAATTTACTGGACTGATTTTCACAAAACTCGGTGGAAGGGTGTATCATGGTCCAACTTAGAATCCATTAGATTTTGGAGCGGATCCGAAGAACAGGCCTGGTCCACGAGCCGCCCAAACACGGCCGGCCATTCACCTCCATTAATTTTTTGAACCAGGATTATGCAAAAACTACCTGACCAAATTTCATGTGGGGGTGCTAGAGATACGTAGCCTGGTACGACCATCCCGTTCTCGCGAGCTCACATTCTGTTTCACTAACGCAGAACGGTCTGGCCTTCGCCTCCTCCAAAGTGATTATGCCAAAATCCAGACCATGCCGGGCCAATCAGGGACTGCGTTTTAACTTCTGTCCCGCCCCACAGTGGAAAGCAGCCACTGATTGGTTCGTGTCCCTGCTGCTCGCTAAACAAACATGGCGGCACCCGAAACAACGAGTGGTAATGTTAACGTTAGAAGAATAAATGTAGCTATAAGTGCAATTATTGCAGAAATAGACTTAATCACAACACTTAAACAAGAACAAGAGTATGCACTAGCGGCGTTTCTCGGTGGAAAATACGTTTTTGCCGTTCTTCCGACTGGATTTGGCAAAAGTTTGCTGAACGCTCATTGGCTGAAGGTGTTTGTCTGTCAAGGCAAGTACCCCCTCCCACATAATCGCACTCTATGGGGCGAAGGCCAGACCGAAGCAGTGAGCTCGCTAGATCGGGATGGTCATACCAGGCTAAGAGATACGGGGTTTGGACTGGGGTGTGAGAGCTTGGAGTGCACCGCATTGCCCCCCACTGGCTGTGACCCGAGGGGGGCGCCACAGAGCCGGCCAAATAATGCCACCCATTCACCACCACGTAATTTTTTGGACTAGGATTACACAAAATGAAAACAAAACTTAGAATGAAGCCAGCTACCTGTGTGAGGGTGCTAGAGACACAGGGTTTGGGTTTGCAGGGGGAGCCACCCGTTCACCTCCAGTCATTTACCTGACATATACCTTTGCCCCAGTGAATCACGAGCCCCCCCAAACACGGCCCAGATGGCCATTCATCTCCATTAATTTTTTGGACTAGGATTACACAAAAACTACTGCTTTTCATGAAACTTGGTGGAGGGGGGTAGCATGGGCCAATTTAGAACCCATTCAATTTTGCCGTGCACAGGGTCACGAAATGCATTCAGGGGCGGAGGTCTGTGCTCTCTGAGCACCATTTCTAGTTGTATATATATTTATTTGTTTTTGCACTTTTACTATGGCACTGGTTAAGCTCTTAGATGCACTTATGATATCTGGCGAAAAGTAGTTCTCTTGACTACTTTACCTACACTATGTTGAATGCATTTATTGTAAGTCGCTTTGGATAAAAGCATCTGCTAGATGACTAATGTAATGTCTGGTTGTCTGTCTATTCATGTCTTTGTCTGTCTCTGTTCCTGTGTCTGTCTGTTTGTCTGTCCGTCCGTCTATCTGTGCTGTGGTTCTCCAGGTGCTGAAGCTGGAGCTGAGGGAGATCAGGGAGGAACAAGACCTTCTCTTCCGCTTCATGAACTTCCTGAAGCAGGAGGGAGCCGTGCACGTGCTCCAGTTCTGCCTCACTGTGGGTAAGAAGGACAGCAGCTCCCTAAAACCTGATGTATGGCTGTATGGCCTCGGCTGTGGCTGAGGTGTCACATTATATTACCTCTAACTGCTTACCCGACCGTAGTTAGTGAAGTGCTGAAGAGTCCATTTTATAAATACACAATGACGTGCTGGAGTAACATGCTTAGTCATCCTAGACCAAACACTCCTTATCCTTCCGAGACAAACCATTCCATTTTTCCATCCAGAGGAGTTCAATGACAAGATCCTGTGTCCGGAGCTGAGTGACTCAGAGCTGCAGCGTTTACATGGGGAGGTTCAGCACATCTATGACGCCTACTGCCTGGAGGAGAGCATCGACAAGATCAGCTTTGACCCTTTCATCGTCGAGGAGATCCGCAACAGTAAAGCCTAGTTTATACTTAATAAATTTGGCCCATGGCTCATTGCTCTGGGCATTTATACTCAATAGATCGTCTGACTGACAGGCGTCCTGTGTCCATAGCAACGTATAGCTGCACTGAGGTGCGTGCAAATCTATCTGGCAACTGTAGACGCCACACACTGGTGGTTTGTATACCTCAGTTTTCACCCAAGCAATTATTCCAAGTCAGTCTTGTTTTATTGGGAGGAGGAAGGCGTCAAAGATGGTGGAATGTCAGTCTGACCTTTAAACAGCAAGTGAGATGAACAGGGGGAGTTTTAACATTGTCCGCGACATGAGAGAAATTGGTCAGGTGTGACAGTCCCACATGACTGCCTAGCCGATGTGACTGACATACGATCGTGAGATTTCCGAAACTGAACCACACATATGAACACAAAACTTTGTTTTGTTTTGAGTTTGAGTTTATATGTGTGGTATTAGTTTTGGGAAATCTCACGATCGCATGTCAGTCACATTGGTAGGCAGTCAGATCGGGCTGTCACACCGGAGCAGCATTTTAAGTATTTCTGAATGTCCGCAAATTGTTTTGTCGTTGTGTATCCCCAGGCCAGTCTACAAATCAAAGCTGTGAGACATGACATTTCAGGAGGCACAGTACGAGCCAAGTGGCTCACATCCTGTCCCCCCCCCCCCTCTCTCTCTCTCTCTCTCAGTTGCCCAGGGTCCATACACGGGGGTGGTGAAGCTGCAGACCATGCGCTGCCTGTTCGAGGCCTACGAGCATGTCCTGTCTCTGCTGGAGGGGGTCTTCACCCCCATGTTCTGCCACAGCGATGAGGTGAGTCCCCAGACAAGCACCCAGCAAGGCCTCGCTATTCACCCGTTGTTTTCCCCACAGTATAGTTGTTTTCCCAACCCATGTCGATATGCTGACAGAAGTTTCCACTATTGATCATGCCTCCATCGTTCTTTGTGCGCAGTATTTCAGGCACCTTCTGAGAGGGGTGGAGTCTCCGGCCAGGAACTCTAGATTGAACAGGTTGGTGCTCCTGTCAGCCATCCGTGTGTTAGAGAGCCGTGATATTCAGCTAAGATGGGATCTTCAGCAAAGTGAACATTACCGCAGGAATTACACACAGACTATTCTTTGTGGAAAATCACAGTAGAAAGGTTCTGCTTTCTGTGTGTGTCCCATTCGATTAACAATTTATAGCCTTTGTTTGTGTTGCTTCTTAGCATAGTGTATGATTTATGTGCCTGTTATTCCAGGAATAGTCTGAGTTTGGATGATATGAGGTAAGTACAATTTGGCAAGATGCAGGTCAATGTGACCCTCCTACGCAGTTTGCTGCATGTCTGATATGCAAGTGTACAGTATTCGCAATGCAGTGAAACAAACAAGTTGCCTTAAATAACAGTTTGGAGCAAAAAACACATGTTTTTTTTTGGGGGGGGTGCTTGGGGTTTTGTATGTCTGTGTGATGTGTTGAAGTGTCAAGACGTGACAGAATGTGACGTAACATACGCAACTATGACCAGGTCCAGGTACCTTGTTTTTCAACTGACATACCTAGTCAACCAAGGATCATGTAACATGAGCCCCAGCATATAGGAGAGTGAGAAAGTCCACTGTCCTTGGCTTTCGTGCCTCAAAGCTCCCCATGTCAAATATCATGTTCCGTCTCTGCCCATGGTCCATCCATATCTCGTATGTGGAACCATCGTTGTCTTGTGTACTATATAATGAGTACCATCTCTCCTTTGTGCGACAGCATCTAGTCATATCTCACTCTCATCTCATTCAGCCTACATTGGCTGTCCTAAATATCCCACCTGCGCTGAATTTTCCTCTCAACATTTGAAACCTAAACTTGTATCTTGTATGCTGAAATATAGCTGTTTAGGTACATGCCTCACTTTGCAAGTATGGGCTCCTTTGATGTGCTTGTGTGTTTCCATTCTGATTTGTCTGCTTGAGTGTTTGCACTTCTGTGTGTGTTTGTTAATTTGGGCCCCAGCTTGGCATTTTGACTTGGCCGTTGTAAACATAATTTTAAAGTGGCCTCACTACAGTATGCACGATTGCCTTGCACTTCCTCACAACACTTTCAACACAGTCCATATTCAGTGTCACTGCTTCAGCAAACTTTTTGTATGGTCCTGTCTGTGTGTGTGTGCTCATATTTGTGTGTGTGTGTATTCACGTGCTCAGGAATACATTAAAGCGAGGGGAGACGTTTGGGATCAGCAGGATTGGCAGTAAAATCAAAGGGGTCTTTAAGAGCAACACCATGGACGGGGGTCTGCCTCCATCTTATGCCATGATCGACGCAGAGGATGACGTGGTGAGCGCCTCTGTCCCATAAAAAGACACATCTGTCACAGCCTACATTGTCCAGTGATGGGAAAATGGAGACTCTAGTAAAGAAAAAGAACTCCTGCACACTGTCTTCTTCTCATTTGCAGTTAAATAAATACATTTATTGATAACAATGTTTTGGTCAACTGGCTTTCATCAGGCTGTCTAAAAAAACAACCTGATGAAGGCCAGACTGAAACGTCATCAATAAATGTATCAATTTATTTATCTAACTGCAAGTGAAGAAGACACTGTGTGGGAGTTATTTTTACCTCCGCCCCAGTGATAGCGCAGGGCGAGAGGTAATGTTTTCGGTGGCATGCGTTTGTGCGTGTGTTTTTCAGCAGGATTACGCAAAAACTACTGAACCGATTTTCCCGAAAGTTGGTGGAAGGGTGTAGCATGGTCCAACTTAGAACCCATTACATTTTGGAGCAGATCCGAAGCACGGGCCGGCCATTCACCTCCATTCATTTTTCATTTTTTTAACCAGGATTACGCAAAAAGTACCTGACCAATTTTCATGAAACATGGTGGAGGGGTAAAGAATGGGCCAACTTACAACCCTTTAAATTTTGGAGTGGATCCGAATCATGAGTTGGGTCCACGGGCCACCCAAACATAGCCGGACTGGCCATTCACCTCCATTCATTTTTGGACCATGATTATGCAAAAACTACCAAACCGATTTTTATGAAACTCGGTGGAGGGGTGTAGCATGAGACACCTTAATTTTGGAGCAGATCCGAATCACGGGCCGGATCCACAAATTAAAACAAAACTTAGAACAATGCCAGCTCCCTGTGTGGGGTTGCTAGAGACACGGGGTTTGGACTGGTGTATGTGGGGGGAGAGTGCGGAGTGCACTGCCCCCCGCCAGCTGTGACCGAGAGGGGCGCCACAGAGCCGGCCAAATACAGCCACCCATTCACCTCCAGTCATTTTTGGACTAGGATTACACAAAATGAAAACAAAATTTAGAATAAAGCCAGCTACCTTTGTGAGGGTGCTATAATGTTGGCATTCACAGAGCCACGAAATGCATTCAGCATTGGGCAGAGGTCTGTGCTCTCTGAGCACCATTTCTAGTTCTCTACTAAAGTTGAGCCTTGGTCTTCTCCGATGCACCTGTCACACAACTGTCATGCAATAGTACTCTTTCTAATATAAGGCTCTGTCGCTTGTTGTTCACCACCATAGGTGGAGGAGGCGACGGTGGTGGAGGAGGACGACTCCCCCATGGGGCTGGCCAGCACCCCGGGGTCCCTGAGGAACCTGTCGGCCTGGAGCATCATTATCCCCTATGTGGACTTTTACGACGACGAGGCCAAGCGGGAGAGGGTCCCCGTGTTCTGCATCGACGTGGAGCGCAATGACAGGAAGGAAGGTGAGAGAAATGTGCGCCCAGGCGTGGGAAAATAAGCAGGGATAGCAGCTGGACTATCCATGCCAGTTTTGAAGGGGTCGTTAACCTCCCTTTCCAATGCAGCGGGGCATGCAACTGAAAAGTGGTCCATCTACAGAAGATACCTGGAATTCTATGTTTTGGAATCCAAACTCACCGAGTTCCACGGTAGGGAGCTTCTTCAGACCCAGCGGCTGTTTCTGTTTTGGTTCTGTAATTTCTGTACACTTCCTCTTCTTAGTGGAAACATGTTCTCACCTCTGTTCACTGATGAGTACCACAGCAGTGGATTATAAAATAACAAAAAATAAAAAATAAACGGAGCAAGTAATGTCTCTTAAATACTGTAACCTGAATGTCCCTAATACAGTGTCCCTTAGCCCTATAACTATGAACGTCCCTTATACTGTAACTATGAGTGTCTCCTAGTTAGTGCCTTCATTATGTCATGCACAGCAGTGGATTTGAACACAAGGTTGTCGTCTTTTGCACAGGCTCATTTGCAGATGCCCAGCTCCCTTCCAAAAGAATAATTGGGCCAAAGAATTATGAGTTCTTAACATCAAAGAGGGAGGAGTTTGAGGAGTATTTGCAGGTATGTGCTGCTCCCAGCATAGTCATTTTGTGGTTCAATTATGTGTTAGTGCTAAATACTATTTTGGTTTTTGGGTGTGCCCATTTTTTTAATGTGTGTGTGTGTGTGTGTGTGTGTGTGTGTGTGTGTGTGTGTTTGTGTACAGAGACTACTGCAGCACCCAGAGCTGAGTAACAGTCAGCTGCTTGCAGACTTCCTGTCTCCACACAGCATGGAGTCTCAGTTCCTGGACAAGATGCTGCCGGATGTCAATTTAGGTAAGCAGGTATACAGATTATCTATACACCACAGAGTACTAATACGCCTTTTTTGACGAACTATAATTCTGTTTTATTTTATGTCATCTTTTACTTTTTACCTAAGGTAAAATTTTCAAGTCTGTTCCCGGAAAACTAATAAAAGAGGTAAGAAAACAAGTCTTTTTGTTCTAATTGGATTTTTATAGTTTCTTGAACTTGAAAAAGCAAGCATATGTAAAAGCAATGCTGATACTGGCCTCCCTGACAGTCTGGATGTATAGATGTATAGAGAGCAACAGTGAAGTTCAGGAAGTGAATCCCACTGACGTTTCAGAAAACCCCTGTAAGGCAAGGCAAGGCAAGTTTATTTGTATAGCACATTTTAGCAACAAGGCAATTCAAGCGCGTTATATGAGACATTAAAAGCATCAGTGCAAGACACACATAAAAGGTCATATAAAACAAAATGCAAAAAAGGAAATTTAAAACAAAATGCAGGAAAAGTAAAATTCAGGAATAAAAGTTACAGTGCAGTATATGAATGAATAATTATTTGATTTAATTAAAAGCAGCAGAAAAAAGAAAAGTATTCAGTCTTGATTTAAAAGAACTGAGAGTTGCAGTAGACCTGCAGTTTTCTGGAGGTTTGTCCAGATATGTGGAGCATAAAAACTGAACGCTGCTTCTCCATGTTTTGTTTTAACTCTGGGGACAGAAAGCAGGCCTGTGCCAGACAACCTGAGGTCTGGATGGTTCATAACGTAGCAGCAGATCAGAAATATATTTTTGCCCTAAACCATTCAGTGCTTTATAAACCAACAGCAGTATTTTAAAGTAAATTCTTTGACAGACAGAAAGCCAGTGTAATGACCTCAGAACTGGAGTGATGTGATCCACTTTCTTAATCTTAGTGAGGACTCGAGCAGCAGCGTTCTGAATCAGCTGCAGCTGTCTGATTGATTTTTTAGAGAGACTTGTAAACACACCGTTACAGTAGTCGAATCTAGTGAAGATAAACGCATGGACAAGTTTTTCCAGATCCCGCTGAGACATATATCCATTAATCCTTGATATATTCTTCATGTGATAGTAGGCTGACTTTGTAATTGTCCTAATGTGACTGTTGAAATTCAGGTCTGACTCTATAACTAGATTTCTGGCTTCGTTTGTGGTTTTTAGCATTACTGGCTGAGCGCTCCAATCAGTAAAGAGTTCTAAGCCTGGAACCAAGCGATTCAGCTACGAGATGAATCGTGACCACAAGTCTGTATGATTGAAGCCACAGTGAATGGGAAATTCAGTGTGGGCAGTCCAGTCACTGTTGCGCCCTATTTCTTTTGCATTCCAGAAAGGCCAGAACCTGGATCCATTCATCCAGTCTTTCTTCAACTCCTGTGAGCCGCCCAAGCCCAAGCCTGGCAGACCAGAGCTGACCATTCTCAGCCCCACTGCCGAGAACAATAAGAAGGTCAGCTGAGCGCAGCCAGAATCTCAAAAGTCCCTCTGTGTACACAAACGGTCAAACTGTACAAACTGTGGACCCTCACTGTACACAGTGCACCCCACCTATCAATCTCAGGGCTAAACAAACAGTGTCCAGTTTTAAAAAGGAAACATTTCTGTGAAGTCTTTGACCTGTTCCAGGAATTGTAAAGTAACAGTATGCCATGACATGTTCTTGCCCTCACTGTTTTATAGGAGAAAAATCATGTCATGGAGTCTTGCTCTACTGTTTTGTGGTCTGTACTTCCCCTGACTGACTGGCCTTAATGGTTTTGTCTCCTCTGCTGTTCCGTCTTCAGCTCTTCAGTGATCTGTTCAGGAACAACGCTAACCTGTCTGAGAGCATGGAGAGGAGGCACAACCACAACTACTTCATGGAGAAGATCTCAGTGGAGGGGATGTATGACTACATGATGTATGTGGGTAAGTAGTCTCTCACACAGACGATGCTGCCCCACAAATTGCATATGCAAATATGCGATTTGCACTCTTTGTGGGAGACTAGAGGGGGACTAATACACAGATGACTGGCTGGATGAGTTGCTGTTCAGGTGAACTGCAATAACAGTGTTCCCACTTTTTTTCCAGAGATCATTTCCCAGGACTTTTCCAGGACATTCTTCTTATGCGCACATTTTTCAGACGTACCTGCTATTCATACAGAGCCCTAACGCTAACTCTAACCCTAACTCTAGTCTCACATAGCCAGACCTATCTCCACACTATGAAAAATAGTAGGCTATGAAAGCCTAAAGATGGAAGCAGCACTCACGTCTCTTTTAAAGTTAAAAAAGCCTTTATTTGGGCATGGTGGCTTTGCTCAGTCCTGCGCGGTCGGCTTTTGGCCTTCTCAGGGGTATCTGAGCAAACAAACATTTCAAACGTTTTTTAAACAATACAGCCTGTGGCCTTAGCCAATCAGCAGTCAGTGTCGACATACATCAGGTGATCAGTTGGGAAGTTCAGTCACGTGACAGTGTAATACAATACAGGAAACACTCAATTTAGACAACACTCAATTTAGACAAGAACCTTCTGGCGCCAGAAAAAAATATAAAAAGAAAATAATAAAGAAGATCCCCAAAAGAAAATTATTAAGTTTCATTTTTAGTAAAGGGACTTTTTTATTTGTAGTTTTGTTTTTTGTTTTTTTTATTATTTTTGTTTTTTATATTAAAGGAAAGAGGAGAGATCTAGTTCCTCATTGAGTCCTGGTTTTTTCATGGCGTTTAAAGTGTAAATCCAAAAAGATTCTCTTTGTAATAAGCGTTTAACTCTGTCTCCTCCTCGCTTGTCGAGAGTGACAACTTCGATAACTGTGGCTTTTAATGATACAGCGCTAGGATGACCTGCTTGTTTGTAATGCACTGCCATAGGATAATTCTCATTAGCTGTTTTTATAGCATTTTTATGCTCACTTAGACGATCCTTAAATCTCCTTTTTGTACGTCCAATGTAAAAACATCCACATTCACATTCTAATCTGTAGACTACATGAGTGGTACTACAGTTGGCAAAAGATGTCATCTTGTATGTTTTGTTACTGTGGACGTCTGGAAAGGTCTTCGTTTTAAAAACATTGGGGCAGTGGTTGCAGTGACCGCATGCGAAGGTGCCCACTTGTTGGCTTAGCCAGGTCTGAGTCGCAGGAGGAGGAGAGAGATAGCTGTGCACCAGCGTGTCCTGTAGGGTGGGGGCACGCCTGTAGGAAAACAAGGGGGGGTCGGGGAACACTTGTGTTAGAGCAGGGTCACTCTGTATCAGACTCCAATTGTCTTTTATAATTTTCTTTATTTTAGCTGCCTCAGTGCTGTATTGAGTAACGAAGAACATTTGGTTCTCTTTGAGAGGTCTGCTTTTTTTTACAAGTAAGGTTTTCCGATCCAGGGACTTAGCTCTCTCCATGTGTTGGTTGAGTGGTTCAGTCTTATAGCCTCTTGCTTCAAACCTTTCTCTCATGTCTACTGATTGTTGTAAAAAGTCTTCTTCCTGGTCGCATATGCGCCGGAGTCTTTGGAACTGGCCAAATGGAATGTTTTTGATCAGGCTATCAGGATGAAAACTGTCCGCTCTCAGTATCGTGTTGCGGTCACTGGATTTGCGAAATATGGAGGTATGAAGTTGACCCTCAGGGTTCTTAGTGATTTTAAGGTCTAAGAAGTGTATCTCAGTCTGACTGTATTCTATGCTAAGTTTCAGATTGGTATTGATTGAGTTGATATATCTGTGAAAGGACAATAAATCTTCTTCTGTAGAATTAAAAAACAAAATTATGTCGTCAATGTATCTGGCATACCATAGAAGGTACACTTTGTTTGCGCTGTGCCAGTGCTGGAGAAAGGTCTGACTTCTTGTTTCAGTATGGCGGACACCTCCGGCCAGAGAGACTGAAGTCTTAAGATTTAACTTTTCTAAATTGTTTTGGGTCAGTGACATTAGGGTACTGATAATTAGACAGACCAGATGTCAATATTCTCTTGCATCAGATATTTTTGGCCACCGTTGTTTAAAAAAATGTTGTGTTGTTTTGGACACCACTAGCCTACGTCACGTTTGTTGAAGCGCTGAAGGGCGCTGGGACGAAACTACCCGGTTTTTCTGCAATAAAAAGGGGTTATGTGGACACAGCCCCACTTGGGAAAACCCGCTGCACCTCTTTAGTAAAAGTCCCAACAACAGAAGCAGATGTTAGAGAGAGCCAGTCGTTTATACACACTTTGGGATTGCTCCATCACCCCCAAGATCTTTGACCTTACTGTAACCTCCCTTCCTCCCTTGCCAAAATGAATGTTTAGATTATCAAACAAAGTTTGCTTGCAAAGAGCATGGTTCATTGACAGTTGTGAACACAACAGAAAGGTTGCAGTAGGCTAGTCCTTTTACGTAGCAGCTGGAGATTCATTTTACCTGGCAAGTCTCTCAAACCATTTTGCATCTTGTTGCACAGAGTGCATTTTAGGTCCCTTGTTCAGAAAGTGATTAGAAATATTGTTGTAAAGGGGTGCATCCAAGAATGCTTAACGGTGTTTCCCCTAAGATTTTTTTCAGGGGCGGTGGCAGGCCCTCTGATACTACTAGTGTTGTCGTGATGCAGGCATGGCCTGGATGCATGGTGTCAACAGTGTCATCATAGATGCGTGCAATAAGGAATTTCTTAGTATCAATATATTTTTCTACACAGCTGAAATGAAACGAGTGCTCATAACTTAGGTAAATATATATTAACAATATTAATAAAACATGTTACTATAAAACACGTGTGAATGCTAAACAGCTGAAAATAAATCGCAAAAGCATTATAGCCTAAATGGGAAAAATGTGAATTAACTTGAATGCAATTGTGCCATTTAGTCCACAACACATAGTGTAGCTAATGTTCGCCTACATAGTTACTACCATCAAAAGACATAGACTGTGGTTACATTATTTATGTAGCTAGATACAGCAACAGAAGGGGCTTTTTGGGTCAGGGAAACAGAAGGGCTTTTTGGGTCTTTCAGGAGCTCCCATTGGGGGGGAGGAGAGCCACCCCTTCAAAGCAGTGATTGGGGAAACACTGCTTAAGATCAAGTCAGTACAGGATTAGAATAAGGTAAACTTAGTGTGGTTATGGCACTGCAGGGGATGATCTGAATGTATGAAAGGTTTGTTTAAGGTGTGCCATTTCTATACTTCCCACACTTGTTGATCAAGTATTTCCCATGCTGTTTTGACGGACAGGTCGTGTGGTGTTCCATATGCCAGACTGGTTGCATCACGTCCTTTCGGGCGGGCGGATCCTGTTCAAGAACACATTCGACGCGTACATGGACCAATACATGCAGCTGAAATTAGACAGGATTCTACAGGAATACCGCATGGTCTCTCTCATAACCCTCCTCAGAGGTGTGTGTGTGTGTGCGTGCGTTCCTGTGTGTGTGTGCACATTTGTGCGTGCTCACCTTCATACGGTTTCACACATCTTTCACACAAGGCCTCACACAATTTGTTGTTTAACCTTTTGTCAGTGTGTGTGTGTGTGGGTGTGGTCCTATTGAGCCGTAGCAGTGCCTCACCCTGCCTTCACCCAGACCAGGCTGATGATTAGTGTTTCCGCTCCCCCCCAGACGCTGTGTTCTGTGAGAACAGTGAGGAACGAACCACTGAAGACAAGCAGAGAAGAGCCAAGCAGACCTTTGAAGAGATGATGAATTATCTGCCAGGTGAAAACTGAGCATTCTCCCCTCCCGCTCTTGTTCCATTGTGTACTCGGGCTCTATGCAGATGATCGTAGCCAAGGTGATGACAATTGACACCGAAGAAATCAGAACTTTTAAAGAGATTTTGTTTTCCAAACCCCATTAGTTTCCGCCACTCAGCCCCACCCTATTCACTCTTTCTGTAAAACTACCTCTCATATCTAGGAATGCACAATATATCGGCAGTCATATCGGTATCGTCCGTTATCGGCCATTTGTCAGTATATCAGTATCGGTCCGATGTGCAAAACAGGGCCAATATGAACAACCTATAATTGTTTTTGTCTAGCTGCTGTTGCTGTTGGATGTGTTGTTTTTGAGAGAAAACATTGTGGTAAATCTGTTTTATTGGCTTTTCCAAATGTTTTGGAAATAGAGGCAGTGTTTTTATGTGTTTTTCAGTATAAAATTTGATTATCATTGAAACTTGTTTTCATGCAGATCATATCAACATTGGTAAATATCGGTTATCGGCTGCAGTAGTGTTAATATCTGTTATCAGACAAAATGTTCATATCGGTGCATCCCTACTAATTTCCACGCGATTCAGTAATTTATTAACATTAGCTCTATTCTTACTCGGGGTGAAATAAACGTTAAATACATTTTGAGGCATGCACTTACTGTGCACCATGTTGTGGCAAGAGTTACAGCATCACAGAATTACAGCATCACTGGAAACGGAAAAAGTGTGTGGACATGAGTCATTCTCGTGGGTGTTTAGGGACTGCTGGGCCAGACAGTATTCCAATTCTTCTGTTGGATCTTACAGTTTGCCTCTTTTGTAGAAATAGTGGTGAAGTGCATTGGCGAGGAGGCCCAGTATGAGGGGATCAAGCTTCTCTTTGATGGCTTCCAGCAGCCACTGCTCAACAAGCAGGTAAGTAGGGAGACAGATGAAGACAAGACCCTCACAGGCTTCATCATCATCATCAACCTTTATTTGTCTCGACAGAAGCTAATGTCTGGGTGGCATCTCTCTCTGTGTGTCTTCACCCCCCATAGATGACTTATGTCCTGCTGGATATTGCTGTCCAGGAGCTGTTTCCAGAGCTAAAGGTAAACATCTGAGTCCAAGATACAGTGTACAGGTGAACTCTTTTGCCTGTGCTGCCTGCTATCTAGTTAGTACGAGTGCTTTGGTACGCCTAATGCATTTACTTTGATGTACATGCAATGAAATCCAGTTGGCAAGTTTTAATTCAACTGCTGCACGTCCATGGGGACCCTTAAAGTAAAAAACTAAAACTCTGGCTTCACAATTATTTTATTTCAAGCATGGGTTGACCGTGTTATAAGATCCTTATTATAATACTATATTAAGGATCTTGATAATATTGTGGCTGTTTGTTTTCTCTACAGCTGGGTCAGAAGGAGGCCTCTGATGGGAGTTAATAGATGTAGAGCACCCCCCAGTACCTGAGCTAAAGGAAATGCAGTACAGTAACACATTCCGATGTCTCCTATATCAGCATTCCAATGTATAATAATAATAATGCACTAATAAATTATATTTTTTGATTTTATTGTGTTGTGAAATTGTAAGCCGGGCTCTGTTCTGGTCCGGTACTGTTGCGATGATGGCAGGGATAAAGTAAATAATAAATATTATCTGACTCCAACTTTGTATACACATATAAACATAACCTGTGCCCTAATATTGCTATACAAACTCAGACATGTCTTGGGTATTAGTACATAATAGGTTGTGCTTGATCGGGACTTTGGCCTGTGTGAATAGTATGTTCCTAAATTAGCTGCTCAAGTGGAAAAATTGTTCTACAGAGCTTACGTGCAACACTAGCCAGTTGATCAGCCTTTGTGACTGAAGCTCTTGAAATAATGAAAATAATAAAAAGGAAAAGCCATTCAAATGTACTGTGTAATTACAAAGGCTACAAGAGTCCGTCCTAAGCAGGAAAACATACTCTTAAATTGTCTATGTGCTCGTAGGACAAGAGTTCGTAACCTACTAATGGAAATCTCAAAGTAACATTCGTTGAAACCTTTCCTTATATACTCAACCTCAAAGGTCTAAGTGCAGGGGTACTCAAATACAAATCCTGAAGGTCCACATTTTTCCCCCCAATAATCCGAAGGTCCGTCTTTTAAGAAAACAATTACTGTATAATACAAATCCCCCCCGACCCCCCAACCGGTTCACACACACCACACACACACACACACAACAAAGGTGAATCAAACCATTTCAAGTTCTGTCTCCTCTCCTATCTCCTCTCCTCTTGTCTCCTTCCTCTTATCCTGTTTTATCTGCTCACCTTGTAATAGAGAAATTAAAATCTATCTTTATTTCATGACTGACCTGTATAACCAGAACTTATGTGGAAGTGGGTTTGTGAGAACATTTATAAACATTCTTCCTCTCCTCATGTCTTATCTCCTCACCTCCTGTATCCTCTCTTCTTGTCCGATTTGATTACGTAGATTTTTCTGGAAAGGTCGCTCCAACGAAGAACCCAAAAGTATGTTTTGTTTCACAGTGGCGTTGTAATGGCCACTTGACAAGAGCTACCTTTTATTGGCATATTAAAGCAATACATCGTGATATTTGGACCTTTACAAACATGTCTGGTGCTAATTCTCCAATTAGATTTACTAAAATATAAGCTGAAAGAAAACTGAACATGTTTTGTTTGCTAGTAGGTGGTATTCATTCTGTTTCGAGCTCGGCAGGTTAGCCGCAAACTTCATGCCGCAATGAGAGATCCCGTCTCTGGGTGGACAGCTGTTCAACTCGCCTGGGACCCGGTCCCCTGGAGCTATTTCGCCTGGCTGCCCTTCGCGTTGTTGTGAACAGAATGAATATCACCTACTAGCAAACAAAACATGTTCAGTCACAATTATACTGTCAAAACTAAGATGCCTGGATAAAAAAAAAAGTTTTCCAACGGATATATTTGCCGAAAGTAGATTAATAAGCAAGCCGCTTTTCATCGCTAACTCAGAGCGGGGAGAGCCATGAACGCAATCTGTTCGTGGACTACAAGAACACGTCATTGATACCTTTGACTGCGCATGTCAAAGGTATCAGTGATGCGTTTTTTACATCAGTTTGTTGCTCGTTTTTCGACCCATTCATCTGAAATGTCTATTTTCAATGTCAACTTTTCTTTTGGCCACCTTTGAACATGCCAGCTACACTAGAAATAACTGATGCTAAAACTAACATCAGGCTAGCTACTAGCTAGCTAGCTGCAGACGAAACTAACGTTAGCTGCGCTGCATGTCGACTCATCTGCGCTGTCAATGACTCCAGTGTTTCCAGATAGGAGTGACAATTTCCCAACCACCCAATGTGATCAAAGGTAGCCCACATGGATGGAAAACCTCCACATCTGACAACACGGCCAACGCCAACCCCTCAAAGCAGCGGACATTCGAAGTACTGCTTGCAGTGGAGAAAGCTGAGAATTTTGACTGGTTGCGGCAATGTCTCGGAAATAATAATATGAAAAGTAGGCCTATAATTTGCTCAGAGTCTGGAGACAGTTGTGGTTCCAGAAAGCTGCCACTCGCCTGGTGTTCAACCACCCCAAGTTCTCCCACACAACTTCTCTTCACTGTTTTCTACACTGGCTCCCAGTAGCAGCTCACATTTATTCACATTCACAACGGATACTAGCCTACAGGGCAATGAAAGGAACTCCTACCTCCAGGCCATGGTCAAGCCCTACACCGCCTCCTGACCACTACACTCTGCTACTTCGTGACAACTGGTTGCCCCGTCACTTCAAGGCGGTCAATCGCCCCTGCGGTCAATCGACGTGGTCACAGCTCTTTTCTGTCCTGGCCCCGCAGTGGTGGAATTAACTACCCACTGACGTCAGTAGGCTACAGCAGAATCACTGCCCATCTTTCGTACAAAAATAGTACTATAGTACTGTGCAGAAGGAGCTTAAGGATTATGTGGATAATAATGATGGTGACACCAAGTGTTTTGTGGGTTGCTGCGAAGTCAGTGATCAGGAGAAAGTTCATAGCCTTTACGTCATACAGGAAAAAGGAAAGATGCAGAAAGCTGTCTGAGCTACAAGAAAACTGGAAAACTTTAGAGAGTGAACAAGTTGAGAGAAAGGGACCCAGTGTAATGAACCAAATAAACAAGGTTAAAAAAGAATTGAACAAATTATATGAGGATGAATTAGAAAGAAAAAAAGCTACATTTGTCAGACAGAGATATTATGAGAATGTTCCAAGGGCCTTAAAGCTCCTGGCATGGAGGCTAAGGAAGCAATTCTGAGAGAAGCATATTTGAAATTAGAGACCCTATATCTAAACAAGTGTGTCACGAGCTAGAGGATATCCAGAATATTTTGGAGAACTATTACCGAGACCTATATAAGGAACCAAATACATCTAACCCCCAGGAAATTAATGTGTTTCAAAAATCACTGGATCTACCCTCCTTAGGCAAGGAACCGATTAAGAAACTAATGGCAGAAATTACAAAAGAGGAAGCGATTTCTAGATTGAAGACTAATAAAGCACCAGGTACGGACGGCTTTCCAGCTGAGTGGTATAGGGCCTTTAAGGATCAAATAGTACCTTTACTCTATGATTGCTTTAACTATACACTTAAAGGAGGTGACCCACCAAGAACATGGAGGGAGGCAATTATATCAGTCATCCCTAAAGAGGGGAAGGACAGAAAAGAGTGTAGTGCATATAGACCAATCTCGGTACTGAACTTGGACTATAAACTGTATGCGTCTATATTGGCTAAAAGATTGGACTGCATAATCCCAGGCCTAGTAGATGATGACCAAACAGGTTTTGTACGTGATAGGCAGACACAAGATAATATTAGGCGGGTGCTGCATGTACTGGAACATGTGGTCAAAGAGAAAAGTAGACCTGTAGCGATCAGTTTCGGAAAAAGCATTTGATTTAGTGCGCTGGGAGATTTGGATTTAATGATGATTTGGTTAGATGCATCAAAACTGTACTCATCGAATGCCAGAATAAGGATTAATGGACACCTTTCTCAGACGGTTAGCCTGGGGAGGGCTGTCGTCAAGGCTTCCCTCTCAGCCCCGCCCTTTTCGCTTTATTTATTGAGCCGCTGGCACAATTGATAAGAGAAGATAAGGTAATTAAAGGATTAACAGTTGGAGGACTGGAGCAGAAGGTCTGCCTATACGCGGATGATGTCCTGGTACTTGTTGCGGCGCCAGAGACTAACATCCCTCAACTGATGGCAAATTGAAATACTAGTACTCACTCAGAGTATAAATTGAATGAACAGAAGACACAAATTCTAAATTATAACTAGAAAGTACATTTCCTGGAGAAAATGTGAGGTGGGCTAGCTGCTGCAGCTGTATGTAACAGCAACTCAGGACATGAGTCAGGTCAGAGCTGGTCGGGGGCAGTGCAATGACCTCCGGCCAATCTCCATGCACCCACCAGCAAAGACCGTGCGTCTCTAGCCCACTCAGGGGCTGAGTTGTGGGGCCCATGGCGTGGATAGTGGCGTGGTGGTGAGACTCCGCCCCCCTCAGGTCAGAGCCAGTCGGGGACAGTGTACCCCTCTCCGGGCCACCTACCTGACTCCACCGGTGAAGACCCTGTGTCTCTAGCCCACTCAGGGGCTGAGTTGTGGGGCCCGTGGCGTGGATAGTGGCGTGCTGATAAGGCTCCGCCCCCTTGGGTCACAGCTAGTCGGGGACAGTACAGTGACCTCCAGGCAATTTCCATGCATTCACCATTGAAGACTGTGTGTCTCTAGCCCACTCAGGGGCTGAAAAGTGGGTTCTGTGGCGTGAATAGTGGCGTGATGGCGAGGCTCTGCCCCTTTTGGTCATAGCCAGTCTGGGACTGTGTACTCCTCTCCGGGCTACCCACCGGCCCCCACCAGTGAAGATGATGTGTCTCAATTCCACTTTGGCTGAGTTCTGCGCTACCATATTAGTTATAAAAGGGTGTCTGTACCTTTAAGAGACGCTGCACATGCACACAAATTCAAAAAAAGCAACAGCTGCCACCACTCTAGTCCCAACTGACACTCTGATCCTAGACATGGTCTGCTTCAGACAGCTATCGCAAAAACTATAAATGTTACAGCTTATATATTGACACCATAGGAATCCTGAGAACTTGCAGAACATTTCTATGTATAATATGTCCGTATAGCTTAAACACTGTAGGCATGGCGACAAGTTAGAAAAAGAGTAAAAATGCAAAATGGGGAGCGCAGTTGCCGAACAAATCGTCATACCTCAAAAACAGTAAGTCACACAGCTTAGATACTTACATTGTACGAATCAGCACAGTTGTGTGAACGTTTTGATGTATAACATGTGTATGAGCTGTTAAAACTGTAGGCATGGCGACAAGTTAGAAAAAGGGTAAAATGCAAAATTAGCAGCTCAAACCTTAGTGCGGCACCATACATTTCAATGGGGAGCGCAGTTCAAGGTCAAGGTCAACTTTATTTATAAAGCACGTTTAAAATCAACCGAAGTTGCACCAAAGTGCTGTACAATATATAAAATAAACTAAAACTAAAAACAGAATAAAGTGCACATAATCACAGAACAATAAAAGGACAGGACACAAAACAGGACAAGGGATGTAGGCTATCAGGCCTCAAAAGCCAGTGAAAACAAGTGCGTTTTAAGCTGAGACTTAAAGAGCCCTAGGTTCTGTGCGTGTCTAATGTGTAGAGGGAGGGAGGCAGTTGCCGAACAAATCATCATACCCTGAAAACTATAAGTCACACAGCTTAGCTACTTACATTATACGAATCAGCACAGTTGTGTGAATGTTTTGATGTGTAATATGTGTGTGAGCTTTCAAAACTTTAGGAGTGCCAGCAGTTTACAAAATGTGTGAATATTTTCAAAGCAACAGCTGCCACCACTCTAAAAACTTAATGATACTGAACATTCCACCAGCAGTTTCAATGGCACAAAAATTACTATTAAAAGTTAAATTGCTAAAAGAAACTATAAAAAATATCAAAAATCTGAATGGATCCGTTAAAGAGCTAAACATCGTGAACATTTTAAAGTTTAAATGACGTTTCTAGCACAAAGTGAAGAAGTAGTTAAGGAGACAAAAACTGGGGAGAACTAGAATAAGAAAGAAAGAAAGAAAGAAATACTGTAGTGGGAATATCACAAGTTGGGCTAGCTTCTGCAAGCTACTTATCCCATTCAATGAATGGGATAAGTGGATCTCAAGATTCATATGGAGCGGCAGAAGGCCAAGAGTTCAATTTAAAACACTGCAGCTACCTAAAAAGGAAGGGGGGAGGTCATTGTCGTGCTTGACAGATTACTATAAGGCAGCTCAACTGAGACCACTGGCATGTTGCTGTAACCCAGAGTATAGTGCCAGATGGAAAGAATTAGACATCTCACAATTAGATATATCACTGCAATCTGTATTGGGCAGTAAGACTTCATATGGGCAGCATTATAATAATCTTGCTCAGTGGACTAAAGTCTTTCTCAAAATATGGTTTAAGGAATGTTAATTGCCATTACTTGAGAGACAGACCAGACAGCTGAGATGGGTTGCCTTTGATCCAGATTTGGAACCAGAGAGACTAGATGGGCGGTTCAGGCATTGGCAAAGAACTGGCATTACGTCTTACTGTTTAATCATGTTTGAGAGCACTGGATAGATTTGAGAACATTTCAGAAAATATGGTCTAGAAAAATGATTTTTTCAGGTATTTACAAACTAGGTCCTATTTTAAAGACGTGATAAAGCCTATGGAGACTGTTGATGCCAATCTGATCAACATATTTGTTAATATGTATAAGAATAAGAATAACAAGAAACTTGTCTATTATTGTATTCAAGTATCCAGTCCAATAAGAAACATTCAACAAATATGGTCCGATTGAAATGGGAGAAGTCAGGACTTGTCATCTCAGAGGAGGATTGGCTCAATTTGTTCTGTACAGTCTACCTCCACCAGCTCAGGCCTCTGGAGAGATTTTTGCTGGATGAATTTGATTAGGTATTTCATAACCCCTAAGCTGAAGAGTTTACAGACAGGTGGGGCGGGAAGGGGTCTGTGCTGGAGGAGCCGGCAGACCATTTTCATATTTTCTGGAGTTACCCGGCTATTCAACCATATTGGCAGGGAAAAGCTCGGGCATTACAGGCCATGTTTGGTGAGGATATCGACTGCTCCTTTTCTACAATCTACCTGGGAAACATTCCACATTATTATTCGGCATCAGATAAATACTTACTGAAGATATTAATGGCGGCCAGTAAGAAGGCCATAACACGAAAATGGCTAAAGCCCAATCCCCCAGCACTGACTGAATGGATAGAGATTGTGACTGGTATGCAAAATATGGAGAGAACTGACTTTTCGTTAAATCAATGGGTCCAGTTATTTTGGAAATATTGGCAAAATGGTTTGTTTGAAACGTGGTTGATATCTGCTGAATTATGATTGTAAACTGATTTACGTTATCAACAACATAATTTGTATGTGAGAATGCATGGATGACCAACTGTTTTATGTCTTGTCATACTGTATGTTTGCCTATAAAAATAAAGTATTTATTAAAAAAAAGAAGCATAATCTTGGAACCGGCAGCAACATTTCACTGTGACTGTACACCGTACAGTAGCCTACATTGCATGTGACAAATAAAAGGAATCTTGAAAACTACATTGACAGCCAGGTCATACTGCATAATTGTTTCTACTGTTCTGAACAACAAGAATTCCTCCAAGTTAACAGCAGTATGCCAGTGAGAATCTTTTTTTTCTCATGCATGCGTGAAAGGGATGTTATTTTCTAACATCCAGATCACCCTTTCACTTTAATAATTAAGGATCTGTGTCCTGCCTATGACCTGCTGTGATTTCCATCTCTCCCGCCCAGTGCTCTGTAAAGTGGGGATACTTTCCATTTAATGTCCTATGGATGTTTTGCCAATTGGCAGAGCGCCCATTGGTGGCTGTGTTGGAGCCTTCAGTGGAGACTAATCACTGCTCCCTGAAAACAGAAGCCTGTGCTGTGTGGAAAGTTAGGGCACACAGGAGGCCTTGTCTTAACATGTGGTCCTGCCACAGCTCTGGCTAATGGTGAGAAGCATGTTTTTAAATAGTGACGGGGATTCTTCAGAGGAAACTTCATGATGTTAGATAATGGGTTAAATCAATCCATTCACTCAAGAAAGAAGCTATGTGGATGTTTTAAAATTGCACTTTGGGTATATTTGACATTTTTATGCTTATGCTACATAGTACTGTAATCTGTTTCATTGTTGCAATGTTAATATTGAGCTGCATTTTACATTGCCCAATTGATATCGAATACACTCATAAGAACAGTATTTGAAAAGGTTACCAGTAATAACATTGGTGAATTGCCTATCACAACATTACATTTAACATAATTTACCACAAGCAAGCATCAAACATGTTAGGACAGTGTGGAGGACGTAGAAAGATTTGTTGAGGTATATATTTTCAGTCGTGAGCATGTGTTTGTTCGTTCATTAGGGGCCGGGCAGCCTCAGTTGCCAGTCCCTCTTGTAGTTCCCAATATTCTGAATCGTCTTCTTCCTAGGAAGTCTGAATTCCCATGCATGAAAAATCACCAACCTTTGCACATAGGTCCAGTCCTATGCCAGAAGTCCTCAACTGGCATTGTGGGCCAATAGTCCTGAAGGTGTCACTACAGCAACCGTCAAAAAAAAACTTAAAACAATCATAACAAATCACCGATTACGTACTATCTCTATAAAACCTAAACCACCACCAAAATGTAGGCCCAAGTAAGCAGAAGCTTCCTTATGCTTCGAGCTGGCAGGAATTATGAAGTCAAAATCTCAAAGAGCAAATACTCACTCAATAAATCTCCAATGTTCATGAAAAAAATGACAACATTTTCATGCCATGGTAGATGTAGTATGACATTTTTCAGAATTTGATCTCAAAAACGTATTATTTTTATTTTTTATTTTTTTTACAGTATTTTGTCCGTCCTCATTTTGTGCCCTCAAACTACTGCTGTTCATACAGGAAGAAATACACTACGCACAATCCAATAGTGCATCAGCAATGTCTCCACCAATCAGAGACATTGTTGTTGGCAACCCTGCCCCAAAAACGGACTTTAGGACTACAACTAGCGTTATAGTTAGGCTCTAGTAATGTCCAACCACTAACATGACTGCATGCTTTTTATTGTTCTTTTTTTTTCTTTTTCTTTTGATTATATTGTGGTAATGTATTTGTGATGTACTGTGTTTTGATACACTGTATCTTTTATCTGCTCATGCCATTTTGGCCAGGTCTCCCTTGTAAAAGAGATCTCCCGATCTCAATGGGATTTCCTGGTAAAATAACGGTTAAATAAAAATAAAATACAAAATAAAAAAATGGCTAAATTGACTTTGATTGTGAGGACACCTGTTCCACAGGTGGGCAGCGACTCTTTGACACGTTGGTGGCGCTAGAGGGTTACAGCTGTGGACATGGGTCTTGGTGAAAAGACTCAGGGGACTGTCATGAATGAGTGTGCCAATTTTCACAACTTTTTACCATACGGTTCTATGGGCTGCCATAGACTCCAATGGCAGAAGAATAAAGACAGAAAGAAGAAGAAGAAAAGGTACAAGAACAATGGAGGCCTTCGCAGATTCGCTGCTTGGCCCCCAATAACTTATGCCGAATAACAAACTAGTAGCTAGGAATTAATGAATACTAAAGAATAATCAGCGTAATTTAGAAATGTAGGCAAGGCCTGAGAAAAAAAGAAAAAAAGGGCCAAAATCACTTGCAGTTACAATTCTTTTTGCTGATGTCCTCACCTCATTTAGCACAGTGGGCAATTCAACATTTAAATAACAACAATAACTAGTGCTGCGAGCAGCAGTGAGCGGGCCCTCGCACCCCACGCGGGTCGGGGTGTGGCGCCGTTAAAGGGTGTGCTATTTCGGTGTCCAGTACTGACAGAAACTTCCTGTCACCAGTAGGTGGCGCTCTAAGCGTGACTCAATACCGACGCATAGATGTGTTCAGGACAGTACCTTGATGAAGTGTGAGAAATGTTGTGTAAATCGGACAAAGTATGTAGGAGTTATGAGGACTTCCTGTAAGCAGTAGGTGGCGCTGTAAGTATGACGCAATACTGACCTACAGATGTGTTCAAGATGCGACCTTCATCAAGCATGAGCAATTTGGAGTAAATCGGATAATGTATGTAGGAGTTATGAGTACTTCCTGTTTCACCAGTAGGTGGCGCTGTAAGTGTTACTCAATACCGACGCATAGATGTGTTCAGAAGGTGACCTTCATGAAGCGTCAGCAATTTGGTGCAAATCGGATGATGTATGCAGGAGTTATGAGGACTTCCTGTTTCACCAATAGGTGGCGCTATAAGTATGACGCAATACTGACACATAGATGTGTTCAGGACAGAACCGTCATGAAGCGTGAGATAAATCGGACAAATCGGATAATGTATGGAGGAGTTATGAGGACTTCCTGTTTCACCAATAGGTGGCGCTATAAGTATGATGCAATACTGACACATAGATGTGTTCAGGACAGAACCGTCATGAAGCGTGAGATATATCGGACAAATCCGATAATGTATGGAGGAGTTATGGGGACTTCCTGTTTCACCAATAGGTGGCGCTATACGTATGACGCAATACTGACACATAGATGTGTTCAGGACAGAACCGTCATGAAGCGTGAGCTATATCGGACAAATTGGATAATGTATGGAGGAGTTATGAGGACTTCCTGTTTCACCAATAGGTGGCGCTATAAGTATGACGCAATACTGACACATAGATGTGTTCAGGACAGAACCGTCATGAAGCGTGAGATATATCGGACAAATCGGATAATGTATGGAGAAGTTATGAGGACATCGTGTTTTATGGCGAAATGTCAAACTTTGGCGGGGCGCCACGGCAAGGGTGTTTGGTGAAAACTCAATTTTCTTGATAACTTTTGATCACAAAGGGCTTAAGATGAAGCTGACCGAGTATGAAGTTGATCGGATGAAATCTGTAGGAGGAGTTCGTTGAAATACGAGGCATGGAAATGGTCAAAACAAGGACAAAATGGCACATTAAAAGCAAAATGGCGGCCTTCCTGTTGCATGTTGGGTACAGCTCTAAGAGACATTTTAGTGTGGCTCGATGAAATACATATGCCCTCCGAATTTCGTTCGCCTACATCAAACTGAAAGGTGGGGCTCGCCATTTGAAACTTTCCAGGGGGCGCTCTTGAGCCGTTTTGCCACGCCCATTTCCGTCACCCATGAATTATCAAATTTTTCACCGGGACTGACGTATCTGCAAAGTTTCATCCGTTTTCATCGATGTTTAGGCCGCCAAAAAGGCATTTGTTTTGGAAGAAGAAGGAGAAGGAGAAGGAGAATAATCCTTCGAAATACAATAGGGCCTCGCACCGCCAGTGTGCTCGGGCCCTAATAATAATAAAAGCCTATATATTAATCAGAAACTGTAGCATAATTCTTAAGATGGTTTTGCTGACTACACCGTCCAGATTTTATGTCACCTTGGTATACTGTAATACCAGAAAACTGCCCAACCCTACGTTGCAGTAGTAATCTGTAGTACCGGGTTAGAATCTGACCGATTTTTAAATTTATTTTTAAAGAACGTTGGCTTTTTGTTACAATGAGGAGTCAAATCAACTTTAAATCGATAGATATCAACTTTATTTATTTGCTGTTTAAGCAAACAATATTATCTTACCTTTTATATGCATGTGAAACAAAATATCAAAATCTGATTCTCATTCACTATTAGGAAATTTCACTATTTTCTGGATCCTGTGGTAAGCTATTACATATAAATTGTACTACTGAGTTACACCAACAAAATTAATTCATGCACGGAGGCCTGTGCTCTCTAGGCACCCTTTCTAGTTTTCTATAGAAAATTAGCTACCTTTCAACAGTTTTGTAAGTGACTCAGTTGTCTAGTTAAGCAATAAACCACGAGAGGCTGTGTGTTATAGTGATTTTATAACAGCTAGGGGGCGTTGTTAGGCACGACGCGAAGCGGAGTGCCTAACAACGCCCCCTAGCTGTTATAAAACCACTATAACACACGGCCTCGAGTGGTTTATTGCATTTATACAACGGTTACTACAGCTATTAGTGTAAAATAAACACCCAGCAATATAAAATATTAACATTTATTCAAAACGAAGCATCATTCCCACAATTCCTCCGAGCAAAATAGTTCCTCTAACAAAACGGTTGTTACGGAAACAGATGCATTGGATGGAATGTTCAGCTGTTTTGAAAAAACACAATGATAGGCCTACAATGCATTGAATCAAATGGGAGGTGCATTAATACTGAAAATGGAATAATATGCGGTCCCAGGTGTGTTACAAAGTATTTTAACACGGCTTCCAGCCAGTCAGAATCAAGAACCAGAACTAACCATTGTATAAATGTTTATAAACTTTGAGAGACACCTTATTCCAGTCCATAAATATTTAGAAGGCTTTTAAATAGCCTGCCTTACCAGGCTAGTTTATATACATTCTATCATAAACGCCAGCTCCAGCTTGGACTGTGTTTACCCTTTTCACCCAGTACTTGTTTTATGAATGCCTAATTGTAAATTCTACTTTGTGACTAATTTTGTCCCTATGACACAGCTCTAGATCGAAGGCTTCCTGAAATGTGCTAATGAATTTGCTGAGAACAACATTATTTAAGCCTTCTATTGAGATACAGAGACCTCAGAGAGTCCATAGCAACGCTAATGTTAACAGAATGATCAGAGTCATTGGTCCAGGTCGTCCCGACGACGAGTTGAAGAACTTGATCCGTCCCTCCACTGACGGGTGCACCTTCTTTCTTTCTGAGATGTAGTTGGCCACCACAGCAATGTCCAGGTCACCTAATGAAGAGATAGACACTGTCTTGGTCCCAACACTTTGTTTCATATGTACTACAGTGTGCACTGTAACAGCATTAAGGAAAATACTCATCAGTGAGATGCAGATCAATGGATCAATGGTTATTATCTACGGGCAATATACAGATGAGTGACAAATTAAAGGACAAACCAACACTAAGTGTCTTAGGTGTTGGGCCACCATGAGCCACCAGAACAGATTCAATACGCCATTGCATACATTTTACAAGTCTCTGGAACTCTAGTACTGAAGGGATGGCACACCATTCTTTCAAAAGATATTTACTCATTTGGTGTTTTGATGGTGGTGGAGAGAGCTGTCTAACAACATCAGTCCAAAGTCTCCCGTGTTCTACTGGGTTAAGATCTGGTGACTATGAAGGCCATACCAAACCATGGATGGTTTGGATGGGTCATTGGCATCTTGGAAGATACCACTCCCTGGATAGATGTGATCGATCAGAATAACTTTGTATTGATTTGCAGTGAACCTTCCATCTAAGGGGACAAGTGGACCCAAAGCATGCCAGAAAAATGCCCCCCCCCCCCCCCCCCCCCCTCACTGTAGTGGTCAAACATTCAAACCTGTACCGTTCTCTTGGTGTAAGCCACACATGTATTCGCCCACTTGTCGAGAATATGGTGAAGGATGACACACTTTTTCCATATCTCTGCCTGTGCCTGTGGTTTCCCACCACTGAACTCTCAAATGTGCTTTCTTCTTTTCAATGAGGGATTTATGCACTGCAAACTCTACCATAATATTCCTCTCTCTGCAGTTCTTGAGAGACTGTTCTTGCTGGCACTGTCTGATCATGTCCTGCATTGACATTCTCAGTCACCTGAGGAAGAGTTGCTCTAAGGTTTATCCTTGCATACTGTATTGCACTAATACACAAGCATTACTGTGCTCCAATGTTCGACCAGAATTTCTTATTTACTGATGTCTTTCCCATCCAGTCACTGTTCCTATTGAAACAGCAGAAAAGAGCAGTCTTTGTGACTGAAGCTCATGCCATCCATGCTCCAATAATGAACCTTTTTCAAAGTCTTAGATATTTTCCTCTTGTCATTTTTTTAAACAAATTTATGTGATTTTATCCCATTTTCAACCAATTTGGTAGCCAATCACATCCGACCCTTTGTCCAATCGTCACTGCTGTGGAGGGTCCATCACACAACCCTGCGGTCAGTGATCCAGAAGAGAGAGCCAGCTACCTGAGACTATCAAACCTGTAACCGTGACTCCAACACCAGCGCCAAAATTAAACTAACCATCATCAGGAGTGGTGGCCCAATATGCCACTCTCCTGTGGGATATGGCCATATTCGGATCTGGTGACCGCTACATCACCGCAGACCCCCTCCTCTTGCTTGATCCAAAATCAAGGTCAACTGGGCCTGCTCAGTATTTTTATACATGCCACCGTGCATGATAGGATGTTCATTGCTTAATTGTATGATACAG
Organism: Borostomias antarcticus; assembly: GCF_949987555.1. NCBI lineage: Eukaryota > Metazoa > Chordata > Actinopteri > Stomiiformes > Stomiidae > Borostomias > Borostomias antarcticus. The sequence goes on along the minus strand of NC_140239.1, from coordinate 24,109,728 downwards.
TACACCAATAGAATATGGAAGCATCTGCATTCGTTAAGTTTCTCCACTCATTTATTCAAGTTTTTCCTTAAATTTGTCACTCATCGTTATCTCAATGTTATGTGTCTGTCATCGCTTCTCTTCCTGGTAACAGGATACCACTGTTACAGGTGAAGTTTCAAATCATTCAGAGAGAAGCTCACCACTGTCATGTTTAAACTTCTCTGTCTTGATCATGGAGAAGCCGTCCCCTCCCTCAACCATGTAGGAAGGCAGCACCACCTTGTACATACTGTCTGGGTCCAGAGGCTGGTAGCTGGGAACCCGACAGTCAGTGCAGAGGATACTGATGCTCCTCACACGTTCACCCGGAGCCTTCGATATATCAAATTCCACATGGAAGCCTTTTGAAAACATATTTGTTTCTTTATACAACAGGTAGTTCGGACCACGCATTCTGATCGATTAAGAGGGTTGTATCGCAATCCAAATATTTTATATGTTTGGCATGCCTTGAACATAAGCATTCCCCTGGTGCTTGTTTTTACTGCTCCCACGGAACACTATGTGCAAGTAGTGCCAAACACCTAAAAATATTCGGATTGCGATACATTTCACAGGAGAGCATACTGAGACCGGTAAGATTACACCTTGTGCTTCCCGTTTCAGAAAAGCACATTCATCATAGTTTTCCAAAGCATTTACGGGTGCCCCATTGACTTCCATTGTAGCCCACTGAGAGCCTGCAGAAAAACTGCAGTTAGCTCAATACTGAAATGATGAGTGAAATTATGGTCTCTGTTTCAGGTTCATGGTAGGACCACTAATAGGGCTAAATGTCCAAAATAGCACATCACTCCTTTAACTAGAGCAGTCGAGAGTTGTGGTATATCTGCAATATAGCCTACCATGGCTTGTGCTGGTCGACAATATACTGTCTCACACGCTCTCATGAGTTATTGCCTCAGAATCTAAACATTTCAGTTCCACCTAAACCATTTCTTCCCTTTCTTAAGTTGTGTAAACCAGGGGAAGAAGAGGATAAAACAAAGGAAATCCAGCTTTTTTGGTGTGTGTAAATAACCTTTTCATTTGTATGTATAAAAACATGGAAGAGCTGGTTTGTAAGCTATTTGAATGACATTAAGAAATATTGTCCATCTCTTAGTGTGGGGTATTTGTCTGACCTAACCTGCCTGTTGATGTGATAAATTGAGCCTCTGCATTAACTAATAATTCAATAAAGTGATGCAGTAGGCCTAATTGTAATATACTACAATAAATGTGAGTATACCCATAGATTTAAAAAGTGAATGCAGATGAACCAACCGTTCCTTTAACTGAGGGATGGGAACCACGTGGCTCTACCTGACACTTGCAGGAATTCCCCAGTGCTGCTTCCATATCTCCTGACCGAGTGCTCAAAGGTCTTCTTCAGCGTGGATCCCTTCACCTGCACCATGTCAATGGTGCCTCCAAAGGGCATGACAGCAATGAGGTCCTCCATTGTAATGGAACCTGAAAAAACATATTTTAGTTTGTTTACCACTGTCACAGCGGTCACAGCATCACTCGTCTATCGCTTCCGCCCACACTTGCCCACGCTGGGTCCAAACTTGGGTCCTCTGGCTTACAAACACACTTGATCACCTCTCATAAACACCGCTTTAGCCAGCTATGCCACCGAAAAGCTAGCAATGCATGGTATTTATACTGAGGAGTGAGTTTAACTACTGTAATTCAACTCGGTTACACAAACACACACACACCATTTTGACTGCGCTCATCAATGGATGACCTGATGGCTCCTCCATTGAGGATGCAGGAGCTGACATGGTTCCATTGTAGCTCATCTGCATATTTGATGTTGTTGTTTACCTGCAGTGGAAAATGATAGACGGCTTCATATAAGTGTATAGAGGGACTCAAAAATTTTTAGTCATATTTATTGGCAGAATACGTACCATAGCATCACAGATCAGATTCCCCATGTTGCACTCACGGAATCTACACTCTTCAAAACTGCCATTGAGGTAGACCAGGGTCTTGCCCACATACTGGGAGGAGTAGTTAGACAGGTTCTTTTTCCATGTCTCCACTTCAGCCAGAATACTGGGATCTGATGGGGACATTGTTCTGAGAGAGATTAATACAGATACAAGGGCAGATAGGCTATTACAGCTCAATATGATCATAATAAAAAAATATGTAAAATAATACATTGTATTGATAAAGCAATTTACCACCCCTGCCTGGTTAATACTAACCCTCTGGTACTGTGCTGTCCAGCAGGATGGGGTTGCCTGTGGACTTGAGCACATTGCCATTGTCATCAAAAGTCACCTTGAGGTAACCCAGATATTTCCCAAAGGCATAGGCCTGCACAACAGGAACTTCTCTGCCATCCTCTGTCTTCACCATTAAAGGGTAGGGGCCAGCCGGGACCTCGGAGGAAGGCGGCGGTCCTATCAAAACAAACTGGGTGTAATTATTAACAATGGAGTTTAACAAATCTCTTTGATCACTTATTGTAACCACCCGTCAAATCATCCCGACAATTAATACAGTACCTACAGTACTACAAACAGCATTTGGTAATGTTGCTTCCCATCTACATGAGTAATATGTTTTTGTGTGCATGTTCTGGGTAAGACTTTCCATTCCAAGCAACCGGATCATCTTGGAACGTCATTGGACTATAAGGATTAGCATTGTAATGGTATAATGCAATAGCAGAGCGCTGTATTATAAGAGACATTGTTGCTCTAACCCTAACCCCTTTGGAAATTGGTCATCAGGTAAATGGACTGCACTTATATAGCGCTTTTCCACCTTAGCGGCACTCAAAGCGCTTTACAATGGCTTCTCATTCACCCATTCACACGGCGGTAGCTGCCATGCAAGGTGCTAACCTGCTCATTGGGAGCAATTTGGGGTTAGGTGTGTTGCTCAAGGACACTTCGACATGTGGACAATCGGAGTTGGGATTCGAACCACTGACCCTTCGATCATTGAACGACCCGCTCTACCAACTGAGCTACAGCCGCCCCTCAAACATCAGGTCATGTTTTCTGTGAATTTCCATGGCAATGAGGCCATATCAACATAAACATTTCGATGGCCCAAGGTCCTTTCTAAAGGCTGTCATTAGTAGGAATGTAGATAAATAATCGTTTGATTAGGAGTTTACCACAGGAATTCGTTCATGTGTCCTGAAGAGAAAGTTCATGCATGGTGGATGAGACCTACCCGTATACAGAAAGGTATTGGTGTGTCCCCCGATGACCACATCCACACCCCTCACCCTTCTGGCGATCTCTTGGTCCACAGCGAAGCCAGAGTGGCCCAGGGCGATGATCTTGTTGACACCCAGAGAGAGCAGCAGGTCCACCTGAGGCTGCAAGGCACTAATCTCATCCTCAAACAATAAATGTGGGCCTGTAGAAAATTAAGAGGCAAAAATACATTTAAACATGACCACAATCCCAAAATAATCACTTAAACAAACTGGGAACTGAGGAAAAGCAACCAAGAGAATTAATATCATACCTGGCAAGGACAGAGCAGGTGTTTCCTTTGATGTATAGCCCACCACGCCAACTTTTTCAGAGTTTACTTTAAATATCATATATGGGTGATATAAATGACTTATTTGTGGGGCTAGTTTGTTATCTGCCTTGATATTTGCACTGAGAACTTTGCATTGCACCTGCTGTAAGAAAGGCTTGATAAGTCCTTCCACTCCATTGTCAAACTCATGGTTCCCAAGAGCCTATAACACCAAAACAAAGGCAAGAATCACCCTCCATTCTCCACTACTAATGAAGTGTACCATATCCCTTTAGATGTACACATGATCTTGGAGTATACTTCCTGCCCACATTAATGAAACCAGACCTGGTCAGCATCACACAGGGAATTAAAGACCTTTGTTTGGACTAGTCTGTCTGCACTACCTAATTATCACCCTGCTTGCCACATGTCCCTTGTACGTCAGAGATATACTATTTGGAATGCTCTTTCCCTATATGTGCCTGGAAAATACTGAAGAAAACACACAGGCCTTATAATATTCAAGAGTCACAATGGCACAAAATAGCAGAAAGGGATCAATCCCTCCTATAAGGCCTGTGTTGAGAGACCACATTCAGTCATTTCGCTCTGAGGTAATTTAATTAAACTAATTGATATAATCAACAGAGGCCACAATTTCTCTGGCCAATAAATTATAAAGAGCAATGACATAATGGTTATAATATAGGCTAGAATTTATTTTTTTGTGGTTTTGCTCCAAAGTAGGCTAACGCTTTATAATAGTGTATTGCATGGAAATGATAGATCATATTCTTGTTTCTACTTTGTTAAATCTTCTGAAAACAAAAGACAATTCTCTTATTTTTTTAACTACTGTAATCCCTACCTAAATCATATCTATTGCCTACACAGAAATCAGTGCTACATATTCAACTGACTTGAATACTGTATTAGACTACCTAAACTGCTTACCATTGCATCGTACCCGAGTTTATTCATGAAATATGCAGCCTCCTCGCCCTTGTAGAAATTAAACCATACGGTTCCCTGAAACTGGTCGCCAGCATCCAGAAGTAGTACATTCTGCTCTCGGTTCCGGATCTCCTTTATTTTCGTATATCTTCTCGCCACACCAGCGAAACATGACGCTTTGCATTTGCTCGAGTATTTGCTCGTCTCTTCCACTCTTGCATGCACATCGTTGGTGTGAAGCAGAGTCAGGTCCCAAGCTGCCACCGAAGTATAAATGCAAAAGTAGACTGAGATCAACGGTGGAAGTTCTTTCATCTCCTTGTTTGGACAGATCACTGTAAGTAACCGGGGATTCTCCACTTAATTGTAAAACAAGGCGTGGACACAAGCTTAGTTGTTGCGCATAGGCTATTTCACATTGCACAGTGCAACCTCTCTATAAATAGTTTATACCACTTCATATAACCAACATCCTGTTTAGTTCAAGTCTCTCAATACACGCTGTTCTCCCACCCCAAACATACACCCACCGCACACGCCATCCCACGGCTAATGTGAAAGAATAGAAATAAACGGAGAATGAAAATGCATTGTCAAATTTGCTGCAAAGAATTGTGGGTTATTCTGGCTCTGAAGATTCAATCCACATACACTTGCCCAAATACAGTTAATCACACTCACACACATCGTTCTTAAATTAAAAAGCTTAGAAACAAAGAAAGAATGAATAATGAATACACCCATACACAAGTAATCATTTTGGGTAAGGCTTCAGACCACAAATATTATGCATATAGGGTAGAAGATAGGGGTTTGCCTTTCCTAAACATAAAATATATGAAAGGACTGGCTTTGAAATGTCTTGCGGGGAGAAAAAGAGACTATAGACTGTCTGTGTCCCAAATTCAGACATTCGACACCAGAAAGGGAGTAGGCCTAAGCTATAATCACACCACATAGGCTATAGTTATTTTTTAACTCATAATAGAAGCTCCCCCTCCATGTGATGGCGTTCAGAACTTCCTGTAAGAGTTAGTTTATTCACAACAGGTTGTCTACATTGTATGACAGTGACAGAGTGAGCTGTCCTGAGGATGGGGCAGCAGATTGCTCTGTCGGTGAGACAAGGAAGAGTAGGGCTATCAGTGTGTTTGTTTCCACCTTCACATTGAAGCTCTTTGTAGGTTCATGTCGTGTCACTTTTGTTAAAGGCAATGCGCTTGAAATTAAAAACCTTTTTTTCGAGGGTTGCCTGGCTAGACAGTGAGCAGGACCATGCCACTCTAGCACTGGCTGTGGTGGGTGTTGCCCTGCTTAATGGCACCACAATGAATTTGCTCTTCACTGTTTCTACAAGACATTAGAATTTTGACTGTGCAAGTCGTTGGTTCTTGACTTTGTACATTATGTTTGTGTCAGTACTGGTCCTTATATTTGTCAGTACTAGTTCATTTAATGCTCAGAATGCTCAGATTTAATGTGAGTCGAAAACAAACCGCGCATATCACTGTTTGCATACTCAGTGTCCAATTTGGTCTCATCCATTGGAGTCCATCATGTCGAACAAAATGAGAAATTTCGACCACAAGATGGCAGTAGAGGGTAAGGAGTGAAGATAATGTGGAGGCTCACTGCATGAGGAGGTAACTGTTGGATCTCCTAAACTACAAAACATGTAGACAAAAATGTATTAAAATGAAAACATTCTGACACATCCATTCTCACCCCCTCATCCTTCCCTGTCAAAAATTCGGAATAGCTAAACACATTGCAAACGTGCCAAGTTGACCAACTGTTACGGGTGAGGAGGATGATCATGATGATGCAGCTGGTCAGCAGCAAGGCCAGAAATACAGGAGCTCTGTACCCACTAACGATCAGGGATTATTAAACCCTAGAAGATGCCCCCTCAACACCATGCCTTCAGCCACAGAAGAATCCTCTGTAGTGGACGGGGAGGACATGAGGTTCAGAGATGGGTGACATCTATCTGTGTGGAGGGGACCCTTAGCTGAGAGGGAGCAGGATGAAGGCGGACTGATGGGACCAGAGGATGAGGAGGGCCACACCTTGAGAGGAATCGAAATGAGAGTGACAAAATGAATTTACAACGGGGTTTCTTACCCTCCATGGCAGACCTGGTTGGACAGAAAGGCAGTTATGTTTAAAAGAGGGCTCTTAAAAGTGAGGAGAAGGAAAGATAGGCTACAGTTACGAGGCTTTATGGTTACCAGAGATGATAGCCAGAGGGGCCATACATGTGAGATTGAAACAGGGGTTGTGAGAAAGTAATCTTGAAAGGGGCATCCAGTGTCTTCTTTTGGGAATATGCTCTGAGGAGCACACTATAAATTTAAATTCCGAAACCATTTGTTTTGCATTTCAGTAATTTGCTCTATAAATGCACCTGAGCATTTATTTTGTGCAGTCTCTGCACAATAGGTTGTCCCAATGATTATATCAATTAAGTCTAAAATGCCAGATGGTGACTTTCTCTGAGAGACGTACTGTATTCTCATTTTGTGGTAGAGGATGAATGTTATTGACAGAATTAAACATCCTTTTGTCCAATATATCCCCCAGAATGCCAGATGACTCAGTGATACTTAAACAATGACCTTCTGTCTGACTAAAGTTAATTCTTTATGATCTATGAAGTGAGTGCTAACAATCTACAATAAAAAATAAAACACTTTCTAGGGTGATATTCAGAAATGGATGACAGTGGCCTCATTTGAATTGGTCTCAAAAACATGAACAACTTTCTGTGTAATGAGCAGCAGATTACAGTTATACGCTTTGTGTTACAGGTCCCAGGTCAGGGGGGGGGCTGTAACATGTAAGCCTATGTGGTCTGTTTTATATAGAAGCAAGAATAAAACGGGAGACTTTAGATATTCGTTTTCACAGGCTGTCAGTCGTCTTTAATAAATAAAACTGGAAATTAATCCTTTCTGTATTCATCGTTCCTTTCATTTGTTCTTTCTCTTTTATGACAACAATTATCTTTCACAGATACATAAGTTACAACATACATTCCACTTGCACTAACAATTGACTCAATAGACAAATTAATAGCTACAGTAAAGTTATCCTGGTAGCACTAAATGCTACTGTAGGCTACTGTCTTATAGGTCTACAGTTCACACTAGTCTTTAATACTAGTAATTAAAAGTCTCATTACTGCTTTATAGTTAAATGCAATCTATATTATATATGTATATTCAGCATAAACCAGCCTATGAACCAGCCAAAGAACCAAACTTATACTAAACAGTTAACACAAGCAAAACCTGACACATGTAACTGGGTAGACTAGAAGCCACCATAACTAACTGGCTATGTGTTACAATGGTGACGTCGGCTACACTCCTCAATCGTAGCTCAACTCAGAAACGTTCAATCAAACCGTGTCTAACTTTAACCTTATACACATTCATACCTTTTTACTGGAGCCAGAAAATAAACCCAATGAGTCCAGGAGCCAAAATGAAACAAAATAAATACTTAATAATGGTGTGAGTAACCATTTCCCCCTCAACTAGGATACAGAACAATGGCCAGTAGCTGCCTTTACGTGAGGGAAGCCAGCTAGGCTATCTGGCTAGTTAGCTACGAAGCTAAAGAAGCTAGCGATCTTTTCCGTTTAACAAACTAATGATTATGCTGGACTTAATGACCCAGAACTCTGTAGTTCACAAGCTAAATACATACATTCATGGTTCCTACTTAGTTCTAACATGCTTGGTGACTTTAAATACCTGTTTTATATAGAAGCAAGAATAAGACAGGAGACATTAGATATTCGTTTTCACAGGCTGTCAGTCGTATTAATAGAACCTCACTATTCCTATACCTCGCGCCTCACTCTAATAGGGAACCATAGCGCTCTCTGGTGGCGCAGGGTACAAACTACAGCATTCATTAGAAACAACCCCAAATAAATATGGCTCTTCAAGAACAACTAATCAAACACATTAAACCCTAAATTGTGACCACACAATTGTGAGTGTCACATTTGCAAAGACCTTACTTTTTATTATTTTTTTTATAACTCTGGCAGTCCGTTTGAATAACTGATGGCCCAGTAAAAGATGACAACATGGAGGGTTATAGTATTTAACTAAATGTGGAAAAAGTGAGCAGTCTTTTGGGCATGATGCCACAGAACAGGATGTTTGAGTGCGAGCCTGGCCTCTTTGCATGCTCTGTGCATCTGCCAAGTTTGATGCCACAGGCATTGTGGGTAATTTCTGCGTGCAGATGTTAAAGATATTTAATGATATTCTGATTTGTTTATTAGCAAATAAGTGAGAAATAATTCGATGAAAAAAATCAAACATCTTCAGATCTCTCACTGGGCATACAAAACTGAATTGGTATATTTTTAATGAGCCAAATCACACAAGTGAATATGATGTCCAGGATATAATTTAATTTCATGTTGACTGAAATGTCATGTTATGCTGTAGCCTTACCTCATTTCCCGAAAGAGAAGAAAAATGGATTTTCTCTCCAGGTCTATGCATTTCATTATTGGAGTCAGGGGTTCACTATTACCTGCCTGAATCTCTCATTCCAGGCAGTGATGGTGTCTACCTCTGGCGTTACTGTCCCTGATCAGAAAAGAGATGAAGTGGATTGAATCTTCTTAGTGCCACTGAGGTCTCATCTCTACTTTAATTCAGTATTGCAGGGGCTATGGTTTGCATTTTAAAGGTAAGATGGGGAAAGATGCATTCTTTTGGCAGGGAGACTGTGTGCCAATTCTCTCTAATATTCGTAGAATATTAGAATAATGTATTGTCCCTACCCCAATGAAATCGAGGGGGCAATATTAATTTGACCCCATACTTTAGTGTGCGTGTGCATTCATTCATGCATCTGTACATGTACCAGAGCCCACCACCACATTTTCATGACAGATTTTTTCCCCTACATAAAGTTAAAATCGCTTGATGTTCTTTTTATATTAAACTATTTTAATCACTGACATTTTAATTCACTACTTACTTTTGAATAAATGCTCACATTTTAGACCAAACAACTACTCATGAGGACTCTTTCAGTTCGGTTACACTGGCTCTACATCAATCTAAACTAGAAAAGCCCACTCCACTTATACATTCAAAATAGACACAAGAAAATCAGATCCTATACCAGTACTCTTGGCACATTTCAACCCCGATGACATAAACTTGACCATGTCCTTTTCACCATCTATATTAATGATATTGTCTCTGCACTAACTGGCTGTCATGCTCATCTATATACTGATGATACAGTTGTCTATTCTATTGCAGTTACTGTGCAGGAAGCCATTGAGAACCTACAACTTTCTTTTAATGTGCTGCAAGAAGCTCTCACCAATCTGAAACTAGTCTTTAATCCTAGCAAATCTAAGTTTATGTTGTTTTCTAGAGCCAGGATTACTGATTATGACAGGCTCCATTTATTAACGGCTAATGTCTCGCGTATTGAGAGTCACTGAGTACAAATATCTTGGCTTGTGGCTGGATGATAAACTCTCTTTCAAGTTTCATGTTGTCAATCCTCAAAGTGACTACTGGCCAGATGCCATGAAACCAGGCCAGGTCCAACCTGGCTTATGTGCGTGGCTGGCTTGTTTCTGTTCCGGACTGGTAGGATGGAAGCTAGTCATGCCACTGAAATAGCTGTGAATTGAAATGACATGAAATAATGTCTGATAAATGAAGATAGGTCTTGTCGCCTGGACACATCAGTTTCAGTGCTTCGAATGCTAATCCAGCACAATAAGAGTGGGATAGCCAGTTAGCTCATGAGCTCACAACAACTAGCAGCAGCTTCCATAACATTAATCGTAGCGGTCAGTGGCTAAAGCAGTTACACTGATGATTCCTGTAACTTTAGCTATTTTACTGCAATTGGTTCAACTTCTGTTTCTGGACAAAGGTAAGAGATAAACCCAGATAACACAAGGCTAGCGGACCTACAGCTGGTCCCCGATGGATGAGTTGGCGGACCTCCAGCGGAATATATAACACAAGGCTAGTGGACCTACAGCGGGTCCCCGATGGACGAGCTGGCGGACCTCCGGCCGAATCCGCTGGCAGGTTCCTGGCCATTTGCACATCGAATGGCAAGCGGACCTTTGGCGGATTATTAGCGTCAGGGACAGCGATCCACTAGTAATCCGAAATGCTCCCGCTATTGCTCCACCACCATTCCACCAGTAGTTTATTGTCTATATCCTAGGCCCATTGGCCCTAGACTTATGGATTTCTATTGCTAAATTAACTTACTCTGAACATTTTTGGGGTAACCCTTCCTTTCATAGTCCCCCAATTACTAAACATTTACCTGGTAAATACATGCAAAGTATAGCCTAATATATATTAGGTAATTACTGAGACACCTATACTGTGGGTATTATTTCAAAACAAGAGTATTTCAAATGTTCAATTACTGCACATCAATTCAATAACTGACATAGCATCACCAGGTAACCACATTTTTACATAACTTCTAGAACATCCAGTGACCAAAAAAATCCCCACCGGGGCTTGAACCCCCGATCTTCCGCATGGGAGTCAGATACTTTATCCACTATACTGAAGACTCAAAGTTAGATGAACTCAGTTTGAGTATTATTATCAGAGAAATATATTTGGTTTCCCCCCAATTTTGGTTTAGTTTGTTATTTTCATGTTTGACTAATTGTTGTTGTTATTTGAATAGTTCTATACGGATTATTACTGTATTGTGTTGTATTCCAACGCTGTAGTTAGCAATTGTCAGCACTGCATAGTTAGGCTACAAATATACTGCTCTGTTTGCATTTTGGTCCGCGCGCCTGAGTTACCATAGCTACCGAAAAGTCACGCAGAAGAAAAAAATGTCCTTGGTGAGGAACTGTGTTTGCTAGTTGCAACAAGTTAGTACAACTGGAGCTGTGTTATAGTGTTAATATATAGTAGAAGTATGGTTATTTGAACGTTGGTCCTTTACAGAGAAGAGGACGAAGAATATTGAGACTGTTTGCTGCCTAGTGTGTCACCACCAGCTAAGAGATGCTAGCTAGCTGCTGCCAGTAGCCTACTGGAGTAGCTAGAATTAGTTTCACCACGTTCTACGGACACGGAGACACCCGTCGCTAGGGACAGTGTGGGGTAGGCAACTGACGCCTACTGCCCATCTTCCTGGTGCTCTCCGTCAGCCGCAAACGAGGGCCTACATCTCCTCAGCTGCCCCGGTGCCCCCTCGTTTCCTACGAACAGTCTGCCTCCTTCACCCTCCAGCTTCGTCTACTCAGCTCAACCTGCGGACTCCCTTCTTTCCTTCGGACATTCGCCCGCCCGACATCTGCTATTAGGAGCTCCACCCCTGGCATCTGGTACCATTTGCATAGGATTAGCTTAGGGATGTAGTATAGTTAACATAGCATAGAATTTAGTATAGGGCTTAGTTAGATATTGTATGAGTGTGTGTGTGATTATATTTGAGGAGTGTTAATTAAATATTGTCTTTATTATTCTGTTACCCCCTGTATCTCTCCCCAGTTATTTAGTGAGTATCCACAGTTCCTTTATGTCCATAGTAGGACGCCAGTGGTAGTGGTCGGTGGCCTAAAGTTAAGTTAGTAGAATTTAAAGTAGTTTGAGGTATTTTTTAGAATGCTTTGTCATACAGTCCAGATAGGTTTGTAGCCCTCCGCTACACACTACACTACCGAGGAACTTGATCTTGTGCGATGTCATAGTGTATTTATTTTGGTGTTCTGGGACCACTGCCTCTTGTGGTGGCAACATAGAAATACAGGTCAACAACGCGATGGAGGGAAGGAGGGAGGGAAGGAGGGAGGGAGTGACAACTCGACAAATGCTATCTATGGTGCACTGGCTTACAGCCATGCAAAAAAAACAACTATAGGTTAATTACATAACCCCGGTTCTCTGATAACATGAGTGAGGTGTCTCACCTATGGGATATTGTCTCAGCCATGATATACAGTACCTGGGAAGTCTTATGAAAAACGTCTGGTGTAGCCAGACCGGTCACGTGTGGTTGGGACCCCCTCCCCCCTATAAAACCACCTGTGACACGTTGGCTAAATCTCTTGCCCCATGAATGCAAGCAGGGCAACGTGGTGAGACACCTCACTCATGTTATCAGAGAACCGGGGTTACATAAGTAACCTATAGTTCTCTTTGAAACATTCCTTTCGGTGTCTCATCTATGGGATAGATATAGACTACTCCCAGATTGCAGAATAACCGTAGAAGTCATTCCGTTGAGGCCAAAGCTCAGCTCGTTCTCAAGAGGACCCTACCCCAAGGACAGTATGTGACAAAGATGGCGCAGTCATCTCCAATCGGTAGAACTTGATAAATGTGTGTGACATAGACCAGCTTGCCGCAGCACAAATATTGATCACAGAAGAACCCCTGAACAGTGCCCAGGAGGTAGCCACGCCCCTAGTAGAATGAGCCCTCAGACTCCCTGGGCGATGCAAACCTCTGCATTCCTAAGCCATCGAAAAGGCGTCCACTATCCAGTGGGACAAACGCTGGCTAGAAATGGGATTTCCCTTGTAGGGAAGCCCAAGAAATAAAGAGCTGGTTGCTCTTTCTCAGCGTCTTGGTCCTATCCAGATAAATGTGTAACGCACGCAAAGGCGTAGGTTTGGTTTCAACATTGGTAGGGACCATGTAACAGTGTAGCCTGCATACACAATTTTTTACTGGGGACGAGAGGTTAAACCTCTTAAATATGCATATATTTATGAAATTGAATAATACTAATACAATGTTATAATGGTATCACATCCTGCCTGCTGCTGCGTCCCTCCACTCTCTCTCGACTTTTGCTGCTGCGTCCCTCCACTCTCTTTCTCTCGGTTGCTGCTGCTGCGTCCCTCCTCTCTCTCTCTCTCTCTCTCTCTCGACTGCTGCTGTGTTTCATATAAAAATTATTTGATAAAAATTTTGATTTTCATTGGATTTTTAGAGTGACATTCAACTCATAAATTGATATATCTGTCCATTAGGGGAGTCACAAAATACCAGACATTTAGTAGGCAATACTAATTGAGAAATTCCACAATCCTGGATACCCAATTCGATACCATAGTTGGAAAAAATAAATCCCATGTACTTCAACATACACTACTTTATTTAAAACACCCTCCGGCCAATATAGTGAGAGGAAAATTATGAGATTCCAGTTAGCAAGTAAACGTTAGCTAATAACTGTAAGAAAACAGGCTACACAGGGACGGGCTTGTATAAAGAAAAACAGACCTGAGTCCTCATAAAAGTAACGTTAACGGCTCTCACGGGCTGGCTAACCTCTAGATAACGTTACCTTATGAGTATTCAGTTCCCCCTATAATTGTAACAAGAACCCCTGTCAGGCTAAAACAATGTATTTATTTTTAAATCAAAACTTACGACTTTAATATCACTGACGTTTTTTAGCATAAGTTAATGGGAATTTAATATGGCGAAAATTAGCATCACGTCTAGCAGACTGGGTTTGACAAAGCTATTCACCTTATTCACCTGGCAGCCATATTGGTCAGTCTGGGGTGCGGATGCGGAAGTGCCCGTTAACTTCAATGTTTAAAGTTCACTGTAAAAACACCACTTCAAGAACCAAAATAGTCAAAATATCAGGCTGAATACACTATCGTTGTTACAAACTCATCATTACCAGACTGATTGTTTTTCACTGCCGTTGTTTTCTGTTGGAAATACATGGAGGTGAATGAGCCATAGTTAGCCGTCAGCTGCATTCACTCCCATGCATTTCCAAACGCGAAAACAACGGCAGTGAAAAACAATCAGAGTCTGGTAATGATGAGTTTGTAACCCCGATATATTCAGCCTGTTATTTTGATCCCAGGAGGGAACCAGCGGTCTAGTCACAGGACGACAACGCCTTGTGCCCCTCATGAACCAACTCAACCGTGGGTGATCGCCCACCGAGGTAGACCCAAAACATGGGTGACGGCCAGAAACTGCATCCGAGAGACAATTTTGCTCTCTAGAACCAGGGCAGACTCTGGTGGGTGGTTTCGAGGCAAACTGCAGCCTGTAACCCTTGGTTACAGTTGCTAGGACCCATGGGGAAGGTGCGCATGTGCGCCAATGCTCTGCTCGAATAGCGAGAGGACCCTGGGGCTGGGTTCTCACTGGTGGTGATACAGTAGCACCCTCTGTAGGCATTATGAATCGCCTTGTTTTGTCCTGCGCCCTCGGCTCTCAGCCTGGAATGTGACAGTTGAAAACACTTTATTGTTGAACATGTGAGTTCTTGGTTGACACAGTTGGACAGAATTTCTCTGAACTCCCCCGAACGTGCCTTACATGGGCATTGAGGTGGGAGACGAGACTCGAACATTACCGGGGAACCCGGTGTGATCGTTCCGAGGGCACTTGGGTGTGAGATCACTGGGTGAACCACCATACAACGGAACCTGGAGAGGTCCTTTTTCACAACCCGCGTACTTAACGTCAAAGGTGTTGGGGTGGGAGGTAAACACTGAAGCATGATAATCTTGTCAGCGCACAGATAATCTGCCCTCCGCTTGTGGGGAACCGCGGAAGGGCTGAGAGGGGGAGGAGTGCATAGCCCCGTAACCATAGGCGATTTTACCCTCTGAGAGTAGGGGGGGCAACATTTTGATGTGAGAAAAAAAAACAGTTCTGCCGTCCCGTCCCGTACAAAGAATGCCAGTTGTGAGCAGTATGCTAATAAGAAATCCGTATGACAATTCAATATGCACAACGCATCAAACTTCATCTAGACACCACGAGCATGTCAATATGACTTTATGACCGAGCACTAGGCCATACCCAACATCACAACATCAAACTGCAACTGCTTGCTGGTGCTAGCTTCCTTGCCGAGGGTGATGTTGCTAGTGTGCTTCAATAGCCTCCGGAGCATTTCTGCATTCGATTGCACCTGCTGTGGTGTCATTTCGAGTGGTAGCTTCTTCATTAGCATTGCCAGTTTTTTTTTAATTTTTTTAAAGAAGTGGTTAATTGTTTTTATAGCTCTTTTCGCCATTGTGAGCAGGTTGGCTAGTTGTAGCTTGAGCACTGAGCAGTACAGTCAGATCTCATTTTTTTGCGGTAACAGATCAAACCGGAAATAGTTGAGGTTGACGGACGAGTTGTGCCATTGGTGGATTATGAATATATATTTTTTTAAAGGTAGCCTAGTTTAAGTAATAAATACACTTTTATAATGAATGATGACCTAACACAAACTGGTTCAAACCACAATTATGTATTTAATAATTGTGTTAATTAGTAAAAAAAAAATATATATATATATATTATTATCTTTTTCTTTTTTTTTTTAAGAATTTGAGCAGAGTTGGGCTGGCCAATCAGGGGGGGCACTTGCCCCTGCACTTGCCACCTGCCCCCCCTATAAAATCGCCCATGCCCGTAACACTTCTCCCCGAGAGCGAGCTCGGTAGCTTGTCTCTTTGATCTGGTCAGGTTAGTTGGACGATTCTTGGCAGCCACGGGCACAAAGGACGGGAGCCTGGGTGGGTTTAGGTACAAACTTGAGAGGGAGGCACAGCTGGAACGCTTCCTCTTCCTTCGCGAGGGTGTCAAACTTCTGTCACATTGCTGCTATAGATGATCCGAACAGTTCATTGGGTACAACAGGAGCGTCCAGAAGTCCCTTCTTCTCCTTGTCGAAGAGACCAGATATATTTAGTCACAACATCCAGGGCCATTGAGCGGCCAGCGCTCTAGACGGCGCCGCGGAAGGTGCGCAGAGTATAATCACTCACAATGCAAATCTCCTCCCACGTCTGGGTGTTGGGCTGTCCCTTGTCTATCTGACAGCCTAACTCCACCAGCAACTCAGCCTGGTACTGTAGGCTACCAGCAGAGAGGCTGCGTTTAGATAACCTAGATAGACAGAAAGAGCTGAGGCCTTGTATCCCTGCTAAAAAATGCCAAAGGCTCCACCGGAGGACGGTTGGATAGCCCTAATTCCTCCATGCTGTGGATGTCAAGTCCACTGAAGCCCGGAACAGGGACCCTACTGGTTAAGGGCTTGTGCCAAAACTTCTTCATCTCCTCTATGCAGGCTGGCATCGGGGGGATGACCTGCTTGGGTGCAGGAGTAGACGTCGGGAGATGTATACCATCGTATAGGCTCCGTTTCACCCGCTGCACACCCTGGGCAGGTGGCCAGTCAATCTCGAGCCTGTGCGCCGCACGGAGACAGACCTCGACTAAGTCCAAGTCCATGGGGGGGTCGCACCCCTGGGCACTGGAAGGGTGGGAGCCTTGGCCCAAAGGGGAGGAGATTGAATCCCCCCTCAACCTCGGATGAGGGGATGAGGCAGCCTGTATGATGCCGTCTAGAAATGACGTTTGGAGGCGATGGACAAACGTCGAATTCTGAAGTCTGCCGAGTGAGACCAGGTTGGTTGAGGAGCTCATCATCTTACCCACATCCGAGCTCAAGAACGTCCTCTTCCAGAACCTCGAAAGGCAGGGAGGGGTTCAAGTGGGTTATCTCTTAGTGTACCGCTCAGTCAGACACAAGAAAAGTATCAGTGTCGTCAGATCGGCTGGGGAGTTGGCTACCCCCGGCAGCATGGAGATCGGTGAGGGAAGAGTCGTTAGCTGTGGCACCAGCCTTAACCCTCCTCACCAAATATCTCCTGGGAAAGTGAAGGCAGTGCTGGCATGCACTTGTGCCTTCTAGCCCCAAGCAACCAATGCACAGGGGGTGTGAGTCCCTCCCCGCCACCAGCGACTTGCAGCCAACTGCGCAAAGACAGAGCTTCTTATCCTCACTAGCTTTGCTAGCCATGAGGTTCCCAAGAGCACACAAGGTTGGATACCGGCAGTGGCGGAGCCAGACCATTTTTATATGGGTGGCTAGGATGAAGTCATTGCTCACATTGGGGTGGCAAATTGCTATAGACCATATATTCAATTTTGGGGGGTCTCTCAATCTTTGCATTTGCTTATGCAGGCAACAGTGACACCATTAAGACTTCTAATAAGCTGTACAGTATGTACCCCTTGATTAAAAACAACAACAACAACAGCGCTGGAATGGTTTTCTGTGCTTTTTTATTGAAAACATTTTTACAACTTCAATTACTGTACATGCAGTTGTTGTTACTTAATGCAAACTTACTTTACAAAATATATTATTACATGACAATTACATTAGTTACTGAGCAGAACGGTAAACGCTTGTCATATACCCATTTCTGAATCTGATTCTGCTAATTGAGCATGATACTACAAAAGACGATTTCTGCGGTTGCTTTGACTTAAGGCAAACTTATTGACAAAATCATCCAAATCAAGGGACTTGGCCTGTCTATACTCCACACTCAAAACACCCAGACATTGCACAGCACACATGTGCAAACTACATTTTTGAACTGTATTTTTTGAAATAGTTTAAGGTAGCCATATCCCCTAAAAACAGTAGCACTGCAGTAGCTAGTGGGTTGAGGTTGGCATACTCTAACATACCTTGACATCCACTTTGGCGAGCAGACTCTGGGGGCTGTGCTGTGCTGTGCTGTCACTGTCATCACTCTCTGAATGTCCATCATCTGTTGGTAAAGACACATACTTAAATCATCATACCAGGTTTTAAGCTTTTGATTTGTTTAACTTGTACTGGCTTTAAAAAGTATATCCTACAGAATATAAAGGTACTGTAGCTAAATGCATGTATGTGCTGTACCTGTAACTCCACTTTGCAGAGTGCTGACTGGTTGCTCTTCTACTCTACTGTCTGACTCTGACTCACTGTCATGCTGCACCTCCCCCTCCGCACCACTCTCTCTCTTTTCTCTCATTACTTGGCTTCTTACTAATGCTACACGTCATTCAAAAACATGTTTGATCGTCTGACAGAAAAAAACAGCCGTGATCAAGCCTAGCGCCTGAGCTAGCCGAAGCTGGCACAAACAGGTAACGTTAAAGGGGAACGCCGCTGTCATAGCAAGTTTAGCTCAAATGTCGCTTTGTCCTCAATGAAACCGATCCGTACACACCAACATTTAACCGATCCGTGCAGTAGTAAGGTAGCAAATGTTTCCTCTGTCCTCCCCTTCATAATGGAGGTTTATGGGCCTATGCTAAAAACTATGATAAACATGCATTTTCAAGGCAGGAAGCACAGGGTGTGTTCTTACCGGTGTCATTATGCTGTCAGAGGCCCATAGACCTGTTTAGCAGAGGCCCATAGAACTCCATTATAAAGGGGGTGTGCGCACAGAGGAAAAAGGAGCTAGCTTACTACTGCACGGATCTGTTAAATGTTGGTGTGTATGGATCGGTTTCATTGAGGACAAAGCGACATTTGAGCTAAACTTGCTATGACAGCGGCGCTCCCCTTTAAACGTGAAAAACACAGAAAAATGATATAATCCCTCAAGAAGATGCCAATGTGCTCCTGGACAGATATCCCAACCCAACCCAAGGTTGATTCTTCACGGGGGAAGATATAAAAAAGGACGTTACCACGCGTCACAGGTGGTTTTATAGGGGGGAGGTGCGCCCAACCACGCGTGACCGGTCTGGCTACGCCAGATGTTTTTCATAAGACCTTCCAGGTATATCATGGCTGAGACGATATCCCATAGGTGAAAATACAGTTCACGTTACAGTCCGTTGACAGCTGTCTCACTAGCTCTCATTCACTTAACATTGTAGGCCAGGTAAAATAATTCTATCTTATGGAAATCAAGACCAAATGAAAAATCAACCAATCAAATTAGCCCACACAAAACCGTGTCATCAGTCGAAATGTAACCCAATCTGTAATTTGTCAAAAAGCTTAAAAGTGGGCGTAGGGTAAGTCAGCTCTCGAAGTGCATAAATTGCAATTCCCATTGACATTTTTACATTGGGATGGTTTATCCAATTAACACTTGTCATGACTGTCCCGTCATTCACATCGCCATGCCTTCTGGTGCTGTGAAACCTCCCATTAGGGCATGCTTTGAAAGCGCACCCCTCAAAAAATCATGCGCGCTGTGTGTGCGTGCGTGCTTCGTTGGTCCTGGCTTACCCGGTTCTAGGACCCACCTGACGCCACTGCTTGACTACCAATTTCTTCTACTATTGGATCTGCCCAAACTGTGGGCTCTGGCAAAAATAGACCTGCTGTCTACTTCTACTGGAGCTCCGCGGAGAGCCGGTTCTAGGACGCTTCTGAAACGTGCCGCACCCCATCTGGTCGGAACACAATCATTGTCTAGAATGGCCGCGGTCAACTCCAGCTGCCGTATGGTTACAGGAATGCACTGGAACAGTCAGTGGAACTGAGGGGGTCACACATTCAACACACATCGCATCCTAGGTGGGGGACAACAGCTTCACTGTGCACTCTGCCCTGTTCCCAGTGACTCTTTTTCCCTGCCCTCTGTGTTTGTGTTCCCTGTTGTTTGATGTTCATATTCTTGTTTTCCCTCAGTTAACCCTTCACTCCCTGCCGTTGTGTGTCTGTGATGATTATCAGTTGCACCTGTCCCTCGTTGATGTGTACCACCTGCACCTCATTAGCCTTCTTTATATTCTGCCCATTCCTTTGTTCCTTGTCTGTTCATTGTTTTGTCTCGTACGTATTGTCAGTGCTCCCATGTTTCCTTGTTTTTGTATCTCACTTTTTTGTATTAAAAGAAACTCCACAGAATCTTCTTCGCCTGCCGGAGTCTGCATTTGGACCCTACCTCCGCTGCCTCTATGCACTACCCTGACATGCACTGGTGTTCTCCCTCTGATCAGTCAGTGATTAGTATAGACTCAGAAAATAGAGACACATGCTTTGTAGACAACATTTGCATGCCTGACATCTAAGCCAGTGTTTTTAAAGTGTGAATTAAAAAGATAATTGTGAGTTGCTCAAGTATGGTGGACAAGTGGCAAGCAACACAAACAAGTCCAGTCCTGTTCCATTGCTAATCTCTCTCTGTGACACACACAAACAAACAGCCACCCTCATCTGCAGAGGGGTCCTCAGTCCTGCATGATGAAGAGCTCTCCACTGACTGCTGCTCACAGGCGGATTATTAACAACAGACTCCAGCTGGAATCCAGCAAAGCCATCAAAAGAGGGCGGCAATCAAACACTCCTTCTGCCAGACAGGCAGCCCGCCCAGATAGCCATTCACACCACCACTACATAATTCACAGCAACACAGCTTATTAGATCTCACCTCTCTCTTGTGTGATGCTTGGCCATGAGTCCAAAATTCAACCATAAACAGAAGTTGTTTTTTTCTGCGAGGTAGAGAGGGTGTACATCAACAGTTAATGGAACTGTATCTGAATGCCTTGCACTGCCGTCTCACTCACGTTGGTTAGCAGGCCAGGTAGCTGACTGAACAGAGACACAAACATATGATACAATACACTGAATATATGGCACTGTTGAGTTCCCCAAAATAATAGCTGAACCATTCTGAACAAAGGTCATTAAGATAGATTGAGAGACATAATGACTAGCCTTTCCCCGTTTCATTCTTTCCCATTTTACCTTCAGCTGCAGAAAGTAATCACCTAATGATTTTATTCCCCTTTCAAAATACTGGCTAGTCTTCAAAAGTATTTTCCCCCACTGTGTCTAGGCCTGCAACTGGCCTGCTGGGAGGCCAAGCGATTTAGCCCAGATATTTCAGGGTTCCAAGACGCACCGGAGCCTAGCCACCCTGCGCGGTCAGTCGATGCGGTTGCAGGCTGCCTGCTCGACCTGGATGTGGCAGGAATACTAAGAGGCTGCTTGAATGAGACAGCCCCAAGCATCTGGACTGCCCCTCTGATCCTGTCCCCTGCCTCCCTCCTGAACCTTTGAAGCGCATGGCAGCCCAAGTAAATTCTACAGAGAACCCATCCATCTATGCTCTCCTATAATTGCAGCGATTAATCAAGGATGTAATTGTTCTTTTGTTTGAGGTGTACAGGTTGACCGACGACTCATCACACACAGGTCATGAAGCAGAGCAGTACAGTACACTTGGTTTCCTATAGCTTTATGCTTGTGGAACGTTATTTTTATGACACCATTTTTCCTGGAAAACAAAAGAAATGTAATTGCTTTGAACTTGACTGGGGTATAGAATGCTAATAAAAGCACTTTAGCCATATAAGCCTATGTCACTATAACTCTCTTATTATTGATATTGGAAGTAATATCATTCCGCATTAATGGAACATACTGTATTGCATAGCAGAGCTTTTAGACCATCAAAAGGATTTCAGTCGAGATCACTTTAGTCAAAATTGACCCATTTATTAGCATGCAACAATATATACACCATATGAATTTTTACACATATGAATTTTGGCGGTGTGATCTGTTCTGGGGGCCCCCTGCCTTCCACCCATGGGGAAAGCGGCAATCTAGATGTTCCCCCCCTCTGGGCCGCTTGGCCCAGAGTGCCGGAAGAGGGAACGGCATCTAGCCCCCTGCCTCTATGACGATCAGAGTGGGCCGCGATCGGGAAGACGCTTGGAGGTAACTCAGCCTACTAAGACCGAAGGAGATACAGCCTAGTGTCCCTGCCTCTATGGTGACCGGAGGGACCGCTGGATGGCCCTTCGGAGATGTTTCGGCTCACGATCACCACGGAGCGCCACAGAGACTAAGCTAGTGTAATTCCCTGTCTTCCACTAGCCGATGCATAGTGGAATACCAGAAGAATGCAGCAATACCCCCGGAACAGAGAGCAATGACGACAATGGAGACGACATCGACAGAACACGGGCGGAGCAGGGGAGGAGGTGGGGCGAGCACGCAGATACGAGCGATCAGCAGTAATGTGAAGAGCGAACGATGACATGTTTTGACAGCTTAAATACATGTGCTCTACGTGCTGAACCAAGGCTATGACAGCTGACAGTCAGCTGGTGGGTTGCGTCATACCGGGTGTGACTGATTAGCCTCTGCCGATTAGCCCGGCGTTGACATCCGTGCTTCGCCTGAAGTTACGTCGGAGACTTCATTAGAGCACAGACACACACACTCCTTCAAAGTAAAAGTCGAGACAAGTGAGTGAAAAGGCTCTAACAAATGAATTTTGTCCTGGAACAGTGTGGTCCCCTGTCTCCCATCTCAGAGAGCTCCAGAGATAGGATTGTCTCATTGTTCAGCAGACCCTGGCAGCTCTTTAGGTCAAGCCAGTAAACTCAAAGAACCAAGACTGGTGTGATGATATGACAGTCCCGGGCTTATCAGGGCCCATGTCCGTGCTGTGCTCTGATTAACTGCAATTTCCTGGCATCCCAGTACCCCATATGCCAAATCCCACTCAGTAGAGGGCAGCATGGCCCCTGCTTGTGGTTTGTTAATTACTTTGAGGAATCAGGTTTTGAAATGTTGTAGCAGTCGCAGGTACAGCTGCAAGATGGACTGAGCCGCCTAAATCAGAGTTATCCAGTATTATGACTTCCAGGTGGAGCATACAGTAGGCCTGGAATGGCCCACGCCAAGGTCGATGCCCTGTCCTGGAGGGAGTCATATCTCTGGAGCCGTGGTGGTGTTCCCGGCATCAATCCAAGGGGGGAGGGTATGTGACATTCACCCTGGGAACGGCCGGCGGGAGGCTGCCACAAGGTCGCGGCCCGCAAACGTGACTGCGCCCAAACTTGGCTGCACTGTGTGTAAGGCCAGTTCAGCACCACAGACAGTGACCACGAGGTGAAGAGGCCGCGACCGGACAGCTCAGGCCTCGTCAGCACCTTGGACAGCACGGCCAGGTAGTGGACGGCTTGTACAGGCCGTCCACTGACCTGTGGAGTTCCCCAAGGGTCCAAGGTCTAATTAGAATTGCAATTTGGCCTCTGCTTGAAGACTAAAATAAGGGCACAACCTGAGGGATATTGTGGAATACATTTTCTGTTGCTTTCCCTTTAATACTTTGAACAAATACATGTACAGCATGCTAAATCGACAATTAGTAAGAAATAAATGAGCGTGTGTGTGTGTGTGTGTGTGTGTAGGGAACTGTCGGTGCTCTTTCTGTGAATGTTAATGAGGAGGATTTGTTGTACAGCACACATTAAAAAAACACATACTGTACAGACACGTAAAATAAAACAAAAACAATAGTAATCCAAAATCATCTATAACAGCCATCAAAAATATCATCACAGTTCAGTTCATCAGCATAAATTACAACATCATGTCACCATGAATTACAATATCATGCGCCTGTCAATAGTATCCAGTAGATAAAATCCCCTAATTCATGTATTCCACATCCCCTAGTCTATGTTGCCCCACATTCCTAATAGCTACCACATCTAGTTTAATTGAGTTATTGCCTTGGGAATAAACATGTTTTTTGCTCAGTTGGTTCTGATTTGAGGGTATTTGTAGCTTCGACCAGAAGGGAGTGGCTGGAACTCCACTGACAGTGGATGTATCCCTGTAGACCTTCTCTGCCTTCACCATCAGCCTGGTCAATGTGTGTGGGTGTGCTTCTCCTTAGACTGTCACCTTGTCGTGGTGGAGAAGCTTGCGTGGTCCTGAGATCCCGAGAGCGATGCCGTCTTGAGCTACGCTCCTGGTAAGGTCACCCTTGGCGGTGAGGTCAGAAGGGAGGCCCCTGATAAAGACCAATCCAACCAAGAGTGGAACAGGCGGAGGATGATGGCTGACTTTAGGGGAACATCACAACGGCTGGGAAGGCGGATGAAGGCTGCAGCAGAAAAGGGTTCCCAGTCATCCTGGACTCTATGCCACTGGATCCTGACCCAGATCGTGTCTGTCTGTGAACCGTGGCTGTCTGTGCATCAGTCTCCCCACATTAAACAAACTTACGCATCCTCCAGTGACCGCTAATGACCGATGATGGTGTGTTTGTGTGTGTGTGTTTAGGGGTGTCTTTTTCCAACTCTGTTCCATCTAGAGGTAACAAACATGCTCTTGTATAACAGCAGTGTCGTCTTTTCTGTTGTATGACTATAACAAACACGGCGGACCCTAAACAAACACGAGGAGAGGGGACATTTTGCATAACAGATGCCGCAGACAAACATGCCAGATCTTTTGGCCAAACAAAATGTCCAACCATCAACTGTACAAGAAAACAGTTAGCAGTTGGAGCATCACCAAGGAAATAGCACACTGACATTTGACATGGCAGGGCCATGTGTTAAGAATGGAGCAGCAGCGGTTTACATGACCGGATTACAAAATGGACACCGCCAGACAAAAAGAAAACCTGAAATGCCCCAAAACCACCTGGCAGAACTGTGACCCTGGCCAGGTGCTGGAAAAGATAAACCTGTCATTGGGAGAGGCGCAGCAGGCTGCCAAGGACTAAATTCAGTGGAGAGAGCTCATTGAAGCCTTATGTCTCATAGGGGATTAAGTAGTACGTGTGTGTGTGTGTGTGTGTAGGGGCCGCTACTGAGCAATGTGCTTCTCCACACTACTTTCACCTACTTGGCGCCGGCAGTGGCCAAGAGGGCATGGCGAGACGGTGAGAGTATCTTCCACAGGTGGAGGAGGAGAGGACCACTTTATGATTCCCTTCATCCGACACATTCAACCTGCCACGATGAGGTCTTCCTCTAGACAACCAACCCACATTAGGATTCAAAAGCTGGCGGAGTCTATGACCCCCCCCCAATTGTACAAGGAACTATTGGAATGATTTGTCATTTGTCCTCCACAAATCTAGTGCTAGTGCTTATTAGATAAATAATCAATTCTGAAAACTGCTCCTTTGTAGGTTGTCTATTTTCATTCTACCCACTGAAGTGAAAATAGCCACTTGGATGGAGTTGGATGACGACCAGACAGCTTTATTTGTGACTTAACATTTTATATAGAGAGATTTTTAGGCCTACTACATAGCTAGCATAGTTGCTTGCCATGTCCTAAGAATTTCATTGTTCAGAATGACCTTGTGTTATACTGTGCATTTGAAAAATAAAACACTGTGACTTTGACTTATGCATTCTATGATGTGGTCTCAGCTATTATAAATTATAGAAAGGGCTGAATTTGAAGTTAGTCCAAGAGAAATGTTTAAACCTTGAAATGACATGACTTTTGTCATCATATAGAAAAGGAAAAAAGAGACAATGCAGTAACAAAGGCAGTACAAGCTCTTAGTTACTGTACAAAAATAACCAATGTTATCATGGTTTCAAAAGAGTGGATGAGCGAGAAAAACATGGCCACTGTTTGAAAAAAGCTTATCATAAAAGAGTGGAATTATCCTTACTGCTCATTTGTTCTCCGGGGGTTGATGGAGAGAAGGAGGAGGAGAGGCTCTTGTAACTAAAGAGAGGGAGATAATGAGACAAATCGCTCATTAAGCAGTAGAGATGGGCATCACACAAGCAATGAGGTGTGTGGATGGGATGCTGAGAGCTCCCCCACCAGGACTCTCCTCTGCCTGAAGCAGAGCCGGAAAAGGCCGCTCACAATGACATTTTCCAAGGTGCTTTTTGGTATAAGTTATCTCAGTTAGATGATAGCAAGCATACCGAGAGGCGATATGTCAACCGATGATGGATCCTATAATGGCATTCTGATGCCTCAAGACCTGAGCGGCAAAATAAATCATCATGATTCCAAGAGCAGCATGAGACAAGCTCTCCTCTTTGTGTCAAGCCTAATCCCCTCCATCCATTACAAGTAGGACAGCCTGACTCTGTCACATTGCCACTTTGATTTGGCACCAGTCGAACCCACTTAGGCTACATTTATTGTAATTTTTTGCTTCCGCGCTGGGGACCGCCAGGGAGGAGGATATATTTTCAGTCGGGTGTGTTATTTCGTTCATTCATTAGTTTGATACAAAGCAGGATTAGCCTACATAAAAACCACCAGAGCGATTTTCACAAAACTTGGTGGAGGGGTGTAGCATGGGCCAACTTAGAACCCATTCAATTTTGGAGCGGATCAGAATCACTGGGTGAATACACAAATTAAAAGAAAGCTACATTTGCCCACTTGCACCATTTACCTTCACCTAATTCTTACGTTTTCTGCCATGCTTACTACACTATACTACCTGGCCAAGCAGGCTATACTGTAGTGATTTTTCGTCCCGTGTTCTCGTCCTGTTGATGTTTATTTTTTAGAGGCTCTAATGAGGAGTCAAATCAGCTTTAGATATCAACTTTATTTATTTGCAACCAATGTTTGTTCAAGCAGTCAATATTAGGCTTATCTTATATCTTATGTTTCTGCCAAGTTTTCTATAGTCTACAACAACGCTATAAGGCCCCAGCTTCACTCGACAACTTTTTAGTCTCCCGGCACCGCAGTGGGCTAAAGCTACGAAAGAGCATTAGGGCCAACAACAGAGTTTTTTTTTTCTTTTTGAAGCTTCTGAGTTTAAAGTCAGAATTTCTGACTTTAAAGTCAGAATTTCTCAGAAAAAAAGTCTGAAATAACTTCTGAGATTAAAGTCAGAATTTCTGAGACTAAAGTCAGAATTTCTGAGAAAAAACTAGGAATTTCTGAGAAAAAAGTCAGAAATAACTTCTGAGAAAAAAGTCAGAATTTCTGAGCTTAAAAAAAAAACTCTGTTGTTGGCCCTTGTTCAGGAATTTACATCCAAACACCCAGGAATTTACATCCAAACACCCAGGAATTGACATCCAAACACCCAGGAATTTACATCCAAACACCTTAAACCTTTGTCCTCTCACTCCTTTTGTAATTCATCACCTCCCCCAAATATTCACATAGCTGTGCTAACATACAAAATGGCTTCCAGAAGGCCATCTGTCTACAATAGAATAACCATCCTTTGTCCCCAATTGCCGCCCTTTTTCTCATGTCACATGTCTGTACTCTTGGCCACGCCTGCCATTTCATATGATGTACAATGCAGTAGCCAATCACATCCTGGAAAGACCTTACCTGTGTTTTGACTGCATATAAGCTACAGCAGAAGACCAAACGGGCACTTCGCTGACTAACCACTCGTTGTTCAGGAAGTCCTTGCGCTCGTATGTTTTTCACAATAAACCAGACTTAACCTTTTGAGCGAATCTTGGTAAATCCTTTTGACTAGATCAGTTAAATTACTATCACACCCTAATGCTCTGCCGTACAGTTCGAAATAAGTTATCAGTGTTTTTATTTCCTTCTTTTATACGTTATATTTCCATCCGACGCACAAAATCATTTCATAATTATGCTGTTGCATCTATACCTTAAGAAGCTGTGTTGACAAGAGCTAAGTGGGTTTGCTTACAGTAGGCTACTGATCTAGGCCTAACTATAATAAGTCATTTATCATTTTGCTGTTGAGTAATCAACTTTAGCTTGGTACCACGTGCTACATCATTAGACCGCTACCATTACCTAGGCTAGCGGTGTGACAAGAGCTAAGTGGGTTACAGTAGGCTAACGTTACCTACCTACTGATCTAACTAGCACTACTTGGCTCATGACAGTAATTGTATCATTTTGCTGTCAGGTCAACTTCAGTCAGCACGGTAGCAATCAAGCTAATTCAGTTATCTGTGCACAACTATAGTTTGCTGTCTGGATGTGGCGCTCTCTAAGAGGCCCCTGGCCCAGATGAGCTGAGCAGCCAGCTGGAGTGGCTCGTCCTGGATGACATGGCCAGCGGCGAGCAGATCTTCGACTGGGTAGAGGTATGTCTTGTTTGCCACAGGACCCAGACGCAGGGCCGGCACACCCAGACCCAGTACACCTAGACCCAGAACCAGACCCTGACCTAGGCACAGGCCCGTCTCAGCCCACAGAGTCTATAAACCTTAGTTGTAATATACCTATTTCAAAATATTGTTAACAAATTTTAGGTTAGTTCAATTCCAACGTGTCCAATAGAAAAACAAGTGCGGATCACGGATTGAAGGCCACGGCGCAGCCAATCAACTGGATTTTTATGATAAAATCGATATAGGAACTCCCGCTTGTACTGTACGATACTGCTCAAGTATTGTTTCATTTACATTATAAATCCCCAACCTCCTTTAGATATTTTATGCTAGCTAGATTTCAATAGTTAATGGCCCAATATCAGCTCAGTGGGAAGAAGTATGTATTTATGCCCTTTTTCATGCTTCTATACCAAAGTGCACACTTGATGATGTTATGTACTGGATTATTGGTGGTCTGTTAATTCATTCAGAGATAACAGATTGTAGCTATATGTTGTTAGGTAGTTCTCACACATTATTATTCTTACCTTAAGTCATACTAGGTTGGCAATCCTACAGATGGTTCTCAATGAAAATATACAGTATGTTCTCATATTTCTTCTTACTCAACAGAGAGTGATCAGAAGAACCAATGGTTGCACAGAGGCTGAAGTGATGGCAGTCCTGGCCAGGGTTCTCAAGTATGCCCCGGACAGACGAAGGGGAGGAGGACGAACATAATTAAGTGGAAAAGATTAGCGGAATAAAAAAAATGTGTAATGGATAATTATATTATTATTTTTAAAATGGAATTTAAAAATATAAATGGAATTCACCCCAACCCTGGTAGACACTGACTCGCACACCCAGAGAATGGGTTATGAGAGGGTTCTGTGGTCATATCTGTTTTTATAATGTATTTGTTTTTAATTGATTAATTCGGTTTACTCTGTTGCATTGTTTATTTATGCTAATTGCACAATTAAACAATAATAGCCTAATTATGAACACATTTGTTGTACTTCATGCTTGCCAGATAGATAAGATAGATGGATAAAGGTATTTATTAGCCATGTTACACAAGGTAATTCAAATTTGTTTGTATTTTTCGCATATCCTTCTCATTCTGGTGGAAAATAGAATTGTAATGCATGTATTGGTAAGACATTGGGACTTTACAATGGTATTATTATGACGAGTGTAACAAGGACTGATCTTTAAAATGACTTAGTGTGAGTTGTAATGCATGCATGATGAGTAACACTGAAAATGTCAGATAACCGATTGATTAATACCAGCCTGTCTGGCCTCTTGATCTAATTAATTCTCAGCATATGTTATACCTTGATAGAGTCATTACTGTCAAAATTAAATGAATCTAAATATGAAGATGATTAAAAAAGAACTGCAGCCTCTGTGAACTTCAGAGTACCATACTGCGGGTACTGTAAGTTGTCTACAAGTTTTCTTCTGTAACTGCCTCAATGTAAATCCTCTAAAATAGAATATCGGACTCAGAGCAAACAACTGATTCATAAACATTTCACTTTGTTCTGTGTAATTACACCCCAAAGTAAAACACATCATATAGCCTCGGCCCACTACCTCTGAACTTTTAAAGCTCATTTATAAAACCCATGACCTTTTGAATACACAAATCCCTACTGTATTGATTGCTCCAGTGTTCTCTCATACTGTACACTAATTTATGTATGTGTGAGCATTGTTAGTACTTTTGCGGTCTCCGGGGTCATTACTAACATTGTCTGAGAATGCTAATGCTATGCAAATCCTATTAATTATACTATGTTTATTCCTTTTCCATACAAACTATAATTCCCTTGAAGTCCCTTGTCCCTTGAAGTCCCTTGTTCTCATTTGGTCTAGTGAAGAGTCACTGGGGAACTAGAACTGCAAGGCCATAACTTTGCACTTTAGACTGCAGCAATAAAGAGTAGTCCAAAAAATATTTATTCCAATTAGAATTCTAGATCAGTGGATGCTTGTAAGACTGAAAATGCATAAAGTCACATTTTCAGAGAAAGAAGAGTGTTCCCTTTTGTAGTCCACTTAAATGCATTCTTCTGATGTTTTTGTGATGCAATGCAATACATCACAGCCACGTTGTATTAAAGGGAGACAGCACTATGACAAACAGCTAGGAATGTTATCATTGACCTCTGTGTGCTGGGGAGAGCCTGGAGGGGGCAAGGCTGCCTCTGACTGATGGCTAAATCAATAGGCTACACCTCGACGTTGGACTTTTTCAAACACACAGCTGCCTTTCTGAAGCCTCTGGTGTAGATCGAATTTCAGATAAAGACAGGTGGATAAAAACAGCCGTCTACTGACGTGGATTTATTAAAACAATAAGCAAATGGGTTACAAAGACAATAGCCTAGCTTTAGGCTAGGCAGAATACAATCATTACATTGTTATGACAGTTACTATACCGAATTTCAGCATTTGCTGTCCTGCTTGACTAGGTTGATGATATTTTTTGGATCTGTTGTACACAGTCAGTTCTTTGAAAGCTGAGGTGTTTATCAGAGGCCCTCTACCACCAGTCAGAACAGGGGATGAGAGATTCAGCAGACTGTTGGCACTGAACACATGGCTTTCAACTGCATGTACCATCCATTCGGTGAACTTCTTTGAGAATTTCAACTTTTTCTGGGAGTGCAGACATCTTTTTAAGGCAAATGGACTCAAGTCAGGTGTAAAACTGTTTACCTCCAACCTGTTCTACTTCCTGCGTCATCCATCTGTTCCCTCTGCCAAGGACAAGACAAGAGGCACCAAAACCGGAGGAAGACATAACACAACATGGCAAAAACCTTGAAGAAGAGTTGCCTTGGCCCCCAGAATGGTGAATCTGCAAAGTAACAGGAAACACTCAACTGGTTCGGCAAATCTTTCAAATAATAGCATCCATTCTTCGTCAGCCACAAGCTATCACAGAAAACTGGGCAGATAATACATTAGCACACTAAATGTAGCTTTCTTAAATGTCAGGTCTTCAGCAGGAAATACATTTTTAATCAATGATTTTATTATCAAGCACAATCTTGATTTTATGTTTTTAACTGAAAGTTGGTTAGCCCAAGGTGCTGTTCTTATCGAGTCAACCCCTCCCAACTTAAGCTTTATGAGTGAGGCTAGAGTGCATAAGAAAGGAGGTGGAGTTGCCATTTTGTTTAGTGACTCCCTCTAATGTAAGCAGATGTGTTACAGACATTTTTGGTTCCTTTGAATATGTGGCTATTCAGTTGAATTCCTCTTCTCAAGCCATATTTTTTAAACATCTACAGGTCACCTAAATACTGCCCACACTTTTTTGATGACTTTGCTGAACTGCTGTCTATTATCTGTATTGACTTTGACTGTGTGGTTATTGTTAGTGATTTTAACATCCATGTTGACAACCCTCAGGGCAGAGGGGCTAAAGAACTGTGTTGTGTCCTTGATAACTATGGATTGACTCAGCATGTGACCGAGCCCACACAAAACAAGGGGCACACTCTTGACTTAATCATCACCAAAGGTCTGAATATTTCATACTATGACGGTTGAGGTATCTGATGTTGCGCTTTGATCATTCCTGTGTTTTCGTTGAGAGTACTATCTTTATGCACCCAAATGTTCAAACAGAGGTCATCACAAAACGGTACATCACTGAAAACACCAGTGAAATATTTACTCAGGCTTTCTCGTCCACACCCGCCCTCTCTTGGGTCTCAGTCAATGAGCTTGTAGATAATTTCAATTCTAAAATTACAAATATTATTGATGACATTGTGCCCACTAAGGTGAAGGTAGTCTCTGGTTACAAAAGATCTCCATGGAGAAACGGCACGTTGGTCTGAATAGAAAAAATAGAGTGTCGAAAAGCTGAACGCAGGTGGCGAAATTATGACATTATGACATCTATAAAGAGGGACTTCGCATTTAGAATTTGGAGCAGAAAAATGCACAGCAGTCCTTCTTTTCTGACATCATCACCAAAAATAATAATAATGCACACGCTTTGTTTGCCACTGTCAATAGGCTAACAAGCCCTCCTGTGTCAGTAGCCTCTGAACTTCTATCCACCACCACGCATGTGGGGAAAAAAAGTAAGAAAAGCATTAATTACTGTGTAGAGATATGCATCAGAACACAGACAGCGCCAGGTTGAGGGAGGGATAGGTATTGAGGTATATGTATGGACTGACCAGGGGCTCAGTAGGCTTTGTGGTTGTGTTTACCTACAATTTTTTTTTTTACGTACAGTTGTACAGTAGACATTTTATTATCCAGCCATGTGATTCAGAGCTTGTATTTGTTTAATGACTGAATGAATGGCTGAGAGGTTTTGTATTTTTATACACAGGTGTACAGTAGATGTTTTATCAAACCATGTTTTGAAGGACATTGAGTTGTATATTATTTTAACGATTGAATAAATAGGGGGAAGTTTTATTTTTGCATTTTTCAATAAATGTTTATATATTTTCTATATCAGTTTGTATTGTGTCTTTTTCCTTTTTCTGTTGAGGAAATACTTTTGCGATTTTTGTGAGTATTGGGGTAGGCCTATGGCACTGACAGTTAGAATGAGGAGTCCATGTATAGCTTTATAGGAGAGATAGCATGTGTTGGTGTACTTATTTGAGACTGATGGTAGGTAGCCTGTTGTTATTGTAGGCTAGTAGTTATATTACTATTGTTGTGTGTTAACAAATATCCCTTCGGGATGACGTTGATATCTACTGTATCTGATAGTCCACCCGAAAGGAAACCTAACGGTCAAAATAAAATAAAAAGTTCCTGGCAGGAATTGAACTCTTTACACCTTGCATGGTAGACCATGTACAATACTATTACCCTACACAGGCACTGAATGTATAGAGGAGAAGAATAGGTTTCAGCACCTATGGAGATCAGCGCAGTCACACATTTGCATGTGCGAATTGGTCTGGTGTAGCAAGGCTATCAACATAACTCATTATCTTTGAAATTGCATTTATTAGGAGTAAATACACGTTTTGTAGGCCTTAGTGTAGGTTTATAGGCCTTAGTGTAGGCCTCCGACTTTGTTTTTCTTACTTTTTTCCCCACATGCGCCTAGGAATCTCCCTAGTATACACACATTGGTTTCATTAATTTTAATATGTTACATTAAGATAGCAAAATGATATGCACTGGAATACTGATTAAAATGTCTGATTTAAGTAACCTGTGCCAATGGTCTAAATCCAAAATTCTAGCCTGCTTCCGATATTGCGCAACCAGTTGGAATGTATACAGGCACTAAAGAAAGTCAAGTTGTGTCAATGTTTTCGGTGGCCTAATGGTTTAGACAGGTGTTTACACTGCAGTAGACCAGGGTTCAATACCACCCCTGTGCAATAAATAAAAAAATACACTGCGACTAGTTGAAATCGATTGCAAGTGCATTGCCAGCCTTAAAGATACATGAGATATCTTGGCACTTTGGCGGCCCCTCTAGTCGTGATAAAATCTGCACTGCGTTTTAAGAACCACACTTCCCACAATTCCTCACTCACTCGCTGTAATGATGGGAAAAATATGATAACACATGTGCGTGGAGCAGACTGGATTGGAAGATTGTAGATACTTCAATGGACTTTCTGTAAGGATGGCTTCAATGCAGGGAAATACCGGTCCTCTTTCTTTTATGTGCATGTAGATAAATTCGCGGGGCGAAGTGTTTGTTGTCTTCCTGATATTGTGACATGCAAAACGCGTCACTTCCACCACAAGATTTCCCGCCAGTGTACTAGCCAGTACACCGAAATTCTAAAATAATAAATTCACAGGGTCTCATGCAGTCTCATGTCACAAAAACGATTTTGGGGGTCTTGCTAAGGCCAATTCATGAACTAATAGCAAGTAAAGGTGAATATTGAACTATAAAAAGTTCTCATTGGGCTTTAATATGTCATTAGTAAATGCTGTGTAAAGCATAGATAGTTTACACTTTAGATCAACTCACACATAACACTTTACCAACCGCCTATTAAATGCTATAAAACTACTTGAATTCATCATGAATTACAGTATTATAAAGTGTTTATAAAGCATGTATTAAACCACTTACCAACCATTTGTGCATGTCTAATCTATTACATGGATAAATGCATGCAAAAAGTACTTATAAATAGTTTGTCAATCATAAACCTCCACGTTATAAGCAACCTGATTAGCCATTAACAACTCATGAAAAACTTGTTTATAATTGATATGATATGTAATTTACAAATGTAAATACATTATTTATAAAGTATGAAAACAGTGAATAAACACATTTATTATGTGCGTATTAATGAAGAATAACACCTTTATATGTGTTAATAAATTGCTTAACTAATGTGTAATAATTAATGAATAACACTTATAAATGATGAATTAATAAATGCTTTATAGTGTGCAGTGTGCACTTATTATAAAGTGTTACCGGAAAAACTTGTCCATGTGTTTATCTTCAGTAGACTCGACTACTGTAATGGTGTGTTTACAGGTCTCTCTAATAAATCGATAAGACAGCTGCAGCTGCTCGAGTCCTCACTAAGACTAAGAAAGTGGAACACATCACTCCAGTTCTGAGGTCTTTACACTGGCTTCCTGTCTGTCAAATAATTGACTTTACAATACTGCTGTTGGTTTATAAAGCACTGAATGGTTTAGGGCCAAAATATATTTCTGATCTGCTGCTACGTTATGAGCCATCCAGACCTCTCAGGTCATCTGGCACAGGCCTGCTTTCTGTCCCCAGAGTTAAAACAAAACATGGAGAAGCAGCGTTCAGTTTTTATATTCCATATATCTGGAACAAACTTTCAGAAAACTGCAGGTCTGCTGCAACTCTTTGTTCTTTTAAATCAAGACTGAAGACTTTTCTTTTTGCCGCTGCTTTTTATTAAATCAAATAAGTATTCATTCGTACACTGCACTGTAACTTTTATTCTTGTATTTTATTTTTCTTGCATTTTGTTTTAAATGTCCTTTTATAATGTATTTCTTGCACTGTATCTTGATGCTTTTAATATCTCATGCAAAGCACTTTGAATTGCCTTGTTGCTGAAATGTACTATACAAATAAACTTGCCTTGCCTTAAGTTGAATCTAATCATGGTCATTCTGGCAGCGGTAATTTATAACCGCATTCACAAGGAAACAAGTAATTTTGTTTTAGACAGCGAGAAAATAGGGCTTGGTGCAGAGGAACTTCCTATTAGAGAATTCCAGCTTCCAGCAACCCGATCCAAAGAAAACTTGCCTAATGTATGACTGATGATTGTTTGGGATTCCAAAGTTCCAACACCGGGGTTGAATGACCTCTAATTAGGATAACTGTGGGCTGTTGGAATGTGTAGCCAACTTTCACAGAAACAGCCTAAAGGCATTGGCAACATAACACACTCTGCATCATTTCTAGGGGGAACTAATGAGAATACCGGCTGTTTCATTTGGCTTGTGATGAAGCATCCAGAGAGCCTTTACACAAAAGTCTGAGTTAGATGCATTTGATTATTTTGTCTGATGAGTTTAGATGGTTTATTCATGTGGATTATTCAGTAGAACAGAAGGCTCCTCCCTAACGCCACACAGGCCTGAGCATGGCGGCATTGAGGTTCTGCCTCTCCTAAGCCCTCAAAACTTCAGCACAATACCAGAGCACTCAAAATCTAAACAGCATCATCTGCTGCACAGCCCTGCCAAGTGGCTGCCTGGTCTCACTGAACATAGCATTAGCATTGTGCTTACACAAGTTCTATTATAAGAACAGCCACTTGCCACTGTCTGTACTGTATATCAGGTAAGGACATGTGTGTTTCCCTACACAGAGAGCTTGGCTCCCCAAGGGCTGCCGTGCCGTCTGGTTAGTGTTAATTTCCCCCCTGCCTGTTTAACAAATGAATGTCTCTAATTGTCACACCAGAAACAAAGACCAGGGGTGCAACTGTGCTGGAGGACTGGAGCTGGCTCTTAAAGTGCTCCCATCACGGGGGCATTCTTCTTTGCATGACTCATTGCTCATTATGTCCAATAATTATGAACAAGGGGGAATCAGCAGTGTTTGTGGTCTTGTTGACATTCACCATAAATCCTCATATTTGTCTCCAGTACATCCCAGTTGAATGTGGAGAGCTAAAGAATGCTCTTATTTTCCAACCTTGAGAAGATTGAGGCGTGAGCTTTCTGACTTCTGTCTTGACATTACTCCCCCCCCATATCAATTAAAGTCAACTCGAAATTCAACTATCATTGAACTATTGGGCTCTGACTATGGGCTACTCCTACCCCCCTCTTCTTGTACTACTATGCAATATTTCAGTTTTATGTGGCTATAGAGAAAATAATCCTCCCATCCTACAGAGATGTAAAAACGTGAAATTAAGACAAGTGAGAGGAAGTCTGACTCAAGTTACAGCTTGCCAAAGTAAATCACATTCATCTATCTGGTTCCACTTGGTGGAGCTTGCAGTTGAAATAGATTGAGATGAGAGTACATCAAAAAACAACATTTACAGTGGGTTCATGTAGGCTCAAGTACATATCATTCATAATGAATACTACTGTACTGTAGTTCATCTAAAAAATGTGATGAATGCTAGTTGAGGATCACGTCACATTTGACTGTACATCGTACATTACATGTGACGAATAAAAGGAATCTTGAATCTATTTATAAATTTATTGTGTTCTGGATTTCACAAGCGGTGTCTGCAGAGACTTTCAGAGGGCTGCTCTTAAGTTTAGACAAGGCCACCTCTTCTCTCCAATGTCTCACAATTGAATATGCTGAAGAGCACTTTTTAATCTTAGCTCCTGACATGGAGATCTCAAGGAAGACAGGCAAGACTGCTAATGGCCTCTAAATGATCTGTGTGTACTAGATAACCTTGACCTTTCACAGTAGGCGCGCATGTGAGTGTGGGTGCCTGAACAAGGTGAGGAAATTGAAGTAAAGGAAACAGTTGGCTGATCCATCCCTGGCACTTGTCACTCTGTATTGTCATCCCCATTAACAAGTAAATGTGTTTTCTGTGTTATTACTTCCTGTAATAACAGTGAGAGGTAATGTTTTCGGTGGCGTGTGTTCGTCTGTTTCTTGGTTTGTTAGCAGGATTATGCAAAAATGACCAGACTGATTTTCATGAAACTCTGTGGAGGAGTGTAGCATGGGCCAACATAGAATCCATAAAATTTTGGAGCGGATCCAAATCACAGGGCTGGTCAAGATTCACTCATTTCCATCCATTAATTTCCTGCACTAGGACTACTAGGACCAGCCCGATTTTCATGAAACTCGGTGGAGGGGCGTAGCATGGGCCAATTTAGACCCCAATTTGGGAGCAGATCCAAATCACCGGTCCACAAGCTGCCCAAACATGGATGGCCATTCACCTCCATTCATTTTTTGGATAGCAGCAAAAAATTCCCCCCATTCATTGTCAATCGGGGAAATTGAAATGGCCATATCTGGACATGAGAAGGTCACAGAGACACAGGGTTTGGACTTGCATAAAGGTCCCAACCTAACAAATGCAAAACATGTCCTGCTCCCTCGCACGCCCGTACTGTATTCAATTCAATTCAATTCAGTTTATTTAAATCAGGACAGTGTATATTGATGAACATGTACAATACATGTAAATATGCCAGATTGTAGCCCGAAGGCTAGTTTCCATCTGCAGTCCATTTAGGCAGATTGATGTTACAAAACAAAGTTACAAGAGGTACAGAAGCAGTTAAACATGTACAATATATAAAACATAGAAAAATAGCATGCAGTTAAAAATGGTCACACTATTGGTTGGCTCTAAGCCGCACCTTTAGATGCCCCTTAAAGGTGGCAAGAATGGGGCATTCCCTTATGATTAAGGGAAGGTTGTTCCAGATTGCGGACCCCTTATAAGATAGAACGTTTTGGCTGAAAGAGGTTGTACACGTGCACAGCGCCACAAAATGCATTCATGGGTGGAGGTCTGTGCTCTCCGAGCACCATTTCTATTTAGAAGAGCTTCTCTGACTTTCAAACATGGAATTTTACATTAAATGTGGTTTCAAAGGTCAGGGAGATGACCTTTGATGATCACATCTCAACCTGCAGCACAGAAGTCATTCCTGAACATGTGCGACTCTGTGAGCTGGCATAAATCATTGACCATTTCACTACTCCTATAAAACAGGAAGACCAAGGAAGATCACATTCTGTCACAAACTGCTCTAATAACACGTTTGCTTTGCACCATCGCCACAACTGCCGTCAACTGATACCCACTCAACTCACTCAACTTACACCTTAGATGGGCGTCCCAGGTGATTTCTGTGACTCACGATCTTGACTTCCATTGCCCTGGACTACAAACAAAAAAACAGCATTAATGATATCATAGTAAACCTGTCACATGATATGGCAAGGGAAAGATATGTTGCAGACTGGAATGTAATGAAGGCATCTGATCCGCTAACTTCATTCAAATTTTACTTTCCTTCAGATCAAAGGTTTTCTTGGTTTAACCTAAACTTGCCTCTGTCGAACAATGGGTGGCTTTTAAATGTCACCTTCCAGGATGGCACTTGCTAAAGTAATTCAGTTAATTTCCTAAACAGATGCCAAACTACTGTAAGAACTAGTGATCCATAACATCAGAAAACAGGCATACGGTGAAGCTTGGCGATATTAAGAGGGTCAAAGAGGTTCCTGGAGTCATCTTCCTCACCAGCATGGATGATGAAAACATCATGCTGTGAACATAATGATCATAATTACTGAAGGTTAAACTTAATATCAGTGATATCAAAATTAAGACCATTATTTGTGTAGAGGTAAAGCGAGGTGATCATCCAATTGGTGGATATTTCTACTGGTCAACTCTGATCTATGAACAGACACGGATCGTTCTCCGGGAGCACTGATCAGTCCTTTTTATATCCCTCCCAGAGAAATCCTCCTGGTCAATAGAATGGCAAGAACTGTTTAATGGCATGTGAGTTACTTTAAACTTGGAGGTAAAACGGACAGTGCAGATGGTGAAACTGACTGGATATGACCTTGAGGTGGGAGCTGTAATAAGGACGCAGTACATCTAAAGTACAAATTCATCACACTGGTATCATTGAAGCACCCTGAATTGAAAATGTGGTGTGAAAAATCTTATTAAGCTCTTTAGTGTTTTGGTTGTTTGGATATCTGCTTGACATTACCCTCCCCCTCCATATCAATTAATGTCAACTCAAAATTCAACTAGGTGTGCTTTTTTCCAAAGCCAATTAGCACATATTTCTAGGTATGGTACAAAACACTATTCATAGTTCAGCCGTTACCTTGGCAATCAGCAGTTCTTTCCTAAGCAACGCCTAATATGAATGTAGCCTATTAGCCTGAGGTCTAAAGCTGGTGCTGATGGAACAGAAAGCCTGTGCACTAAAGCAAATTGTGTCCGAACTCCCAGTCAATGACGCAAGTAGCGACCATGTCTGTCCTCGGCAATCGCTTGTATGTTGTGATATTTCCTCTGTATTGTAACTGTGTCACATTAGATGTCTAAGCACGTAAAAGCTGTCTGTTTTTTCACTGTGGATGCCTCTGTGCTCTGCTCACAACAGGATATGAAAGATGAGAAGATGACAGGCAGAGAAGCAGGAACCCAGAACAGAAAACAATGGAAGTGATGGCTATCAGCACAACCAGTACCAGGCAGCATTAGTCACTCACTCACATCCACACACTTATTTAGTTGGAGCCATTTCGGCCTCATGTCTCTGCCATTATTACACACAAAAAATAACGGAGCGAGTAGCAGCATATCAGCTCAGCCAGTCAGTCTGGGTTTCACTCCTCAGGATAGGGTAAGATAGATGTGGGGAGGTCAGTTCTGATGCTGCAGGTCAGTTCTCCTCAACAATCCTACACAAAGTCTGACTTCGACTAGAGGTGTGTATCTGATGATGACCAACCTCTACCGTTCACCTCTACTTAATCATTCCCAAACATTATGTCATCAGTAATTGACAAGCTCATAAGATAGTATTTACAGGGAATCAGTAAGGCAAGTTTTGGCTTTATTTTTTCTCAAATACAGTTGTAAAATAATAGTATCAACAGATGAAAACTTAAATGCCACAATCATAAACACTTTACATGTTGCTCCCAGACAGCAATGTGCACCAGTGGAGATTTCTACTCATTCTGTAGGGATACTACAGTACATATAAAAACTATACTTAACCTATCTTAAAAAAAATTATTTAAAAAGCAACACTCTCTTGCCATAGTTTATTATACTGTCGTCCATTGAACACTCACTGCTTCACTGTCTCAACAAGAGTAGCAGTGGGCTGTATCTATTGAACCGTGGCCATGACACTATTATTAAATTGTTCAGAGGTATCTCCATGAATAAAGCATGCAGCCACCTCATTCTCCAGTCTTTTAAAGTTCTGTCTTTGATTCCTGCCATGACAGGCGAGTGCTGGAAATGTGAGGGAGGCGAGGAACAACTGGAGTCCTTTGAAATGGAAAGCTGAGAGGAGGAACTGCACCTGTGCGTTGGGCGCACGTGTGCGTGTGTGTCCCTGGGAGGTGGGGTTCAGGTCTCAGTGGTGTCGGAGGGGCTGAGTAGAGCCCCTATCCTCCACAGATAGAGGGCGAATAGGGGGAACTCGTCGGACAGGAGCGGGACGCTGCTTTCCAGGTGCCCCAGCAAGACCTTCTGCTCTAGGGCCCAGTGGTGGCCGATTCTCCCTGTGCTTTCTGCCCTTCCTGGTCCCTGTGCCCCCTGCAGGAGCTGCTCCAGGATCCAGAACAGATAGAAGGAGTTCTCATACAGGTCCACTTCAAACTGCTTAGGACCCTCTCTGTCTCCCTGGAAAACACCAAGGTTACAATGAGGCAGTTACAATCCTGGTATGTACTGTAGAACGACAGTATTACTGTTGTGCATCTTATTGTTTATAACTTAATTGCGTGTGTGTGTGTATGCATGCTCATGCGTGTTGGTATGCATGTGTGTGTGCATTGTAATGCGAATGTGTGTCTGTCTGTGAGTGTGTGAATGTATCACACAGCACAACAGCAGCCAGATGGCTATCAGGTGCTACTCCAGTCTCGAGAGAGCTGACAACAGTATGTGATATAGCTTTCCTCAGACCCCTATCAGGATTGAATAACGTACGGCTATTCTCTCTGGGGTACTAATGTGCAGCTCCCAAAACAGCAGCCTCCAAACGTTCTCCACAAGTTGCAGATGCTACTCTCCCATGTGCTGCCACTCTCTTAAAAGCTAGGTTATAAATGGTATATTTATTTATCCTAATAGCAAAAGTGATACCCCTCGGAATATTAAAGAGAAGACTATAGCCTAAATTAAACTATGACTAACACAATACAGTTGTGTAGCGTCAGATTTGGAGCTGAAAATGTTGGGTAGGTCCTGAATCTAAATCAAGACTCAAGACTCAACATCTTTTTATTGCCATGTATATGGTTCACACATACTAAGAATTTGACTAGGGTTAACATTTGAGAAATGTGGCCATTGAAAATGTCAATGAAAATACCATGAAAGCACGATGGGTGGCTTTTCCAAAAAACGATCATCAAAATGTAATATGTTGGTTTTAGAGTCCAATTAGTTGTAGAGCATGCCATGACCTATCCAAACAAGCTATATGAACCCCATTTGGCCGAGGGGGGCGCCACAGTAACTGATTGCATTTTAGCCACTTTTAAGCATTTTGGCTTGTTATAGCGCCACTCTGTGTCCAATCCGCTTCATATTTCTCCAGTGACCATTAGGCATGCCCTGGTACCACTCTACCAAGTTTTAGAAAAATCAGCATGGCGGTTAGGCCTAAACTGGAAATTAGCTTTCTAGCACCCCCATTTGGTTTGATCAGGCCAGTAATGGAGTGTTAGCCTCTGTTTATGTGTGGTGATATGCCTACAAATGTTTGTGGTGTTCTGTCCAACCGTTCAGAACTTTTACACCTTCATGTGAAAAGCCACACCCTCTGCAATATTAATTTGCTCATAGTGGCTCTTTTAATCAACTCTTGCCGAGATGGAACTTTAGGTATTGGTCCCTAGATTGTGTCTACTGAGATTCATGCAGATTGGGGAAACTTCCTAGGAGGAGATTTTAAGCGCTTTTCAAGAAATTCAAAATGATGGAACATCTACATAACCGTAAGTTATACAGTAGGTTCTTGAGGCAAATTTGTTCCTCGAGGAGAGGCATACGCCTGGAAAATGTCATGTCTCTAGGTCAAACGGGGCATGAGCTATGCCTGTTCAAAGTTTTGCCAATTCAAATGGTTGCTATCGTTGGCCGCCTTGGCCAATCAATATAAGACTTGGCCTCTTCTCATGATCCTTTACCATTGTGCAAAGTTTTGTTAAAAGCAACCTGTCGGTTATAGGGGCTGCCATAGAATGCCATGGCAGATTAATAATACAGTACTACCAATTACAATAGTGTGCCTCACACTTTCGTGCTTGACCCCGTAAAAAAAAAAAAAAAGTGCAACAAAATGCAGTGCAATGTACAAATTATGATATATACTGTTAAAAATAAAGTTAGGAAAAAAAAAATAGAGTTAGGAATTCAGAACGAGAACTAACAGCTAGTTCAAATGTAGACAAATCAGATAGCTTTAACTAAGAAATAAATGTCACAGCTTATTTACACTGTAGGAATCCTGGATGAACATTTTAGACCTACACGAGTTGTAGGATGGCATGTAGCTCAGGAGGTAGAGCGGGTGGCTGGGGATCACAAGGTCCCCGGTTCAATCTCAGCTTCCGGAGGGTGCTGTAGTGTCCTTGAGCAAGACACTGAACCCCAAAATCACTCATGTGCGGTACGGTGGCGCAGTACCTAGTATTGTTCTCCCGGTGTTCGCAAGGGTTTCTCCCATAAAGAACCCAATATGAATTACAGCTGTTGCGCAGCACTTGATCGGGGCTGGGCATTTTAAAGAGACAAATGACAAAGACTTGAACTCACAACCATAGACACCAAGGGAAGGTCATGTTCTTGTTGAGCCAAGTGAGAAGTTTGTCTTAAGAAGTTTGGCCTTCTCTTGATCTTCTAATAAAGCTTAAGTTATACAAAAGAACATTCTCAAACAAACTTAGGGCATATTCACATATGTTAGTGCGCACCATTGATGCGCACCAAAAGCGAAAGTGATACATTGTTTCATTTCTCAGCTACTGCGGTTCACTTTCACACAGCACTTTCTTTACTCTGGTCCAAATGCAGCACCACAAGTCACATGAAAAGACTCAGTGCTGTCATTGGTCAATATCTTTCTGGGGGCGGGTGCAAGAGCGTCATGAAAAACTCCAGGGAAGAACGGATTTATAATGTGCACAAGGTAGTTGCGTCGGTCCGAGGTCGCGCGCTTTCACACCATAATTGTAATCACACCATATACACAGACTAACAAGATAAGCGGAAACCAATCAAACAATCAGTGGCACAGGTGTCCTCTCAATCAGTCAATTTAGCCAGTTGTAGTCCTAGGGTCCGCTATTGGGGTGGGATTGTCAACGTCTCTGATTGGTGGAGACATTGCTGTTGCACTATACAGTAGGATTGTGGGTAGTGTATTTTTTCCTGTTTGAACAGCAGTAGTTTGAGGGGCGACAAATGACGACAGACTTCAAAATACTGTCAAAAATGTATTTTTGAGATACAATTCTGTCAGATAAAGTTCACACTACATCTAAGTCATGAAAATTGTCATTTTTTTCATGAAAAGTTTAGATTTATAGAGTGAGTATTTGCAGTAGCTGCATACAGTACTGTTTACAGTAAAACATTTTGACGCACTGTGGGCTCAATTTTTGATATTTCAAAAATCTGTGAAGATTGTTTGTGGAGGACAGTCTGAAGATGTAGTGTAACAATTGGGGTGTCATTTGACCAAAAAATGTGGGGCCCAGCCCCTTAAAACATGCAGAAGAACAGATTGCTAACACTGTCCATCCCTGGAGAAGATGAACAGGAGCACTTGGTTGGCCTGCGGGCGCGTCCCATGCACGCTGCCTACTGTCTGCTCCTGGTTGCCCTTGGGGGAAGGATGACGGGATGGGTGAAGAGCAGATACATTTATCATTGGTGGACACTTCTGTTACTGTGTGTGTGCCTCATCATTGTGTGCTGTGAAAAATCCACTATAAGATGAATAAAGGTTGTTTGTTTGACTCTGGCCTGATCATGGATTTACTGATTGACAATTGATAGGATTGGATTAAACACAGGTGAACTCATTGAGATGTAAGCAGACAAAGGATTTGTTAGATG
The DNA here is from genome assembly GCF_949987555.1 of Borostomias antarcticus. NCBI lineage: Eukaryota > Metazoa > Chordata > Actinopteri > Stomiiformes > Stomiidae > Borostomias > Borostomias antarcticus. Next base: position 24,065,285 of record NC_140239.1, on the reverse strand, counting down.
AAGAGATGCGAACAAGATGAAGAAACAGTAACTGCTACACATTAGGAACAGGCTGGCCTGATCTAGCTTGAAGCTGCACTAAGCATTTTCCAACTACTAGAGGGTGACAAACACATTTAAAAAATGCACCAAAGTAAAACTATATACTGGGATTCTCCCCTAAGGACAAACTGTGCATAAAGGCTACAGTAATAGCTAAGATAAATGAAATGATGGGGAAGTGTGCATGAGGTACTGTAGAAGAGGAAGGGGAGACAAATGACAAATACATGAGTGTGTCAGCAGAACTGCCCGGAATATAATTTAAAACTCTAAAATGTCTTCATCATCAGCGTCACAGCACAATGCGTACTGTATGCATTCTCATTTTTATTCGGCATCACCCTGGGCATAAAATAACATTACACCAAGAGCAAGTCATGATCTTGGTAACACTTTAGAATAACTATCCCTTATAAATAGTTCATAGATCATTCACAAATGGTTAGTTAATAAGTTATTAATGATGTTTTAAGCATTTGATAATAAATGGTTAAAGGGGAACGCCACTGACATAGCAAGTTTAGCTCAAATGTCGCTTTGTCCTCAATGAAACCGGTCTGTACACACCAAGATTGAACCGATCCGTGCAGTAGTAAGTAGGGGTGGAACGATACACTAATCTCTGTGCGAACTCAACCAGCGGTTTACGAACACATTTGAATCAGAGCTTTCCTTAGAAACGTTCTTAGGAAGAAATTTAAGAACAGAACTTAAAAAGATATTGGTGAATGAGGCCCAATGTGCTTTACAGGAGAAATACAAGCAATTACACAGGGTATTAGTTATCGTGACTGCATTATCAAAGTGGTAATGGCATTTTCATTGATAAAACAACACATTACATTTGTGGCGTTATGACGTTGTTCTTCTTAGCTTGTCAACTTTCTGTCAGATTCTCCTGTCAGCTGTCTGTCAGATTCTCCTGTCAACTCTGTCAATTGGTAGCCTGGTCAGCTGGTGAAGCTTTGACAGCATTCGAGCGACACGGTTGCCCTCGCGTATAGTAGCCAGCCCGCCTCCCGGGATTCCCAAACGACGTCATTTTTGCTTATTCATTTGTTTTTCATCTTCGTGATAACCACACCGTGGCGGTTCTACGGGGTGGCATCTGCCATCTCAGAAAAATGCCTTGCCACCCCAATTGGCACCCTAATGGTAGGCATGAATCTATTAATAATATTTTTTATGTTGATTATAAATGTTGGTGATATTTCTCCGTAGTTCGTGTAAACATTTTACTCACCAGTTTAGAATTAACTCCCCCCCCCCCTAAATAAAGAAAAAAAATGGTTGCAACAGTGACTCACCCACCTGAGAAACCACAACAATACTAGGCTAACATAACTTTACGTGGTGACTGGAGCCGTCCTTACTACCACCATGGAGGTATAATATAAACTACCACAGGTTATTTCCAGAGTGACAGTCAGGTAAGCAAGCTATCATTTGTTTGTTGTTGCTCTATGTTTAAAATGTTCAAATGTTCTTTCACGTTTGACAATGTGAAATATGTGATAGAAGTGCTCAACCACATGACTGGTGTAGTTAGAGGTATTCTAAACTCTTTGGTGTACATACTGAGGCGAGGGGTATCTAGCTTCACATCGTTTCACGCTTCACAACGTTTGCTAGCTAGCACTATAGTGAAATGAGACGTTTTCCACAGCGTGCACTGTTGTCAATAAACGTTACAAAAGGAATGTAGGAACTCACAGAAACAAGTTGCACAAAGTTGTGTCGCTAGCTTCAGTCAGTAGCACAGTACGTGTGTTACGTTAGTAAGTGAGACAATAATGAGGCTGTCATAGTGAGATGGGGATAGGTTGAAAGAACGGTGTGTGCGTGCTGTGTTTAGAGAAAATCACGAAATCTACAACAGCAAAAGTTGACTGCTTATTGCCAAGCTACAGCCATAGCTTGCTAGCTTAGCTCATAAATTGAGTATCCAGTACAATGTATGGCATGGCTTTAACCCCCTTTTCTTGAATACTGTAGGTCCAGCAGATGCAAAAATGAAAAGGAAGGAGACAAGTGGCGGCATATAGCCAGCTTTTTTCAACCCCAAAAAAACAAAGATAGGAGGGGAGTCAGACAAAGGCAAAGAGCAGAGCACTGGACAGTCCAGAAAGAGAAGATAAAAGCATGAGTAAGGGAGGAATGAAGAAGAACTGAGTGATGACTGTTAAGAACAAAACACCAGAGACCGAGACAGAGCCACTGAGAGAGAAGTGACTCAGAAAGAGGGGGAGAGCAGAACAGTGATGAAGAGAAGGACAATGATGGACAGACCGACAGGAGCAGTGGCACTCAGATCCATACTACAAGTCCAGCTGGACCTCATGGTACAGTATATTAGTTCACTGTTAACAGATTTCTATATAACAATATAGCTTTCATGTTCTCTGATATTGGCTAGTGTAGCCTGTGGTGCTGGGTTCTTACTGTAGCCTACATGTTCAGAATTGTGCATGATTTTGGCTGAAGTTGAAGTTAATGCAAGGTGCTTCACACTAGGCTGTAGGGCTGGGTATCGATTTGAATTTCAAGAATCGATTCGATTCCGATTCACAAGGTTCAGAATCGATTATCATGATTCAATTTGATTCAATATCGATTCGGTTAGTGTTACTAAAACCTTTTTTTAGCTGTAACCTTAATTACATGACTGCCAAGTTATGCAACACATCAATACTAGGGCTGGGTATCGATACTGATTTCCAAAAATGAATGAATGAATCATTGAATGAATTAATGACCTATTCATTCCTTAACTTATTCATTCATTCATTCATTAAATAAAAGATCGATTTTGGGATTCATGAATCGATTCTGAATCATTTGATTCTGAATCGATTCAGAATAGATGAATCGATTTTTTAAACCCAGCCCTACTAGGCTGTGAGTGGGCGAATGGAATTTGAGTAGGACAGTTGAATTGTTTAGTAAATACTGATACAGTAGTAAATTAATTGCCCTAATTGCTTATTTTCTCTCATTTTAGATGTATCGAAATATATAACTGATGGACTGATGCAGCCACATCTGAATGCCTTTCCATAAACCTTATGGGGAGGGGCAAGAAGATCTTTCCACAGTGACTGGTATAAAGAGCATCCCTGGCTGAAATATTCTCAATCCAAGGACGCAGCATACTGCTTTGTATGCAGACATTCTGCCTCTTCAAATGCCCCTAAGAGTATTTACACATCTGCGTTTACTAAAATAAAGTAAAAAATATTTACTACTTTTTGGCTACTTTAATGGGCACATATATTGCCTAGGCTAAAGTAAAAAAGAAAAAAAAAGAAAAGTCTGTTTCTACTCCCTGAGGAATCCAGTGTCCAGGTGTGCTGTCTCAAACAAGACCAGTGGCGATTGATCCTATAAGCCAGGGTAAGCCTGGCTTACCCATACAAATCCAAATAAAACTTGTTTTTTTGCGCCTTCTTTCAGTGAAAGCAGGCACGGAAATCGACTTTCAGACTGTTTTTGACTTAAATGCGTCTTGTATTCTGCAATATCGCTTCCTTTTTATCCGTGTTTAGCATTTTGGTAGTGCTCAGTCTCCCCCTACAGTCCTCATGAAAATACAGTCCACGTTACGGTCCGTTGACAGCTGTTTTACTAGCTCGTCATTCACTTAACATTGTAGGCCAGGTAAAAGGATTCTGGCTTACGGAAATCGAGACCGAATGAAAAATCAACCAATCAAATTAGCCCACACAAACAAAACCGCGAATAATGTCGTCATCAATCAAAACGTAACCTAATCTGTCATTTGTCAAAATGCTTAAAAGTGGCATAGAGTAAGCCAGTTCTCAAAGTGCTTACATTGGAAATCCCATTGACATTTTAACATTGGAACAGTTTATCCAATCAAAACATGTCATGACTGTCCCGTCATTCACGTCACCTGTCAATCACATTACCCACTTTAGCTATCTAGCTAGCATCAATGAACATGGAAAACGGCGATCTTGAGTATTTGTTGATTACAAAATGAAGTGGATTAAACGAGTTTGGGTTACGATATAAGGTAGGTCTTTTGTGATAAATTACCAGTTGTTATGGCTGTGCGTTTTGCTTTGCCTAGATTTAATCAGCACTCGAGAGCGCTTTGCTTCCTGGAGCGGTGGGCTAATACTAGGGCTAGTAGCCTAGTAGTAGCCTAAACACTGATTAGTGAAGTAGGGGCGTACAGTAGGCTATTGAGTGCTGTGCCCTAAGGGGGTGTATTTTATTGTCCTGTCATTCCTCTTCGTGGTGCTTGGCTATTGTTGTCATATAATGGCTCTGTACTTTATTTAGTGTGTCCCTAAAAGCTTGGTTGTTTCGGACTAAATATTGTCCTCTTATTCGCTCGCTCTCAAATTATTGGCCTTTGTTGACGTGTTAAAAAACATCAGTAGCCTAGGCTACTGTAGTTTTCCTGTATGTTTTTTTATATATAAAAATGCCACTGCTCAGCGCCCTTCTGGTGCTGTGAAACCGACCATCAGGGCATGCTTTGAAAGCGCACCCCCAAAAAAATCGTGCACGTTGCGCGTGCGTGCTTCGTTGATCCTGGCTTACCTGGTTCTGGGAGCCACCAGACACCACTGATTAAGACTGAGAGGAGAGGTAATAGGCGTGACTCATGAAGCATGGCCCCACAGCAGATGAAGTCCTGCTCTTGTTAGCTCTCTCTGGGGGGTCTGTATTCTGTCTGTTACAGGCCAGCAGGAACTCTTTTATATCTGTATGCAGGGGGCCCAGTGTGGCCCTACCACTCTGATGGCATCAGAGAGAGAGAGAGAAAGAGTTGATGAAGTGGACCCTGATGGAATTGAATGGGCTGTTTGATTAGACTGGAATAAGGTTATTATTATTATTATTTTAAGCAGTGCCGATTTTCTCACGACCAGAGGGGCCGCCAAAGTGCCGAGTTCTCATGTAGCTTTAATTACAATTAATTGATTGATTGATCATTAACACTACCAATGATCCATTCAGGAACATGCCTACAATTTGCAACCCTAGTATGTACAGTGTGTGTGCAGAGTGTGGGTGAGTGAGTGTTACGTACAAGTACAGTGCGAATCATGGGTCCACAAATTAAAACAAAACTTAGAACAAAGCCAGATCCCTGTGTGGGTGCATTAGAGACAAGGGGTTTGGACTGGGGTGTGCGGGGGGAGAGCCCGGAGTGCACCGCATTGCCCCCTGCCAGTTACAACCCGAGGGAAGCACCACAGAGCCGCCCAAACACAGCTGCCCATTCACCTCCAGTCATTTTTTGGACTTTGGCTCAGGAACGCTTATTTTCCCCACCAACTTGGGCTCAGGAGCCAAAAATTCATTGTCAATGGGGGGGGGTTGAAACGGCCATATCTCTACATGTGAAGGTCACAGAGACAAGGGTTTTGACTTGCATAAAGCTCTCGAGCTAACGAGTGCAGCAATACCAAACATGTCCTGGTCGCACGCACGTGCGCACACACAGACACGAAATGCATTAATGGGCAGAGGTCTGTGCACTCCGAGCACCATTTCTAGTTGAGACTATTTCTGCAATAACTGCACTTATGGCTGTGTTTATTCTACTAACATTAACACTGCTGTTGTTTCGGGAGACTGTTTTGCCAGCGGCCTGTATTTCACTTTCATGCACCAACTACAGGAACCAATCAGGGACTGCCTCCCCACTGGGGAGCAGAACAGCATTTAGAACGCAGTGCATGATTGGCCTGGTTAACATGTAATTTCTAGAAATCGATGTGGATAGGGAGAAGTACGGACTGATCCGAGGAGAGAAGAATGTGAGCTCACATGATGAGAAGAGTGAGAGGTAAAAAACTAAAAAGGGACAGGAGAGAGAACTTCTAATAAAGTTGTGCTTAGAGGTCTGATGGGGCTAATGTGCTGATTAGAGATGCACAATATAATTTTTTTCAAGCCGATACTGATACCGATAACTTCCTGCTTCTCAAGACCGATACCGATAACCGTTAATATATTTATATTTATTCATTTTAAAATGTAGATTCACCTGTAGTTTTTTCACACCTGGGGGTAAGAAAGTAGTAAACAAAGGTGGATTTAACAAACAGCTTTGTCCTAACCAAATATCATCACTACTATTAACAACACAAAAACCGTTCTGTCTCTGCACATATATATATTTTTTCAAATAAACTGGTCCGAGTCCTGAATTCTTAGCAGATAAACAATTCCGTGCAGATGCTAGGTTGTTGTGCTCCATAAAGTAATGGAAACAAAACTCTCTCTCTTTCAAATGAATAGCACATGTAAACATTAGCTTTAGTAAAGTGTTTATTTACACCGAGTTTCTCTACAGGGGAAGTTTACGACAGGCCGTTTACTGCACAGGAGAAAGGGAACGCTTGATTTGTCTACAAAAGAAAAAAACGTCCCTCTTCCCAATCCATCCACATCATAGTACAGACAAACCGGGCGGAGCCAAGAAAGAAATCAAACAGACCTCTTCCTAATCATACAATACAGTACTGGCAAGCTACGCAATCCCGCTTTATTATCCGAGCTTTTGTATTTTTTTATCAGAGCTATTCTTAACGTTATCGGATTTATCTGTATGACGTCATAATTCCTGATATCGGCCCTATAATTATCTGTCCGATATTTATCGTGCATCCCTAGTGCTGATGCACAGAGACTGGTTGGTGGGCCAGAGTTGATGAGAAAGAACTAGAGTGTGATTCAGACAGGACTGGGCATCATCATCATCAAGGACCAGCTCGACTCAATGCTGTGGCCAGGTTGTCCGCCCACTTAGTATTAACATTAATTCTAAATGCATAGCCCAGTGGTCATGCTATGATGACAAAAACATTTAGTTAACCATGTGTAACCAAGCATGTTCTTTTCAAATGGGTGGTTTTAAGAGATCCCACACAGGGACTCAAGGAAATAATGTACAGTGTGATACTGGTAGACCACAGAAACAAGATGACTCACGTACACGTCTAGACAGTTCTGGATCGATAGGTAATAGTATCAGAGGCCTAGGCATCACTTAACATACTGATAACTTAGATCCTCAAAACAACTGAATGGTTTGCCTCTGTGGTACAACCAAAAATGTAAGAAATGACTCGTTTAATAGGCATAGAGTCATTCTATATGGAAAACAAAGACAAAACCTTGTTCAAGAGATATAGACTAATGACTGTCTCTAAAATGTCAAAGTGATAGAAATTCCATGGCGTGGAATTTCAAAATATATTTCCAATGTAGAGAAACACAATGGACCTCATTCCTGAACGCAGTTAAGAAGAAGTTAAGAAGAAATTTCTTCTTAACTCCACTTAAAAAGTTCCCGGGACAATTCTGGCATTCCTGAATGGTTTCTTATCTCGGATTTGTTCTTATCTAAGAACAGGATTTAAGAACGCGGAAATGCAGTCATAGGTAGGCCAGATTGGAGTGCGCCCGTTCGCAAGGGCTGAATTTATGAGGTGATTGCGTTCACATCAATTCTACAGACATCCTAGGCTTGAATAACAATCATAATCATAAATACAAGGATATTTTAGTTTAGTTTAGATTATTTGACAAGAAATTAAAAAAAAACTAATTTGATTTTTACATCAATAGCTTAAAAAGACATTGTCAAGGTTAACACAATAAAGTCATCGACTTATTTCCATTGTGGACCTTGATGTAATGACAGTACAGATGGACAGGGTAGAGCACATGGCGTATCATTTCCAATTACGTTTCACATTCATGATTCTACAAGGCATCGTGGTGTCCTAAAATAAATAAAAGCACTACACAAACACTGCAAATGGCAGTGAATGAATAAATAAGCACTAAACTCAGTCGCTATACTCAGCACAACAGCACCTTATATTCCATAGTCGTCAGAATGGACACATCTACATTCTGTAAATAAACATGTGAATATCCATAACTAAAATATATCATATGGTCCTACATAATATAGATATACGGCCTATCAAGATCCATAAGTAGACTACTCATGCATTTAACTAAACTGTACAATTGAATCTGCTCTCAGCACATCCCATCCCTTTCATGTAGGCTATATATTTTGCATTTTGTTTTAAAAGTCCATATATACCGTCTTGTTTTCTTTTGTTATTTTTTATTGGTTATTTTCACCTTGCTTAAGCTTAGTGTGCACGTTATAAGAGCCAGCGGAGAAACATCTCAGTGCTCATTTTACTGTTACTGTATGTTGCATGTGACGAATAAAACGTTGAATTTGCACGTGACCTTGAACATCAATCATGTCAATTGGGAACGTCTCAACTTTTTCTCTGCTGTCTGGGGCCCTGTAGTAAGGAGATGGCGAGGCGTTTATGTATGCAAATTCAGGTGTACGAGAACGAACATTCACCTTAAGAAGGGGAGCACAGCTGCAACAAAAAAAAAGGATAAATGTCACTGCTTATTTACACCATAGGGATCCTGGATAAACATTTCAGTAGGCCTACATACTGCAATGAGAATGAGGTGTGGTACTCTGGACTGAGCATAGACTGATTAACTGAATTGATTGGACTGAACACAGGTGAAACTGATTAGCGGCCAAAATGGTCACATCAAGAGATGCAAAGAAGATGAACAGTAACAGTACCTGCTACAAATTAGGAACAAGCTGGCCTGATCTAGCTTGAAGCTGTATTAAGCATTTCTTAACTACTAGAGGGTGAAAAACTAACATTTAAAAAATACAACAAAGAAAATATACTGGGATACTCCCCTATGTACAAACTGTGCATAAAGGCCAAAGGCTAAGCTAAATTAAACTATGGGGAAGTGTGCATGAGGAAGAGCGGAGAGGAGACAGATGACAAATACATGAGTCTTGTCAGCAGAACTGCCTGGACCATAATTTAAAACTTAAAAATATCTTTAAAATCTTGTCACAGCACAATGAGTATGCATTCACATTTTTATTCTCCATCACCCTGGGCATGAAGTCACAAAGTTACAAAGGGCAAGTGGCACCACGAGGAGTAAAAAACTAAACCAAAGACTAAACTATAAAACCAAGGTACACACTGAACAAGTGGAGAACAAAAGACAAAGCTTACAAACTCACAAGATGACAGAGGAAACACCAGGGACGACGCACAGCTACAGCAAATAATCAATAGACAAAGAACTGCACTGCAGTTCTGGGGGGAACTCTAAATGTAGGCTACTGTATATACACAGACAAAAAAGACAGGTGGAAACCAATCAAACCATCAGTGGCAGAAGTCTCCTCTCAGACTCAATTTAGACAGTTGTAGTCCTATGGCAGGTTCCAGGCAACTCATAACCCGTGTTTTTCAAACCTTCTACACATGAAAATGCACTGGAATGGCAGTCAAACCCGTAACTTCCCACCCGTGAACTCGTACCAGATCAATGTACTCTGAGTTGCGCTCTCTGACGTCACACAGTCCTATAAACAAGATAGCAGCCCACATGGGTACGGTGAAAAAGTTAACTTTGGGGCAACGTAAAGTAAATTTGTACGTTGTAATCAAAATAATACAAACGTTTATGCACTACAATCTGCTAGGTGTATGTAATGATGTCCAAATATGTTGACAAGAGATAGCTAGTGCTAGCTAGCCCTAGCTAGCTAACTCAAGGTAAACCTGAACTTGACCATGCAAACGGCGAAAAGTCAATGATGTCAATAAAAAAAAAAATGTAACGTACAATTTCTTAGCATAGCGAAATTAGGCATACAATGTTTAGCTTGCCAGCTCTGACAGTGTGCCAAATCTCAAGCTTTTGCCATATTGCCTTATTTACATTTATCCAGAATTCCATGCACTCAGAGACAGTTTGCCTGGAATGTCGTGAGTCGTGACGTGAAGTCGTAACTTACAGACTCAAAATCCTATCTGGAACACGGCACTAGAGTCTGCTTTAGGGGTAGGGTTGCCAACAACATCTCTGATTGGTAGAGACATTGCTGTTGCACTGTAGGATTGTGGGTAGTGTATTTTTTCCTGTATAACAGAAGCAGTTTGAGGGGATAAAACTAGGAGACTTCAAAATCTTGACAAAAAATCAGTTTTTGAGGAAAAAAATCACACTACATCTACAGTACCATGTCATGAAAATTTCATTTTTTCATGAACATTGGAGATTTATTGAGTGAGTATTTGTAGTAGTTGCATACAGTACTGTTTTACTACAGTAAAACATTTTGATGCGCTGCGGTCTCAGTTTTTGATATTTCAAAAATCTGTGAAGATCCTTTGTGGAGGACAGTCTGAAGATGATTGTTTGTGGAGGACAGTCTGAAGATGTAGTGTAGCAATTGGGGTGTCAACTGACCAAAAAAATGAGGGAGAAGTAGGGTTAGATTGATTTTACAGTTTTTGATAAAAACAGAGTGATGGACTTCATAATTCCTGCCAGCTCAAAGCAAATAAAGTGTCTGGTCACTTGGGCCAAAATTTTGGTGATGTTCGCAAAGTGATAGCACGTACTGTATAGCTGATTAGTTATGATTTTTTTTTTTTTAAGTTTTAAACTCTAAACAGCTGCTGCAGTGCCACCATCAGGACTGGACCTATGTGCAAAGTTTGGTGATTTTTAATGCAAGGGAAGTCAGACTTCCTAGGAAGAAGAAGAATATTGGAAAATACAAAAGGGACCAATAGCTGAGGCTGCCCGACCCCTAAAGATTTAGATTCAGAATATTGGGAAATACAAGAGGGACCGGAAGCTGAGGCTGCCCGGCTCCTAATAAGGAAATCGCGATGGGGATGGCTTTGCACAAAAACAATTATATCGTCATCAAAATTTAATCTGGGGAATTTGAGTCTTAGTAAGTTGTAGAGCATGCCATGAACTACGCATTCAAGCAATATGAACCCCATTTGGCCATGGGGTACGCTACAGGAAATGATTGCATTTTAGTCACTTTTAAGCATTTTACGAACAATGCCTTCAACAATATGTAATATATTATAACAATCTGGTATTGTATTATTTTTCACTTTCCCTCTGACCGAGTCCCAAGTGCCAATAACTCTCGCTTACTGCAGTAAGGAAAGGTTGGACATAATGTTGTGGCGTTGGAATATAATCTGGTTTAGTATTGTACTTTACAATTTGGTGGTGACTGTTCTTAGACAAAGGTGTCTTCTCTCTTTGGCTTTTCACTGCTGACTCAGCAGAGACGTACTGATCTACCTGCTTTATGATTCAGAGTTATACACAAAAAATGATGACCTCACCATTTGTTTTGCACAATGGATTGTTTTTTTATTCTGACTCCAAAAGATGGCACGCCTAATTATACCCTTGTGTGTATGTGAAAATATGAGATATTTATGTGTGTATGTAAGAATATGAGAGACATTTATGTGTATATTTGAAAATATTAGATATTTGCCCTCACATAGCACTTGGCAGTGACCTAAGTGCCGAGGCCGGGAGGAGGTCGGTGTCCTATATATTTAATTTCCTACAGTGCATCACGGGTTCAGCATGTCCTAAGCAAGGGTCTGACTCTTTCACTAATGGAGAGCTGGGGGAAGAAAAGCAGGCACGGCTGGGCTCGAGTCTGCTATGACTGAGACCTCCTGTGTGTGCGCATATAGCATACAACACATTAAACCTTACGGCTGCCATGGTGACAATCAAGGTACGGAGGATGCCCTGGAGGCATACGGAGCTGCCAGCCACTGAGAAACGTTGGCAGCAGAGTGGGATAGTCTCTGTCCATGTTTCCTTGAAATAACATGTCTCAAACTGACAGAGAAATATCATTAAGAACTAATGAAATGTAAACTTTTACTGTGCATATACGGTATGTGCCGCATAGTTCATTTTGCCAAGAATCAACTCTGCTATTATGAAGCCAGTTCTATAAAATGCTGTGGCTAAGGAATGTGTTTGAAGCTCAGCTATCTTGCTCCTGACATTTAGGGATGAAAAGTAAGGACAGATGGACAGCATTAATCCCCAAAGAGAAAATGTTTCTTGAGCGTCGTTACAGCTCCTTGGGCCAAGTAGAAAAAATTAGCCCCTATTGGCCTTTCCATGCATCAGCTGTGACGCTCATTTTTTGGCTCTGTGCTGAGAACTGAATCCTGCTTGATAACTTTCATTCATCATCCTGTAGTCAAACTTTATATAATTAAGTCCAGCCATCCCTGACAATTCCTGGCCAGCCTTGAGACCACAATCGCACAATCTAATTGGAGGATAAAATACATTGTTTGGATCGTGGGCCAGATAGATCATATTCAGTCTGGCAGCCTGCCGCTGGAGGACCAGGAGCCCAGTACTAGTCTGGGGAGAAGGAGAACCATTGGTTAATAAGTGTATCTAATCATCGAAAGTCAACAGATCAAGGCATGATGCATCCCTTCCTCTATAGCCGGGGTGGAACATTTTTATGATCGTCTGGGCATTCTGTGATTTGTTTGTCCTGTGGGTTGTCAACTGTGTGTGCTATGACTGTCATGCCCTCTGACAGAGCAACTCGGGCCCCAGATGGCAGAGCTTATCTGTATCAATCACTATCGCTTTTACCACATAGCTTTACTTGTGTTAAAGGGGGAATAAAGTGGTTGAACGTGACACATGCCAGTTATCTTTAGGTGACATAGAACGGAATATCAATTTTGTTATTCAGTCATTTTTAAGTACTACAATACTGCTTTTAATATGCCCAACTTTCCCCCTCTACGAGTTCACCTCGTTTTGTGGGCGTCAAGAGAACTGACAGTCAATATGATTGACAGTTTGGTAACCATGGCTACTAACGCGCTCGCAGAAGCTTTGCCAGCTGCGCTGTCAAGTACCAATAATACCGCAACTGAAAAATGGATGCTCCGGATGCTCACAACTTTGTGGTACAACCATATGTTTGAACCCGAATTGGATCCAGAGCACATACAAGACTCAGAGAGTCAACAACCTCGTTTGTTTCAGCCTGTAACGGAATGGTAGGCAAATTTTCTTCCATTTCATGCAAGTTAGCAATAACGTTATCAGCCTATTACTGGCTAGCATAGCCCTAGCTAGCAAAATAAAATGAGCTAACATAGACTGTATTCCGAGTCCGACATCACAACATTCCGAACAGTTGACAGTTTCATAAATTGAATTTGCTAGCTAGCTATAGCTATTCGTTTCCAATGAGTTTGGAGTTGATTAGTATCCAGAGAACACATTCAGAGAATCTATTCATTGTTTATAGCAGCCGGTTAGATATCACTATTTCAAGTTCTCGGGGCATCTCCTCCTCTTCTCTTTGGTCTTTTACTTATGTAGATTGCTGAATATCAACACAATTGCAACACACATTATGGCATTATAATGGCATGTTTAAAGCCTATAAAACATATAACATAAAACATATTTGAACTTAAAATGAAGGTAATGCTTCCCCTTACATTTATTTTCAGGCGTGGTGGTATATGCACCCAGGGTGGACACATAAAGGGGGGCAGGGGTGTCTGGGGGTCCAAGAGGGAAATTTTGAGCACCAAACAGTACATTTCCTGCATTCTGGTGAATTTCTATGCAGTCTGCTGCTATCTAGCCTATCTGAGGCGCCAGATAGTTTGCTTCGCATAATCATCTGGGAAATCTCCTTTGGTATTGTTTGGAAAAGGGCAGACACTTTTAAAATTAATTGGCAGGTGATTGGATGAACCATCTGTGTATCACCATCTATCACGTGCTAACTTCAACTGCTCCTCACTGTCGTCACACTTAAACCCACCCTGCCTTTAATAAGAACACCTTTAATATCTTAGTGTTCTTAATTTGTATTCTGTTTTTATATTTCTTTTTTATTCTATTTTATATATTTTTATTGTATTGTTTCTTTTAAATCTGTTCTCAGTGTTTACATGATTTAGGTTTTTATCCATCTCTTTTTATGTAAAGCACTATGTGCTACATTGATTTGTATGAATGGTGCTATAGAAATAAAATAACATGATACTGACAAGTGATGCACTGACACCGTCAGCATGTGCTGTTAGATCAGCATGTGCTGTTGTTGAATGTGTAAGTGGATAAAATAATCAGACAGTGATTGATAGATAAGAAAGCGGCAAGGTCTGTCTCTCCCTCTGTCCTCCTCCCTAGGGTATCAGGGTGCATTTAGTAGAAGTAGGGTACAATAAAACCTCAATAATGCATAGATCTTGAGACCTTTATTCAACTATAAACATAACTTTCAAATGATATATATATATATATATATATATAAAAAACACTGTCACTATAACATAAGAAAGAACATGAAACGCATGCATGAAGCAAGAAATGCGCGCATCTACAGTATGACAGCACTGTCAACCATGAATATGTGACATGCCTTCTCCGTGACACTAGTAGTTTGACCCTGACAAAATTCTAGGGGAAAAACTGTAATTTACAAACTATATAAAAATAACACTGTCACTATAACAGGCTACAGTATAAGAAAGAACATGAAACATGATTAAATACAAAATTGAATAATATTAAACATCTAGTCTACTACACAATCACTATTCAGTGTTTCGCCTACCATTACTTTGGGACCTCCCGCCCTTCCTGAAACGCCAAAAATAGTAGACTTTTAGATCGCTAACATTTTTAACATACGACGAAGGAGTTTAACATAGCGAAAATTAGTATCGCGGCATTTTCTGACTGGGAGTGAGAGATGATGAAATAAAAATATATCAGGTTGCTGTAGCTAGCTACATAAGTAATGCAACCACAGTTTAGTCTATGTCTTCTGATGCTAGTAACTACAAGCCCACACCTATATCTGCGAGCTCATCCACTTATACTGTAGTCCATCTGGTCCCTGAGGTCGTCCGACCAGGGGCTTCTGGTGGTGCCTCGGACCAAGCTAAAGACTAAGGGTGACTGAGCTTTTGAAAGCGGTAGAAAGATGGCTGCCAGTAGCATGTACTGAGGCAAGGCGCACTACAAACATTTGAGAAACTACCTCCAAACTGCGGTCAAAACGAAGAAATAATCCAGAAATGAAGAGCTAAAACCCTTTACTAACAAAAAGGAAAGAACAATTATGTCACGTGAAGAGGGGAAGAAAGAAAGGCCTTTAAAACGAGGAGCAGAAACAAAAAATCCATCTGAGGAGGCAGGTGGTGGAGACGCCCTGGGATTCTCCGAGATATTGAATGAAATCAGGGATTTCCGCTCTGAAACCGCAGGGAACTTTGGTGCTGTGAAGAAGGACATAAAATAATTAAAGAAAAGCATTGGAGAACTGCAAGGGAGAATGGACGAAGCAGAGACAAGAATTGCGGAAAATGAGGATCATGAAATCAGCATGAGTAAAGTGCTCATTCACAGTCTGCGCATGCAAAAACAACTGGAAGCTAAATGTGAGGATCTTGAAGGTCGGGCCAGACGGAACAATTTGCGAATTTACTCAGTCCCTGAGAAATCTGAAGGGGGCAACATGAATGATTTTGTGAAAACCCTGTTACAAGAGAAGCTGGTTATCAACGAGGAGATGCACATTGAAAGAGTGCACCGGATCGGAATGAAGACCAACAAAGAGTGGCCTAGGTCGATAATAGTTCGCTTCCAAAACTACAACGAGAGGCAACGGGTGCTTCACGCCGCCTGGGCAAAGAAAGACATTCGTGTGAGTGACTGCAGGATTTTCTGTGATGAGGACTTAACTGTGGAAGTGTTTCAAGAGAGTGCGAAATACAGACAAGTGAGAAAACAACTTCAGGAAATAGGTATCAAGTCACATATCGTTTTTCCTGCAAAGCTGAAAATATTCGAGAAGGACGGGAAGACCAAGGTGTTTGACGATCCCCAAGCTGCAGCAGAGGGTCTACGAAAGTACAGAGTCAACATGGAGGTTCCAGCCAGGGAGCCGGACATGGAGATGCTGAGGGCAGCGGGTTGGGAGACCCAGTCGCCTAAATCCAGGAGGAGGTGAATTGTGAATTGATGTCGGGTGTGAAGACACTACTGGTTTCACTGGAGCGCCATGGTGACGGAAGAGGAAAGAGATGAACGGGTAGGCTACGAGCGGAAGATAAAGCAGTGAGTCCAGGGAGTTTCCCTGTAGGCAGAAAAACTATTGTGACATTCTAATGAGTGAACTACTTGGAAGCCAAACATTCTCAAGAGCTGACTGTACCGAGCATAAACTATGATTTTGAATATGAAGTAGACTCAGAGAGTCACGTGTTCAATTCTATCAGTGACACTTGTCAATACTATACTGATGAGCAATTTAATGACAGCGTGGTTTTGGAGAACAATGTTTCATTAATCCACTTTAACTCTAGAAGCCTCTATGCAAATTTTACTAAGATCCATGATTATTTAAACACATTTAAAAGCAAATTTAAGTTAATAGCCGTATCAGAAACTTGGTTAAATCAAGAGAAGGGTGAAGACTTTAAACTTGAGGGCTATAATTTATACTGCACAAACAGAGCCAACAGGAGAGGAGGGGGTGTGGCCCTGTTTGTGGCTAGGGCTGGGTATCGAAATTCGATACCTTTGTGGTATTGACCGAAACACTGCTAGGTATCGAGGTATCGAAAGATCTTAAAACATTCGATCCCCGTTTTCGATACTTTTTAAAAATGTATTAAACAAAAAAACATTTTTATTGTATTTATTTATTTAATTTTTATCTCTCTCATCATCCTATCACTACCTGTTCTAAAATCTAACGTGGCCACTGACTGGCTGAGGTAGGAAAACAAATTTTATGTGTCCGCTCGCGCCACAGTCTGCACTTGTTCAGATGTGAAAAATGGCGAAGCGGTGGTCTGGTCTGGCTCCATTTCACAAAAGCGACAGACACTGGTAGTGTTAGGTGCAATGTGTGCGGCAAGGTATTTTGTACCAAGACAGGAAATACCTCTAACTTAAGGAAGCATCTAATCGTCCACAACAAAATTTTCGACAAGAGAACTGTACCGTGTTTGACTGTATTAAACAGACACAGCCCACTTCCACAAAATAGGACGAGATCATGGATGTTAGCCAGCTGCCACCACCACCAGTGCCCCCTTCTCCGACACAATCTATGTCGTCGGTGGCGAATGCGTCAGTGACTGATGAAGATTTCGGAGAAGCAGCTTCTACGTCTTCTTCAGGTAACATCATTGGGAGTGTACGCTAACTAGCTAACGTTAGTGCTGCTAAAGCCCTATTCGCATGAGACTAGTATTACGCCGGGGACCTCAGGTGATTTGTAATTATTACGGAGGTCGTCTGTGTTCTTAATCCTGTGCGAATCTGCCATGTCCGTGATTTGTAAAGTAATTATTCCACTGCAAATTACCTACCATATTTCGCCAAAACAGAGGTCATCTGATAATATTAATCCCGTGCGAATGGACACCCTGTGATTTGCGATTAGAATCGTATGTTTTTCTGTTTCCCCTCATTCGTTCATAGCCGTGCGCCCAGGGTGCAGGCCCATGCTGGGCCGTGCTGTGCGCTGCAGGAACGAATAGCGGAACGCTCCCTGACATAATGTCTGTAGCATACATACGCACCATCTGCCAAATGTTTACTTAAGCTGTTATCAGCCAACTACAGACAGATCATTTGGTTGAGTCTGTGAAACATTTGGTGCGCCTCTGTACATTTCCAAATGCCTGCGCTGCTGCGCAGTTCAGTAGGCTGAACTTGAGGCTCGCAATCTCATCTTTTTTGTGCATACAGAAGCCAAAATGATAATGAATAACATCTGATAGGCTTAATAATGTGTAGATTTTTATTTCATAAAAAGAGTGGGCAGTGACATCATAACCGGGAGATAATGGATGTCTGTAAATTAAAGTAGGCTAAAACGCAGACATTGCTTATCCAGTGCGAATGTGCCATAACGAAATGCAGACATCAGGGGATAATTTCTAAATCACCGAGGTCCCCACGTAATACTAGTCCCGTGCGACTAGGGCTTAAGTTGGCCTCATGCTCCCGCGCAAGCTTTAGTTTGCTTGCTAGCTAGCTAACATTTTATGCATGGCCACTTAATATTGCGGCAACGCAGTAGCTAAACATAATATTAATGAAACATTGATTTCATGTCTTAGGTTGCCCTGCTGCCAAACGCCCTGTTGTGGTCCGAGTATTGAGCCAGTTTTGGCTAACCAGGACATTCCAGTGTCCTTTGTCGTCTGTCTAGTATTATATTATATATTAAAGTAGTATAGCTGCTACCTTTCCAGTGCCACCACACAATACGTAACATTTGGAATTTATATTGGGAAAAATTATTGTAAAAAGACTTCCATAATGGTAAAAACATTTTCAGGTGATTGCATTACAAAATGTGCTTTTATTAGTCTAGGTATCGAAAAAGGTATCGTTTTGGTATCGGTATCGAACGCAAGGTATAGAAAAAGGTATCGTATATATAGGTATATATATAAAGGTATCGTAGATATCGTATCGAAAAATTTTGAACGATACCCAGTCCTATTTGTGGCCAGTGAGTTGAAGTGTAGGCCTGTTGTACACATGACTACTGTGATTGATGATTTAATGGAAGTCATTACTGTGGAGGTTGAAATGGAGTATATGAAAAACATTGGGCCTCATTCACCAATATCTTCTTAAGTTCTGTTCTTAAATTTCTTCCTAAGAACGTTTCTAAGGAAAGCTCCCGTCTGATTCACGACGTGTTCGTAAACCACTGGAAGAGTTCGCACCTGCCTTCTCTTAATGGCGAATTCATGGTTTCTCAAGTTCAAAGCTCGTGGCCGCTCACATGAATTAGCATAGGTAAACTCCCCGCCAGCCCCATATAAGGATATGCAACTACAGGGTCGTGCGCAGATGTCACTTCTCTGAATGAATACCGGTAATTTGCGCTCTCGACTCGCCAGCTTTTCGATAGCATAATGGTTTAGGTGGGGTTGTGTCAGGTGCGTTAGCAAGTCAGAGAACTGCATGTCGAATCTAGCGTGGGCAATCAAAGTCTGATTTTAATTCAGCCAAGTAGGCCTCCTACTACGAGGAATTTGCCTTGGTGCATAAACATAGCGAGGCAGAACAGTGCAAAATGTCAACGTGATAGAATACAATATACAATAGCCTACAGTCTATAAAAATGTAGGCTATATAGCCTACACAGCTGTCAACGCTAGCAATTGACAAAAGAGGTACCCTACTTATCTGATCTTATCTACAAACTGTAGAAATGGTCCTTATTGTGTCATTTGTAAATTGAGTATTGGAGTTTATCTGTAATGACCATAACCTTGGAGCCGGCGGCAACATTTCACTGTGACTGGACATTAGGCTGCATGTGACAAATAAAGGAATCGTGAATGTTTAATCTTGAGGAGAGATATGCAGGCTACTGGAGGGGGGCCAGCGTGCCCACCGTTGTCTGAGTTCAACCAGCGTGTTGGTGCAATAAAAGGGACAACAGCACTTTTGGGTGTGCTCGCCGCTGGCGTTATGGATACAGACACCAGGGACACGACTACCACCCTCTCCGCAGCAGACTCTCCGTCCATCCAACTGTAGAATTGAGGTGACCGCAATCACCAATTGATAAAATGGTCATGGATTTGTTGGTATTATATAGGCTATACAGCGAAATCTCACGGTGCTTTCAGAACGGTCAGAGAATTAAAAAGAAACACAACACTCATTAATTTACACCAAAATCACACATTATTAACACACCATCTAAATATTTTATCGACATCTTCAAGACTGATCAACACGAATAACAAGCAATTCGGCAAGCAATAGTGAGCAATTGGAAAATGTTCGAATAACATGACTGTCTTCTTCTACCGGCGATTCGGCGCTCTCCGCTTTGTTTAGCCTACTCACTGCTGTCGCCCATGTTGGGGATGATGCATTACATTACATTACATTATTTACATGTTCTTTTAAGTTTAAAATTTGCCAGTTAATAAGTCAGCGTAAATGTTCTCCCGCTAATCAGATACCTCAACGCGAGTCTCTCAACACCATTTAAGATGTAATGCATCATCCCCAACATGGGTGGCAGCAGTGAGTAGGCTAAACAAAGCTGAGAGCGCCGAATCGCCGGTAGAAGAAGACAGTCGATGCGCTGTCGATATTAGCCATTTAAGTGTACAAATTTGCCTTTTATTTGAAAGGTGGGGGACTACAAACTGTAGCGACCTCGGAGAAAAGGCTTTCATCTTTTCAATGATGTGTTTACTTTGGTGAGTAACGAAACGATTTTATCTGTAGACTCGGACGAGCGGGCCGATGAAGCGCATTCATAGGTAAATTGCATTGAGAGTAACAGGGCGTTATCTGTAGGATATCACCCTGGACCAGGTCTACCCGAGACCATAAACGATGAAGCAGGGAAAGTGAGGATGACAGCTTTATTGAAGTTTTGTGGACTCGTGCATGTTTGGGACAAATACAGTAGGCTACAGAAAGGTAAGCATACAATATTCCTTTGCACTGTTGAGTAATGTTTTTTGGAGTAAGGTTAGCTGCCGTTTTGACATAGGGTGACAAATAGACAATGCGCCGTTCACTGTAGCCTAGGTGAAATTTTCGGCGCGCGCCATTATCCTTCCTATCCAACGCAAATGACAGAAAAAAAAAATCAAATCATAAAAAAACAAGACAAAGAGTCTAATCATGGCGTGGCCTCCCTGTGCAGGTGCAGCGTGCGCTGTGATCGGTCTACTTACGAACAAGACGAACAAACAGACTTTTTTTATAGACGGCTCTGGCCGCTCCGCTGGCCACGCCTTAATAACGGTAATACAGACTACCGTGGTATTTTGTGGAGACTTAAAGGGCAATGCTCGTTTTTGACAACCTGGACCTTATTTACGACATATTATAAGAAGTTTGACTCACCGAGATCACTTTTGTGTAGTTCGGAGGCATGTAGAAGAAATTTAAAATCCAGCGCGAGCCAGTATATCCATGTAATGACGGTGAACGGGGCACAGAGAATGCAGTTTCTCAAAATCCATTTTCGGCCGCTAAACGGTTGTTTTCATCAATCAGATTGAATGAATCGACAGTTGAGATTCCTCAACGCGAGCCATTGTTGTGGTTTTCAAATACAGGGTCTTTAGCCTCTGTAATATGATCTTTACACGCCTTTCCCCACTTGCTCCAGCACGCATGCGCACAGGCCAGCGCGCAGACTGGCTATTCTCCGGCTCACATTCTCTGCGCTACGATCGGATTGTTGCTGACGAATGACGACGACAATATTCTCGGCACCAACAACGATCGTAGCGCACCCACTGAATGACTTTGATTAAAGGCATTCCGATGAATATTGCTTCGCCTATTTCAATGGTGTTCATTCACATTAGCAAATATTTAAAGTACCAGCTATCCAACGTTCACAAAGTAAGGCTATCCAACGTTCACAATGAATTAATTTTGATTTGATGCGAGTCCAATGTTCAAATGGCCGGATTAACGCATCCCTATAAACTATTAAAGACATTCGGCTATTTCAATGGCATTCATTCATATTAGCAAATATATAAAGTAGCATTTACAGGACAATATGACCGATTATAAGCTATCCAACATATCCAACCATGCCAACAAGCCAAGCAATCGAATGGAATCGGCCACGCCCCTTTCCATGCGCAACATTCGTTTTTTGTGGGAATAACTGGTCACAACAATAGCCTGGCGCAGCTTACGGAATGGCACACCTTTGGGTTACAATGGCATATAAACTACCTTTGACAGAAAACTGGTCAGTCCACCACCACCATCAGTGGGGCACGCTGGGCCTAATGCTGTAGGAAGCTCTGAGAACATACTGTAGAGGAAAGTATTCTAATAACCTGTCTAAAACTACAGTATCTAAAGGCATTCTTCCACACATGATTGACCATTATAATGTAAACTTGTTTGGTGACTTTTTTTTTCTTTTCTTTTTGTCCCTGACAGTTTCACAGTTCTTCTTTCACAGCCTTGGCTAACATATGAGAGAGAGAGAGAGAGAGAGAGAGAGAGAGAGAGAGGTAATGTTTACCTGACAGATGTGCCAGAAGTGATCTGCCAGACGGTTGATCTCAGAGAGAACATGACGGATGAGCAAGGACTTGAGCAAGCTGCTCCCACCCAGATGGACCAAACACTCAGAGATCTTCTCCAGGATTTGGAACTGAGGGGCACAAACAGAGG
The DNA here is from genome assembly GCF_949987555.1 of Borostomias antarcticus. Taxonomy (NCBI): domain Eukaryota; kingdom Metazoa; phylum Chordata; class Actinopteri; order Stomiiformes; family Stomiidae; genus Borostomias; species Borostomias antarcticus. Next base: position 24,043,103 of record NC_140239.1, on the reverse strand, counting down.
AGCATGTCAGCACAGGTGAGGACGCTATAACCCCACTCCCTCCTCCCAACCCTATCACTCAACCTGACCACTGTGCAGATCAAAACAGAGCAGTCAAACCCCAGCCTATCTGCCGGACCTGTGGATTTTAGTGCCACCCACAGACAAGTTTGTTTCAAATATGTTTTATTGTGAAGCAGAGTAAGATACATTGTACTTAACATAAATTTGATGCTCCAGACAACGCCCCCCCCCCTCCCCAGACAACAGTGTGAATAGAAGTTACAAGACTGCATCAATAGAAGAAACAAGATTGCATCAATAAACACAGCAATTTTAATCATAACAATGCAGCTCAATATACAAGGTCAAAGGGGGATGCTAAGTGACTGGGGGTTAGGAGATGAAGGATGTGCTCAATGAGACATGACAATAAAGCTCTGAAATTGTAAAATTGTTTTGTTTGGTTACTATGTCCAACATGCTTTTGATTCGGCGAGATAGAGCCTTTGATATAAGATCATACAAGGTATTCTACCTGGGTAGTTTGGAACAGAGAATGGTATTTTAGTACATGAGAATGGTACTACATGGACATCATCTGTGTCCATCAGTGAATTAGCGGCAGTACTGTTAATACAGAACACTACTCAAAAGAGACAGGTAAAAATGTTCTTTGAGGGAGAATAGGAGGCTAACACAATAATGGGAGTGTGTCTATGAGACCAGACAGAACAAAAAAATGGGCTGTTCTCAAAGGCTATTAGATTAAATAGACATCTGAGTCGTCCACACATGAAGAGTGACAATTGAATGAGCCACAGAGCCTAGTCACACCTGTAGGGGGAATAAGTTCTGTAAGAGTCATGTTCTTTGACTTTTCCAGTGCATTCAACACCATCCTGCCTTTACGGCTCACAGAAAAGCTCCCAGCAATATGATGGACCACAACATGGTGGCCTGGATAATAGACTACCTCACTGGCAAGCCACAGAACCTCCAGAGGTTCTTGGACGACTCCTCCATCATGGGCTGCATCAGGGCAGACGATGACGAGGAGTACAGGGATGTAGTCAGGAGATTTGTTGAATGGTCTCGGGAGAACCAGCTCCAACTGAACATCAGCAAGACCAAGGAGCTCGTGGTGGACTTCAGAAGGAACAAGAGGCCCCCAACCCCCATTACCATCCAGGGGGAGGATATTGAGATAGTGGACTTAATACAAGTTCCTGGGAGTGCACCTTAAAGGTATAATATGTTGTATGTGGATTATTTCCCCCATCTAGTGTCTAAAGATAAGAACTGCAACAACACAACATATTGGTTGCCAAAATGCCAGAGAATGCACTGTTTCAGTCATACTGTGATAAGATCTTCACTCCGAGAGGAACATAACGTTACACTAATCAGTAATCACAATCAAGTATTTCAGAGTGCCATGTAATAAGTTACGTTAGATGCTGTAGTGAGGAGATAACATTAGGTCTGGCTATGCAGATTCCAAGAAAGATAACAATAGCTAGTTAGCTAGCTTACCGGTCTAGTAGAAAAGTAGCCATGTCACAATGCGACTTTATCCCATGAAACTCCATAAACTCCATCCAACGAGTAAAGGCTGGCCCGATATTTATCCGACTTTTGCTCCTTCTTCAGTCACTGAGCTTTTGAGATTCGTATCGCACGGTTCGCCAGGGCTCAGGCGGAGAAGCAGGACGACGAAACTCGGCCATTTTACCAAACGTTTAGCTGAAAAGAGTGAGCGGAAGTGCGGAAAAGCTGCCGTTTTAGAGTCGCACACACACTTGATGCTAACCAACATCTATAATGCTGTTAATTCAGGGAAGTATAACGTTAGCTGGCTACTGCTAATCTCACAGTGGTGAAGCTAGAATAGTACCTGGCAACCCAGCGCGCAGTACCAACGCTGTAATACTATTAGCTGGTATGATATCAACATAGTGTTATTGTCGGGCCGTCAAAGTTTCATAATTTAATAATTTCAGACAAAATATTTTTTATGGAAAAGCAATACTTTTACTCTGCGGCCTTCGCAAAGCCCTATGGATGTATTATTTCTGAAAAAATGTTTATTTTAATCCACATATAACATATTATACCTTTAACAAACTGGACCAGACTGACAACACAGAGGCCTTCTATATGAAATGACAGAGCAGACTGTTCTTCCTCAGGAGGCTCAGGTCCTTTGATGTGTGTAGCAGGCTGCTGTGGATGTTCTACCAGTCTGTGATAGCCAGCACACTGTTCTTTGCTGTTGCCTACTGGGGAGGTAGCACCAGGTCTGGGGATAGAAATACACTGAACAAGCTGGTGAGGAAGGTCAGCTCTGTTGTGGGGCAACAACTGGACAGCCTGGAGACTGTGGTGGAGAGGAGGATACGTCTCCTCATCTTCATTCATGTGTCCTGACCATCCTATTTAGTACCAAAACTAAGACAAACTAGCAACACCTAAATCACCTCAACAACAAAAAGGAACAGGGAAAAAGGCATTTAAATTCTAGCGAGCGACGGCTTTCCCTTAATAATAATCAACGCTGATAATTATTTGCCGTATAAACACATTTTCAGCGCATTTACAGTTTGGCAGCTACCCTGTCAGCCGCACTGTAATGAGGACTTTGAGATACCATGCATGAGCCAGCATTAGGACACATCATCAGCAATTTGGGGATTTTAATTGAAATGAACCAACTTTAATTATATGAGCGTTAAAAATAAAGGTACAGGCCTGATGGATCTTGCTGTTTCCCTGCCCACGACTGGAACGTTACTTGACATCAACAAGCAGCAATGGCACAAACCAGAGCAAACTGCTCCAATTAGGGAAAAAACACAACAGAAAAAACAATTTAGTCTTAAAAGAAAGCTAAAAATGTATCTTCACTTAAGCTTTTAACTAGCTCCTTTTGCACTTGCGGGCTACTAAACTTTTTTTTAATGTACATCTCCAGTACAATATTTTATTAAACTGTATTTTACTTGTTTTCTTATCTTTACTTCTTTACTTTTTCTTATCTTTATTGTGTTTTATCTTCCATCTTATTTTCCTGTTTTTTGTTTATTTTATGTTGATTTTTATGTGAAGCACTCACACTGTGATGCATGCACACTCTGTTGTCAAGCACTTTGACCTGCATTTATTTGTATTGGTGCTATACAAAAAGAGTATTATTATGAAGAGTGAGAAATATGTGTGGCGGGAGAGCATATGAAAAAAGGTAATTTGAGTGACTCACAATGTATGAGGGTTGGCAGCTCTGAACACATCTGCACAAATGTGTCCACCAGAACTGCAGTTAGTTACAGTAACTCTGAAAAGTTAGTATGTTAACACAACACTGTCAATCTCGTAGAGTAGACTCTTCAAATAATTTAGCAAGCACATTATAATTGCTAGCCAGCCAGCTAATTAGCCCAGCTGGCATTGACCAACATTTAGTTATCTCACTAGCCTAGCTAACTACTGAACTGTGCATGATGCTTGCTAGCTAGGGTAGCCAACGTTAGGAAGCTCAGACATTCGCAACAGTAACAATGCAGCTCATCCCTCATTAGCAGTGTGAAGTGGGTGCTTCAGCAACCATGTACAGTAGCATATATGAATCAAGTTTAAGGACACAGCACTAGGGATGGGAATTGATACGATTTTTGCGATTCCGATTCCATTTTCGATTCTGCTTATCGATCCGATTCCTTATCGATTATCTTATTGATTCTCATTGGGCAAAAAATAGTACAAACAGGTTTATTAACATTAATTTTCTTTTATATGTACTACTTTGAACATGCCAATTACAGTGCTGTTTTTAGGTGTATTCACCTTGAACTAAAACTAAAAATAAACAAATCAGTATTTTTTCAGACCGACTACCACCAGCCTGACTCTGGACGTCATCATCTAAATTACATGGATGGAAATGGAGATTATTAATATAGTATTTTCCTCCCCTTGCAGCAATGCTATTCACATTTCGTGTCATTTCAAATGAGTTATTGATGTCTCGAATAAGTATCGTTTCAGTTTCAAGTATCGTTTCAATATCCAGTATCGTGATACTAAATTTGGTATCGTGACAACACTATAGAGAGGGATACGTAACGTGATTAAGCTCCTCTGTGTGTACCGTGCCTTTGTAGACCACTGTTTGGCTCTTCACTGTTAGCTTGTACCTAGCTTGTAGCAGCTTTAAATGCATAGCAGCCCTATTAATTATTTGGCCTACATCCGATACGTTGGGCTTGGTCTGTATGAAGACCATATAAAATATAGGCTAGCATCAAATAAATTGCTAAGACATGCAGACAGTTCGATGTTCATCTTCGGTGCCAGAAATGACCAAATTATTCAGCAAGCTAATCTTCATATGGGAAGGGAAAACACACCCTTTACAACTCAGAAGTGAAAGCCTTTCTTTTACACTATAATGGCTGGTGTTGCCAGTCTTAAAATCCTGGGTTACAGGGTGGGGTGGACAATCTTTCCACATAGCCTACTCTTAGCTATTATATGAGTTTTAAGATATGAAAGGTTTGGAAAGTCAAATATGCAACCCTGGACCAAATGTCATACTGACTTAGAAAAGTGTCAGACCCATGGACGTTCAGTGAATTTTAATGTGATGGGTTTAACTGAAACCAAAGGTTATTTTATCAGTTGCAGACTGTGGGCATTGACCTCAGATTAACAGATGGTGATAACAGCCCCTTAAATTGCCACTTGATGATTTTCACATCATTCTGTGCATACTGACAAGCAGTAAACATTACTTTGTTAACTTTTAGCAAAATGATGATCATCTGCTCATGCTGGATTCAAAATGTATATATTCACATTGCCCTGTAAATATTATGCATTTTAAACAAATAGAAACCATCTTTGCACTATTAATTTGGTACTGTTAGATAGCCTTTAGTGTATTTTTCTTACCCTGTTAAACTGGTTGTTGCGTAGTAAAACTCCAGTGAGCTCTTTCAGGGCATCCTCCATGTGGGTCACAAAATGCACAGAGGGCTTCCTATGTGAAGTCCACTGTTCCACCGTCTGGGCTGCCACTCGAGCTGCCTGCAGGAGCAGCAGGGGAGGGGGCAGGGGCCGGGCATCCCCACAGGCAGCCACCACACAGGAGAGCAGCTGGCACAAAGACTCTGCCACCACCGACCTGTCCCTGTCCATAGTGCTGAGCTCCGCAGCCTCCAGACCCCCGTTGCCTTCCATCAACTGGAGGCCACACAAGCTCTGGAGGAAACGCATATGGAGGAGCATCGATGTCCCCTGGGGGTCTCCCTCTGACAGGATGGAGAATGAAAACTGGGGGCCTGAGCTAACTGGTGGCAGGGCTGGCTGTGTACTGGTTTCTGCAGAGTTTTGAGTGGGTAGCAGTGTCTCCGTGTTGTTCCCTGTCCCATGGCCGGAATCCATGTCTGAGCTGGGTAGGTCTTTAGCTGAGCCTAGAAGGTCCTGGTTGAACACATCCATAAAGCCATCTCCTGTGGGGATTCATCATATCAGGAATATCAGGTTTATGTATCTCAAATCAAAATACTCAACATGAGTCATTGATTAACAGGTGCACAGTGTTTCAATTGCCCCCCCCCCGCCCCCGCCATGTCAGTCTTAAGCATAGGCCTACTGTTATCCTCTGTATCAACAGTATCATTACATGAAACATAATGTACCAAACACCCTTTTCACCCAATACGTTTTGTCATTAACCATTACATTCACCTTTGTCTCACTCCTACACCTTGAGTAATTTCATACAGGATCTAATGATTTGCACATCAAAGAACCTTCTCTCCAAAGCAACATTGTGTGCAAATGATGCTTAACCTTCTTAACGACGGAGACATTTATACACATTTAGATTAACAACATTACATTTGCAGATTCATATCAATAGAACAAAAGAAAAAGTATGATACTGACACACACGCGCACACGCACACACAGCTAGATATTGGTACCTGTTGAAAGGCATTGACTAGCCTAACCCTGGGCTATTCGTCACGAGGGTTTCAATAAAGGCAGATATCCTGACAATTCACTATGAGTGGAAGGATATGACAATAATTACAGTGAGAAGATGAGAACACAGACTCACCATCCTGGCTTGTCATGTTTCTTGGCTTTGACTGCAGCTTGGTGAGAAGAAGCTCTTGACGCAGTCGAAATACTTCCTCCTCCAGCCCCTTGGCTTTGCTCCTCCATGCCTCATCCCGGTTCCTCAGTTTGAGAGCTAAAGCTTCAGCATGCTGTCTGCCGCTTTCCCGGGCAGGCCTACTCTTAATTACAGCAACGGCCAAGGTTAGTTTGGCTATCTTGACTCTCCACTCCACGAAGTCTGTTCAGAAAGGCATGAAAAAGTACACATCGTTAGCTTAACTTTGTCCCAAGCCGGTGTTGCCATGGACCATAGCTAGCTAGGTTAGCTAGCTAGCGTATCGAGGATCGCCTCAGGAGTAACGTTAACTAACCAAAATATTAGTTATGATATTACTGATACCATCGGTATACAGACATTATACCTTATAACTATATTTGGCGGCCATTGCTAGCTGTTAATTAGCTAACTAACTTAGTTTTGCTACTAAAGTAAGCTGGTCGCTAGGATAGCCCTGGGCTCAGAATATGCAGTGCTTACTCGGGACAGCAAGTCTCCTCATTTCGCCATCCATCGTAGACGTGATTTAACGTGTTAGCTACCTAAATATTACTTAAAAGTTAGCATTGTATTAGCTTTCAGATAGCTAACTGGCTAGCCTGTTATGTGTGTACATGTGATCCTGGGCCTGCGAGGCGCGCGGTTTAGACTCCACTAATGACGTTAATTTTTATGGCTTCTCAAAGGTAGCACTAGCAGATGGAAATGGCACATACAAGAACATGGGCAGGAAAAGCTTATAGTTTATACTGTGTTAGACCAGTTATGTATAGCACATAACACATGATAGCATATATTCGGCTGAATTTATACTGTGTTTTGTTATATTTATGTATGAGCCATAAACCATATTGTGTTAAAGATATAATGTTATATGTGGATTAAAAGAAACATTTTTTCAAAAATAATACATCCATAGGGCTTTGCGAAGGCTGCAGAGTAAAAGTATTGCTTTTCCATAAAAAATGATATTTTGTCTGAAATTATTACATTATGAAATTTTGACAGCCCGACAATGACACTCTGTTGATATCATACCAGCCAATAGTATTACAGCGTTGGTACTGTGCGCTGGGTTGCCAGGTAGTCTGTGGCCTTTCTCGTTCGGTGTTGTTTCGCCGGTCTAGAGCGGAAGCGCGATGGCATCGCATAATCATCCGGTCTGGACCGGAAGACGAACAGTTGTTGTAATGTTTTTACTGTAGGCTGCACATGGTGTAAATAACATTCGCGATGGCATCACCAGGCATAACACCGACGAAAATTGTAAAAGAAGATGCGAGGAGAACTACCGGTTAAGGAAAAATAAAGAAAGCAGATGTTGGAGGCGGGCTCTACAGGCTCGAGCCGGATGATGGGGCGGGCTTAAGGCAGTGAAGTAAATAGATACCAGGCTCTTCTCCCTGAGGAGAGACTGGTGACGCAAGGCTAGTTGCCAGGTACTATTCTAGCTTTACCACTGTGAGATTAGCAGTAGCCAGCTAACGTTATACTTCCATGAATTAGCAGCATTATTGATATTGGTTAGCATCAAGTGTGTGTGCGACTATAAAACGGCAGCTTTTCCGTCCACTTCCGCTCACTCTTTTCAGCTAAACGTTTAGTAAAATGGCCGCGTTTCGTCGTCCTGCTTCTCCGCCTGAGCCCCGGCGAACCGTGCGATACGAATCTCAAAAGCTCAGTGACCGAAGAAGGGGCAAAACTCAGATAAATATCGGGCCAGCCTTTGCTCGTTGGACGGAGTTTATGGAGTTTCATGGGATAAAGTCACATGGTGACATAGCTACTTTTCTACTAGACCGGTAAGCTATCTAACTAGCTATCGTTAACTAATTTTTAACTGTGCAACCTATAAATCGTCCAGCTGTCAAACCTAGTTGCCAACAAACTATGTATGATAGCCAGATTGTCCTCAACTCCAAAAGTATTGTTTTCATGTTGTGGTATTGTCAGTCGTATCCAATACATCCATGGTCGTATCGTTCATTGTGAGTTGATTTGCGAGGACGGGAGGTGTCGTATCATTATGTGAAGCAACAGGGTTATTAGAATCCAGCAATTGCCTCTTCACACTGTGATATATTTGGATGCCGTATACAGCGTTTCCACTGGTAAGGTTTTGCCGTGGCGCACCGAACACCAAACATTTGATTTGATGAATTTGAACAATAATACAAATTAGGCTATATATAAATAAAACTTTCTAAATATTTCTGCCTAAATGCGCTTTCAAAACCACTGTCTCACCCACATTAGGACTATTTATTTTCAATAAAGAGCCTATAGGCCGTGCGCTCTGTGCCGCTCCATGCTGCTCCTTTCTGAGGTGATCGGAAGACTCGGCGCGTGAAGGGATTTTTTCTTCAGTGAGCGGCATGAGGTTACAACGAAAGATAGGTAGGCTATTGACGCTCAAATATTACCATAGTATTAACCAGTGTTTGAATTGGGCCAATCACTGGTGCTGGCACCTAGGCCTACTCCTCAAAATGCCTAGCCTCCTGCCCATCTCAAGCACGTTGGTTAAGCCTTTGGTTTTATAATTCCCTGATGACAACTAGCGGATCCTATAGCCTAATATATCAATACAATTTTCCAGATGGGCAGATGACGATTTTTGAAGAGGAAGAGAGAGGAGAATGATGAGACCAGTCAGGTAGGCTAGGTTGCCGGCTAGCCATGATTCACACCGGGGGATTAAGGAACAATGCAAGCTTCCTGTAGTAGGCTAACAGTTTTGCCCGCTTCCCAGGGACCAGTAAACTCTGTTCGGGCAAGAGGAATGCCTCATGCAGTTGTCTGATCGGACAAGTAAAAGATGAATATGTTAAATTGGCCTTGTGTTGCTAACGTTACGTAACGTTATCTGAAAATACAGTTTGAGCCGAAGCGGAGCCTGCCCCATTTGAGCTACGCGCTGCTGTTTGTCTGTCCGTCAGTCAGCCCTTCAAGCGAGCGTTGTCAAGGAGATATACACCACAAGCGCGAGTATGTTCTGCAACTTTCGTGCGAGTCAGGTGCAGCGCTGCCTGATGGATTGTGCGACGGTCTTTTTGGCTGGCTGAACTAACACTAGCTTGCGTTAATGTTCCTCCAGCCACCTAAAAAATGCCAATCAAAATAACATGGTAACCGTCAATACATCTGATTAAAATATGTCTGTAAACCATATGATTTATTAAGTGCCTGCGTGGTTACTGTTTTATCCCATCCAGTTACATGTAATTAATTACATTTTAAGCTCTAGGACTTTACCAACCTTACGAGATAAGTTAGGCCATCTTTATAGGCCTACTTACAGTATAGGAAGGGGACAGGAGAGAGGAACAAGGGAGGAAGAAGGGCGGTCTCCGATCCCCCGCTTTGGTTTCGAAATCAGACTCTTTTTTTTCACACACCACCACACCAAGAGATCAGTTCCACAGGAAACACTGCTGTATATACTGTAAATGAATAAACAAGGCGGAGACTGTTTTCCATACGGCTGGCTTCTTTTACTGCAACTCTTAGACTGAAGTTACAAAATCATATCTGGCTACTACACCACTAACGTGCACCACCACGTTGTAACACAAAGTGAAAAAACTGTTTTTGATTTAGGGACAGTGAGGTGTCTGGCTATCATAAAGAGTTCGTTGGCAAATAGATTTGACAACTGGACAATGGATGCGTTGCACAGCAAATATGCAGTATCCAACACTTCTTTCATGGCTAGCTAGCAATGGTACAGCAGGCTATGGGATTAGCTCATTTGGGTTGCTGTCAAAGCTGGTGCATTAATTTAGATCGGTAATTAAACTTTAGCCAAACTACGTGTGCGTATACACGGTTTTAACGCACGTCTGCTGGCCAATCAGAAAAGAGTATTAACCCAGGCCATGGTATAATGTAACTTATTACATGGCACTCTGAAATACTTGATTGTGATTACTGATTAGAGTAACGTTATGTTCCTCTCGAAGTGAAGATCACAGTATCACAGTATGACTGAAACAGTGCATTCTCTAGACTCTAGCTAGACTACAATTATAGTGTTGTAAAGTGAATTAATTACTCTAAAGTTAACGTTACTCTGAAAGATTCATCATTTGACATCGTTGCAGTCACACACACAAGGAAAATTGTCAGCTCGCTTGACCCGATCTGCAGGTTGGGCAACCAATACGTTGTGTTGTTGCAGTTCTTATCTTTAGACACTAGATGGGGGAAATAATCCACATATAACATATCATACCTTTAAACAGTATAAACTAGGTTGTTGTAGCCTTCTCAGAGAATATAGGTGTAACCAAGTGAGACGTGGAGCTGGTGAAACTCACTCCTCAAAGGAGCGCTGACAGTCCCTATTGGCACAAATGTCAGTGTGTTCGCTTCCCGAGCGGGAGACCTAGGTTCTAATACCCCCCTGGGCATGCCGAAACAGACGGGCTACATAGGCACTAGCCTCTCCTCGGGGAGGAGAGCCTGGTGTCTATTAACTTCACTGCCTTAAGCCCGCCCCTTCTTCTGGCTCAAGCCTGTAGAGCCCGCCTCCTACTTCCGCTTGCTTTATTTACATCGATGGAAGAAAACATGGACATACCTGAAGAAATATTTCAAGAAGTCATGGAAAAAGTGTGCCGGATACATAATATCACACATTTGAAGCCACTGCAGCGTCTTAGCCTCCGAAATTACCCAGCTGGCACACGACCGACCTTCAACATTGAAATGTAGTTGGATTAATGTCAGTCATCGTTTCAACCTTGAAACAATATTGAATGCTCAATGGTTGAAAAAGGTTGATAAAATACTTATAAATCAACGTTGAAATTCTGTTGAAGATCTGTACGTTGATGTACATCAACATCAACATGATGTCTTCAACCTGCCTTATAGCCCTTTAACGCACAATATGGGTAAAAAGTGGCCCAACGAAGGTTTTGCTTTATATATCTTTGCAATAAATTAATCTTATTGGTCACAAATCCTTATTTTGCGCTTGCACAAAGAATGAGATTCAAATTACCTTTCATGGACATCCGAGGATGTCCTATTATGGACACCGTAGTTTCTTTGGCAATGTTGGTGCGGTGTATCGTGTGTAATGTTTGTCTCCATGGATGCATGTATTGTTTGCCTCACACTAGCTGGACATAGCTAGTATCTACTTCTATACAAGCTGAGCAATGTGCCAGTCATTTCCTTGTTGTTCAACTTTTGCCGCTACTTGTAGATGGAAAGGTTAATATATTGTTTAGCTTGTTAGTTTTGCTTTCGCGTTTTAACATACAACCCAGGATGTAGCCTATTGTGCTGCAAATGAGGTTATGTTTAGAAAGCTAAAAGCTGTTACCAGCCGGCAGATTGACTGTGAATGCCTTTTTCTGTAGCATTGCTGTATAGAAGTATGTCACAAAATGTGTTTGTGTGTGTGCATGCCAGTGCCACAAACACTTATTTTTCACATTATTGTTGGATTGATGTTGTTGCTATTTGCACAGTTGTCAGTGTTGCAACCCCACTCACTGCTGTTGTAGGCCTACATGTGCATCTTGATTGTAATGTAAAATAAAATTGTAAAAAGTTCACGCCTTTCTTCTCCATGGCTACATGATTGAAAAGTTATAAGTTGAAACAAAGTTGCAGTTTCAACAGTGATGCAAAGTTGATTCAAAGACCTTAATTTACCCATGTTGAAAAGTAAGCCGTTGAAACAAAGTTGGGACTTCAAAGTTGATTCACCTTTCAAATCCCAACGTTGATTCACATAGCCACATGACGTTGAATCACCCGTGAATCAACGTTGAAATGCCAGCTGGGTATAGATACAACTGTTCTTCCGGTCCAGACCGGAAGATTATGCGATCTTGCCTAGGCGGTTCCCCTCTAGACCGGCGAAACAACTGCGAAAGAGACAGGCCCCAGACTACATAGGCACATGCAAAATTAGCTATCCAGACTGAAACAAATCATCATGTATTTCAACATTAACAAAATCGTATTCGTTTAAGAATACATGTCCTTATTTAAAAATAAGTTCACACAGAAACCCTATTAAAGGGGAATGAGAATAGGCTACTTTATTTCCGAAACTCTCTCAAATCTTTGTTACAGGCGGCTGTATATTTTGATCTCAAACGCCGGCTTGATGAATAGCCAGCTTGAAGGATACAGTAGTATAGGGTGGTACTTGCAACCGCGCCCCGGCCCAGCTCTATGCCTCTTAAGCAAGTTATTGGGCTATGCTGCTTTTTCGAGTGCAGTCATCCTAAATGCATATAGGCTTACATCTGTCCGTATCATCAATGGCACGTTTCATGCTAAAACTGTTGGCAGTATTTTCAAGCTCAAGTTTTCACAATGTTGAGCTGTCCATGGTCCTTAAAGTAGCCTAGGCCTATAATGTGCGCTCTCGCTCACTATCCAGTGTCGACTATCAAGTAGGCTACTGTGAGCTTAAAATAGCTTAATGTGTCATCTAAAGATCTAATTATTATTATATTATACTATTATTATATGGCTCATAGATATGGTTCTTTTAACTTTCATATAGACAGAACCCTAGAGCTTTATGACCCAGTGGATGAAACCACTCTGTCTGGAGAGGGAGAGGACCAGTGAGATATCTAGTGTTCTGCAGTGCGTTCAGCATAAAAAGCCTTGCCAGCGCCGAACTTCTGAAGTGCAACACAAATAACACTGTCTCAGAGAGTGGAATGAAAGCTTATAAGGGGATGATTTTTCACACTTTGAACGGTTTTGATACATACTATTTACATTAACGTTTATCTTTTTAACTCAGGCCTATGATTATTATTTTTTGAATAATTGTTTTTTGGAACAATTTCTTTTCCTAACGGTTACATGGCGTTGAACGGCAGTGTGGAACAACCAACAATGTAAAAGAAGGGGAAGTTACATCAAAAAGGATATTTCAGAGACAATTGAATAGGATTTACTCCTTTGATTGTTGCATGTTGGATAATCATGCGTCATGCATCTGATGGACACCGATGGCAATGGAGCAATGTTTGATTTGGAAAAGATGACAAGAAATGCAACATTGAACTGAATGAGCAATTTTAACATCCAGGGCTTTTGAATCTCGATGACATCTATCAAGAGCATCAAGGGATGGAGTACTCCAATCAGTTAAAACCAGCGTCTGTTATTTATGGCGAATTGTTGAATATTTCAACCAACGATACCAACGCGAATTTCACGTCAAAAGAAGAGGAGAAAGAGTCTAATTTAGTATTCCACGCTGGTTTAGCTGTTACATTATCCCTACTAACTTTTGCAACAACTTTATCAAATGCATTCGTTATTGTGACTATTTATCAGTCTAGAAAATTACACACTCCTGCAAACTTTCTGATTGCATCGCTTGCGGTTACAGACCTCTTGGTGTCCATATTAGTGATGCCAATAAGTGCACTGTACACATTGAGTCACACATGGACGTTGGGTCAAATTATTTGCGATATTTGGTTGTCCTCAGACATAACGTGTTGCACAGCTTCTATTCTTCACCTTTGCGTAATTGCTCTGGACCGTTACTGGGCGATAACAGATGCTGTTGAGTACACCAAGAAGCGCACGCCAGCGCGCGCAGCAGGGATGATCGCCACCGCCTGGGTGATTGCCATCTCAATTTCACTGCCACCATTCTTTTGGCGTCAGGTGAAAGCGGAGGAGGTTACTAGTTGCAATGTGAACACTGATAACGTTTTCTACACGATTTACTCAACTTTTGGCGCGTTCTATATCCCCACGTTGCTACTTCTAGCCCTCTACGGCAGGATATATGTGGAAGCTAGAAAGAGGATCTTGAAACAATCCACTAATAAACCTGGGAAAAGACTTACCTCTGCCCATTTGATTACAAACTCTCCAGGTTCGGTGGCGTCAACTACTTCTCTAAATTACGGAACGAACGACACATCATCGTGTGACACTACGTCGTCTGTGAATTTAAACCAGGTGAAAGTCACGGTGTCTGACGCGCTTCTGGAAAAGAAGAGGATCTCTGCTGCAAGGGAGAGAAAGGCGACTAAAACCTTAGGAATAATCCTCGGAGCCTACATCATATGCTGGCTCCCGTTTTTCATTTATACTTTATTAGTGCCTGTCTGTGAGTCATGCTTTCATCCAGAATTATTTGACATATTTACTTGGTTGGGTTACCTGAACTCTTTAATTAACCCCATTATTTACACCATGTCGAACGAAGACTTCAAGCAAGCTTTCCATAAACTAATACGCTTTAGATGGTGCAGGTCCTGAAAGTAAGGAATCATACAAGATAGCAAACAAAATAAATGGCTATATCATAGATAAATCAGACGGTGAGGATGCATGCTTTCATAGTGCCAAACGTTGTAGCTCATACTGAAATGGGCCATGGGAGACAGCCTATATTAAACATAGTGTTACATTTCGCAGAACACGTTTAAGAGTGTATAGTACAGTATTTCACTGCTATGATATTGGCTAATGTCCAATATGTTTTAACTGTGTATCTGTATCTTACGCTGCTCCATATTTGCCATACAAGCATTTGATTGTCAAACAAACATTTCCTCTAGTCTAGACTGTGGTTGGTGTGGCAACGGATTGGTTCTCAGTCCTAGTAAGGGAGGGCCCATAACCTGAAAAAAAAAACTCAATATATAAAATATTTTTAGTGCCTAAGACCTAAGACGTTTCTTTTTTTCAGATGTGCATGCATGGTCCATTGAGATTAGCATGGCATTAGCCTAACTGATAAAGGATTCAAGTGTATGAAAGACACTCATCTCATAGTAAGCAGAAGGTGTACAGTAGTGCTGGAGAAGAAATAATGTGTGCCAATTGTCTTTGATGTTGCTGAATCTAATTCAAAGTGTAATCTCTACAGTATATTCAGTTGAAGAGATTACGATTTGAATTAGATTCTGCAACATCAAATAAATTGTTTCTTCTCTAGAGCTACGAGCTCTGTTGACTATGTTCACACACTTGAATCATTTATCAGTTAGTTAGGGTGCCAAGCTAATCTCAATGGACCAGGCATATCCAAGAAAAAAAATTAACATTTTAGGTCTTGACTATGTAAATAGTCATCTTGCTGTGAGTAATGTTTACTCAATATGACTCCAAACTAGCCCCTTATTTTGAATCTAAGAAATCTTAATCGATTTATATCTGTATGCATTGTAACCTGTTCAGTAATGGCAAATTATTTGACATTTTGTTGTAGAGCTTGCCTGTGTATGCAATCAAACTGTTGCAGAATGCTGTTGATATTATTATATCAAATTCCCAATCATAACAGACATGACATTACAGATTCATCACCCACTATAGCTCTTAAAGCTCTCGACTACCCGAGACAATACATTCCATTGCCAAGCTGCACATGCTACCATGCAGGAACGAACATCCGAATGAATAGACTCAATACTAGCCTATTGCTATTGCGTGAAGCCAATACAATTTGACTGGTAAACTATTGGAGCACAATTATTGGATGCAGAGTGAGTGACAGCAGTCCAGGCCTGGATCCAAGGTGAGGTAGCTGTATGGACAGATGTTGTATTTAATGGTCGGTGTATGGTATCGACTTGTGAAAATTAAAACTTATCATGTGGTTTCATACATGTGAGGTTGCAGTACCTACAATGGACATTATGTTTATCCTAATCAAAGATGAAATTGCTTTTGCTGTACAATAAAGCTTCACAATAAACAATGCACTGTAATTACTTTGGCTGTGGGTCGAAGCCCACCCAAGTTAAACACAAATCACTACTGCTGTTGTGAAATACAATAAATAAAGGCCCGGCCTATGGAATCTATAAAGTATGGAAATTTTCCTTCAGAAAAAAACAGGCCAGAATGGTGATGATGGATGTAGAGGGCATTACAAACATCTGACAGAAACGCATTTCACACAAGTGTAAAGTGAACCTGTCGTCCCCCACCCATGATGCATGTCGTCAGCATGTACAGTTGTTGAATCTGTATCTGGAGTGAGCTTTTAGATTGACCGCTAGAGTCAGCATATAGGCCCATCATGTTTTTTGTTTGGTCGAAAATGTAAGCATTTATTCCTAAGTAAGTAGTGTGAATTGAAATATCAAGTCTTAAAATTAAACTCAAGCCATCTTAACATTCTCTAGCACAAAAAATATATGACTTCATGATTTTTTAATTTTAATTGTTTTTAAGTTGATAACAGGCCATATAATAAGATGGTATGATAATGTACTGTTCATCACGCACATATTTTCATTTGGGTGTGCTAGTTAGCTAGTTTGTTTGTTCGTCACAAAGCAGGATTATACAAAAACTACCTGACCGGTTTTCACAAAACTCAGTGGAGGGTGTAGCATGGGCCAAGTTAGATCCCATGAAATTTTGGAGCGGATCAGCATAATTGGGCAGATACACAAATGTTACAGCCTAGCTCGTGAGAACTGCAACAAAAAGGGAGTCACGCCCAAATAATATTTAACACAAATATTTAATGGAATAACACAAGAAAACATACAACACAAAATAAGGTAGGATGTGGAATGTCAGTGGATGGGTGAAATGGAGTGTGAATGTTGAGGGTGTCGGAAACTAATACAAAACCAACTCAAATAACCAAGGCAGAAGGTCCACTCCAAACGGGGGGAAAAGGAAGAGACTACAGTGCTTGAGGCCCTCCTCCTGCTCAGGTGTGCCACATTAAGGCTGACCAGCAGGACAAAAAACAAAGACAAGACAACAACACCAATACACAGACACCCCAGCAGATGGAGTGGTAGGGTCGTCACCCCCCCCCATAAAGATCCCAAATAAAAAAGAAAAACCTCTACCAGCAGCGAAACTCTCCGGTCCACCAGCTCCACCAACCCTCTCAGCCTCAGCAAACCCCTGTACCTGGGAAGCACTTTTAAGAGACAGGAGAGTAGACACAGCAAGAGGACAGAGGAGCAGACAGGAGGCAGAGACAGCAAAATAACGACAAAGCGTCTGCAACCACGTTCTCCGTGCCTTTAATATGGCAAATGTCTAAAGCTTAAGCCTGTAGAAAGATACACCACCTCATAAGCCTGTGGTTCGGGCACTGCATAGAATGTATAAAAGTAAGAGGGTTAAGGTCTGTATAAACCACCAGGGGCACTACCCCAGAGCCAACATACACCTCAAAGTGTTGCAAGGCCCAAATGAGGGCCAAGGCCTCCTTCTCCACTATAGAATAATTCAACTGATATGAATTAAACTTAAGTGAAAAGAAACTGACAGGCCTCCCATCGCCCGAGTCATCAATCTGCAGCAGCATCGCTCCTGCCCCCACATGACTGGCATCAACCTGTAACTGTAAAGGTTGGCCCCAGAACGGAGCAGCCAAGACCGGGGCAGAGCACAACATGGAACGAACCTGGTCAAACGCTAGCTGGCAGTATGCAGACCAGATTAACTCTGCTTTGGCCTTGAGCAGGTTGGTAAGAGGGGCTAATACACTAGAGAAATTCTTACAAAAATGTCTATAGTACCCAATGAGGCCGAGATATCTCATTAGCTCTTTCTTGGTTGTAGGAGGCTGGTAGCTGTCAATAGCCAAGACCTTAACAAATCAGATAAACACTGTATTAGGAAAAGTTACATTTTCTTAGCCTGGATCCTGTGGTATTACATATAAATCATATGCTACAGTACCTGCACATCTGGGCTGAGGTTTTGCTCCTTGAGTGTCAGGTTTCACTAACTGTTCTTTTTAATTTTAGTGTTGAAGCAAACAGTTGAAAAAAACAGTATTTTTTTATTGTAATTTATTGCTTTTTAAATGTTTATTGCTTTATAAATGTATGGCTTTATAAATGTTTATTGCTTTATAAATGTATTGCTTTATAAATGTTCTTAGCCGGTAGACAAACATACTCCAGGAGCTTGCTCGATCGCCTTGTTGAGAGGGGTCAGGGAATAATTTTTACAGCTCACTTTTCTGGCCCCCGGGTGATACCGTTTTTTTGCTTCCCTCTGGAATATGTAGGGGTGGGACGTATGCCCACCTCCCTTATTCTCTGTAAAGCGCATTGTGTTGCCTCTGGGTATGAAATGCGCTATACAACACAGCTTTGATTGATTGATTGATTGATTGATTGAGTATTATCCTGTGTTTTAGTACAATAATAGCAAACTGAAAATACAAGTTTGGTCACATCAAAAATGTATGCTTTTGTCTGTTTGCTTTTTGTGTTGTGGATAAAAGTGTCTAAATGTATATATACTGTACACTGTAGGATCACTAATATAATGTTCAATAATCAGTAATGTATAAACACATTTCTGGCAACGATGGGACTCAAACCAAGAACCTTGGATTCACTTTACTCTCGTAGGGCACTAGCCTCTCCTAACCAGTGCTACCTACTGGGTCCTAGCACCCACCTGTCACATAAATACTGTATATATACAAATAGACGTACAAGGTGTTTAAAACAGACCAAAATTTTGTTTTCTCTTCATTACAATGATGAGTAAATGAGCTTTACAGAAGATAGATGTTTAAGCAAACATCTTTCTGTGCATGTAAAACTAAATAATATAATTCATTCATTCATTCATTCATTCATTCATTCATTCATTCATTCATTCATTCATTCATTCATTCATTCATTCATTCATTCATCAACTCATTCATTATTAGGAAAAACTACATTTTCTTAGCCTGGATCATGTAAGCTATTACATATAAACTGAGGTGATTTTAACCATTTCAACTGAGTTACACCAACAAAATGCATGAATGTGCGGAGGCCTGTTCTCTCTGAACACCCTTTCTAGTTTGGTCTATGCTTCCCTCTGCTGTATAGAGTTACTGTTCCACAGTGGATCAGTGCTCTCTGCCAACTAATAATAAGCACCAAAAGTGAACTGAACACCTCAAGCTCTGAACTCTGGATTTAGAAAATAGACGGCCTCTTGAGTAGAATAGACTATACTTTCATTGAGGCACCAAGCATAGTTTTTTATTTACAAAGCAAAATGTACTTGGCAATGGGAAAAATGAATTGTGGTGCATGCACGGATGCACGTACAGGGGTCTTGATTGATCAGAATTTCAGAATCAGTTTTTTTTAGCTTTAGCTTTTACACATACTGTACTAGGAATTTGCTTTGGTCACCGGTGCATAACACTGATAGAGACAACTTTAGACATCAGGGTGCAAGGACAAGACGGGACAGTGCAAAGACAGGACAATGCAAAGTGTTAATTTGTGTGCAATGTTTTTATATACAGGTAGGCTGTTCTGAATCAGCTGCAGCTGTCTGATCGATTTGTATCGAATATGTACAATTGTGTGCAGTGCGAGTGTTGACCGTTAATGGTAAAAGTGGGTAAAGTAGTCATCCTGTACCACATGCACGGTGCCACAAAGTATGTGATGAACAGAAGTCCCCAGTGTGTGAGTGTCAGTCTATTTAATCAGGATTGGGGCTATAGCATTGCCTAGTTCTTAGTGTCTTTTATCAGATTATTAAGTAAGAAACAAGTAAGTTAGACATACTGCATTAGGATATGAAGGAATGCACATTTCCCTTCATGATGTTGTGATTTGAAAATCCAGATTATATACTGGCGGCCCACTCACTGTCTAGCAATATTAGTGTCAACAATTAATATTTTGCTCTCCCTTTGAGATCGATTAGGCTCAGTGTGACACTTTAATACTTGCTCTAAATATTACAAGCTGTACCACAGGCTCAATGGGTAGTCTCTTTCTGAAGAAGCAATGGGATATGGATGGATGAAGAGTGATGGATAAGAGAGATCGGCTTATGACATCACTGCGTCTCTCTTGGGCAGATGTCTTACATTACTGTATCTGAGGCATCTCTTAAGTCCATCATCAGCAGAGCTCAGTGGACTAACAGTCAACCTCCCTGTTAGTGCTGTCTGACTTTCGCCCACACTCCCAACCCTATGTTCTGCGTTGAATTCCCTGTTCTCTGCCAAGTGATAGGCTACTTGCCAGCAGTCACCACTGTAACCTGAATAGCATACTGGGTTGTCACTAGCTCATATTTTAGCAGCTGGTTGACAATCTGCAAAACGACATTCCTCTTACTATACAGCACACTCCAGATGGTCTAATCTTTCCTTCATGTGTACTGTGATGTAAATATGTTATCTACTATTCAATAGAGAGGTAGATGGCCACTAATGACTAAGCTTGGAATCAATTCATCTTAATTTGTGCTGGTTAGTGTTGTATGAAAACAGACTGAGTGTTACATGTCTGGATTCAAGCTGACGGGAGCAGGATGAAGTGGATTGCTGTTGTAAATTTGAACTCTGCCCGGAATCTGTCTGACTTATAAGTCCTTATAAGATGCTTATAAGACATTATTATGTGTTAATAAGACTAGATTAATGTTTAATAATAGCATACTAAACACGCTTATTGATAGATTATAAACGTTAGTTAATAGGTAATAAGGACCTTATAAATCCTTATAACATGCTTATAAGACATTATTATGCATAAATAAGACTATACAAGTGTTTAATAATAGCATAATAAACATGTTTATGGTTAGATTATAAGATATGTATAAACACTTATAAGAAGCTTGTTAACTGTTTATAGACTGCTATTATGCACTTAATATGCATTTATTAGCAGTTAATTATGCACTTATTATGCAATTTTGCAGTAGTGGATCTAAAGGCAAGGCAAGGCAAGTTTATTTATATAGCACATTTCAGCCACAGGGCAATTCAAGGTGCTTTACATCAGACATTAAAAGCATTAAAACAAAAAGCAAAACATTATAGACATTTAAAACAAAAAGCAGGACAAATTAAAAGCATTAAAACATAAAGCAAGACATTATAGACATTTAAAACAAAAAGCAGGACAAATAGAATACAGGTATAAAAGTTACCGTGCAGTATACAGATAAACATAACTCCTCTTAGAAAGCAGTGGCAAAAAGAAAAGTCTTCAGGCTTGTTTTAAAAGAACCAAGAGTTGCAGCAGACCTGCAGTTTTCTGGAAGTTTGTTCCAGATATGTGGGGCATAAAAACTGAACGCTGCTTCTCCATGTTTTGTTTTAACTCTGGGGACAGAAAGCAGACCTGTGCCAGACGACCTGAGGGGTCTGGATGGTTCATAGCATATGAGCAGATCAGAAATATATTTTGGCCCTAGACCATTCAGTGCTTTGTAAACCAACAGCAGTATTTTAAAGTCAATTCTTTGACAGACAGGAAGCCAGTGTAAAGACCTTAGAACTGGTGTGATACTGTATGCTCCACTTTCTTTGTCTTAGTGAGGACTCGAGCAGCAGCGTTCTGAATCAGCTGCAGCTGTCTGATCGATTTTTTAGAGAGAACTGTATACATACAGTAGTCGAGTCTACTGAAGATAAATGCATGGACAAGTTTTTCCAAATCCTTCTGGGACATAAATCCTTTGATCCTTGATATATTCTTCAGGTGATAGTAGGCTGACTTTGTAATTGACAATGTGGCTGTTGAAATTCAGGTCTGAGTCCATGACTACACCAAGATTTCTGTCTTCGTTTGTGGTTTTTAGCATTACTGATTGAAGTTGAGCACTGACTTTTAATCGTTCTTCTTTGGCTCCAAAGACAATTACTAAAGTTTTATTTTTGTTTAGTTGGAGAAAGTTCTGGCACATCCAATCATTGATTTGTTGAATGCACTTACTCAGCGCTGGTATGGGATTATAGTCTCCTGGTGATATGGTGATATAAATTTGTGTGTCATCTGCATAGCTTTGGTAACATATTTTGTTGTTTTTTCCATATTTTGAGTTAGTGGGAGCATGTAAATGTTGAACAGAATAGGCCCCAGGATGGAGCCTTGGGGAACTCCACAGGTCATTTTTGTCAGCTCAGATTTGTAATTGCCTATAGACACAAAATAGTCTCTGTCCTTTAAGTAGGATTCAAACCAATGTACCAGAAATTCCCAGCCAGACAAAAAAGCGAGACAATGCATTATTAAGGTTAATAAATCCTTTATTATTCACTTATTAACAGTTAACTATGCAATTTTGCAGTAGTGGATCTAAAGCGAGACAATGCATTATTAAAGTCGCACTGAAATGAAAAAAGCATTCTGTCCCATTTTGGTTCACATAATTGGTCATAGTGTTCACCTATTCAACGATGCATGCCCAAATATTATTAGTTATAAATCAAAGTATATAATTTCTTACTTCCTGGAAAACGGTAGGTCACGTGCAATGACGACAACAGGTACAGACCCGTTTCCAGAACGAAATGCCAGGGGGAGCATTCAATATGTTAGGGGGGGGGGCACACACAAATTGATATTGTACTTGAATAGAACGGTTGCGACCCAGTCTCTAGAAATGTTTTGGACGAGTTGCCACTGCTCCTGAATCCTTTTTCTCTCTTTCTCTCCCTCTCTCTATTCTCTCCTCAGGACAATCTCTGTCCAGCACGGCTAACTACTTGACTTGGCCTAGGAATGGCTGAGCGTAAATGGAGAAAAGGCAAACTCCCAGAGGACCTTCTTAACTTCCAATCTCTTTTTTCTTTCTCCTCCTTCTTATCCTCTGCCAAAGCTGATTTCTTCCGCTCTAACATCTGCATCCAATTAAAAAAAACGTCCTCCCTTCTCCCTGCTGATTTCACCAACTTCTTTGACAAGAAAGTTAACAATATCAGATCCTCTTTCTCCCATCACCCGGTCGACACTCCATGCACTAAACACACCTCTCCACCTCCCCACCCTCTCTTCCCTTTCTGCTCCCCCCCCTCCATGTCCCACTTTACCCTACCTTCCTCCCCTCTCCCCTAACAAGGTCCTCAACCTTGTTACATCTAACCGCCCCACCACATGCTCCCTAGAGCCTGTCCCCTCCTCTCTCCTTCAGTCTGTTGCACCCAAACTCCTCCCCTTACTAACCCACCTCATCAATGCATCTCTTGTATCAGGATGCTTTCCCTCTGCTTTCAAGACTGGCAGAGTCACCCCCCTCCTGAAGAAACCATATCTTGACCAGTCTGACATCAAAAACTACAGACCGGTTTCCATTCTATCCTTTCTATCGAAAACACTTGAACGTGCTATCTTTAACCAACTGTCTTCAACCTCCTGGACCCCCATCAGTCTGGGTTCAAGGTTGGCCACTTGAAAGAGACCGCCCTCCTTGCAGTTACAGAGTTAGTCCATGCCACAAGAGCAAACTCTCTCTCCTCCGTCCGGATACTCCTAGACCTGTCAGCAGTATTTGACAGGGTAGACCACCAGATCCTCCTCTCCACCCTCAAGGAGAAAGGCGTTACTGGGTCTGAACGCTCCCTGTTTGCATCCTACCTGATGGGACGCTTCTACGAGGTGACATGGAGAGGGTCGATGTTGGAACCACTTACTGTAGTCTGACTATGGGGGTTCCACAAGGGTCTTTCATGGGTCCTCATTTTTTTCCCTCTACACTACCTCTCTGGGTTCTGTCATTCACTCGCATGGCTTCTCCTATCACGCCTATGCTGATGACACCCAACTGGTCCTGCCATTTCCCCCTTCTGACACACAAGTGGAGGCATGCATAGCTGCGTGCTTGGCTGACATCTCGGAGTAGATGGTGACACACCTCCTCATGCTCAACCTGGACCAAGACTGAGCTGCTGTTCCTCCTGGGGAAGGGCTGCCCACACCGCGACCTGGCCATCCTGCAATGTTGATTCTCAGAGTTAACGATTTTGATTCTCTAACGGTTCCGGTTCTCGATTCCCATCCCTATCTGAGTGTGACCCTGGATGACCAACTGTCATTTCTGGCACATATCACATCCACTACACGCTCTTGCAGATTCCTGCTCAACAACATCAGGAGGATTTGCCCTTTCCTCACTGATGAAATGGCACAGGTGCTCATCCAGGTCATCTTGTCCTGGCCCCACAGTGATGGAATGAACTGACGTCAGGACAGCAGAGTTGCTGCCCATCTTTTGCTGCTAGCTCAAAACTCACCTCTTCAAGAAGTAATACTGGGATCCTGCCTCTTAAAAACTCTTAAAGTTTTTTTTTACCTTAAAATAACAGTTTCTAAATCATTTTGATGGTACACTGCCTTAATAATAGGCAGAATGTTGCCTCTTTCATTCCCACCCCTCCCCCCGAATGCTTCTTCTTGAAATAGTTTGGTGTAGCGGGCCACTATTTTCGCAGAAAAATCCTTAACGTTGATGGCATTATGTCACACACTAACTTCCACTGGCTATTGCTATTATAATAATAGCACACATTCTCAAATCACAGTACTGCACACACACCAGGGCGATGGCGAAAAGACCAAAGAGGAACATCACAGAAAAAGACAAGACAAGAAAAAGAGAAGGAGACCAAACCAGAAGCCAAACTACAGTTAATATTGGACTGGCTTTTACTTGCTGGTGGGAGCTTTGCACAATGAAAGGTTACAAGACTGACGCAGACCTGGCATTTTTGTTGAACTTGTACTGTAAGTACTGTATGAGTGTTAGCTTGCTGGCTTGCTATGTCTTATTTGTGTTATCTGTGAATGTATGAGGATGCATGTAATCTAGCTAGCTTGGGCTATGTTCCATAGCTAAGCTGTTGGTAGTTTGGTAACTTTTTAGACTAATTGATAGTGAGTTAGCGAGCTGACAAAGTGTAATGAAAGGCTACGAGACTGACACCAACCTGGCCTTTCATAACGTAGCTAGCCTAATCTCTTATGTTAGAATTATTGGATGTTTGGCTGTTAGCTGTGAATGTATGAGGAGGATGCTATCTAGCTGGCCCCTTTTATAATGTCAGTTAATCTAAGCTGGCTAGCTATTTTATGTTGTGTGTAAGGCAGATGTTTGCTAGCAAGTGTAAAGCTAGTTTAGCTAGAGTTGGCGAACTGACAAAGCGTTGACAGTTGTGAGATTTTGTGGAATTGAGTTAGTTTTGTTTGCTAATTATCATTGCAGCAGTAGCTGGCTAGCCACACCGTAGGATTGCCAGGAGCCATGAAGTGCAGCATTGTATGATTTGTTCAGCTATACTGAGCGTGCATACTGTAGTATTTACCGTTTTACGACAGTTGTGCAAAAGTGAACCAAATCGGAAAAATACCACATCCTCTGTTGGGCTGCTTTAAACACCTTTTGTATTTTTAGTCTGCTACTCTTGCACTTTGCCTCAGCACTAGATTATGCTCTTAGTCACTTATTTAGAGGAGATTTAAAGAAGATACACTTGTGAGTTCTGGTGAGTAGTCATACACTGACTTCATACGTTAAATGCAGTTGTGTGTCACTGTTTTTTATTTAACACTTTAAGCACTTTAAGCTTACTGATTATTTAAGAGTTAAAAAGAAAATCGGCCATATTTGCATTCTTAGACCCTGACTACACTACTAAGTTTTTCTGCATTTTTCCAGAAAAAGACCTACGTTTGCACCTAGGAATTACACTACCACGGCCAAAACGAAGCTCAAATCCGGAGGTGGATCCATAGGACCGGAGCTATGTTTTGGAGGTCGAAATCCAGAGCTGCGTTCTAGTGGAATAGGCAGATCTGGAGGCTTTTGTTATATAGTAGCCTATATTAGTGGATATTATAGTTAATATAAATTTGGAAATAAGAATAACAGGAGTCACGCAAAAAACAGCAAGCAGATAATGATGTAGGATATAACTTAAACTGTATGTTTAGCATACATCTTCCCCCCAAAGTAGACATTTCAAATCATAACCGAAACACTAAGTAGACACTTAAAATCATAATGTTCCCTCTTCAAAAAAAAGTAACTGGCAAAAAAATTAAAAAGCCTTTATTGAGATATGCCGCTATACATGTGGGTAGGCTCCCCAGCTCAGTTTGTGTTCCCGACCAAATAGCTCCTTCATCACACCTGTCTGAACTTCCAAGCACTGTTCTTTTTGAATAATATTCTCTATTCGATTAATTAATCGAATTCAGTCCATATGTTCCAATATATAGTCCTTATTATCAGTTTATTTTATGTCCTTCATCCATTCCCTCACGTTATAGCTCCCATAATATGACGAGAGGTAGGCTATTGAATGGGTTTATGTCAGCAATCCTAATCTGTAATCATTGAATAATAGCCTAGGAATTTGTTTGTTCGCGTGAGAGTCATTGATCAAAAATCTAAATAGGAATTGGATATGGAGTTTGGATAACTGGAAAAAATTAAACAATGAACTTAGGATGATGGGAGACCCGTCTGTGGACGACCCGATGATGTGGTGAACCAGTGGAGGCTCGTCCATTGAGGCAGGGGAGGACAGTCCTCCTCAGTTTTTGGAGAGAAAAGAGGGATTAGAATATAAATATAAGAATTTATTTATTCATAATTAATATTATCTCAGTTTTGTTCATAAAGCAGGTATTCCCTATGGATAAAAACCCATTATTGAAATTCTAAAGCTCCAACAGTGACATATACAACATGCAGCTGGAGGACCCATAGATATCTATGGAAGGGAGGCTAGCCTCCCTAAGGGCGGGTTCTTTTCTCTAAAATCAATGTAATGATCAATTATACATTTTTCTTGCTAATTTGTGATTGGCCAAAACGCTGGAAAATTACCGCAAGGGAGGACAGTACTCCGGCCCTGTCTGAACAGGATTCAGATATTGACATTTTGTTAGTCCAATCACATTCCAGATTTACCACAGTGAAGGCCGATTGAGTCGGCGTTGATGTCTGTGTTTCTCTTCCCTGTGCCATTGGAGACTTTTTGTGTGTTCGTAGCTGCATAATATAATACATCCAAAAGTATTATGGGACATATTGTACATCAAACTGTCCGTCTATTTGTCTTGATTCTAGCCATCTAAATATCCAAGCTGACATAAATACTTTTTGTGCTAGAGCCGTCTGAACACGACAGTTCCACTGGCTGGCTATAGCCGGTAACATTAGCTACGAGGTGCATGTCAGGCTACGGCAAAGGCAGGCGCGCAGATTGGCTGGAGGCAAACTGTCGGCAACTCGTCCAAAACATTTCTAGACACTGGGTCGCAACACCGGATCGGAGAAATACACAGCCTGGCTCCTGCTTGCGTGAGAATTGATCGCTGCGTATTCCTCATCCAGTGATGGATGGGTGGATGGAAAACTTTCAACTGAATGTTCATATTGTTCTGATAATTGTAGGCTATACTGTAGCAACATAAGAGTGGCAGCTTTGACAGCAACCCAAATGAGCTAATCCCATAGCTGTACCATTGCAAGCTAGCCATGAGCGAACTGTTGGATACTGCATTTGCTGTGCAACGTATTCCATTGTCCAGTTGTCATTTATTTTCCAACAAGAGAGAGCCAGCACACCTCAGTGTCCCCTAATCAAAAACATTTTTCATATATCACCTAACCTCTCCAGCACCTCACCAATATCAATTATTTTCTCTCTTTAGAGAAGAGTACAATCCATTACAACCACTATTGCTTACAATGTTTTATTGTTGTTTTGTAATATTTTATTATGAATATGATAAATAAATGCTGCATGTAGTTAAAGAAAGTGTTATTCAGTTTTTCATATGCTAAAATTGACTGTAAATCCACTTTAAAGCTGATATTTCAAATATCTGACTGAGGGAAAGTGACCCCCGGCCCCCAAGGGCGGTTCGCCTCTCTTCCTCCTGTCCTCCTCAGTTTTTTGAGTCACCAGCCGCCACTGTGGTGAACCAAGGCAGGCCTTATCTATCTAGCTACTCTCGAGGACGAAGTTGGGTGATTGGATGGACTTAATTTTGTCTTTATGGTAAAGTTGATTGCGCTCAAAAACATGAAAGAATAAAACAAAAAATGCAGCAACACGAAGTAGATGAGATAATGGTTGGGTTGTTTACTGTTGGCGTTGGTTGGATGGCTCAACAGCTGCATTTTAAACTCACAACATTGTAGACTATGCTACTAGGCAAGAAAAATATACCTTTGAATGCTGTAGCTCAAACTCTTAAATCACCTGTTTGATATGTTCTTTAATGGTGGTGTGATATGCGTTTGCAATTTTGCATGTAATCGCGGATTGTTTTACCCATTCAAAAACATCCTGATAAGGTACAAAATGCAAATATCGGCCCGATATATCAGTCATTCTGATATATCGGACTATACTCTGTTAACAAAGCATGTTCACATCTCTCCGACTCACATTACTCTATTCCACAGCCTTGTGTCTCACACAAGACAACAGCATGAGCAAGATCAAAGACAGATTCAGTAGTCCCAAAGGTTAAGTCCAACGCGCTTCAGCCAAGTTTGAAATAGAAGAGTTTTGGTGCTCAACTGTCGAGGACAATAAGTAAAGCTTTTTTATCTGGGGACTTCAAATAGACTACCCAAAGCTAAATACTGGAGCCTGCATGTTTATTGCAGGCAGAAAGGTGACTGGCGTTTCGACTAAGCATCTTCCTCAGAGTCAACTTTAAAAGCAATGCAAAAAACAAAACAATTTAGAATTGGTGCTCAGAGAGCACAGACCTCAGCCCATGAATGCGTTTCACAGCTGTGTGCACACGTGCATGTGAGCAGGATTGGTATTGCTGCATTTGTTAGGTCGAGAGCCATATGCCAGTCCAAACTTTCTCTGTGATTGAATGGGTTTCATGAAAAGCGGTCTGGTAGTTTATGGCATAAATACTACACCCCTCCACCGAGTTTTGTGAAAATCGATCTGGAAGTTTTTGGATAATCCTGCTAACACGTGAACAAACAAACACGCCACCGAAAACATTACCTC
Organism: Borostomias antarcticus; assembly: GCF_949987555.1. Lineage (NCBI taxonomy): Eukaryota > Metazoa > Chordata > Actinopteri > Stomiiformes > Stomiidae > Borostomias > Borostomias antarcticus. Next base: position 24,014,190 of record NC_140239.1, on the reverse strand, counting down.
TCCCCCTGCGCTGTTGCTGTGGCAGAGGTAAATATTGCAGCTATAGAGCTAGAGGTGTTCTCTTTATTTTATGGAAAGGTTTATATGTTGTGATACCCAGACAGAGCAGGTAGGGTGGAGAGCAACAGGGAGAGCAAGTCAGTGGGCTAGTTAGCGCCTCAGCGCATTTATGAACAAACTCAACAAAAACAAAAAAGGTCAACAAAAACTCAGCTGGAGTTCCTCGTCCTCCCGGACTTCCTCAGCCGTGCTGTGTGAAATCCGGGCTGGGGATACAGCGGCTCACTCCTGGAAAATTAGATTCGCAGTTATGCGAGAGGGTCGACAGCCAGGCTACCTCACTCTACTCACTGAGTCAGAGACTGATCTCTGTCTCCCTGACTGGGCATTTGAGGTGTTGTGTGCTTGTTAGCTGATTTGCTCCAGCTGATATTCTCTCAGTAGCTGTGTTCGGAATCACTCTCTCGTTCCCTCACTCCCTATTCCCTATTTAGGGTTCACCATGTAGTGAACTACCTAGGGAACGGAAAAAATGTAGGGTACATGCACTGTTCCCTAGAAATCAAGGTGAATTGTGGGTAATAAATAGTGGACTATATAGGGAATGAAAATTCCGTGGAGAATTCGGACACTACAAACAAAATGGCTGACGCCCTATATAGTGCACTACAGTATATAGTGAATAGGGAGCGATTCCGAACACAGCTAGTCAGGGCCTGATCAGTCAATCTCCTGCAGCTGGGCGCCAGGGTTGCCGTGTCAACCAGAAAAGGCTGGTAGACGCTGTCGACGACCTGGCCACGCTGTCCCTGTTGCTGAAGAGACCTGGGGCATGCTGTTACCTGGCCGTGCTGTCCGTGGTGCTTAATTGGGCTTTCTGGTCCTGGGGCAGCTGGTCGGGGCGTTCTTGGGGCAGCCTCCCTTCCCCTGGCCGTGGGGAGGATGCCACAGCGTAAATCAGCATAATGTAACTTTCCAAAAGGTTGTTAAGATGTATGTTAGTTTTGTAAGAAGCACGAATTCAAACCACTCAAGGTCACATTCTTTGGGTTGAAATGCGAAAGCTGTAAGTAAATAATATTTTACTCCCCTCTCCGCATTGTAATATCCATTATTGATTATACAACTTTGGCCCCACTCCTGCCTCGCCCGCAGCAAACCTGCTTGCAAACCAAGCCTTTGATGCATTCCAGCAGTCTCTTTTTGATCACAAGCTTGTCCTAAACTCTGACAAGACTAAATAGATGCTGTTCTCACGGTCCCCTACACTCCAAGACGAGCAAATGGAAATTGTTAACTCGTAAATATCTTGGCATTTGGCTGGACACTAAGCTCTCTTTTCAGACCCATGAAGAACACCTTACCAATTAGCTGAGGAGAAAAATTGGCTTCCTATACAGGAAAATGGCTTGCTTTTCATTCTTCACTAGAAAGTCCATTGTGCAATTACTAATAATGTCTGTTTTTGAGTATGGTGATGTTGGGTGGTGGTGATGTTGGGTTTCTTACACACCGCTGTATTTTATATGAAAAGTTGGGCTGGCCCTCTCTTGCGATTCGAAGAGAGCAACACTGTCTTATGTTTATTTATAAAGCCCTACTGTTTTTGGCAAGCTCCCTATATACTGTATCTGTCTTCACTCCTAAGTACTGATTCAAATGACCAAACACTCGCAGTCACACATCAGGCTGTTTATTCCCCGTGTGAATAGTGAATCAGGAAAGACTTTTTTCCTTCTACGCTCCTGATAAATGGAACAGGCTCCAGGACTCACTAAAACGTGACCGATTTATCTCGCTAGAGTCATTTAGAGTTCTTCGAGATGATACGTTACATAGGGATGGGTCTTGTTTCTCTTAGCCCTAGAGCATTAACCTTGGGGGATTTTCACCCATATGATTTTAATTTTTTTATTTTAATTGTGTTGCTGATGACTGAGGTGGGCGGGTCCTTGGATACCTTCAGGCTGCTCTCTGGTGTCATTGAAGGCATGTGTTTGAGTGATTTTCACCCAATGTTAGTTTTGTTAATTCGTGGATTTTACCCAAGTTGTCAGTGATGCAGGGAGACTGTGCCTTCATCAGACAAGGCTCACATGTCCCAAGAATGGGTGGACCAAATAACAAGTTGCCAGCTCCATTATTTATTTTTATTTTTTAATAAATAAAGTTTAGAGTTTTTTGTTCGATTCCCAAATTTTTCACCAATTTTACAGCTTTTCCCCCCATGATACTGAGTTTTTTTTTGTGACGTTGTTCAGTGAAAAATAAAAGTAAAGTTCCTCAATTTGCCATACATTGTTGTACTTTTAATACATTTTTTTTATTTTTATTTTTATTTTTTATGGGGTATATTATATCGGGTAAAATATACCTGACCTTAGTGATGGTGTGTTATTAATTGGCGTTATTACTCTAGGGTTAATGTCTTATTATGTGTACTGTAAGTTTGTTATTGTTTTGCATTTTTTTGGTATTGTTTCAAAATGCACTGTAACAGGGTGTCCTTGTAAATGAGAGCTTGCTCTCAAGGGCCTTCCTGTATAAATAAAGGTTGAATAAAATAAAAAATGCTTTATTTTTGGAAAATCTCATCTGAAACGCCTAGAGCTGAAATATCATCCCTTTTTGTCTGCACATAGAAAGTAGCTGAATTTGGCCTCTGCTATTTTGCTTCCCTTGGTGAAATTCAAATACCTCTCTGACATCAATATTTGACTATGGCTCAGTAACAGCAAGTAGATGTGTTTTTACAGTGCAACATTTATTCACACAGTCCTGCAAAGTGATATGATGGAACAAATTAATCAAAAGAGATGTATAATTTAATGTGAGGGCCTCGCTTTGTCCTCGTGATATTCATGCATCCATAATAAACGTTAAGTCACAGTTGCACACACCTCTACCCAGCAATTCAATTTCAATCATTGATTGAACTGAAGAATCAAATCAATGCATGCTGGACTTTTCAATCATCTCTCCAAACAGCTGTGTTGTGAGTTTTTTTGACATTCACTTTCTTGAGAATCTCCTGGCTGATTCATGGATGTGCCACTGTACAGCAGCAGCAGCCGCAGCCCAGTGCCTCCCAGCTATTGACATGAAGATGGAAGCGTTGGATATGTCTGCTTCACTTGGGAGAACTGGAGTGTTTGATTTGGTTGTGCCTGGGAATCTGACCTTGAAAAGGGATTGTATATTCTGTTAAGGATATCAGACTAGCAGAAACGAGGATAATAAGCAATTCAGTTACGCATCATGCCTCAAATATCAGCTTATACGCTGTCACTCCAGAATTGGCATTAGGCCTATCATTATGGGGAGGCATCAGTGGTCGGCTGACATGAAGTCACGACTTCCCAATGACAAGCAATATGTTAATCACTTCATCATATTTGCAGATGTAGCGGGGAAACTTTATTGTACTTTTTTGATGCTTCTATGACATGAATGACTTTCATTTCTTGTATATTCTTGTATAGTTTGTATCTACTGTAAATCTCACTCAGCATCAAGGGTTGGAATTGGGGGGTTAGATCACCAAATGATTCCCGAGCGCAGCACCGCTGCTGCTCACTGCTCCCCCAGGGGATGGGTCAAATGCGGAGAACAAATTTCACACACTCAGGTGTGTGACAATCAGTGGGACATTAACCTTTAATTTCACTCCTATCTTTTAATTCAGTGATCAGAATTAGTGAGCCACTTATCACAAGGTTAACAGTGCCTGTATCATCCTTGTGCACATCTAGGCCCCCTTACAGTATTTATCTACATTATTTAACTGATTAATGTGGACATCCTTGTTTCAGTGAAATGTTTGTCAATTTCACACCAAACTTGATGCCAGGAACATGGGATGTTTGTGAGTTTCCCCCCCTTTTTTTCTTTAGTGAAATCCACCTCTGTTGTTCAGTATTTATGAGCACTCTGAAATGCATACATTTATTCTGAGGTCTTTCATACTCTGTTATGACTTCTGTCCACTAAGTATGTGATGGGCCAGTTCAGTGCATGCATCATAGTTTGACCAGTGGCTCTTTTTTTGATGATATGACACCTTAAATTGGTCTATAACTCTGATTTGTTGGTTGTGCAAGACCTAGGCATGTTTGTACAATGTAGACATCTACTGTTTACACTTGTTATACAAAAATATATACTTATATATATTTTTAATTCTTGTATATTTTGTATCTACTGTAAATGTGTACCTAACTGTTGATTGTGTTTCTTGTATAGGCTATTGCTGGTGTAACACCATGATCAATCCTCCTACACTACATACAGTACCTATACCTACCTACCTGTACCTACCTACCTACCTACCCACCCAGTTTTTCCTGCATAGAGAATTACTAGGCGGCCGTCTCCATCAAATTTGGTGCTGCCTCCAGCTTGACAAAAAAAACACAACAACACTGGACTTTGCAAATGCATATAGCATTTTGAGCTCAATGCTGCATTCCATTTGTATCGGAGCTCGGGATGTGGCATCATATCCCATGTGAATACATTGAATACATACAAAACACAAAGACGGAAAACCTCACTTTACCAAGATGGACACCGCCAGTAGGAATACCATAAATACAGAAGAAATATGAGGTCCATGTCAATAACATCGCTGAAGAAGAAAGCGAACACAGAAGGTATGTTAGTTTTTCAGCCTAGGCCCTATTTCATTGTGTCAACGTATTGATTGCATTTTAAATCAGCCATTCCGTTGTCACTCTCCAGACTCACTGATTCGCTGCCCTTCGCATACTACATAATAGAGTCTATGCCACTTAGCATCTAAGCAGGTGTTCTGAGGGCGTCTGGTCAGAAAATAGATTTTTTAGAAGCTGCATTCTCAGTGCCCCGTCCGCCGCCATTACATGGATATACTTGGCTCGTGCTGGATTTTAAATTTCTTCTACAGGCCTCCGAATTACACCAAAGTTATCTCGGTGAGTGAAACGTCTTATAATATGCCGTAAATAAGGTCCAGGTTGTCAAAAACGAGCATTGTCCTTTAAGACAAAATTGTCAGCACTTAAGACTAAAATGGCACTTTAAGAAGCTTGATAAATACGGGCCCAGATTTCTGCATGAAGTGTCCCCAGACCCATAGAGAGATCTATGAGATCAGCATGCAGTAACGTAGTTAGAGTAGCTTACGTAGTGTATCAGCGAAAGAACTCTCATGGGTCTGGTGTTGAGACTAGCTATTCTGTAACCCATGGACAGGGGGAAAGGGATCTTCAGCCCATACCTCATATTTATGTTAGCCTTGCTTCACATTTGTTTTCCCATGTAATTTATCATATTTTTCTGCTAAATTGGATATGTATAACCTACTGTATGTGTAGATACATGTGCACAAGATTTCAAATAAGATCGTTTCGAAAAAATATTTCTTTATCCAGGCATCTTAGTTTTAACAGTTTCATTATAGCGAAGCAGGTTATATTTGCTCTTGTGTGGTATTCATTTTGTTCACAAGTTCGCGATCGTACAGCCAGGCTACAGAGCTCTAGGAACCCCTATGCCAAGCCGAGCTGCATCACATTCTTGGCCGGCTACAATGTGATGCAGCTCGGCTGGCAGCTCGGAGATATTGGTGAATGAGGCCCATTGTTTGCTGCCCGCTTGCCTCCATGCACCTGTGACACGCGGGATTATTACAGTATGTTGCGCAAAGTGGTCATTACATGTTATGGGTGGATGTACTGTAATGTCACCATAAAGGGGAGGGTGGGGGGAGGGTGGAGGTATCAATATTTCACAGTGTTTCAGCATTCCTAGCATACAGATGAACACTCATTAATACTGCAAACACTATCTTTAGAGTGAAAGTCAAACATAAATAATATGAAAGTCAGCTTTGATCAAGGTTCATTCCAGTGGGTGGACGTTTTGTTATCTTTGTAATGTCTGAAAAGTGTCTGATGTATTTATTTTCATCTCAGACTTTTGGGATGCTGGTTACATCAGACACTAACTCATAAAAAATATTTGTTGCCACAGGCAATATTACTTCAATGGCTGACCTCTGCTTCACCATCCTAAAAACCGATGCAATACATGTTTCATTCGCTGATAAACATGGATATATATCAGGCATTTCCCTTTATTTGAATTTGGACCAGTGTGGTTTTATATGCTAAGCAATGTTGACACGCTCCTTTCCCATTGTGGCAACTAGACAGAACAAACAACTGAAGGACTCAGACAAGCTGAGGTAATTTGAATTCATCTCAGCCCTTGGTAACCAAACTCTCAGCAGAAGAAGCCTGCAGTAGTTTATGATTGGCATGCATCTGGCACCCGTATTTGGGATGTCTTCACCCTTGGCTGGTATTATTGTGAATTATGAAGTATATTATTGCAGAAGGAGAATTTATGTGCCATTGGGGTTTTCAAAGAGAGGTAGAAATTTGGTAATGCTTTCTATGGAGGTTGTGTCTATAATCATGAACACATTCATCATAAGCACATTCATAACACATTACAATGCACTTACAAGGCTTAATACAACTTTATAAAAGTTTATACTAGTCGTAGTGTAGTCATGCATGACACCTTATAAGTGGTAGATATAATGTATTATACCTCAATGCTACACAGCACGTTATAACTACCAAACTTTAGCCATCTTCATAAGATTCAAGGATCTTGAATTTTATAAAGACTCATAGAGAACCGCTCTAACGTTAGCCTGGAAGCCTACAGAAGAGCATTAGGGCCAACAGCGGAGTTTTTTATTTTATTTTTAAGCTTCTTAGTTTAAAGTCAGAAATTCTGACTTTTTTCTCAGAAGTTATTTCTGACTTTTTTCTCAGAAATTCCAAGGTTTTTTTCTCAGAAATTCTGACTTTAATCTCAGAAGATATTTCTGACTTTTTTTCTAAGAAATTCTGACTTTAAACTCAGAAGTTTAAAAAAATAATAAACTCAGTTGTTGGCCCTAAAGCTCTTCCGAAGCCAGACTCATCGCAGAAAAAAAAGTAGTTTTCACCACAGTCTGGACTTCCAGCTGCCCAAAACGATTTGAGTGGGTTGGAGTGCTTGCCTTGACAGACAAACTCCTTCAGCCAATCAACGTAACAAAACATAGATCAAACTTTTGCCATACCCAGTCAAAAACCTATTTTCCGCTGAGAAACTCTGTTACCGCTGTAGTATATTTTAACCAGTATAATCACAAGTTATATTATAGTGGATTTCAAATGCACACACATAGATACTGGAGGGATGGAAAACTACAGACAGGCTTAGGTTGTCTTTTAAGCCAGAACACTGGGGATTTTCCAGTGTGTTACTGTGGCAGACTGGCGCCACCTATATTTTACTAAGTGCTTCTTATCTAAACTATATGACAGTAAGTGCTTCTTAGAGAAATCCATATATTCACTATTGCCACCTACAGTATATGACATTTAGTGGCTTTTAGTAAAACCTAAACTGTATATTCACTAGGCATCATCTATAGGATTAGGTGTCTCACAGCAGAGCGCTGGTTTTCATAGCCAAAAACACACACACTGTCACACAAACAGGGCACACAAGATCTGTTTAACTGAACTAATAAACTGTCTAACTTTAGACAAGGTAACGAAGAACAGGACAATTTTGGGAACACCTCTTTTTCGTATATTCAGAGCGATGCGCTGTGTCAGGTCAGTTCATGCTAGACATTTGGAGAGTGAACTCATCACAACTGCAGTTTGATTTTGATGCCAGAGATTCAATAAAAGTATTGAAACTTGCATCGACGGATCTGATTCTTCTTCCTTACAACCAGAAACGAATTAGACTACAGTGCACACTGTTTTCCTTCTTTAATTGTTGTGGTTGAGAATTTCTGCAATAACTGCACTTATGACTGTTTATTCTTCTAACGTTAATGTTAGGCTACCACTCATTGCTTCAGCCAACAACAGCTAACTATTAGCCCATAGCTACTGTACATGTTTGCAACCAACTTGCTATAAATGATCATGAAATGTTATTTTAGGAAATCGTTGGGAAAAGATCTAGAGGGTAAGTGCGTCAATGTTTAATAACTTAACTAACATTTGCTAATGTTACATTTGCTGATGTTAACGCCAACCATATTGATACTGTACTGTATATAGGCTGGGTAGCTAGGCTTATGTTATTTAGTTAACGTTACATTCGGAAGTTTGAGATGTATTACAATTTCAGCTTAATGTTGAGCATGTTCGATGTGACATTGTTCATACATTGATTCCAGTCTCTTTCTGTTATCTAGTTTGTGTCAGGCATTCTTTAGATATGGCGGGCTGATGCTTGCAGCTGTGTTTATCATTTGCCACATTATAAATCAAAGTGGTCTATCATGCATGGGTAGTGCAATTACCTGAAGCCATTCGTACCATCTTGCAAGTAAACATGCCATGTACAGTAGCCTACTTTGAAACTCACATGTTGCTATTTTTGGCCTAAAAATAATTATATTGAAAGTCTAATTAATATTGTAACTCTCCCCCCTTCTCAGCTCTTAGTACACTGATATAATATTATCCTTGCTTTCGCTTATACTCAGCTCATGCCATGTACAGTACTCAGCCATGTACAGTAATACTCAGCTCATGCCATGTACAGTACTTTGAAGCTCACATGTTGCTATTTTTGTCCTAAAAAAAATAATATTGAAAATCAAATTAATATTGTAACTCTCCCCCTGTCACAGCTCATAGTACACTGATATAATATTATCCTTGCTTTTGCTAATACTCAGCTCTCTTATCAAACTTTATGCTAGGAAAGGAATCTGTGTGTGATTCGTCGCTCGTGCTCATCCAGGCTGTTGTTATTTCCCACCTGGACCACTGCAGCTGGCACCCTGGAGTCGGCCATCAGACTGCTAGAGAAAGCTGCTGCTCGCCTGGTGTTCAATGGCCCCATATTCTACCACACCCATCCGGCCCCTCCGTTCTCTACACTGACTCCCTGTATCAGCTCCTCTCCAGTTTAAGACTCTGATGCTAGAGGGTAATGAAATGAACAGCTCCTTTCTACCACCAGGCCATGGTCAAGTTCTACATTCCCACCCAACCACTTTGCTTGTCCACCTTGAGGTGTTTGGTTCCCCAGTCACTCCGAGCCCCCCTACGGCAGATCGACATGGTCACGGGTCTTTTCTGTCCTGGCCCCGCAGTGGTGGAATGAACTGCCCACTGACGTCAGGACAGCATAGTCGCTGCCTATCTTTCACCACAGGCTGAAAATTCACCTCTTCAAGACGTGCCCTGGACCCTTCCTCTTAGCACCAATTTTATTTGTTCTTGCACTTTATCTTTAACACCAGGTTAAGCTCTTAGACGCTTGTTTAGAAAGAAGATGCACTTAAGAGTTCTAGCGAGTAGTAGTACGCTTGACTACCTACGTTAAATGCACTTCAGTCGAGATCACTTTAGTCAAAATTGACCCATTTATTAGCATGCAATAATATATACAGCATATTAACTTTTTACGCATATACATTTTGGTGGTGTGATCTGTTCGGGGGGCCCCCTTCCTTCCAAGCATGTGGAAAGCGGCAATCTAGATGTTCCCCCGCTCTGGGCCACTTGGTTGGCCTATGCAACTATGCAATTATGCTCCACGCTGCTGCCACCCAAATTCCCAACAAATGTAGCCATCACACTGTTCAGGACATCCACGGTTGTTCTTCCTCAGGGATTAGTAGAAGAAAGGGACAAGGTTCCTCCATAATGTACTAAGTCTCTGCGTAGATAAAAGGTCATCAGGAGAGATCACAAAGACAAAGTGACACAAAACAATAATTATAAGCATGGCACTAACTGCCTAAATTGACATGCAAGACAAAGATGCTTGACTCATACAAATTACTTAAACTCAATTTGAATAAACAACTCCAAAATATGGCAGACAGAAGAGCTGAACAGAATAGGTACTGGACTGGATGATCTTGCAGAGAACCAAGGGAAATTGACTTGTATAAATACTAAGGGTAATGAAGTATGAGGTGCAGCTGGGCAGCGCGGAGACAGGTGGCAGCTGATGCAGGAGACGGGAAGGTGAGTAGGCAACAAGCAAGCATGAACTGGAACTGGACCACTATCTCCCCTCGACTGTCCAACCCGTCCATCAGTGCCAGCAGAGTGGACACGATAGAGCTGCAGAGAGCGAAAGAGAGAGACAAACGCAACTCAAAGCTAGTTTAGTTTCAATCGCCCATAAACAACATCACAGTCAAGTACACAGAGGAGCTGCACAACCGAATTACACCAGAGGCGGAGCGAGGTGGTGGCTCCATGAGAGACGGGCCTCACCTGTGTATCTGATCCGGTCTGCTGGAGCGTAAGCTACTGGGGCCAGCCCATCTACAGTATCTTGTCAAAGAAGATGATGGAAGGTCTCATTAGGTAGGCCTGGAGAGAGACCAACCCACAGCCATCACAAACTCTCGGTCAACACTGTGGATGATGGTCGGGTGTTCTGTCCAGTAATTATACCCCCCTCCCCCAACCGCCACAGTTACCCCCTACGACTAACCTGGTCAAAGAGAAGGTGACTGTTCTGATTCACCAACCCACTTGCTGAGGCAGTCGGCTCCTTTCCTTATGGACACCTTCTTGTCTCCCTGCCTGCACTTCGTTAGCCAGCGCCCAAGCCACCAGGGTCTTCCCTGTGCAAGCATCAGTCCACTATAGCTAAAGAACGGCAGACACAAACAGATAACAGAAACAGACTATAATCAATGTATGAACAATGTCACATTGAACATGCTCAACAGGTTGGTTGGTAAGTTGAAATTGAAATACATCTCAAACGTCCAAATTTAGCTAATGTTAGTCTAGCTACCTACTGTACTGTACCTATATACAGTATCGATATGGTTGACATTAACATAAGCAAATTTAACATTAGGTACTGACTGTTAGCTGTTATTCAACACACTAAAAACATGGAGCTATGGGCTAATAGTTAGCTGCTGTTAGCTTGTCAGTGATGTCAATAAACATGTAACTTCCTGAATGTCGAATAAACTAGCCAATCAGAGGCAGAGGGCAGATCTTCATGTGGAGACGTGATTTCCGCCGAGTTCACCGGAGCCATGAACGTACGCCCAGCATCCCTGAGGCTTGTCACAGCATATTTCTAAAATCGTCTCGAAACAGGTATTGGTGGCATCTAAAAAAAATTGGGTTATCGATTATGCTCTATTTCTATGAGAAATATGCTTTTTGGGCTGCATGACATCACGTGACTTGCAATACCAAGCTTTGGCCACTATGTCAAATAGCTTCATGCGCCGGTGAGCAACTTTCATTGAAATGAATAGGCAGCCATTTCCAATGCCTTCTCCAGTTATACAGTAATAGCTCCATGGCTGGAAGTCCAAACTCTATCGTGAAAACTACTTTTTGGAGCTGGGCATTAAATTCGCACTGAAATTAAAAAAGCATTCTGTCCCATTTTGGTTCACATAATTGGTCATAGTGTTTACCTATTCAACGATGTATGCCAAACAAATTACAAAATTCTTCTTGTGTTGTAATCTTATATCAAAGTATACAATTTCTTACTTCCTGGAAAACGGTAGGTCACGTGCAATGACGACAGCAGGTACCTTAGATTTTAGGCCAATAATCTCACGACATCCACCCGTCAATCAACGCTATCCTTCTATCGAATCTGTCTAAAGTTCTTAAAACCCGTCTACTTGTCAATGTTCCAATCAAATTCCTCTAAACATATGTCCCACCCTCATAGCTTGTTTGCGTCGGAAATTAGATGATCTCAAACGTCCATTTCAGTGCGACTTTAAATGCTGGCCCCTAGAATAGCATTTGTTTCTTTCTCACTCACTCTATCCCTCATGTCGTCTTTTTCTGTCCATCCGTCAAGTCGTGTTCTGTGTTGGCAACACGAGGCAGTAATCGCTCCACACAGATTAGTTTGGTGTTGAACATTACTTTTCCTATGCTATATTGCCATCTACTAGTACGAGCAGCACAACACAGCTCTTTGCTCAACTGTTGTTTCTCAGGCATTAATGGATTAGCAGCAAAACAGCTACAGGAATCATTGTAACATTAGCTAACTGCTTTAACTACCGATAGCTGCCGTCTTCTTCTCGTCTTCTCCTTTGGTAAACACAACTGCATTGCATTGTGGTATAGTGGAGAAATTGTAGGGTGCATCTTCTGTTCACTAGAAATCACAGTGAATTGTGGGTATTTTGTAGTGAACTATATAGTGAATGAAATTGAGAATTTGAACACTAGAAAAAAATGGCGGACGCATTGCACTATGTAGGGAATAGGGAACAGTTTCGAACACAGCAGATGGATCCCAAATTGCGCACTTAGGCGAAAGTGCAGAGCACCCGCGGCCTTGTGGCCTTAGTCCACAAGGGCTCAGGGTAGTCCCCCTACTTCCTTCCCACACTAATCAGTCCTGACGAGAAACAAACCGGAACCAAGATTAGTTACGCGTTGGTGGTCTATTACTTTTCTTGTTATATCGCCATCTTGTGGTGCAAGCGGTAGCAAGACAAACGCTCCCTTATCTCTCAAATCTCATTATTGATTTCAGAAGGAAAAATATCCAGCACAATCCTATCCATATTAACGGAGGTAGAGAGAGTATGTTGGGTTAGTACCTCTGCATGCTACTAACCGTTTTCTGCCTCCCCTCTCCCTAGTGCCTCTCCCTCCTACCTTCTAACCAGGTCCAGTGGATGCCCCGCTGTCACCTGCAGACCACCCTGAGTCCGATAGAAACCCTGTGTGTGCTGTGGATGTCCAGTACAGCCACTAACCCTGTCTTCCTCCCTCCTCCCTGTATTGTTGTATTCAGTATCACACAATGAGGCAGAGATACGTTTTACTGATTTAATAAGGAATGATTGATACATAACACAACCCTCAGACACGTTTTCACTTGGCCGCCTACCCTTTCCCGGCACCGTAACATTTATAGGCTCATGTATTCATGCGAACAATAAAGTAGTTCCACAACACATCTCCTTTCCTTTGAGTCTTTAAGACACTGCTAAATAATAATTTCTATAATCATATTATAATGAACCCATTCATTATTGTTAACTCAGGAAACATTTCAAAATGATTGCATTTCAGTACTGAACATCCTCAACAAGTTATTAAACAAGAACTAGTCCTACTCTAAGATGATCTGGGTAGACTGCCAATCACTTATATAGTAGCAGTGGATTATTCTGCCACTCAATGCATACTGCGTACTGTTCTAGAACAAAGTCTTTCTTTCTTTCTGGAGGTCTGACAACGTGGCCTCGAGATGTCATTTTCTCTAGAGCTTGTGGTACCTCTGCTGCAGGCAGATCCTCGTGGGAAGCAGGTAGGTATGGCACATTGTCGTTGCTGGCAGCAGATGGGTGTAGTACATTGTTCTTGGCAGCAAGTATGTGTGGTACATTACTTTCTGGTTGTCTTTCTTCTTCAGGTGCTTAGTTGTTAAGGTTAGCTGTTTTGTAAATTTCCACCAGCTAGATTCTGCTGGGCCTTTCTGTGACACAAATGTACTCAATCTCAGACAATCATATTATAATAAAATAATAAAAATACTAATAATTACCTTTGAGTTAGTTGCCACTGGCAAGTGCTTTCTCAAACTTTCTCTTCCCGTTTTTTTTTTTTTTTTTTTTTTTAATTTCTAGCTATGACATCACAACAACGTGATTGGTCCATTGCAATGATGAACATTTTTATGATGCTCCAGGAATGAGTCCAACACGACAATATCAGATTGTGCCCGATGGTATGCTGCCTCTCCAACATTGGTAGGATTGCGCACGGGAGTCATTAGCCATGGCCGCCGTCACCTATGATCACAAAGCACATACTTTTCCCCGACACTTTTGCAATGAATATTACAGCACAAACATTTTCTCAAAACAACTTTCTTACCCAGTAACCAGTGATTGTCATCCATGTCTTGCATCATTCTGTACAGACTGCTGTTCCTAAAAATGTAGCTGTAGTGTACCGACCCTGGGAATTTGGCAATCCCATTTGTTATTATATTTCTGGCGTTGCACACTACTGGATGTTGATTGAATGCGTTTGCTTCCTATTTCTAAAAACATGCTTGTTTTCCCATGGTGGTACAATTGGTAGCCTACATGAGTGAAGTCAATATAGCGCCTACAACATTGGGGAAGCCGGCAACATTAAAGAACTCCTGCTTTGTCACCTCAATTTCCTGTCTGTTTTGGGGAAATTTTATGTATGTTGTCACTGCTAATAATGACTGGTACAACATACCATATGCTTATGAATGGTTGTGATAGTCCAAAGGCACCTGCGACCTTAAGGAGCCAAACGCAAGAACCTAGAGTGTTCACAGCAGTTTGACAATGCCAGGTATTGCATGGGATCTCTGGGTGGCAGGCTCAATGTCATCCTTGATTTCATCAAGTAGAGCAAGAATTGCTTGAGCTGGCAACCTGTATCTCCGGATGATTTCGGTCTCGCTTAAATCTTAAAGTGATATTCTCCTTTGAAATACCTGTAATCTCTCACGAGCATGCCTGGCATTACAATGCCTTCGCCTACAATAACTGCTGCCATGATCACCGGAAACACTGGCCATGACACCCCTTATAAATACGCTTCAATTACCAGCAACTCTCTGAAGACACAAATTATTTCACTATAACTGCGTGTGGCAATTAGCATTGATCTTTGTGAATTGGACTGATTTGCAATGAGGCTCATTTAAATAGAAAAGGAAAAAATTTCCGCCCATATTGCCTCATTTTAATATCCGCAAATAGCACAAGCGCACAGAAATGCTATGATGATGGCAATGCAGTTAGCACGGTATTTCACCCTTTGCGAGTGCTTTGTGAATAACAAGGTTTATTTTAGGGTTTTTTGCACAGGTACTGTATAGCGGCACAAAAACCTGCGCAATCCCTTTGTGAATTCGCCCCCTTGTTCTTGTGAGAGTAGACACAAGTTCTGTACAGATGACTGTATAATTTAACCATTGCCATGGTTTCATGATTTATACCAATGCTTTCATTGGTATAAACCATGTGACAGTACCAATTAAACTCACAAAAGAGCAGAGAAGTAGGCAACTGGGTGTCTAAGGCCACCAAAGTAAAGTAGGCTGGCTTAGCCAAGGGGTTAGGGTCACTCCAATAGGTACCTTCTGCTCAGAGCCCAGAGGAGCAGCGATTAGTCTGTGACTGTTCCAAAGTGCTGGAGATGGATCATGGTGACCGGCAGTCCTGAGCCTATCTCCCATGAGCGTAGCTGTCAGAAAGATGAGTTATTAATGCTTGGCTTAAACACCCCAAAGAGCTGCTCTAATTGTCAGAGGCAGCTCACTGTCCCCCTTTGCATTATCACCTGCTCCAGGGTGATTAATGGAGCCACATTCTGCCTCTGGAACTGTCCTCACTGCCTCTTATTTTACCCCTCAGAGGGCGTACTAGGGGTACATTGTATGGGAACCTACCTGCTATAACAGAACTCTCAGTGACAGCCTGCTGATTGCTGAAATTTGTCTTTTTAGAGAGTAAACCAAGAATCAGCAACACAAAATACTGACGGACTCAACTTCCTTGTGAAAGTTTATTTTATTTAATTTTTTTAATAAAAACTATATAATTACAATTATGTATATAATTACAGGACCTCGAGGGGTCTTTAATCACAACACAGCAAGTGACACAACAACATTATCATTACATTATAATTTTCAGATTGGGGTCTTTGGAGGAAACCCTTGCAAACACGGGGAGAACATGCAAACTCTGCACAGAAAGGCCTGGGAGATACCCAACCCGAGTATCTGACAACCCTGGAGAGAACATCCCCAGTGCCTACATCGTCCTAATGGGAATCAAACCTAGTAGAGGATTGACAGTACTGTAACTTGTAACACCAATCCAATGATCTTAAGGCTGACATTCTCCTCCCAGCTCACAAGGAATTTCTTATCCTACATTTTCCAATTCTGTATCAACTAGCCTTCCCCCGTTCAGTCCTAAATAAATTAACAGAAGACTAATTTATGCCAGACTTCATTTAATGCAGCCTCTAAAGAAGGCAGTGGCTATTCTTATAGTGTGTTTTTGTATTGATTAAATGGAGTGGAGCGCCGCTGTAAGAATAGCGGGCACATCTCTTGTTACAGCTTCCGTCTATTAACCATCAATTTCAAGCATTTTAGCCATAAACACATATTTGGGTTAGGGTAGTCTGAATCATCAGAAGTAGGTTTTAGAGATAACTCTTGTCATTAGGGGGCGGGAGCATCTCCCTGCCCCTATCAGTGGTTGGGGCCGGGAGATTCAATCTAGACCTATCTGCGTGTTTTCGAAGGTCTCCTTCACTCCATGAAGCAACAACAAGCAACTAGTCTCGCATAGCCAGATCATTCTCCACACATCGTTTACACTGTCCAGCACTGGAGAAAGGTCTGGCTAGACTCATTACCATTCGGGGATAGGGGGAAAAAACAATTTATTTCTTTAAACCAATCACAATCGTCTTCGGCGGAGCGGTTGCTAAGTTGTTGTTTAACGTAGTCTGGGAGAATCTCCCATCGCCACTGATTAGCCGACCACAAGAATCGGACATTAATAAACGAATGACAAGGCTTATCCCCAAAGCCTACATCTGTTGAGTTAGACTAGGTCTGGCTATGCGAGACTGGGGTTAAGGATAGGGTTTGGGTTAGGGCATTGTAAAAATAGCGGGCACATCTGTTCTAACGGCAGTGAATACACTGTGTCCCCCCTCCAAAGAAAAATGCAAATGTTCGTGCACACTTTTTTGTGTATGCATGAAGGATGTCCTGGAAAAGTCCTGGAAAATGTTCTCTAGAAAAGAGTGGGAACCCTGCAACTTGGTCAGCGCCTTCCTTCTCCTGATTGGTGCCATTACAGTAGATGCATTTATTATGTTTAGCCCTTCCAGTCAGAGAGAATGACATTCGTAATGTTAGAAGATTGAAATAAAATGTTCTTACTATCATTACTATCATCTTACTACTCTGACCTGCCAAGGGGACTACAGATGCAAATTAGCTTGAAGCTAGAATCTGGTACAATGCATTATATGTTGTCATAGAAGCCTATGCGTTATGTATATGTTTTAACTGTACGCTGTCCCTTTTAAATAAATAAATGAAATAAATACATTTAAATTGAAGAAATTCAATTATGTTCTGTCACCTCTTTTTTATGATTCATCTGTTTATATACAAGTTCTAAGTATTATATTGCCCCCATGTTTCCATTAGGCCTAGTACCCACCATTTTAAACATTATCCAATGATTGTGGGTGCAGCTACAGTTAGAGCAGTTACATTGACCAGCCTCAAGTCTGTTCATGTTGGCTGTACAGGTACAGTATGTACTACAGGGCTGCGATAGGACATAGCCCTATGCTTTCAACCTGCAGACAGTGTTGGACTGCTGATCTGTGTCACATATCTCTCAGGGTTGGAGTCAATTCCATTTCAATTCAAGTAATTCTGAAAAAAACAGAGTAGGACTAGTAAACCTTGATACCCCAACCCTGATACTATCTGTTCTGTACACATGACAGAGAAAGATCATCCATTTACTTCCATCACATAATGGAAACCACCCTAACACCAAAAACACACTACTTAGTTACTGTAATGTAGCGTTACTGTACATGTCATTCTGGAGTCATGAATCAAATGGTTGTACAGTGTAGTACAGTAGTGATTTCCCAACACATTGTCATTCTCTTAATTATGCTAATTTCCAGAAATCCTGACCCTCCTGTACCTTTTGATGTTCAGTCAGTAAAATATCCCAGGGAGCCTCCCATACGAGTTTGAATCTGTTAGCATCAGTCCATCACCCTAGCCTACTGTACCAACTGGGGGCACTTGCCACAATTCATCCTTCCCACTGCCAAGTACATTTTGCTTTGTACATAAAAAAAAACTATGCTTAGTGTCTTACTTATAAAAGTATGTTCTCATAGGTTAGCATTGAGGTCAGGTGTATTGTGGGTATTATTAGTTATTATAGTCGTTATATTCACAACATAGATCAGATGACTTATTTAGGTAGTGTAATCATGTTGAATAGATCAGAGATAGAATATGGCTGGGTCATGTATGTTGTCCAACTGTGGCAAAGTTAGTCATGCCATAAGGTGGGGAGTCTGTGAGTCAGACAGTGTAGAGCAGCTCACTCTACTTCTGTGATTGACACTGATGCATGCCGAGAGAGGCTCGCGCTTGTGATGTAAGGAGTTCTTCTGAATGGCTCGGATGCCCAGCTCTTCAACTCAGAGCGAGAAGCAGGGCGAATGTAACACAATGACCAGAAGTGACAAAATATGAAACATATTAGACATAATCCTTTCATTTAGCTGCAAACGGTTTGACATGCAAGCTTTTTCGACAGGAGGATATGCATAGCACTGATATTTTAATTCACTACTTACAGTAGGCTACTTTCGAATAAAAGCTTAGACCAAACAAAAAATATGCTGTATGCCAGCTCGATACAGTATACAATACATCTACTGTAAACTAGAAAAGCCCACTCCACTTACACATTCAACAACTGTACATGCTGGTGATGTCATGTATGCATCATGGGTGGGGGACAACAGGTTCACTGTGCACTTATTAAATCTATCACAAGTCTGTGCTCATTGAGACGTTCTTCATTAGGGGTTGACAAGGATAGATTAATCCCTGCACCCTGCCCATTGGTAAGCGAAGCCTCAATTCATCAGCAGAGCCTTTCATACAGAATTACACAACTGAAATCCTCAGGTAACTATCTGCCCAGGCAGACAATGTTCTTGGACTCCCTGTTTTGTCATTAATATCACACGTTATGCTTTAAACATTCATCAATTTAATTTGCATTTCACATTGTTGCTTGTTGTGCTTAGGATTTACAATTTTTCTTTAATGAAGTGAGTTGTTAATCAAGAGGTGCTAATTTTACCCTGAGTCAGGATACTGTACACTTTTGAAATGAAAGGCCACATGATTTGCATTATATTTAATGTGAAAATGAATGTAATATTTTCAGCTGGGTTCACCAAGCACAGTATGTATTAGCCAGTATTTTGTATTAGGTTACAACATGCTCAGTTGTTTCAATAAATGTGGGCATGGAAGAATATGAAATACTATGAACATTTACTCCTCATTTCAAACAGACACTAACCACAGGTTTAAGGTTTTGATTATATTCACAATGTGATGTGACCACACATTATAGCACAATGTTTTTGTATAGAATGTTGTTATTTCTCTCACAGCTGGGTGTGGATGGCAGTAGTAAAACCTGTATTTTAACTTCATACTAACTGCAAGACTGAAAGGCTTGTGTGCTAAGAACTTCAAAAGGTGGAGAGATGAGACGGTTTGTGGGTGATTTGGTTGAGGTCTGGCTCTAATGCCCTGGTCCCAACAGCCCACTTGATTGAGATCAAGCTTTGTCACGATTTTACAGATCCACAGCACCTTTGACAAGGAGTCATCAAACAGAATACATCATCCCCATCTCATCCAGTACTTCCCACATTTCTTCTCTGCCTCAGCCATTTTCAGACGTTTGAAAGCTGAAGTTGTGCTTCAGTATGTACCAGATATTTTAGCTTGTCCTCTTGTTTACCCTGGGGCTTGTCAAGTGACTACACACTTTGATCAAATTAATTGAGCGCCTGGAGACATTATTTTCACCTTTAGACATTGCATTTACGCTCATTATCCTATTGTTAGTCTGGGCTTCTCACCTCAGTAACTCTCCAGCTATCTGCCTAGTTCCAGGGAGGGGCATACTTTTCACTGATAAAGTAGATCTGACGCTACTTAGGATGGGCCATAACTTGTTGGCAGTGCTAGTGCCCCATGTTTCTCTTCCATGCTAATTTCATGATAAGTGACTGAGGTCATGTACAGAATAAACTACAGTGCTGACACTCGATATATACAGCATCTGAAGTGTGATCCAAGGCACTTTTTCAACACAGACATAAAGAGCAAAATAAATGTGAAATGAACAGTTGTTGACATTGGAAGTGTCATCTGGTGTGGCCCATCTATTACCCCTCTAATCTAATATTTTACATATTCTCTGTAAATGTATGACCAGCTGTTACTTGATACTGAACAGGCAGATATTATTTCACAAGGTTAAATTGTTCTGGAGATGCTTTGATTCACTTCTCTTTTATGGTGGACTGTCTGTATTGAAGCATGAACTGCGCCCTCTTTTGGCAACCATGGTCAGTACAGCTGAGGTCTATTGAGTGTAGACAATCGGTCGGGGGTGGTTGGGTGGGGGAGATGGAGAGACAAACGCTGCAGTTGATAATTTGTTTTGCCTGTGAAGGGACACTGCTGAGGGAGATTGTTTGGCTCATTTAAAAAAAACATAATTTAAAGTTTTGCTTCTATTTGTATAGATCTTGTGATAGTTATTTTAGACTGGTGTAGTCCAAAGATTTACCAAGATACGTTCAAAAGGTTGAGTCTGGTTTATTGAATGAAATCAAATACTTGCGCAAGGACTTCCTGACAAACGCAGCAAAGGTGGTTCAGTCAGAGAAGTGAAGTCAGTCACTTCTGGCTGTGGCTTATGTACAGTCCAAACAAAGGTACAGTGTTTCCAGGATGTGATTGGCTACTGCATTGTACATGAATGGCAGGCGTGGCCAAGAGTAAAAACATGTGACATGAGAAAACAAAGAAAACAAAGCTCTGAATCAGGACGAGGAAGACCAAGGTGGGGCCCCTCCGACCTAAACAAAGAGATGAGGAAGAGCTATGCAGAGTGTGCTCACAATTACAAAAGAGGGAGAGCTGAGGTGTTTTACATGACTGAAACTGGGTTTTGCAGGGGACTTGGGGGGAGGTGACAAATTACAAAGACAAAGGCCCAAGGTGTTTGGATGTAAATTCCTGGACAATCTTTTTTCCTCTTTGGGTATTACAGAATGTGAACATACACGTCTCATTATGACATGTTGATACTGTACTGTATGTTCAAAGCAATGTATCTGGAGCATCATCACATTCTGAGATTGGCATCGGATTGAGTCGGATTTGCCTATGAAATCCACACCACGTAATCTAGGCCCTGAACTTCAAGCACTTCGATAGGATTAACCTACAGTGCATCCGGAAAGTATTTATATCCCTTAATTGTTCCACATTTTATGTGACAGACTTATTCCAAAATGTATTATTTCCCCCAAATTCTATCACACCCCATAATGACAAAGTGATTTAAAAAAAAAAAAAAAAAAAAGATTTCTCCAAACGTATCAAAAATAAAACACTCAAATATCATGTGCATATGTATTCACACCCTTCACTCAATACTTTGTTGAAGCACCTTTGGCAGCAATTACAGCCTCAAGTCTTCTTAAGTATGATGCTACAAGCTTGGCACACCTATTTTTGGGCAGTTTCTCCCATTCTTCTTTGCACATCCTCTCTAGCTCCATCAGGTTGGATGGGGAGCATCAGTGCACAGCCATTTTCAGAGCTCTGGGCTCTGGCTGGGACATTCAAGGACATTCACAAACTTCTTCCATTTACGAATGATGGAGACCACTGTGCTTGTTGGGACTTTCAATGCTGCAGAAATTTTATTGTACCCTTTCCCAGATCTGTGCCTCGATACAATCCTGCCTCAGAGGTTCTTTTGACTACATGGCCTGGTTTGTGCTCTGACATGCACTGTCAACTGTGGGACCTTATATAGACAGGTGTGTGCCTTTCCAAATAATGTCCAATCAAGTTGTAGAAACATCTCAAGGATGATCAGTGGAAACAGGATGCACTGAGCTCAATCATGAGTGTCATAGCAAAGGGAGTGAATACTTATGTACATGTGATACTTTCGGTTTTTATTTTTAATACATTTGCAAACATTTTGGAGAAAAAAACCTTTTCACTTTGTCATTATGGGGAATTGTGTGGAAAAAAGGAGGAAAAATGAATTTAATCATTTTGGAATAAGGCTGTAACATAACAGGTGGAAAAATTGAAGGAATGTGAAAACTTTCCGGATGCACTGTATACCATGTTACAAAAATACTCTGCAGGAAGTATGTAGTGAGTTTTTGTTGAAGTGTGTCAGATGTAAGAAATCAGAAAGCAATGATATTTAAGACTATACTGATCATCCTTTTAACCATGCAAGCCATTATAATAGCGTTACCTGGTATTTTCATAGCACTGAACAGTGTGGTGTTGTTTTACAATGAAGTCCTGGAGGAGGTGTTGATATCTGGCTTTAATCTTTGTAGAGTGTTTGTACCAAGACTGGTGATAAGTATCTTTGTATGGTTTATGGCATTGAGATACAGTGCCAGCCTCACAAGCTTGTCTTTCAGATACTGTGTAAAGGGTCTACCAGCAAATCAGATAAGAGGCAATGGTACAGTATGATTCAACAATTTTGGCGTATGACTCAAGCCCTAGGGGAATGCTCAACAAAGCAGAGGATTCAAAGCAGTGTCTGTATAGAGGAGTCATGTGAGGTGGGCAACGAGTATGGCGGCTTAAGACTCATTTATGCTCTACATAAAGAGTGCAGATGGATTCGGACGGAGCTTTCTGTCCGTACTCTGCGACCATTCGGTCCGTATTTTGCACATCTTCTGAAAGCTTACGGATACAGGTGAAACGGAGCAGTACGAGGGCCTTACCACCGGAAGTCATGGGGACAGTGCAGCCACAAGCAAGACACGTCCAGACACGACAAACAGAAGAAGAAGAAGCTTTCACTTATGAAAGCGGCGGATATGGCGGAAGTTGGTGAGGAACTTCAGACATCTATATACTTTAGCCTCAAAATGTGCATGATCGCGACCTGTTCCACGTCGCCATTTTGGTTCTCACAAACTTATAGGCTAACACACTGCAGTGCCCTAATGGATGTATTCAATGTATACTTAAACCAACGTAAAGGACACATGGAAGTATGTGGCCAGTGACTGTTATAACGTTTGAAATGGACGGATAGATTTTCAGACGAAAAGGGAGCATAAATAAGCCTTTAGAAGAGTGCCCCAACGCAGTATAGCCTATTCTATTTTATAATGAGATAATATAAACAAAGGAACCGCTCTTTAGTTTAAATATCTAAGCAAACCGACAAAGAAGCCTAACCAAGCGAAAACACCCAGTATCTCCACTAGACAAGGTTCAAGCACGGCAAAGCCAAGCAACAACCAATGAGGCTATCATTCAAAAGCCCGATGTGGACAATGCTTCACTGGCTGTGGACATTGTTAAAATATACACACTACTTTACGTCTGAGAAACAAGAAGAAAACCTGACTCCAGCTGTCGAAAGTAAAATAGCAGAAATTACAACATTGTTAATGTTGAATCTCGGCTGGAATTTCTCGTGGATGCTAATATAAAGCAATGGAAGTGGATCCTCCTGCCACCAAAAACTTCCCAGAGGGATGTGAGGGTCAGGAGGAGCTCTCATTCCTATGTGAAACCATCCCCAAGCTCCAGCAACTGGACTACCCCAACGGGATTGAGATTGACCAAGCACACAGGTCCATCACCAGGCCTTGACCAGATGGTGTTCATACACTGCATGCTATCCTTGCACGGTTCCTGAGGTTCCAGGATAGAGAGCGGATTGCAGAAGCATGGAAGATGGGGCAAGTGTCATGGAACGGACACAACATCATGGTCTTTCCAGACTACTCGAGACCGGTTGCTGAGCTCCAAGTTCAACCAATGCAAGCAGCTTCAGCTTCTTCTGAACGACGCATCAAATTCTCACACATCTACCCTTAGCCTAGCCCTGATGTGACCCCAGAGATACGCTGCCGTTCCTCTAATCTGGGGTCACGTATATAAGGATATAGAAAAGGGTGACCAGACTATTCCGGGCGGCGAATTTCAAATCTGACGCTCACCATCTACCATTCCTGTAGATGTCTTTTGTCAGGGTCAGGGCATTGTTGGGTCGTTTATAGGTGAAATAACCACTGTTATAGCCTTTTTTTCACTCGTTTAGGGGTTTTCTGCTTCTTCTTCTTCTACGCTCTACCGGAAATAGCACATGCTCTGTGCGATACGTCACAGTGCTGCCACCAATCGGTGAATGCTGCAGCAGCACATGTTTAAAGCTCGTCACGCAAAGCAGGTACAGGTGGAAGATGGCGCAGCCTTCTCTTGTCAGCGTTACAGCCACTACAACAATCACTAGCTACGGTTAGAACTCCTTTTTTTTAAGTTTCATTTTCATTTGCAGTGATGCCTTTGTGAATATGGCAACGAATACCATCTGTTCATCAAACGTCAACAGTGTTGATGATTGTAGAGAGGGAGTGGTCACCGCCATGTTAAATGTAACATGAAGGCAAAAACTCATAACTTTGACTCATACGCTTAACAGCTAAATGAGAGATAGCTTTGGATCATAAAACAGTACAGTAGGCCTACACATAGAGCCATGATGAAACAAATGTAAAATCATTAACAATTCTAGGTGAAGCAATTTCCAAAGTGGTTCTGTGATGTAGCCTACATTTAAAATGTGAATCATACTGTAGCTTCCATATAGACTAGCTGAAAATTGAACAATTTTTGTATCTCAATTCACCTTAAAAAAGGTGACTAATAACATTGTTTTGCAAGGCAGGGGATGCTGAGCTTTTGTTGACAAATACTCAAAACTGGACAGTCTGGAGGCTGTGGTTGAGAGGAGGATGAGGGACAAACTGAAGTCCATCCTGAACAACCCCTCCCATCTGCTCTATGACGAGCTGTGGCAGATCAGAAACAGAGAGAGGTTCAGGCGTTCCTTTGTGCCAGCAGCCAGCAGCAGACTATAACAGTGCCAGAGTGTCACCCCCCCATATTTGTATGTGTGTGTGTGTGTGTGCGTGTGTGTATAACATAAACATAAAGTTTGAAAATTTGTGTTTGGTAGATTGCAAACAAGTCTATAGCAATTTGGGTTGCAAATTGTAGGCACGTCCCTGAATCGATCATTGGTAATGTTAACGATCAATCAATCGATTAATTGTAAATAAAATACCAACATTTCCAAACAATCAGAAAAGCGTTTTTTTTTAAATAATCAACAGTTTATTATGGAGAGACTGGGTTATTTTTTTCTGTCTGCTGCGCGTCACAGCTCCTCGCAAACACTGAGCCGATGGTGGGTTTGCTACAGGTGAGACGTGGAGGAGAGCCAACTTATCTGAGTGAACGTTCTTCAAGTGATAGAGCATTGCTGTTGTCGTCCTGTTGTACGTGTACACGGCATCACACTATTTGCAAGTGGCTTCTTGTCCTTTCTTTTCGAAGTATTCCCACACAATACTTTGCTTGGCCCGCTTCATTTTTCAAAATATGCCGCTATTGATTTCTCTGCATTTTTTTCTCTGCATTTGGCCGAGATGTTGTCCATACAAATTTTACCGGGCAGCAAGATAGGTGCCCGGCAAAATTATCCAATATGGGCGCCACCGAAAAAAAACGAAAAGGGTTAGAATCATAAATGATACCACTTTATATGGGGTTTCTGGGTCATAGAATCTGATTCTGATGTTTGAGGTCAAGTTTACCCCTCAAAGGTACAGTAGCATAAAGGTCATTTTGGGGTCAAATCCAGTGTTTCTGGTGCGTCCCATATTCTACCTCCAAAAATTTATATTTCTCATTATAATGACAGACATGTACAGTATATGTCACATTAGTTTGACATCTCATTATTTGACGTTTACCCCTCAAGGTCACTAAAGAAATCAGTAAGGATTATATTCAGGAACAACTTTTACTGAAATAAGAGATCTGCTGTGACAAAATGCTATATGCTGCAGTGTGCATTTATTGATCAAAATACAAGGATTGTTAAGATTGTAAGGACCTAAAAGCAGAATGCTAGAGGCAGGTGTAACAATGAAAAGCCCTGTTGGGCACAAAACTAACAGAGAAATCCGTTTTCCCAACATTTTCTAAATGAACAACAGGCAGGTAGGTGATCTAGCAAGCAGTCTGACAGGCAGACGGGGTGGCTGACAAGCAGGTAGCAGGCAAGCAGGCACACACACTGCGAGGGAATCCAAGAAGCTGAGGGCAGAAAGAAATGTAGGTCAGTAGAGTCAACAGATCCAGGAGTTGTCAGAAACTAGGTATACTGTATGAAATAAATAAATAAAAATGTGAGAGTTAGGCTACAGAAAGCGGTTTTACCGTGCTGAGGGTGTAGCAGGGCAGGCAGGGTCAGGAGAGGCTTTACCGTGCTGAGGGTGGAGCAGGGCAGGCAAGGTCAGGAGAGGCTTTACCGTGCTGAGGGTGGAGCAGGGCAGGCAGGGTCAGGAGAGGCTTTACCATGCTGAGGGTAGAGCCAGGCAGGCAGTCTCAGGAGAGGCTTTACCATGCTGAGGGTGGAGCAGGGTCAGGAGAGGTGCAGGGCAGAGCCGGAGGGCAGATGGAGGCTGTAGTTACTAGCTATCGTCGCTGTTATTAAGGCACCCACCTTCGCATTTGCAGAGGACTGTGTATCTGACAACGGTACGGTTGCATTTGTACCTTCCCGTGCATGCCTTGAGGCAGCCGCAGTGCACGAGAAGGCCACATGCTGCTGACGCGTCACTGAGAGTGGTCCATAGTGGTTGCCATGTACCGGTGCCATCTTTGTGCACGCCCCACTCACTGAAGTCAGGAATTTCCTGCTGGATCGAGGTGGCCTGACTCCAGTACAAATTCGCCTGTAACAGCACTCGCTTGACATGCTGGAACGACCAGCGACCTGCTCCCAGTGGTTAAGAGGCGATGTCTGGCCTCATTGACACCAGCTGCACCACACTCCTTGCTGTACATCAGTATGACAAAGTGATGGTCTGCATATGGACAGACTCGAGACTGAAGAGGTCAGGGTTATGAGTGAGAGCCACTAGTGTGTCGGTGAGGTCCGGTGTGCTAGTCCATGCTGCCCAAGTTGTCTTCTTGCCACATCCAAGAAACTGTGAAGTCGTGTCACACCCTGTTAAGCTGTGGAAGAGGGGTAGGGCCAAGGACCTTGACGGACCAAGATCAGAGTAGATTTTATGGACTGGTATGTCACGATACTTTTTACCATTGCCGAAACCCACCCAGAGATCCGATAAGCTGAGGATCTTGAAAAACTGGACTGCCAAAACGACGACATCGCTGTCTACTGTGCGAACATAGGCTGTTGTATGACTCTACTCTGCTGCATGTGCCAGATGCAGGAGGATCTTGGTGTCTGCCTCAGAATGGTTACACATCAAAGTTTTGTGAGATCACAATGCTTGTTGGAGAGCACAGTCTCAAAGCGGGTAGTCAGAAGGAGCTTTCCACCCATGTCATTCTTGGAGATCTGTGTGCTGATTAATGAGAAGAGCTCCTTTTTGTTCTCCTCGTTTTTTAAGAAGCCGCTGTTCCATTCATACTTACGGATTGGAATGCTGCCATTGCCGACTTTTGTCCGTGGGCCATTCCCACGTCGTTGCTGTGTAAGAGCTTTGAGGTTATTTTCCTCTTGGTAATTATCCCATACAGCATCGATGCGTTGGGTACTATCCGTCATTTGGGCCTCCATAAATGGTACAATGTTGAGCAAGACATACTCGCTGAATGTCTTTGCTGTTGTGGGGCACACCATGTGAATTACTGCTGCCATATCCAACACCACGAAGGTGGCTTGCATGGCCTGTGGGTGCATTGAGGCATTGAAGAATGTCAGACTTTGTCCCAGACCCTCGAACTGCCAGGCTTGGTGGCTCTCTCTGATTCTCAAACCGAAAGAACTCTGTCATGTCAGCATTGGGACGTGACTGGAGTGAGAGGAAAAGTTGTGTGATTAAAATCATATTCTGCCTCTGTATTTCACAGTCCTTCGTACCTTTTTTCTTGGGGCCAAGAAACCTTGAGGAGTAAACGTCAAATGATGAGATGTCAAACTCATGCAACATATGCACAGTACAGTTTATAATGAGAAATACTTTTTTGGAGGTAGAATCTGGGATGACACACCAGAAACACTGGATTTGACCCCAAAATGACCTTTATGCCAACTTTGAGGGGTAAACTTGACCTCAAATAATTGAAATAACATCAGAATCAGATTCTATGAACCAGAAAATCCCTAAAAAGTGGTATCATTTATGATTCTAACCCTTTTCATTATTTAGGGTGACTGCCATATTGGATTTTGTCAATATGGCCGCCCTGTGGCCTGGCAAAATTTGATTAAGTATGGTATGGACAACATCTGTGCCAAATTTGGTGCTTTTGGAAGAATCTGAACCAAACGGCCCTTATAATGCCCTAATGGGGCACCATTTAAAAGGGAAATAAACAGGCTTTCCAATGGTATTAAACTTATTGCCAAGAAGCATTGTTACAACAGAGTGAACACAAATTTCCAAACTTTTTGTTTGTTACATACAGATTGTATGTATGTATGTATGTATGTATGTATGTATGTGTGTGTGTGTGTGTGTGTGTGTGTGTGTGTGTGTGTGTGTATATATTCTATATTTTTACATATACTGTATGTATATATAGTTACTGTATGTATATAAATATATTTTTGTACTCTTCTATATATATTATTTACTCTGTATATTCTTTGATCTTTTCTGTACATTCTCAGTTTATGGCAACAAAAGGCTAATAACAACGTTGGCAGATCATCTTCTTTGCTGCGACAAGCAGTGGTGCAAATCAAGTTGGAGCACCTCCTAAAACCCTGGAGGAGACGCAACACACTAAATGACGCACCTGTCCACTGCTGCCCAAGGAGAAACAGAACGCATTGCCTTGAGAAGGGCTTACTGAAAGCTGCTGTGGTTGAATGCCAGCAAAGTTTGGGCACATTGTAGGAACCCTTGATGTGTGGTATGGTGGTGGTTGGCAGGTGAGGCTTTGAGTCAAACGTGGATGTGGACAAGAGTGCCAGGCCAGGGGGGTGACAGATCTGACCATGGGGGTGACAGATGCTTCCCCCCAGAAAGCCACTAACAAGATGACGCCGATGCTGTAGGGCCGACGGGGTAAAGAAGGATTATGTCTGAGCAGTAGATAAACAGATTATTCCTGAAACAGTGCCTGCACTCTTGCCACACGTCGAGAGCATTGGTGATCCATCTGTAGGCCCGGTAGTGCTGGCTTCCCCAGCCAGGTTTGTCAGATGCCATCCTGGAATTCTCACCATCTGCCAAGAAATCGAGTCAAAGCCTCAGCCTAAATGACCAATCATGCTGGATCAACAGATGCCCTGATACCTAGTGATGTCAACATCCGTGGGCTCCATTTAAGATAGAGGACACCACACCTGGATTTCTATTATATTCTACTTTTGGAGACAAAACTCTTCCAACATGCCTTGGAAATGCGGACTCAGTATTGTGCTATTCCTCTTTGCTCTACAGGCCTCTGGAATGAAAGGTAAACACAGTTTGTGAACAATGAGCCATAGCCCTTTCGGAACCTCAAGGGCAAATCAGTCACAACGATTGTGCAGATGTCAGAATTGGATGTTCTGTACATGCGAACAACAAAAGGGAATTAGTAAATGCCCTGGTGACTGAATTGAGAATTTCACCACCTTTTTTTATCAATTGCATTCGGATTGATACAGCACGTATACAGATGGTCAGCACATTACTACTGCCATTTACAGAGAAATAGCACTAAAACGAAACTTTTGTGTGATGTTAGATGTATTTTCTTGTTATCAGTATCCCTTGTAAGCTCAGATGTGTACTTTTCATGGGTTGCAGTGATTCATTTAAAATGATAGTTTCAGAGTACATTGAATCATATTATTTGAAATTGAGTTGACAATATCTGGTGACTGCATGGCATCATGTACTGTCATGGTCCCACACACTGTATTATGTATACATATTGTTGGTGGGTATTTTTAGATCTATGTCAATAATGGGAGCCCACACTCGCAACCTTGATGGCAGGGCAATTGAAAGCCTATTGTGGTTGCATAACAAATTTGGAACCAACTTATGGTAATGTGATTATGGGCTTGGATACTACAGTTGAATGCCAAGGTATATACATTGTAAAGCATTCTGCTGATTAATTAATGCCTGTTGTTCTTGTAGTCTGAAATTATTATGACTAAGCAGATACAGTATATCTAATTATACCATGGTCTGGGTGAATACTCGATTCCGATTGTCTGGAGGGGTGGTGGTTAATTAAGCAATAAGGTACGAGAGGCAGTGCTTTGTTGTGAATAATGTACAGTTCAAGAGTGTTGTTAGTCCCGACGCGCAGCGTCGTTTATTATCCCTTACATAGTAGTGGAGGCCAAAATCCATCCAGGGCAGATTTCGAAGTGCTTGTAGTTTTTTGTCAAGGTTGAAAAAACACATTTGTTATAGGGGGGAAATATGGAATTCACATCTCAACACTTATACTCACACTAAAATGTTCATGCACTTACTGTAACACATACCATACACATGTCATTACTAGCATTATGAAGAGGCTGCAGTCCAAAAAATGAATGCAACATTTAATCACCAAGTCAATTAAACTTCTGGGATATTGATATGTTCAGTTAGGAAGTGTAAACGATTGTGAATCAATTTCACCTGGTGCAAATGAAAGCGACAACAGGTGGTCAGGAGAGGCAACAGCAAGACAATCACCAAAAAGGAAATGGTTTTGCAAGTGGTGATACCAGTAGTGACAAGGGCACTGGCAAAATGCAAAACTAGAGAAAAATCAGTCAGGAAGGATAAATTGAGAGGAATGGTCTGTGGCCAGTGTACAGCATGTGTAGGCTATTCGGGTCATGTTCTGCAATTAAAGTAGTGTGGACTACCTACATGTAGCATAAGATAAATAGTTTCACTGCTCTATACTGAGGTGATGCTAAGATTTGATGACGTATCTAGTACACAGACGCCTGCACAAACACTGATACATCAAACTGATTTTTTCTATTTTTAGTTTTGAGTCTGAGAAATGTAATAAACATTTGACACTGTATAGTGGACTAAAACCATTCTTTCTTTTATCATTGCTGTGTAGAGATGAACAATCAGGACTTTTTGACAAAGAGAAAGGTCTTCAACTCAGTGCACATGGTTGAGCTTCTGAGAACAACCAAACAGACATCCAATGTCAGAACGATATTTGACCTGGAGAGGCATCGGACAAAGAGGTCAGCAACTTTCCATTCTGGGGTGAGAGTCTGCCCTGAGGAAACCATCGATGAGGTCATCGCCAGCCACCAAGCTTACTACAAGCTTAGAGGTATGGTCCTGCCTAGGGACATGCTGGAAGGGTTTATGGTCATTACTGTGTTTTCAGTTCAGTATGCAGTCACTACCTGTCCTACACAATTCACCCAAGGAGGAAATAGAACGTACTGTACAACATATGATATATCCACGCAAATTAGCAAAGCCCATCAACAGTGCCCCAGTCAGAAATTGTGTCTGTGGAACAAAACAGAAGTATCTGAAAGTTCCCTCAAATAGAAAAGATGTGATTGGTGGAAAATGTTGAGGCGAACATGCACAGCCGACCGTTTAAAGACTTTTGACTGCACCCATTTGGGAGTTGGAATTATAATATGACCAAAAGGCACAGTATGTAAAAAGAAATAATTCTGAAAGGACAAACCCCTGTGAATATCCAATATACATGTAGACTTAAAAGGGGGAGTCTTGGAGCACACAGATAATCTTTTAATCATAACCTTTATTTGGTGCGACTTCACCTCGGGGTGGTGATGATTAAAAGATGATCTGTGTGCTCCAAGACTCCCTCTTTTCATACTTTTAGTCCTCTCTGTGAGCATCGGACATCTAACAAAAGAAGGCTTTGCACGGGAACTCCGAGCATACCTGTAGACTTCTCTTCCAAAATCAAATTGCAGAAAATCAAGAATTGCAGAATTGTCATTTCAATGTATAACTAGACACAGATACTTGTCTTCCTGTATCTGCGAATGGACTCTGTGGTCCCCAGAATCTTATCTAGACTTAATTAAGATGATATATACAACCACCCAATACATTTGATTTCCCTCTGTTCCATAATTGAGTGTCCAGAGTGATGTCAAAGCAATTCATGGATGCTGGAAAATCATGGTGGTATGATTCTACAAATATGAAAATTGTTTACAGTTGAAGTGCGGGAAAGGATAACTTGACTAAATAGCATAGCTCATCATCATGAGAACAATCTGTGTCTTCTCTTGGCAACTGGGGACACAATTTCTCCAGTTTTAAATTTAAAACTGCTTTTGAAACCTCATGGAGCTGATAATGATCTGCTGGGTTTGGGAGTTCAGAATTTCTAGTATTTTCAACATTTGATGAGAACTTGAACCTACAGTATGTGTAGCCTATTTATCTATATATGTCAATGGAGGGGGTATGACATTGTA
This sequence comes from Borostomias antarcticus, assembly GCF_949987555.1. Lineage (NCBI taxonomy): Eukaryota > Metazoa > Chordata > Actinopteri > Stomiiformes > Stomiidae > Borostomias > Borostomias antarcticus. The sequence goes on along the minus strand of NC_140239.1, from coordinate 23,981,768 downwards.
TGGGCGTGTCCAACACGTTAAATCTGCGGTGCAACTGTAAATCGGAGTCAGATTTATCAGTCATACTAGGAATTTGTTCTGGTAGGTTGGTGCATAACACACAAATCTAAGTGCATTACAGTAAATCTGAGAACATCTGATTTGCCCAACTCCAACACCTTGCTGTCTCTGGTCAGTTTGCCAGGAGGCAGTGTGGGAGGCTTTCCGGATCTTCTACGACAGGATCCCTGGAATGACAGAGTACCAGAGATGGGTCCACATATGTCAGCATGAAACTGACTGTATCTCAGACCTGGCCAGGACCTTCAGCAACTCAGAAGAGCACATCAGCATGGTGTACAGGGTAAGGAAGCAAGTGAACACATTCTTGTTCTCAGCCCATTCATCCACATCATAGTGTTTGGGGTAAAAATTGCATTTTCAATACCTAGGATTTAGGAATCATTTTTTCAGTAAGAAAAAAATAATAATTAGAAGAAATCCAATTATTTCTCAAACTGATTTTTTCTCTTCTTAAAAAAACAATGCTTCTTGAATAATAGCAAGAGTAAGAGGAGCCTCTATTTATATAGCAATTTGTTTCTTAACCCCTCTTAACCCAGAAAAGCCCTTGGCATTTGATTAATTATGTACTGTATCTGTCTCTTGAGGAAATATTTTGCTTCCATTAAGACAGATAACAGCACCATAAACCATGACATGTGACCAATGGCACTCAATAGTACCAATACCAAACCACACACTTTTACTCGCTCAATAGTGACCAAACCACACACTTTTACTGACAATGCTCTCTGGGGTGCATTTGAGGGAAGGGCTTGAAGTGTTTGCTCATCTTACTCATGTTGTGATTGTGGTTATGCTCTCTCAGAGGATGAACCTGCAGGATCCCAGGACTCCATCACGGTAAGATTCATACGCTGTGTGCAGTCTGCTTTCTGCTCATCATTGTCAAGGAGCTGCTTTTTCAGTGATGCTGAAAGCTGACTGTAACCTCAGTATTCAACTTGACATAATTAATACAGATCATTATAATTTATGTATGTGGGCTGATTTTCCATTTGGATTCTAATGGTTCTCGAGATATGGAGGTAGTGAACATGAGTGAATAACTCAGTCAGAATGAGAGATAATTAAGAAACCAGATGGTCATATGTTTGATGCTCTTAATTTGAATAGTTTATGAGCTTATGCATTGCCAATACACACATCTAAAGAGGACCATATTGTACATAATTACAAACTGCCACACACACACTTGAATTTGCATAATTGCTAATGTATATTATCTTCTATTTTGTCTGCAGAGCGGTTGCTACCATAGCAACACAAGAGATCCCTGGGACAGCTAGTAAGTTCCGTAACCAAGATGCAGATACCAATATGTATCAGTCTTTTACTGTCTATGTACCACAGCTGATTTGTTATGATCCTGTTAAGAACCAGCTGAGGCCCAGACTGAAGTGCCATCAGAACCGCCCGCTCTTGTGACCAGCTCTGCTAGCCTTGCCGGCGCTCCTACTGCCACTCTGGATGGACCAGTGATCACAGAGGAGGTAAAGGTGTTGTGTTAGCTCGCTACAAGCTTGTGGAGGGAAAGGAAAGCTGACAGAAATAATGAGGATTTGTGGTCTTGCCCCTCACAGACTCCACCTCTGGAGACTGCACCTACTGCTACTGTACTGTGTGCTCCTGTTTTAGGACTCTGAGCTGCCCAATCGAGTGCCCGAGCAGCCTGTGGAAGAGATCATAGAATTCAGCATCGAACTGGTGGACCCAGGCTACAGAGAGCTACTGGATGACCCTGACTCCCCCCAGTACATCGACCTGTCTCACCACCTGCAAGACCAGGTGGGACCCTAGAGGATAGGACTCAACAAGGCTAAGCTCTGTGCTGTAGATCTTCCATTGGACCATGATGGACCAACACTGATGGTTCCTAAGGCCGTAAGGTCAATAATATATATATCTCTCTATCCCTCAACTCCGCTGCGCTGTGTGTTTAGTCTTTAAAAGTACTTTTGAATTCTCTCAAGAAGATGCAGAGACGATTTTATTTCTGTATGCTTAGTCTACCAGACAACGGATTACCGACTACGTCGACCGACCGACCGACCGACCACTACGTTCAGTAATACACTCCTACTGTTCAGTGCTGGACTGTGTGTGGCCCAATGCAGGGGGTCATGGTAAAGAAGCTTAGGACATACTACAGGGTCATGTCAGAGAAAGCAAATAGATCACCTGAGCGCAGCTTGGAAAGTGAGGTTTTGTTGAGCTTTGTTAAAAACTTCATTCATAGAGGAAGAGAATGTATTGCTCCTCTTTATCCTCTTTTTCAAGCGCTCTTGAAGCTAGCAAAAACCAAGATTCATTCATTGGAATTAATTGACCGTTAAGTAATTAGCCTTGAGAACCAATGGTTCTCGAGTGTAGTGGCCCATAGGACAGGTGATTACTTAGCATGAGGCAGCTTGATGTACAAGTACACCCCCTAGACATGACGCTAGTATGTCACAGACTTACCCCCAATCCAACCCTTGATGCTGAGGACAAAGCAGGGAGGCATTGGGTGCCATTTTTATAGTCTTTTGTATGACTCGGCCAGAGATCAACCCCCAACCTCCCAATCTCAAGGCGGGCACTCTAACCACAAGGACACTGAGCTGGTGGAGTCTGTAAAGAAAACCATGTCATATCTAACCTGACAGATCTTGAGAGGATCTGCAGGGAAGAATGGAAGAAATACCCTAAAAGCAGGTGTGCCAAGCTTGTAGCGTCATACCCAAGATGTGAAGCTGTAAAGTACTGAGGAAAGGGTGTGAATACCTACAGTATGTACATGTGATATTTCAGTTTTATTTTTGTAAATTTTTTAAATATGTTTAATACATTTGCAAATATTTCTAAACAACTTTGTTCACTTTGTCATTATGGGGTATTGTGTGTACTGTAGGTTGCTGGAAAAAAATGAATTGAATCCATTTTGGAATAAGGTAACATAATAAAATATGGAAAAAATGAAGGGGTGTGACTACTTTCCGGATGCACTGTAGAGTACAGGTACTGTACTTGTCCCCACTTCATTAAGAAGCTCTATGAGTGTTCCATTCATACAGAGTACATTCGCTGAACCCCTATGGATGGTAAATTATCCTGAGATTAAGTACAGTATGACTGCTGAGAGCCTGTAGCCCCAGTGAGGGGACAGATATACTGTAGGCTTCAGCAAGGGTATTTTGGGCTTAATCAAAGTGTCCACCTTCTCATTCACAGATGCAACATGTTTTTGACAAACTTCCAGGTTTTAAAGAGATCAGTGTACGGGGAATCAGGTGAGTCTGTGGCATATGCGAAAAACATTTTGAAGTGCCAGACTTTGAAGTGGAAAACAGGAAGTGATAAGGTGTTAAGAGGGAAACCTGGGGGCATGCAGTTGCCAGTGAGGGTAGGCACTGTAGAATCTATCATGTTGATGAGAAATTCCACTAAGACTTGATTATTTCATCAGAATCCAATAAAGTATGTTTCACATGAACAGTAGTCTATAGTCATTTGAATAGATGAGCTCATTCATTAATTGCATTGAGATTCTGTCAAATGTATATCATTATACTGAATACTAATTGCCTCCTCTCTTCCTCTTTCTGAATGCTAGCGAGACCCAGGAGAGTGACGGGTAATTGAATTATAGTAATGAGATACATCTTGAGTCGTAGCTTTTCCTCCTTGTTTGTGCTTTTCCCTGCCTGATGTTAAGTGTTTGTTTGGCTCTAGCTCAGCAGGGGAGAGGGATTATACGCCACTTCAGAATTACTTTGTTCTTTGTGCAGCCCTGACAAGCCAATATTAACAAACATAGGCAAAGTTGTGGAATGAAGGACCAAAATCTGCAGAAACAACATTGTATTTACATTTTGTACTCTGCTCGATTTACTGTAGATGTTAAAATAACAACGGAATGAAACAATAGAATTATTGAACAGAGATGACTGAAAATAATGCATTTAAATATATAGTGTGCTACTGCAATTATGCCTGCGAGGTTAATGCACCCAACATTTTACTGTAGGTAGAACAATAGAAGAAAAGAGAGCAGTTGAAATGCAAACCTTGTGAATACAGTAATTGCCCGGCTGCTCCCCTTCCTAATTTGCCTTCCCTGTGGTGGCTGGTGCTGTCACAGCCAATAACAATCATACCAGTCTGTGGCTACAGCCTCTCCTCTAATCTGATAAAGGTCACACAGCTCATTCGACCATTGTTGAACATCGAGTGTTCAGTGGTCACAAAAAAAGGAAATGCACGATGGATGGTCATAACCATTCAAATCAAAATCTCATTTAACAAATCTGTTTTTTCTCAGTCTTTAGAATTGAGAGTGCATGTGGAATATTGATACCATTTTGTAAATGACAGATTTGCATGTGATGTATTCTAAATAGTATTATAACTAGCCTACTTATTCAACATATATTATATATACTGGTATCTATATATATTTGCTGACCGTTCAGTTATTTACATGGGTTGAAAAGCATTGTGTCATTATTTACTGCTGCTAAAAAACATGTTGTCATTACTTACTGCTGCCATCTTCTGCTGTCAATATCTTCTCATAATCTTTCTCATTTTTATTACAAGGCTTGTTTTTGGTGTCATAAATGGCAAAGCCTCTTCTTCCTCAGGCCTGGAGGTGTGGCAGTGCAGTATTCTCTGGTCTTTGAGATCACTTCCCCTGACATAATTGCTGAGAGCTCAGAGGATGCCACTGGGGCACCGGTCTCCTCAGCTAGGCCCAACCTGCAGGACATGGTGGCCAAGGCCCTTAAGGAAGAAGCCTCTCTGCCAGTGGATCTAGCTTCACTCAACTTTGAACCAGGTTGGAGAATGCTACATTAAATACATTTGTCTTGAAACAATAGAATTATTGAACAGAGATAACTGAAAATAATGCATTTAAATATTGCCTTCCCTGTGTATTTTTTAAAATGTATTTTCATAGAAAAAGTGACCCCACCAATTTCAACATCAAGCCCCTCAACTACTGACCGCACTATTGATGAAGTAAGTGAAAATTAAATTAATTTAATGTCATTTATTTTGAAGACCTTATATACATATTAAATACTAACAAATTAATGTGCTATTTTTTTTCTTTTCTTCAACAGTTTAGTGAGTCAGATTTGCACACCGACCTCAAATCCACAGCGGAGCCAGAGGTCATTGTAGAAATACCTCGTCTAGATGTTCCACTCAGCGCTGTGCTTGCGATACCTCTAGATCCTACCGCTGCTCCTGATGAGGAGGAAGAACCAGGATCCCCTGACACAGCCCGGACAACCAGCAGTGATCAGCCCCTCACGTCTCAGGATCTTACTGATAGGTCCGAAGCTATTGAAGATGAGGGTGTGGCGGAGTCAACCAGTGGACCAGAAGATGACGTGTCATTTATCACACACATGATTGAGACCATTCAAGATGAAATTGGTGAGCTTGTTAGAGACTATATCCCAAACCTACCTGTGACCTCCATTCCTGAGCTAGAAACCAATGCTCCAGATATCAACCTCTCTCCTAACGTGATATCCAAGGAGGACCTAGCTCCTGTTGATGAAAGTGATCCTAGTTTGGATATAGTGGAGCCTACTCCTACTTCTCCAGTGCTGTTGACCATAGTGACAGTGAGCCCAACCTCTGGACTACCTGTGACTACTCTCTTAGCCATTACAGATCAGCCACCTACTGAAGTGATACAATACCTTCTGGAAGAGGAGGTTGTTAATGTTATGCCTGTTGAAGAGGAGACAGAATTGAGGGTTTCTGGGCCTGATAGCAAGTTAGAGACCTCTGAAGAGAAACCTGGAGCAGACGCTGAAGCTGAAATTCAAGAGCATGTTCAAGAGGAGGTTGAGTCTCCAGGATCAGAGGAGGAGTTTGTTGTCATCAAGCCAGAGGTGCCAGTGGAGTCAAAAGAGGAGGTAGTTGAGGTTGTGGAGTCAGATGAAGAGGTGGCTGAGGTTGCGGAACCAGATGAGGAGGTAGTTGAGGTTGTGGAGCCAGAAGAGGGGGTGGTTGAGGTTGTAGATGGAGCGGAGGAGGTTGAAGAGATAGTTGAGCTTACAGAACCAGAGGAGGAGGTAGTTGAGGTCTCAGAGACAGAGAAGGAGCTAGTTGAGGTCTCACAGCCTGCGGTGGAGGTAGTTGAGGTCTCAGAGAGAGAGGAGGAGATGTCTGAGCCTAAGGTTGTTGATATAACTGAGCCTGCAGAAGACATTGAGGAGGAGAGTTCTGAACCTGAGGTAGAAGTTGAGGCCTCTGAGCCAGAAATTATGGTTGAGGTTAAAGTTCCTTTGTCTGAGGAAGAAGAGGGGAGAGATGTTGCAACAGAACCAGAGGCAGAACTAACTCTTGATGCAACAGAGGACCTCAAATCTGAAGAGGATGTTGGTGAGCCACCAGCTGAAACAGTTAAAATCATTCAACCTGTGGACACTGTTGAGAACGTTAACTTTGGAGAAGGAGACACTGGGTTCCGTGAGCCTGTAGGGGAGACAGACTACCTCTATCCTGTCGAGGAGGACAATCTCCCTTTTGTGCCTGTAGAAGATCAAGTTGAACCAGAAGACCTTGGTTATGAGTACCTCTATCCCAAGGTAGATATAGACAAGGAGGAGGTACAGGAGATGACTGAGATGGACATCGGTGACCTTCAGCCTGATGAGCAGCCAGCATCTCAGCCAGACGCGGATGTAGCAGGTGAGGAATGTGCACATCATTGAAGCTGTGTTAGCTCAGTGAGGGATAGACATTGCACGAGAGAGAGAGAGGGAATACTTATTATGCAATTAAAAATAAATCTGTTACGCCAATAGAGAGCTGTGTGGCTACATTACAGCTAATAATTACAGAGCAACCTGGGGAGGATATATTAATGTTCTTAGTAGTGAGTGCTGCCTGCTGATAAATGTTCTGTCTTGTTCACATTTTACTGTGCAGTAGCATAAGGCTTTTTACAATTATTTGATTAGCAGGGCATTAACCACAGATAGATTGTCAAAATATAGAGATAGATTTTACTTTAAAAATGAATCAGAAGAATATTTACAACATCCCAGCAGAATAAAAGCATCATCGTCTCTACAGTAATGTGGGCATGAAGCAGTACATTCACTATGAATTATGTATTACAGTATATATATATATCTGTTGGCAGACATATTTGTAATTTGAGGACATGATTTGTGACAGATTGCATCTTACTAAAATCTTTCAACCCCTATTTCAAAGAGGTGGCAACAGCAGTCAAGCATGATACATCAGAGGGCAGTGAAGTCAACGAGGCAGATGACATGCCAGAGGAGGCAGAAGAAAGGGATTCATCCACAGACGAAGACATTACTGGGACAGCAGAACCCATTGCAGACGCCATTCCAACACCACCTGCAGATTCTGATTCTGTGGCCATGGTGCTGCCGACAGAGACGTCCATGGTCAGCGGGCTCTTTGAGATAGATGTAGATGCAGAAGAACGTATAGTCACCTCCACATTCATGGAGGAGTTGGAGTCCATCGAAGAGGAAGCAGAGGCTGTCATCATTGAAGATGGAAAGGAGGTGGAGGAGGAAGAAGAGGGAGAGCCAGAGAGTCATACTACCACTCCACTAGCTGAAGAGGACTCACTCATTGACGCAAAACCTGACCAAATAGACGCGGTGAGCAATGAGACTGTTGACCTGCTTGACTATGGCAGTGGACTTGCGTTTGCTAATAAGGAGCATCTTTTCGAGACCACGCCCTCCCCGCCACCGAGATACCTGACCACGCCCTACATGACCACTGCTAGTATGGGCAGAGAGCTGGTAGTGTTCTTCAGCTTACGAGTCACCAACATGAGGTTCTCAGATGACCTCTTCAACAAGGCCTCTGCTGAGTACATATCCCTAGAGAGCACGTTCATGGACCTGGTAAGTCATTGTGTGCTTTGAAGTTAAATAAGAGTAAAAAAACTTTTTTTTAACAAAATAAAAATAACTTTTGCCATTTATGTGTTACTATTGGATGCAATGAGTGTTGTTAATTCAACATGGTAAATGAGGACAATTACAATTACAAAATGGTAAATGAGGACAATTACCTGTGTACTACTCACCTACTCATTATCTGCCTGTCTCCTTTTTGCATTTTATGTGGGGTGAGATCATATCTTCCCATATGTTCCCAGTGAATATCACTGAGCTTCCAGTAATGGCTTCAGTAATGGAGTATCCATCTGACCTACAATGCAATATGACTATTACATTTAACTTGATTATTTGTGGACTGTAAAATTAATTATTGTGAAGTTATCATTCCATATGCTTTTTTCTCCCCATTTCACTTGAGCTCTATATTTTATAGCAATACAATACTGTGTAAACTAACTAAGCTGATCAGGTTTTGTTGACATTATTGCATTTTGCAACATAACATATTTGACCATAACAACGTTAGTGAAACGCTCGCTTAGCTGCCTTTACTGGTTATGTCATCAGCATTTCATAACAGATTTAGATTGATTTGATTTACCAACACACAATAAATTCAAGCTGAGGCAAATTCAACACAAGCCTCATTACACCAAACAGTGACTCAGCTAAGCCAGTGAGCTGAAGAGGACAGGATCTGGGAAGTGCAATGTTGTGACTAGAACAAGTTGACCCTGCTTATTGGCCTACTGTACATTATCTACAGTATGTACTGTATACTATACAGTATTATACAAGGTGGTCTGAAGAACAAAAGTAGGCTACACAATGTTCTGGTAAAGAAAGAAGCAAGAGAGATAAAGGAAAATGAGTACAGTTCGAATCATAGTTTGTACATATTTCATGGCATACCTGTTGGTTTATCACAGCATAAATGGCAGATATTTTTTCTTCTTAGTTTAAAATCAGCATTTCGCTATTTTAGCCCAAACAATCCCTAAGAAGGAATCTGTTGCAGACTAATTCTGCTCTAAAGCATGCTAGTTTATCCCTCTGCATGTGTATTCCTTTTTTCAACCATAAAAACAACCATATTAAAATGCAGGACATTAAAATATGTTAATGTAACAATCATCCTAATATAAACATAGCCTACATTTGTGAATTAACATGGTGATTAACCGATTAGTGCCAAACTGCTTCAGGATTAGATTGTAGCTGTGTTTAATGTTTATGCACAAAAATATGAACACACAATGTTGAGTTCATGGTAGTGTTGATTGTGTACTGTATTATCATCAATAACTTTGATTTAATGGTAATAGTAAAAGCCTTGGTAATTAGGTCATACTTACTAAAGGGCAGGGTAAACATTATATATATCGTGTCATGTAAACATGCAATAATCCATTAGCCCCATAACTCACAATTCCATTAATGAGAGTCAGAATATTTATCTTTAACAATTCAGCCAATTATGTATGCACATAAGAGGCTCAGAAATAACAAATAGCTAGATGTTGTTTTTCAGGCTAGTCTGCTTCCAAGCAATGCAAGACCACTGGCAGTTTATTTTAGGTATGACAACCAATGATATTATGTTCTCAGACGGAAACCAATAACATCCAGTTTTTCCGGTGCTGAAGATCATTGTGCTGAGAAAAACCAAACATGAGCTCCCTCAACATCATCTGCCCTAGACGTGACCTACCCCAGACAGAACAACATCAGTTTATGTGCTTCCTGCTTGGAGAGGCTCTGCATTTATTCATTAGGCTGTTTCCAATTTTGAAGGGGACTTCTTAAGGCCATGTTGATCACGTTCTCTCATCTACAGTATGTTCTGGATCCAAACAATTTCAGGATTTTGAAGGGTGCTTTATCTCCTAGGAGATCTAAGTTGAATTAGGCCTAGCACATTCACAGGTTGGAGCTAATGGTCCTCCAGGCACAAGTCCAGAATTGGAGTATGGGCTTTGCCACGCTTGAACGAGGAAAGAAAAGCCCTCCATACAATATAAATAACTATGAACTACCATAAATTAATCATGGGTACTGATAAAAAAACATGATTTAAAAATCAACTTAATATGTAAAATCTGGCAATTTTAACTTCCTATGCCTTTTAGGATAAACTGATTATGTTCATTCAGATTCAGATTCAGATGTTTTTTCTCTACTCTATCCCAGCTGATTCCATATCTGCAGTCTAATTTGACGGGATTCAAGAACCTGGAGATCCTCAACTTCAGGAACGGCAGTGTTGTGGTCAACAGCAAGATGAAGTTTGCCAAGTCGGTACCCTACAACATCACCCAGGCTGTATACTATGTTCTGGAGAACTTCTGCAATGCTGCAGCCAAGCGTGTGGACATAGAGATTGACAGGGGTTCCCTGGACATAGAGCCAGGTATGGCAGTAGTAGAAACTGGTTGATTGTAGACATTTCAATAAAGGATATTATAGGCAGTTTAAAAATATCAAAACACATTTGCTCATATATGATTTGTATTAACACTAATGTTAACACAAACAAGAACCTGAAGATCTCGTTATAATCAAACGCTGCTCAGTAGCCTACCTCCCAGAGAAAAGTGGGGCATTAAAAAGAGGGTGAGTCTTGCCAGTGAATACTGATTGCTACCTATATCTTCCCTATCTGTCTTTGCAGCTGATCAGGCAAATCCTTGCAAGTTCTTGGCTTGCAATGAGTTCTCGCGCTGTGTGGTGAACCGCTGGAGCAAGGAGGCGGAGTGTTTGTGCGACCCCGGCTACATGGTGGTGGACGAACTGCCCTGCCAGAGCGTGTGTGTTCTTCAGCCAGACTACTGTTTTAACGGGGGAGAGTGCAAGATAGTCCCAGGGCATGGAGCGACTTGCAGGTACCCTAGAATCATTTACAGTAGAGAACAAATAAACTGGAGCACCGAATACATAGAGTAATAATAGGTAGACCTACTGTATGTGGAAGGAAGTGAGTAATAGCTGTATTATGGATTTAATTCAGTCTATTAGAGTTTACTATTTATGCTAATATTTTTAATCATTCTTATTCTTAATTACTATCTGACAACTGCTCATGAAGTGCTCATGTCTCTCTCACCAGTTTCATTGTAGAATGTGTTTCTTTGATTTCTTTTAGTGGTGGCATTCATGTTTCAATGAAAGCAGTGGCATTCTATTACCATATAAATCACAGACGGCCACTTACTCCAACTACAGAACATGGTACACCACACTACTGTATTAGGGCAGCTGTGGCTCAAGCAAGCATGTTGTCCAATGACCTCAGAGATGTCGGTTTGATTCCCAGCTATACAAGTCCAGTCCATTTACCATTTACCATGTGTGCATACACACACACACACACACACACACACACACACACACACACACACACACACACACACACACACACACACACACACGTTTTATATGATAGAAACATTTATCTGTACATTAGTTTATTCATTCCTCTTTCATCACTTGCTAACCCTTCTTGTTTTGAACAAAGCCACACTTCTTGTTTTGAACAAAGCCACACAGCTTTGAAAGCTAAAAACACATTGAGAGGCCAGGGAATCCCTAACAGAAGTTTGAGTAAGGTGATGCCATTTTAATATAAGCTCCAAGCTTGTGGTCCTGTCTCATGCCGATTCTCTAAGGGAAGGTGTCATTTTAAATCCAATTACTGTAGAGCTATTCACCTTAGAAACTGCTAATGGAACATCTGAAATGTTTTTAGTTCTTCAGTAAAGTATGTCAAGAAAGGGTAGATCCAGATCTTTTCTCCTAATACCTTTTTATTAGTCCTAGTCCAAATAACAAAAATCCATCAGTGGACTGGCATTAGCACAGAACCGGTTCTATGAAGTCGAGGTTGAAACTTGAAAATCTCCCACAATGATCTACTGTACCTACATGTGTTATTCCCCCTACATGTAAATACAGCACCACCGTGTTTAAGCAAAAGGTTGAAATGTCAACTTTGTCCGCTTCCTGATCCAGTTAAGTGTAATTGTTGGGGCAGATTTTCTTCTGGTTTTGGTATTGCTGGGGCTTCATTCCGTAGCAGGAACCCATTCACAGGCCTGGATTTACTAATTCTCATGAACAAAGACCCTCATGTCTAATCCAGCTAGTTTACTGACCAGCCAGACACTCAGTAAACAGAAACAACAATAAACAACACTTTTAATATCATACATCCCTACATTAGCTACTAGCATATACTGTATGTCCCAGTAATCATATTGTGGACAATTTAAAATGTCTGGGCCTGAAGGTAAATCAAATCAATCAAAGCTTTATTTGTATAGCGCATTTCATACCCAGAGGCAACACAATGCGCTTTACAGAGAACAAGGGAGGTGGGCATACGACCCACCTCTACATATTCCAGAGGGAAGCAAAAAAACAGTAAATGAGCAATAATAGCAATTTGGTCTTCTACCAATGAAATTGGCACTGATAGGGCTATCTGAAAAAACAATTCAAATGTCAATTAACCTGTTGAATATCAGCCCAAAGGAGAAATGTGAATATTGCCTATGCTTTGTCTTTGGCACCTCAGTAAACTCTCTCACATGTTTCTAGCTGTTCTCTACTGTGTGTTCTGTGCTATAGAACCTCCTAATGTGTCTACAGAAATATCTCGTCAGGCTTCACCCTGTGTGATTTTCCCCTCGGAATAAAGTATAGTATTGTAATGGCTTTCTCCTCTGCTCCTTTGTTTGCTCTTTTCGTTTTCATTTAATTTGGAAAGCTTCTATGTGCTGATCGTTTCTGTCTGATTTCACCTTTTCATGCCCCATAGACACCCTGGAAGAGACACTCTCCCTATGAAGTTACGGAGATAGACGACTGAATGACGTCAGTGAATGCTACGAGGTATGGTCTATTGACAAGGTCATTTGATTGAAAGTCTTTATTTTCAAGAGAATAATGGAAAATCCAGTTCACTCAAAAGAATGGACAAGATCTAACCATCTCATAACATTATTGCTATTCTCTGAAATTGCTTGACCACTGGTTGAGCCCTCTGCAGTTCACGGCTGTGGCTCAAATTGGCTTAGAGAAATATGTGGATCCACAACAGACTTATACACAGACAGAACTAAACACAGAGAAAGTCTAACCTCCTAAAAGCAGGCAGCCTCCAACTGCTTATCCCTGGTTTTCCAGCAAGTAGGAGACTGATTATCAAGCCTGTTTGTGCAAGCATAAGCCAATCTTGCCCTCTGAACACAGGCTTTGTCATTAGGTGATTAGTCTGGATTAGTCTCTTTCCAGGTCTGTGTCACTGGCCACTCTATTGTTGGGGGGTGGTGGCTCTTCATTCACCTCAGTCACACACAGCTCAGAAGGAAAACTTAAGTGCTTTATGTGATTGTGTACCACAGGAGCAATACTGTAGGTTCTCCAAAGAGATGTTATGTCAAATTGATTAAAACATAGATGGTTGCAAGTTGCAAGCAAAGAATTAAAGGAGTAGTAAAGGGGAAAATCATGTTTAGCCCTGTTTTAAGGTTACTTATGATCATATACAATGGTTCAGATCAAAAAGTTGACAAAACTAGCACTTTTGAGAAAGTCTGATAATTGCTCTACCACCGTTTTGGTCATACAATGGATGTGGGTGGGCACCGTGAAAAATAATTCCAAAAACATGATTTTCCCCTTTGCTACTCCTTTAAGCAAAATCCAAGAAACATTTAAATTATGGTAATTGTTATTATATAGTAAAACCTAAAGAACATGGAGATAATCGAGTTTGGCCTCATACCTCTTTGTTCCTCTGTGCTCAGGTACGGCAGTTTCTAATAGAACAAAGGACCCACACAGCAGCCATTATCTAACAGAGAAGTCCAGTCATGAACTATGTGGCGGCACAGACAAAGACCTGCTAACTAATAAGTGATGACAGCCAGGAAACATCCCACAGCAGAGCCTGCATTTCAAAGGGAAAGAGGCTTTGTGGACATCCATATCTTTGGACAAACGATGGACATCCATATCCTGTCACTGTCATCTGTGGATAAAAAAGGATGCAGGTATTGTGGATAACTAAGCTGATTATTTTGCAATATTGTTGATGTAAATTCTCCCTGAACAGCTCCTTGCTTTTCTACTGTACATACTGTATGTGGCGATAATTTGTTGTGGTAGGTGAACAGGTTGGAATACAGTATGTTTCTAAGATGTCAAACGTTGACAAATGTTTTCTATCACAACAAGGTGCTTCTATCACAATGGGTGTGTGACATCATACACACGGCCCATTTTGTGTTCAGTATCATAGACATTATGACCTTGTTGTGTGTACGTGTGTGCTAATGCTGTTGTCAAACTACTGTGTATTATGTCAATTCTCACACCAAACGGTTGGTTCATCTGTTGCTGTTGGAAACGTCACACTGAATAATACAGGTGCCATCAGTGGGAGGAGGACAAGACTGAGTGAAACATGGAATGTGTTTATTTCATCTGTTAGAGATCAGCATTAGAAAAGTGACAGCGAAAAGGCAGTATACAAGGAATGATTGTAGTGTGTTGAGATACAGAGCATATCAAATCCAGTCTTTGTTGTACAGTACACGTTATTCCAGAACATCCCCCCAGTAGTAGACCTACATCACACTCTGGTCTGGTATTAAAGTCATACATAAATAAATAGTTAGGACTTAACTGAAGACAACATGAGTGGATAGATTTCACACTCGAACAACCAGAGCATCAAAGGGGAAGAAAAGCATAGAAAACAACCTCACAACTATCCCTCAATTACCTGAAAAGAATAGTTCTCTCACTGGAGATTGTCTCTGAATGTCGCCGTTTATGACAAAGGAAGCCCCTCTCCTCTTAGCTGTGTGTGTGACTAAATTATTGCTTAATTTTAGAGCACACAAAGAACTGTCCAAATCAAACAGATGCAAGTGCACAAACCCTTGGAGTAGAAAGATTTCTCTTTGAAAATAAATGTGTACATTCCAGTAGAAACATTACACTCTCTTTGTATCATACACTTATATAAAATATCATGTACTGTGTCTAATGTCAAATGAGATGATTTCCCTCAAGGGAAGATAACCGTGTGCTGTGGAGAATAAGCTTATGTCTTACCCCAACCAGCTTGTCATTTATTCACAGTTCACCTCGGCTCTCAAACATATCTGTCTGACAGCAAGACTCCTGTGAATTCTATATTATCTAGAACTGGTAGTCGAGAATTTCACTTCATAATTAAGGTTGATTAATACACATTTTTGACATTTTGTTCATAACTTTTGAAACATAACATTGTGTGAATAATTTGAAAACCCAAGTGGCATTTAAGTAATAGGTTGACGCACAAGTAATAGGTTGACAACAGGGAATCGTTCTTTCTTTACCTCTCTCATTAACATCAAGTCACATTATTGAATAAGACACAAACAAAAAGGAGAAAATCAACAAACTCAAAATTACATTCGGTTCGAAAGACAGAGGTAAAAAAAATGTTACAGTATTATCAAATATCATAATTGGAAACTAATTTTGTGTGCAGTTACTGGAAATTATCATTGGAGAACCTGACACTCATGTAATACTGCCACACATGAGAGAAGTGGGAGATCCAACAACTCTTTGTGCAAGTATTGTCCTGTAAAAACTACATGAAAACAATGTAAACAGCAAGTTTAAGTATGAGTGGAATTATCAACAAGCTGTTAAGACTGCAGACACAACAACAAGCCTTCAGTGTAATCAGGAATGCATCATTATAAACGTCTATGATTTAATAATATCACAACTTATTTTTGGGGAGGCAGCTTTGAAACATGTCCTACTTTCAGCAATTTACCCTGTTGAGTAGTATTTAAGGCCTCGTAGATACATTTGCAAAAATATTAAAGAAAAAAACATTGCATTTGCTTGACAAACACAACTGCATGTAATTATTCACCATGATTCCTCTGCATAGGGTTCACTGCAAATTGCCCTGCCCCAACCCTCCCGCCAAAAGTTAACTGACATGACAATTCAAAGCCAGCAAGACCAACAACATGAACAACAAAAAAGACAATGCATTAATAGCAGTTCTCTTATGACTCGAGTGCACCCAGTCAGAACACTGAATGCCCGCTGTGTTAGGTCCAGTAGCATTCTTCCCTTCACTGTGTTGAGAGGCCCGTGGCGAGTGCCAGGGCTCTACTTGAGGAGGCTCTGTAGCATGGCGGTGGCGTAGGTGGGGCGTGCCTGCCGCGTCTCGATGGCGCTGCGTAGGTACTGGATCCCCCCACAGCGTTCCCAGATCTCCTCGAACTGCCGTGGCAGGATCTCCGCCCCCCTCTTCCTGGTCAGGCCGGTCTCTTCTAGGCTCAGCTCACACATCTCCATGTCATCTTTCCCTGCACAGCACAGGAGGTCATTAGTGAATACTGACCAGCCAACAGCCATTAGTGGGATATAATTAGATGGATAAACACTTATGAGATCCTCCCAGCTTTGAGTAAGAATTCTATACCCCCCCAAAAAAACGACACACTGAGCGGATCTGTGGACCACGGACCTGCCACCAGTAGGATGGGGTGCTTGTCAGGGTGCAGTTCCATCTGCCGGGCGATCCACGGCCCGTCAAAGTGGGCGTACCACCAGCCCTTCTTCTTGTTCTGGGGGTCCTTGTACTGGTCCCCAGGCCGGATGAAAGGGATGCGGAAGTAGCGTTGCTGCCTATTCATGGCCACCTCGTGCTGCCTGGTCGGAATGGGCGGGGCTGGGTTCTGCTGGGCTGTAGAGAGAGAGTATGAGACAGTCCTTAGCCAATAGTAAGGCTGGGAGTGTGTTGCAGCTCGAGCTGGAGAAGAGGGTCAGTAAAGATCACAGAAGTTCTGATCAAAGGGATAGCAAATCAGAACTACAAGAAGCACGGCACATGTTTGGCTAAAGAGCTTGAATTATTGTATCAAAACATTAAAAAAAATACAATTAGCATAATTTATGCAAAGTGAAGTGTAAACCAAGCAATTCAAGGAGGCATCTTACAGCAGGACCAGGGAAAGACATTGGGTGCATACAGTATCCTCAGCCTGTTTGAGAAGCAGGGCAGCTTTAACCACCACAGCCTTCAGAAACTCACAGTTCCACTGCCACCCGCAAAAAATGTCCACAAGGTGTGAAAGTAGAAAGAAACTGTGCCATTGACTGTAAATATAACACCTTGGCAAACCCAGCACCTTTGTTAAAGTCTGTCAGCAAAATGGCTTGGTTATACAAACAAGTGCACAGTGAACTTGTCGTCCCCCACCCATGAAGCATGTACAGTGTTAAATGTATAAGTGGAGGGGGCTTTTCTAGTCAGATTTATCTGTAGAGCCAACATATAGGCTCATCATATATTTTGTTTGGTCTGAAATCTAAGCATTTATTCAAAAGTTGTGAATTAAAATCAGTGATTATAAAATAGTTAATATAAAAATAACTTTGTGTAGGACAAAAAATATGGAATTAAAACGACAATGTTTAAAAAAGAAGAAATAAACATGAAAAAAGGCCATACAATAAGGTGATATGATAATCTACTGGTCATTTAAAATGTGTCCACAACACAGTTTGTTTCCTTTAAGGAGTACTGTACAGTCTATGTCTCCCTCTGCTGTCTGTATAGCGGTCTGCCGCCATAGAGAATCTGTTCAATGCATCCTACAGGGTCTAAGAACAAGCACCAACAGTTCTGAACATTGTTTAGAAAGTAGACAGGCTCCTGAGTAGAATATACTATACTTTTACTGAGACACAAAGCATAGTATTTTATAAAAAAAGCAAAATCTACTGAAAAACAAGGGCTATCGACCATTACGTCTCACCCCATCATTGCCACAGACGGCGGATGTCCCCCCGACTCCATGTTCTCCATTCATCAGGGTAACATACTGGGTTACCCTCGGGTAAACAAGTTGCAAGCAAAGAAATAGGCAAAATCCAAGACAATATAAATTATTGCTTAATAGTAAAACTAAATAGTAAAACTAACCTTCACATCATCAAAATTAACCGCAAAATGATTAAAAAAAAAAAAATTGGTGTCAATGATGATGGTGGAGAGTGCTGTCTAATCTCAAATGGTGAAATGATAAATCAATAATACCATGTTTGCATATGATTTTACTAAATAGGTAGGCCTATGCATTGTTTTTTTTTTTATACAGGGACCACCCAAAAGGAAAACAGCATCAACGGCGTTGACAGAGCTCCAGAGTGCTTGCGCTTGGCACGTCAAGTCAAGGGATATTTTTAATTTTTTTATTTAGCCTTTATTTAACCAGGAAAAAATTCTCATTGAGATTAAAAAATCTCTTTTTCAAGAGAGACCTGGCCAAGATAGGCAGCAGTGCAATCCAAACACAGAGTTACAGACGCAAATATACAGAAACACAGAGATGCAACAGCAATACAGTTTACACACGTGACTTGGTGATTTGGCTATATGGATAATAGCTGACTTCGGTGAGTCAGGCAGTCAATATTGAGAGTTGCAAAACATATTTTACACCATTGGAAAGCAAAATATCTCCTCTTTTAAATTGTAGCAATAGCCTATATAAATGGCACTGCTACCGAAAATGTCATGTTGCGCATTAAATCCAAAGCAGTTATGCAGAGCCTGGCTTCCCAGGTAATACTAGTCCTGTGCAAATAGGGCTTTACTAGGTGTACAAGCTGATACATAGCCAACGTCATGAAACGACAGTTCAGATAGTAGCCTACTTTTGACATAGCAAACAAATACCACGTCTATCTGTAGCCCTGCAAATTAATTTCACTGAGTAGCCTACTAACAGCTACCACTCTCCCCCAAAGCAACATTAACATTTCATATCATTATTGTGCTCTGTCTGTAATTTGCACTCAGCATTCGCAACCAATATTTCTGCTGCAAAGCCGGCCTCTTATAGACTCTTAATGGAAGCCCTACAAACTTTGTATTAGGTTTCTTCGTGTTATTCAGGTGGTTACATACTGTTTGAACTTGATCTTAAGCGCAATTAGAGGCTTCACCCGCCCAATGTGATGTGGTTGGCTAAAAACTTTAACAAATATACACCCATGTTGCGGACGATTGGGTAAAAATTTTAACAAACACATGCCCATGGTGCGGACGACAGCCAGCCAGACAGAGAGCAAGAAATTGTAATCCCTGTCTGGCCAGCCCCTCCAGGCCCTCGGGGGCGAGACAAAAAATGAACTGTGGCAAGCGCCCCCAGGTGGTGGGATCTGGTACATGTGTAACGGACAGACAAACGCTTGAATGAATGCCCGCATGCACACACACGTACAGGGGTCAAATTAATTAATTAAACTCGATTGCATTAGGTAGGGGACAAAAAGCAGCAACCAGGAGTGAGAGATTTTTGAATGACACTTTGAACTGAACTCCTTGACAGATGCACTTGAAGTGACACCTCCCAACTTGGGCTTGTTAATTACAATATCAACTTTGCTTGTCAATGAACAACTTACCTGGCTTTCAGCTACTGCCTGACTGCCTGGCAAATTCTCTCACTTCCTGCTCAACTAAGGACTAACTGCGTGCTTCTCTTTCAATCAGCAGGTAGACTTGCTAATCCAAACACGATTTAGACTAAATGCCCTGGATGCTTTTAGCCTGCAGCTCAACATTGCTACAGTACATCACATTTGCGTTAGTATCAATAATAGCAGTCCTTAAGCTGTATGAAATCTGCCTGAATGCCTCTTCATTTGCCATCCACGTACTGTACATTAGATATCTATAAATAATGTCTGAGGTCCATCACTGTATGGCACCGAGAAAAAAAACATCTCACTGTTGAAATGTTGGTAGAATGTCTCTCTTATCAGAATCAGTGTCCTTTTGTAAATTAACTCACTACTCGGTTTAGTGACAGCAAGTAATTAAACTAGGGAGATAAGTCTTCCAAACAGAACAACACATCATTCTCAATGTCCCATGGTTAATACGGGGGTTTATCTCTGCGGTTAGTGGTGATACACAGTGGAGTACCACTTACATGCTTGTCTCACAGGAGGACGATGACCTGGAAGTAAACATGCCAAATTACATACATAAACATGATCACATGATATAATATGCATACACACATTTAGAGCTGGTGAATATTCCATTTCAGTCATGATAAAATTATCATGTACTGTATCATGAAAAAGTACAAAAGAGTGTGGACGAGACAAATAAGTTATAGATAAGGGAATAAAAACATTTTTTTAGAAAAGAGATCATGTTTCCACCCATTTGAACACCCATCACTAACATCATGGATAATAGAGGCATAATAATACTACTACTACTACTACTACTACTAATACTACTACTAATAATAATAATAATAATCTATCATCAGATTTCCTCCATGTGTCTAAGTGCTCACTGGGCTTGAATCAGAGGCATTATCGGTAAGTACTGGTACTAGAGGGCAATTCAAAGGCAAAAAACAAAGAAGACATTTCTTTACATTTTGCAAGAGAACGGTATATAAGAAAGCATTTCCTCCACATATTGTGCGTTTTGTTGGTGTGTCAGGGTTTGAACAGATACAGTGAGAAGGAAGAAGAAGAGTGTAGGAGTTTGGATTAGTGGAATCAGTAGTCTAAACACCCGGCACAATAAAATGCATCTGAGCTCCGCTCAGACGGATAGAGCTCTTTGTCGTCATGGCGACTCCCTGCGTGGCATATGGAAATGTGACCGAGCCGGCATTGAGCTGAGGAACCCATTTTGCTTCCGACAGAGCAGGCGGCTCTTCAGAGAACAATGAAGAGAGGTCAGGCCAGAGATTTGAAATGCTGCCACCTACAGTATCAGTATAACAGTAGAACAATCACTCTAAGAGCCGTCTTCCCCGCTGTGACACCCGGACCAGAATTGAGAAATGGGCCGCTAGTTGCAAAATTACTTTCTAAAAGAAGTGGAGGCATTATAGTGCTTCTGAATAGTTAAAGACCCTCCAGTGGGAGCGAGGAGCATTCCTCACCGTAGTCGGTGACAGATTTGGGAGCCCTCTGCTCGGTGTCCGTGTTGCGTTTCTTGTTCTTTGATTTCCAGGCGTGGTAGACCTTGAGGCGGCGGTGGAACTCCTCTCGACAGGCGGCCAACAGCTCGATGTCTGCAGGTGAATGTGAGTGGAGAGACATGGGTTTAGACAGAGCATGATGGCTGGCCACCGGCATGTCCACTACCAGCAACAACAAGGTCACGCACACACACACTGATGGAGAACTTGAGAAGAGCAGCACAGAGCTACAAACAGCAGTGTGATTACTGGAAGAGCAATGTCTACAGTTCCAGCATGACTATGCCCACGAGTCTGAGTTTGGCGAATGCTAGGAATATGTTACCTGCCTGACGGCATTTTGCCAACTGTAAGGTTTGGTGGAGGAGGGATAATGGTCTGGGATTATTTTTCTGGGGTTGGCCTAGGCCCCTTAGTTGGGAAGGAATGTTAATGCTTCAGTTTACGAAGACATTTTGGACAATTCTATGCTTCTGACTTTGTGGGAACAGTTTGGCGAAGGCCCTTTTCTGTTCCAGCATGACTGTGCCCCAGTGCACAAAGCAAGGTCCACAAAGGCATGGGTGGGTGAGGTTATTGTGGAAAAACTTGACTGGCCCACACAGAACCCTGACCTCAACCCCATTGAACACCTTTGGTATGAACTAGAACAGAGATTATGCGCTAGGCTCTCTCATCCAACACCAGTGTCCGACCTAAAAAATGCTCTTCTGGATGAATGGTCAAAGACAGACAAACACCGGAATCTAGTAGAAAGCCTTCCCAGAAGAGTGGAAGCTGCAAATGGGGGACCCACTCCATATTAATGCCTATGAATTTAGAATGGGATGTTATAAAAGCTCCTGTAGGTGTAATGTGTAAGTGTTCCAATACTTTTGTCCATGTATATATATATATATATCAAGACCGTTTTTCATCTCAGCGATGCATATCATCATCGTTTGCATACCACGATATCTCGTGGCACGATATATCATTACACCCCTTGTATTTAATGACTCTCCTAGACAGAGTTGATGGGGGGCTGAAGAGCATCATCTGTATTCTGGCCATGCCCTGGTCTCTTCTGGTGGTGGATGCCTGGCCTGTTAACTGTTAAACTACTCATGTATTTGTGACCATGTGGGTCAGCCTGCAGGGCTGCTTTTCTTTCCCATTAATTTCCTGGCCACCTCTTGGCCCTCACAGGCAGCAGCTCCAGCCTCCTTGAGAGTACTAAAAGATGTATCCAGAAGAGGAACAGCCTTAAAGGACAATGCTCGTTTTTGACGTTTGACTCACCGAGATCACGTTGGTGTAGTTCGGAGGCATGTAGAAGAAATGTAAAATCCAGCGCGAGCCAGTATGCATGTAATGGCGGTGGTGGGGGCACTGAGAATGCAGTTTCTAAAAATCTATTTTCTGCTGCGAAACGGTTGTTTTTATCAATCTGTCTTTATGAATCGCTAGTTGTGCTTACATAGAGCTTAGGCCTGTTGTGGTTTTTCACATGCCTCTGTAATATGATCTTTAGAAACATCTTTAGACACGAAATAGCTTCCTCGCTTGCTCCAGCACGCATGCGCACAGCGTGCTGGAGCAACGATTGTGCGCATGCGTGCTGGAGCAAGTGGGGAAGATATTTCGTTTCGAAAGACGTTTCTAAAGATCATATTACAGGTCATATTACAGAGGCATGTGAACAACCACAACAGGCCTACGCTCTATGTAAGCACAACTAGCGATTGATGAAAACAACCGTTTCGCGGCAGAAAATAGATTTTTAGAAACTGCATTCTCGGTGCCCCCACCACCACCATTACGCGCTGGATTTTAAATTTCTTCTACATGCCTCCGAACTACACCAAAGTGATCTCGGTGAGTCAAACGTCTTATAATATGTCGTAAATAAGGTCCAGGTTGTCAAAAACGAGCATTGTCCTTAAGATCCATCATTAAAATGTTTTTGTGCTGTTGTTTTTTTTTTTTTTACAGAATGTTATGTTCAACAGATATCAACAGATAAAATAGTAAGCTACGCTTTGCATAAATAAATTAAAGTACAGCAAGCACACCTGATGCTATCATGGCTAACTCGAGTTTTCAATATAGTGTGACATTCAATTCACTTCTAAACTGCAGTAGTGCAAAAAGTTTGTGAAAATGTTTTAAGCAGGGGTAGAAACATGGTTCTTACCACAGGAGGTGTTGATGGCGTCCCTCAGCTCGGCGTACTTCCACTTGCTCAGCTCGTACTTCTTGGTGCCAGCGGCGGCCTTGGTGGCCTGGACCTGTGGGCCTCTAGTAGGGGACAGACACAGGCAGGAGAGTGGGGGTCAATGCCACAACATACCACAGGGGGGCACACAGGTTGGAGAGGAGAGCCACATGGAGGTCAGGCGTCTGAGGATCCATACTCCACCTCTGGGCAGAGAAGGAGACTATTTAATTTGTTGTTTGGGGGAAGAGTTAAGGAAATCAATGAAGCTTGTCACGGTAGCTACTGTATGGATTTACAAGATGGCACAAGATGGAGCCATTGAGGGGGTGGAGATGGTATCATGAAAATGCATGCTTCTAAGCCAGTGTTTTCTACAACAGTATGTTGGAAAGAAAAAAAAGAGTGGCCCTCATTCTGATAAAATAAACGGTAAATTTGACAGTGAGAGTATACTTCTCGTCTCCAGCTGCAGGCCCCATCAGTGGGGCTCCTGTTCTCTGCTGCCTGGCACAGCTGACAGGCCTAATTAAGCCATGACTGGGATTTGCCCCTTATAGAACACTGTGGAGCAAGTGTCCGCCACACCTAAGGCCTCCCACTCTTTAATCCTACTGGCTGACTGAGCCTCTCCATTAGGCAGGCTGGAGTAACACTCAAAGGAGGCTATATTCCAGGTTTCCCAGAAACACATGGAGTCGGTAACCTTGGGCCAGCAGGAGGGACACCTTCTGCCCACACATCCCCAGCCATGCGTCTGAGGTGTAGTGGGAGGAAACCTGAGCCAATTAGCATCAGAGCGAGTGATGGTGTCTCGGGAGATCAAGTGGTGTGGTGCCTCCGGGCAACATAACTCCTTCACACTCACTCTCTAGGTGACAGGCTAAAGAGCTGTTAACTATTAACTACAGTGTAGCAGCTCTAGCCATGGTATCAGAGAAGTTCCCAGAAAGGTTTGCTCTTCTTCTTTCCTCGTGTTGTTGCCCCTCATTAGTAATCACGTTCCAGTACATTTAGAAAATGCTGAATTAAAAAATAAGAGATAGATCTCCATTATTATGCAGATTTATACAGAATTACCCCCAAATTAAAGAACAACTTGATATACAGTATTATGCAGATTCACAAATCAAATTTTTTTCATCCCCAATTACAGGTATTTCGTGAGATTTGAAAAGACGGTGAAGATCGTCACAGATTTCAGTCATGGAACATTCTGGGGGGAGGGGGGAGGGGGTAACAATCTACCCACCTAGCCAGAAGCTCTGACATTTCCTTGGCCATTTCGTCCCTAAAAGAACACGGTGATCCCAGCATAGAAGAGTTAGAATGCCAGTCAATGTTACTACTGAGCCACTGTCAAAAGCAGTAACAAAAAAGAAAACATTGTTTTTATACATTTGCTACTCTATCAGTTTTTAAGTGGAGGAAGAAGAGGAAGAAGAGGTGTAGAGTCACGGAGAAACATATTTGTGTGTGACCAAGAAGGTAACACGCTCTCTCTCTCTCTCTCTCTCTCCCTGATTCCGTGACCACTGCACTGCTGCTTCATTATCATCCTTCTTTCCAGGGGTCTGTTCCATTTTGTGACTCGCTGGGGGGACCCCCTCCGTCGCCTGACATATGCCGTCTGAGCCTCCGTGTGTGACACAGCCGCGGCCCGTCAGAGCCCAGCGTGCAGACCCTGGGGCTCCGCTGATTAAACTCACTCCCGTTGTTTTAGGGATGAAACAGTTCTATAATTAGCCGACTAATGATAAATTGACTTTTATCTCCTGGATTAGGTGACCTGATGCGCCAGATGGAGAAACAGAATGCGAGCTTGCAACAGGACATCAGGACGGTTAGGAGCCTTTGTGTGAAGATTCTCAGTGAACCTGCTTCATTTCTAATAGCTACAAAACTAGCACAGGCTCTGTGGTGTACTGTTACAGCATGTCTCTGATTATCTGATGATGAGAGAGCATGTTACCCAGGAAAGAGGCGAAGTTGAAATAGGACTAAGGAGAGAAACCGTATGGTGTTGAAGTTCATTCCAAGTGCAGAGTGAGTGCAATGTAAGGTGAGGAGAGAGTGCAGACTGAGTACTGAGTGAATCTGTAATTCACTATATTGGCCAACCTGAGGTTAGTGGAGTGTCCTGTTCATTTGAGGAGAGGTGCAGTGATAAAGCGAGAGAGTGCAGGGCTGCATTCTCGATGGCAAGCACTAGTTGTAGTGCTATGGCATACCATACATTAGTACTACAATACAACCAACTACAACCTTGACAGAAAATAGTGTGCAATAGTATGTAATTGAAGCCAAAGTGCAGATCATTTTGTATCCAAAATACATGAACTGGTCTGTGACCTTTCACATGTATTACTGTATCTCTACTGAATCAAGGATCTTGGTGAGGGTGTGCTAGCAAGAGGATTGTGAAGGCGATGCTTAAACATAACCTACATGGTCAAGCTCTTGAGCTTTTGAGTCCCACCAGCACTGTAAACGAGAGAATAATAGGATTACAACGGAGCACTGAGTACAAAATAAATGGACCGATCAGGAGCTGAGAAAGGTGATTCCTTCTCGTCTGCTTGCTAGGAATGGGTGATTCCCTTCCCTCCGCTTCTTTGATTTAAGGACAGATCAGGTCCTCGTGGAGAATAATCTGAAAATCTTAATCTGGCAGACTGCTTCTGAGAATGAGCCCAGGCCAGGCATATCTGAGATTGGAAAAACTATACTCTTTAACCATGACGCCGGAATCGAGTTCCACTATCGTTTCTGAGTGTGCCTTTGTTAAGAGTTTAACGTTTGGGTTTAGCTGGCAGGTTGCTACAGCATGCAGGGGTAGTAATGGTTGAGTGGCGGTCAAGGGTAGGTCGGGCTGAGATTAAGGGTTAAATCTCTGGGTCTTACGTAGCTCTCCCTGGGGAAGATGGAACACCTGAGGTGCCGTTACTGGGAGAAGAAAAGAAGAGACATGGTTACACACGGATGCAGGGCAGGTCTCTTCCAAACCTTCTTGGAATGAAGTACTGTACATGACACACATTTTCCCGGTCTCTGCTCCGAATGAGGAAGTACGTGGAGGCGGAGAGCGTGTTACCTGCGCAGGCCCGCGTCGTTCTGGCCCTCCTCGGGGATGAGCTCCGCCTCGCTCTGGGCGATCCTCATGGCCAGCTCCCTGTCCCTTCTCTCCTGCTCCAGGATGGCCGAGCGGGCCACCTCCTCCTCGCGCTCGGACTCCAGCTGTAGCTCCATCTCCGCCTGCACATACGGAGAATATTACACACACACACACACGCGCACACACACACATGCACACACACACACACACACACACACACACACACACACACGCATGCCCGTGACATTCACAATAGGTTATACAGTAGGCTGCTGTTGCTTAAGGGAGTGTGTCTTCTCGGTCAGAGGGCATTTCTTTACTCTGCCTAATGAAGGAGTCAGGGAGGCGTGTGGAGCTAGCAGTATGATTGATGTTCTTGCCTACACCATGTCCTAATGTAGTCCACACACACTTTCATAAGTCACTCCCTGCCTGCCCAACCATGACCCACCAAACTCATGAAGGGCACAAGGAACTCGGTTTTGAGGACAGAGCAAATCTTCTCATTCAAAGAGGAAAAAGAGAATTTTAGAGCATGAGAGAAATGGTGCATAATAAGGCCACATCTTTCAGACCTACTAAATATAGCAAGTTCAGAACATTCAGCTATTCTTCCTTTGAGTGCCTTGACCTTCCTTAGTGTCCTTCTCTCTATCCAAATGGTTTTGAGAGCACCTCTGTCCTCGAGAGGCAGACTGTGCTACGGGGGCCTGATCTTAGACTCACTAATGAGTCTACTCTTTGGCAGGGCGAGACATCAGTGAGTCCCGGCAAGCCTGCCTGCCCTATTAGCACCCAAGGCACCTGGGGGTAACACCCTATTAGCACCCAAGGGTCAGGACAGGCAGCCTGAACTAGGGCATGTCCATGGACCTTAGCCTAGCACAGACTCAACTGACTCTACTGGAGATAACAAAGTAGAGGCTGACAAGAGCAGATATCGGTATCATCAATTCAACAAGCTGAGAAAGAAAGTGACTGCGAAAGACAAAACTCATTTGAGGGGAGTAGCTCTTTTTCTTTTTTTTCCAGGCTTCGTGTTGAGACTAATAATAGGACCTTTGAAGGAGGAAGAACGAATATAAAAAAAACATATTTAATGAGGCTCGGATGGTTTCCTCCAGTAAAAATCCTCAAGGAACAGCAGAGCGAGTCATGAATATTTACTCAGGGCATGAATGAATACTGTAGAAACTAAGAGAGAGCCACAGCAGAGAGCCTGTTGGAGTATCCCTGCCCCGGGCTCTGGGCCGTAGGCCAGTGGCTTTCATCTGAGGGGTGGCTTCTCTTCTTGGTGCTAAAAGCTTGAGACAGAAGGTCAGTCTCTGAGCAGCCCTTCTCCAGCAGCTGATGGACAACCCACTGCATGACATAACCCTTGGAAACCCAGAGAAAGTGAGGAAAGCATGATGGAGTGAGGGTAGCGAGGGAGGGAGGGAGAGAGAGAGAGAGAGAAATGCTTATAAAAAAGGAGAGAGAGACACTCCTGCCAGCGACCTTTCAGAAGTGGAACAGGGGAAGTGGAGCTTGGCACCGAGCCAGACTGGCCTTCTAGCCCTGCAGACACTGGCCAGATATCCATAGTGGAGTCCCAGTGGGAGGCCAGAGACACCCACCTGAATCCTCCTCTCTTCCTCCTCCATCTTCTTCCTCTGCTCCTCTTCCTGCTTCCTTTTCAGCTCCATCTCCGCTTTCCTGAGGGCAAGAGAGTGGGGGAGAGAGAGTGGGGGAGAGAGAAGGAGGGACAGAGGTTGGCACTTTCATCGTCAGCTGCCAAAGCCTGTCAATCACACTTGATAACCTGATCAAAGCAGACTGATGGAGAATGCTGAGAGACAACACAGCAGCTCGGAGCTACAGCCGCTCAGATGTCAGTCAATAGCAGGCCCCAGCTACTGTACACAGGCCAAGTAAGGTAAGCTCATTGTTTCAAACAGCCTGGAACAGATGATCCCTGGAGTCTCTTCCCTGTGTTACCCCTGGAACAGCCTTCACACATCACTTACTGTAATTGGAGCCTTTGTAGAAGCTGTATAATAATGATACTTAAGCTGTATAATAATGGGACTTTCTCAAGGGCCCTCTCTTGCTGTCACTCTCCAGGTGTCCTGCCTCGATCGTTTAATATTTCCATACCCTTCAGTCACCAGGCAGAGGAGTAAGGGAGGGATTTGTAACTCGCTGGGGGTCCATAACGCCCTGCCTGTCATCCGCAAATATCTTGCCTTGGGAGATAGGTACTGATTTGTGACGAGTGCAAAGACTGTGTCTCCCCCCCAGACTCACAGACGCCTGTCTTCCTGCTCCTGCTTGCGGCGCTGCTCCTCCTCTTGCTGCCTCTTCCTCTCTCGCTCCATCTCCTCCTGGATGCGCTTGAGGCGCTCCCGCTCCTCCTCCTCCTTCTTCTTGTTCTGCATGGCGGTCAGCAGCTGCTCCGAGCGGGTCACCAGGGCCTGGTACTCGTGGTCGATCTCTATGCGAGTCATTGACGTGCTCTGAGGGGGAGAGGACACGGACGCATGGGCAGGCGTGAAAAGACATGCAGTGGGAACATTACTACACACAGAGAGGGGGAAGATAATACGGCCGGAGGTCTGGCCGCACTGTTTCCTAACAAGCTCTGAGGAGCCGATGAGGCACTGGACTAATCACACAAGTAGGACTAGAAGGGACTCATAGACCTTTCCTATTCAGACAAAAAGTTCTGCCACCCCCGAGTTACTGTTGCTATGCCCCACAAACTTTGGAGCAAGTTAATAAAATGTCCACTGAACAGCACACACCGGATCGAAACGAAATAGCTTCCCTACTTGCTCCAGCACGCATGCGCACAGCGCGCAATCGTTGCTCCAGCACGCTGTGCGCATGCGTGCTGGAGCAAGTGAGGAAGCTATTTCGTGTCTAAAGATGTTTCTAAAGATCATATTACTATGTAAGCACAACTAGCGATTCATAAAGACAGATTAATGAAAACAACCGTTTCGCGGCAGAAAATAGATTTTTAGAAACTGCATTCTCGGTGCCCGCACCACCGCCATTACATGCATATACTGGCTCGCGCTGGATTTTACATTTCTTCTACATGCCTCCGAACTACACCAAAGTGATCTCGGTGAGTCAAACGTCTTATAATATGTCGTAAATAAGGTCCAGGTTGTCAAAAACGAGCATTGTCCTTTAAGTACTCAGTTAGTCTGTTGTACACAATTCTTTCAAGTACTTTGGTCAGACAAGGCAGAATAGATATTGGTCTGTAATTTGAAAATGTAGACATTTCCTCAGATGTATATACCAGGATGACTCTGGCCCATTTGAGTTGATCAGGACAACGGCCAGTAACAAGAAAGCAGTTCAATATGTGAAGGAGAGGTTTCGATATGGCGGGCAAGCATTTCTTGAGAAGACTGGGCTTCAGTCCATCATGACCAGCTCCCTTAGGTTTGAGATCGGCCACAATGTCCTCAAGCTCAGATATCTCAATCATCCTAAACCATATTTTTTCTAGGAGGGGCCTGTATTTCAGGGAATGTCATAGAGCTATAAGGTATACTAGCAGCAAGTGCGGGTCCAATGTTAACAAAAAAAGTCATTAAATCCATCGGCAATTTCTACAGGATCAGTTACTGACTTACTTCCCAGTCCCCCTTGAAATTCATCACATAATATTTTATTAGAAGGGGTCTTTTTCATAATCTCATTTATAATTGACCAAGTTGTTTTCATATTATTACTAGACTCAGTGAATTTAGTTTCATAATGATGTCGCTTAGCAGTTTGGAGGAGATGATTAAGTTTATTCCTGTAAGAGGAATAAAACTTAAAATTCAAAAGAGATGAGTTAGTTTTTGTAAAGTTTATGCTTTTTTCTTATGGATTTCTTTAACCCTTTAGTGAGCCAAGCTGTAGATTTTTCGGGGCAGAATTTTGTATTCTGGTAGGGGAATGCAATATCAAAGAGTTTAGAAAAGAATTCAAAAAATATATCATATGATTTCTGGGCATCTCTCTCCATCTCCACCGAATGCCATGAACTTTCATTCAGTGACAGGATTAACTTTTCTATGTTAGGTTGACAAAGGTTTCTATAAGAGGCTACTGGTTTACCATTAATGGAAGGAGTAACAGTATGCGTTAAATAGAACAGGGGGAGGTGGTCAGAAAGATCAGCAAGCAAGACACCAGGTATCCCTGGGTCATCAATTGAGTTGGTAAGTATGTTATCAATAAGAGTTCTATTTGTATCTGTAATTCTTGTAGGTATGGTGATGAGAGGGTAAAAGGCAGAGGCATTCAGATAGTCAGTGAAAGCACAGGCTTGGGGGTGCATAAGATTTATATTAAAGTCACCCAACAGATAACATGACTTCTTCTCTGATGAGATTTTACTCAGGGTAGTAGTTAGACAATTAATAAATGAATTATGGGGTGATGATTTGGGGGCCAATAATAACATTGGTCTTCAGAACAGCTGTAGTAAGTTCAATGAATATAGCTTCAGCTTCCTGGCCTAGAGAAGTTGCTAGGTCAGGGCGAAGAGAGAATTTGAGTTCATCTTGCAAAAAAAAGGATACACCACCACCAATCCTGTCTAATCTATAACAAGGGATATGATTGTAGCCCTGGATGTTAAATAGGGACACTTTCTTACTTGTCAACCTGGTTTCTGTTAAGGCAATTATCTTGAACTGGATGTTTTAAGAATGTTTTAAGAACCTGTATGTTGTATGTTTTATGTTTTAAGAACCATTTTCTTCAAACTAATGTCGAATCTATGAACGCCACGCGGGACAAGCTTTGTTTGTGGCACATCAGAGGCGTTGTCTTAAGAAACCAGGCAACCTTATTGGTTATTATTCTCCGCGTGATTGACAGGTTGGAAAGGTCTATTGTCTGTTGCTATGACAAACCTCACAATGCCTCACCACTCTCCACTTAGCTGAGCAGATCTACGTTCATCCCTCATCAGCGCCCAGCATAATCTGACTGCTGAGATTCCACATGCTGTGGAGTACATTTGAATTAGAAGCAAATGGGTTGCACGCTAATGAATATTCAAGCACATCTGCCGTCAGTGTAACCTTTTATGTGAAAGCCTTATTTTGTAATGCAGCTGTGGGGCATTGTCTGATGTCACTCGATCTTCTATTATTGACTTCAACAACCATCATCAACCATTATGTGTGCAATTTAGCAATTTAGCAACCTTGCAACCCTGAACTAGCCTGGCTTCACCAGACTCAAGCTTCCAAGTATGGTGTGATTGGCCCAGTCCAGTACTGACCGGGTGGAAATCTGTCTGAATGGGAGCATTACTAGACTGATCTGCGGAGAGAAACAGAATGTGAGCTCACGTGATCAGGATGGCAATGCCAGGCTAGCCCTGAACCCCAGCATTTGCTCTTTTCAAGATTAACAAATCACTAGGACACTAGGGACTAACATGTGCAGTGGGCTCCTTTAAATTGATCCAATGAAAAATAAAATGAGGACAATAAATTAATTTATATGTGATTCTGAGAGAATATATTGAAAAGAAGGCAAAATTTAAAATCGCAGAGGCACACAATTATATCAAGTTGTCTTTATAGTTGAAATAATATTTGGCATCAAAATAAAATAAGATGCCAATGGGTAGATAATGGGCCACTGCCAACAAAATCTATTTCTGTGAATGAATAAGCACCAATTCTACTGCTGAGAAAATGTAGAATGTAGAATGTAGAATCTTTGTGTCATACAGCACAGATGTGGAGATGAAATGTTTCTCTGCGCTTAACCCATCCCGACGTCCTTCCC
Organism: Borostomias antarcticus; assembly: GCF_949987555.1. Classification (NCBI taxonomy): domain Eukaryota; kingdom Metazoa; phylum Chordata; class Actinopteri; order Stomiiformes; family Stomiidae; genus Borostomias; species Borostomias antarcticus. The sequence continues at coordinate 23,949,644 of NC_140239.1, read as the reverse complement.
CCAACGGCAGCCGGGAGCAGACGTAGGCAGCGTGCAGAGGACGCGCCCGGGGGCCAACCAAGTGCTCCTGTCCGTCTTCGCAATGGACGAACAGCGTTCTGCATGTTTTTCATATTGGGTTCTTTATGGGGGAACCCTTCCGAACATGGGGAGAACATGCAAACTCCACACAGAAAGGACCGGAGACCTTCTTGCTGTGAGGCGACAGTACTAGGTACTGTGCCACCGTTCCGCACATGAGCAATTTTGGGGTTCAGTGTCTTGCTCAAGGACACTTCGGCACAACGCCAGGAGCTGGGATCGAACCGGGGATCCCCAGCCGGCCACTCTACCTCCTGAGCTACGTGCCGCCGCTCTACCTCCTGAGCTACGTGAGGGTAACAGCATAAGGGAGTGCCATTCAAGCCTGCTTTTATTTAAATGGCCTCGTCTCCCAGAGGTGCGCAGAAATCTGTACTCTGAGCCCTTCGTAATTGCCCACCATGCTCATGTGGAATATTATCGACCGTTCCTCCATCCATCTAGCCTGACACTAAGACTGAGCTGCCATTTAGTTCATCATTATTCAGTCTGAACAAGCTCCCACTGCAGCCATTTTATTGTCATGTGCTGAACAGGAGCCTGCTTTCGTAGAGAGTAACAGAAGGAGTAGTACTACACATGTAGATGTCTGATAACCTAGCATGGAGGATACTGTAGATGTTGAAGTGCATAGCCGAATGGGGGGCTTGTGTCTATCTCACACACCTGTTTGATTTTGACCATCAGGGCATTGATGGAGGCGTCCAGCTGCTGGATCTGTGCCGCCATCTCCTGCTTGCCCTCCTTCAGGCCGGCCACCACCTCATTGAACTTGTCCATCCTGGTCTTCAAATTACGCACCTTCACCAGCCCATTGATCCTGTCACACACACACATAGGGATGTAACAATAACCGGTATAATGATAAACCGTGATACAATTTGATTAAATATATCGCGATAAAATGATCACTAAAACCGTGTTCACTATTACCATGCTTTGAAAAACTCTACTGTAAATACTGTCCAGCATCAGCCAAAGCTCGCAACAGTCTCCAAGATGCATTATTTTAATGTTTATGCAAACAAAAAGTGCATAGTGCTGCTATTTGAAAACTATTCGTGGTTTTCAATATAAAACTTAGTGAAATGTTTTCAGAGTGTAGTTTTTGAACATTTTCAGCATATTTTAAGAGTACCGTGATAATACTGATAACCATGATAATTTTGGTCACTATAATCGTGATGTGAAATTTTCATACCGCTACATCTCTACACACACACACGATCAGAGACATACACCAAAATACACACGGAAATGTACACGCACGCACACACACACACACACACACACACACACACACACACACACACACACACACACACACACACACACACACACACACACACACACACAAACCACATACATTCAGTCGGCCCCCACACAATCACACCACACCCATAGAGGACAAATAAACTCACATCCACATAATCACATAAACACACACACACGCACACACACACAATCCAATCAGAGACCCCCCTCCAAACAATAGCACACACACTGTTAGACGTAGGATTAGACGTAGCCCCGTGGTAACTACCCCACCCCCCTCCCGTTCCACTGCTGCCAGGGCTGTGTTTTTTGTTTTATCATCACAGATCTACCGGAGCTTCACAACGGTAATAGGCATAGCCCCGCCAGACAAGACGCCGCGTGACTCTCTCCTTAGGAATGCATGCGCGAATTGCTAAGCAGCATGGCGTCGCTGAACTGTGAAAGTGGCATATGAGGAAGAGGAGGGAGGGAGAGAGAGAGAGAGAGAGAGAGACAGAGAGACAAAGAGAGAGAGAGAGAGGGGGACGAGATGGCACCCACCGTGGCTTGTGCTTCCTCTTGCACAGCCACATGCGCACCGTCTTCTGCATCTTGATGCAGGCACTAGCGCGGTACAGCATCTTATTCCTCACTGTGGGAGACACAAGGAGACAGGGTGTGAGAGAGAGAGTGAGAGAGAGAGAGAGAGAGAGAGGCAGAGAGAGATCTCGAGTGCCCAGACACCCACAGACCTGCTGGGACTGGCACAGACTTCCCACTGTTGCCCCGGCAACGCCCGCCGATAGAGCAGACGATATGGAGATGCTGCCGCTGGGCATAAAACTAAAGGAAAACACATCACACAGCGGCGCACAGGACTTGTGTTTATCGCGTTTGTCCACTGGAAAAGATAGCGGTGATTCCTCTATGCTGGTCTGTGTCGGGTTCGTCAACCGTGTTGTGTTCATCATAGAATAAGAGCAATAATCGCCACCCTTTTAACTGCGTCTTTCCTACATTATAGCAAGTACACCCGATGTATGCTGTCGACGTGGCCTGGCTACATCATCGTGTCTAAAAGGCGTCTTTGGTGCAGAGTTAACTCACGTTTGATAACGGAGAGGGCGGACCACTGCACCTTCTTCCAGCGGCTGCAGATCAGCCACTTGTTGACCTTCTTTACCAGCTCTGCCAGGTGGTCAGGGTCGGACTTCATGATCTCGTCAAACTCCTTAAACTGGGGGAGAGGAAGAGAGGAGGCGGCCGTGAACCCAAGGTCACTCTTCCCTCCCAACACAGCCCTTGACACAGTCACGTCACCTCAGGGAGACGCCGCCTGAGGCGAAAATGGCTGATGGATATACCGACGTTATAAAGGCAGAAACACAGTATCAGCTAGTCGACAAAGGATTCCATTATTCATTTATTTAAACATCCCAGAATGCAATGCCAAAGCCACACCTGTTTCACACTGGTCCCCACTCTTGTGTACTCCACTGGAACCACCTCAGTCAAGGCCTTCCTATATCCACACACTTAACCCACTATGAATTATTTATCCGAGATGAATACTCCATCTGTTAATTGTGGTGTATCATCCAAACCGTGTTTCCTCCCGTACCTCTGCAGCCAAATTGACTAATGCACCTTCCCCCTAGGAGCCTGCTTTCCCAGCATGGAGAACATTAAAGCCTAATTTATGCTCCTTGAAAAGTGTCGCTCGACAAATCTCTCTCGACAAAATAAAAGTGTCACTCGACATGTTGCATTTATGCTTCGTGCGACACTTTGCGTCGTCTCTATGGAAACAATCAGCCGCGCGCTTGTCATTTTGTTGCGCATTTGTTGTCATTCTGTGAGAAGCGGCTTTCTGAGGGAAAGAGTTTAATCTGCGGTAAAGAGGTTATTCAGAGAGCGGTTTTCATTGTGTTTTGTTTTCATTCTTTTACGCAGTACTTGGGCATCTCTGAAGGGGCAGGGATGAATTGTATAGATGGGGATATCTCCTCACAAGCTTGGAGAGCCGTTCCTCTACTCCTTTCATGACAGCCAAACGTCAAATGACAGCCAAAACTAAAACAAGGCTGCGGAACAAGCATATCCATGGCAACGCACAAGCCTTCTATCTAGCCATCCAATCACACTTGAGCGAAAGCTTAACAGGTTCAAGTGAGTCCTTGCACATATGGGGAGTGTGAGAGTGGAGTGCAGAAAGAAAAATTTCATCAGGGTAAAAGGCTCTAAGCTGAAACGCGTAGGTCCAGTTTTCTATCTTTGTAGCCATGCCATAATAAAGGCTTTTTAACTTTCAAAATATAACAGAGTTGCCTTGGATTTTTCAAGTTTTTCTTCCTGTACTCCAGTCTCACACTCCCCATTTTTGGGTATGTGCAAGGACTCACTTGAACCTGTTTATCTTCTATGAATGCACCCTTACCAAAGAGCACCTGTTTTACCAATTTTACTTAAAGGACCCATGCAGCGCTCCCTCTTCCTTCTTTCATTCAACACTTGAGCGACAATTTGTGACGGAGTCAGTGACATTAGAAAAAAACTTTGGTGCGCGACAGCCCTCAGCGACACGTTTTTTCCCCACAAAAAGTGTCGCCCATGATGTCAAAAGTGTCAAGTGTCGAGCGACGAAGTATAAATTGGGCTTAACCCTTCCAGCAGAGAGCCGGTTGGTGAAAGCAGAACACACAGGATCGACATCTCACCTTCCCAGGTCTGAAGAACACTCTGGTCAGACCAAACTTGTAGTCATTCTCATTCAGCCCCAGTGCTTTGAATAAGGCCTGCGGAGAGAAAAAAAAACATTACACAGAATATCCACGACTGGATATGAACAGCATGGAGGCGGTGTTGTACAGAATGGTGATGAGAGTGTTAGGGGTGCAGAGCTGGGCAGACACTGAGCTGCGGGGTATCGCTGACCTTGCAAAAGAGGCGAGGGTCCAGGCGGGTCAGCTTAGCAGGCATGTACTGCTTGTACATGTTGTAGAGCTCATGGAAGGGAGCTCTGGATGGGAAGCCGCCCTGCATGAGGTCCAGCACAGACACCATCCCTGTCAGGACACAGCAGGGTAGTCAGTCAGGAACGCTTGTGGAAGCGGCGACTCTTGCAACGCAGTGCGCACAAGAACGATTTAGTTTTCTTTCCTGCACCGCGATTTATGAGAAACCAAATTGTATGGCTGTCTCTGCTTAGTTTGTGATGATGAAAAATGCAGGCGTCGTAAATTGTACAGAGCTTGTCAACTTGAATATGCAGCCTCAAAGCTTAGGAGAGAAAAAGTATTGAAAATACTGTCAAGTTGAACAACAGCTCTTAAGTGTCCCAAGCGGGCCACCTCACATCAATCTAGGTCTAGGACAAAAGGCAGAGTGAATCAGGAGCAGCTGTGCTAACAACTTTGTGGAGAGAAGGGCAAAAAGATAACCGGAGCCTGAATTTCCCCTTTTCAAACGTTGACTTACTTGATTTTTCCAGCGGTCTGCAGCGTATTGATTATATTAAAGGGCAATGCTCGTTTTTGACAACCTGGACCTTATTTACGACATATTATAAGAAGTTTGACTCACCGAGATCACTTTGGTGTAGTTCGGAGGCCTGTAGAAGAAATTTAAAATCCAGCGCGAGCCAGTATATCCATGTAATGACGGTGATCGGGGCACCGAGAATGCAGTTTCTCAAAATCTATTTTCGGCCGCTAAACGGTTGTTTTCATCAATCAGATTGAATGAATCGACAGTTGAGATTCTCTGCGCTACGATCGGATTGTTGCTGACGAATGACGACGACAATATTCTCGGCACCAACAACGATCGTAGCGCAGAGAATGTGAGCCGGAGAAAAGCCAGTCTGCGCGCTGGCCTGTGCGCATGCGTGCTGGAGCAAGTGGGGAGAGGCGTGTAAAGATCATATTACAGAGGCTAAAGACCCCGTATTTGAAAACCACAACAATGGCTCGCGTTGAGGAATCTCAACTGTCGATTCATTCAATCTGATTGATGAAAACAACCGTTTAGCGGACGAAAATAGATTTTGAGAAACTGCATTCTCGGTGCCCCGATCACCGTCATTACATGGATATACTGGCTCGCGCTAGATTTTAAATTTCTTCTACAGGCCTCCGAACTACACCAAAGTGATCTCGGTGAGTCAAACTTCTTATAATATGTCGTAAATAAGGTCCAGGTTGTCAAAAACGAGCATTGCCCTTTAACTGTTCTTCTTCACAACCTGAGGCTCACCTGAGCACTGGAGCTGAGAGAGGATCTGGGCCCCTTCAAACTGGTGGCTGATCATCTTCAAGTTGGGCTTAATGCAGCGGACGAAACTGGAGCCCTGGGAGAGAGAGAGAGATGTGAGGTCATTAACAGTCTAACCAAGTGCCCATTACGTCAAACTACCAGTTCCTAATCTGGGCCTCAGTTAAGGTTTTATGTGCTGATAAAATAGAGACATGGCAATATGTCCCTCTGGAGATCAATCAAGTTATTGCGGGGGAGACAATCTTGAGTTATGTGACCTGAAGGCTTATTCCGGTGTTGGGGCAGATACTGACCGTGCTGCGAAGCTTTTCCAGCAGAATATTCAGCTGAGTCTGATTAGGGAGAAGAGGAAAACTTGGTGAGTATTAGAGACAAACATCTGTCTACTGCAGCTCAACACAGTGTAAACTCATGCTTATGGTGGGGTTGCCTGTGATTTCTCCCTCCAGCATTCTCGTTCAAATCTCAAACTGACAGCAACAGTACAGGTACACGCAACAACCACAACAACTTTAACATGACATATGCGAACAGGTAAACAACAACAACACTGATGACACCACAGGAATGGAGGGACAAACGGAAGGATGAAGGGACAGATGGTACAGTAGTTGCTGTGCACTATGGCAACATAGATAACTGTTTTTTTATTTATTTTGCCACTCTCCTTCATGTGTTGTGCAGTGAGGGGCGTTTCACAGAGATTTTTCCAAGGACACCACCGGGACATTTAGATGTATGCCCGTCACAATCTTTTTGCGTCTCTCAAATAAACATCTGATCTCCCTCACCATGGAACCATTGGAGAAGACGAAGAAGACAGCTACAAAACACAAGAGTGCCCGGACCGTTAAATCAAGATCAACGACGACTTAACTTATAATCTATGACCAAGTCAGCTGGCGGTTCCGGAGGCGGATCGGACAAATCCCAAGCGCCACAACCAATAAACAGTGTTGTTCTTCGGTCGCAAAAAGATTTATTGTGCTGTCGACCGGGCCTAGGGACCACGTGGGGGTGATTGTTGACCCTCTCACGGCCTGCAAACGCTTAAACGCTTTAGGCTTTCAATGAACGGTTGGAATTCAAATACTCAGGTGGCACTGTATACGGAACGGCATGTTACAAGGCAAGACAAACGGTCTTTGATAGACATGGTGGACAAGACAAGACAGCGGGAGCGACTGGGGTGACTGGAAGCGGTGAAGAGGCTGAACAGCAGAGCGCTCGCTGCTCACTGATGCATTTGGATCGGAGCACACACACACACAAGGACAAGACGTGTTACCTGATTCACCTGGCTGTTCTACGATTCGCTACGAATGACTTTACCCCCTTCAACGTTTCTGTCTGTCTGTCTGTCTGTCTCTCTCTACAGTAACACCTCCTGAACTGCTACCACGGCGTGGATCGGGATAGGGAGCGGATGAAGAGACGGAGAGGAGGAATGAAGAACAGAAAAGGAAGACCAGTGGGAGGGATAAGGAAAAACAGCAAGGCACAGAAAGAACTCCATGGAAACTTAACTGGACAACCATTTAACCAGACGTTAACACCAAGAGTACTGTACATCCCTGCATGCGCCGAATGTAAACAAATTCCAGGGTTTCCACATTGCATCGTCACACTGCTGCTTAGTTACTGTGTCAAGAGGTGACATCCACTACTTATGAATAATATTTCATATTTGCACCTTTTACATTTCACTTACAACACAATACAATGTTTACACTGTAAACAGGGATGGTCTGAAACAATGAAATACTCTTTAAGTGCATTCTGTATAGAATGGATGTCTGGCTCACCTTGAACTTGTTCCCTACGCTGATGAAGCTGAGCTTGCCAGCCTTCTGCTTGGAGTCCTTGTTGTTAGAGTTCTCGAATAGTTCCCTCACAAACCTGTCCTTGGATTCGCTCACCAGGCACTCCAAGGACATGTGCAGCGCATCATTGTTCTTCTCCACAAACTTGGTCTGAAAGACATGTTTACACACCTTGAAGATATGCACTGTTTCTGGATACTTGTTACAGTAGCTGAGTATTTTGAGTTAACAATGTTTTTAATAGGAAATTGTGTGGTTTGCAGATATCCATATTTATTATGTTGAAAGAATACATTTGTCATTTGTCAGTAATGTGCGCTTGGAGATTATCTAACTTTAGAGTGTGATTTAGATGCTCTTTCATGGCCCTCAGACTTGCTGAGTCGTCTGAGCCTACCGTCTCATAGCACACAGCTCCTGCAAAGTGTCTGACAATAAAGCCCTCGTCATCCCTGACGTTCCTGTGGATGGCCAGCTTTGACTTCCTGGGCACCTGAGAGAAACGCACGCACGCACACACACAGTTTTAGTTTTATATAAGTGTGCAAATTAAGTTTCACTGTGCCAACACTAAAGAAGAGAAACTGCGCCCTAGTTGTCACACTCACAGTCAGGCGGAAGTGATTCTTATGCTTGCTGTGTACTGTCTCTGCAAAGTGCTGGTCGCTGGGCTGAGGTAGACGGTTCTCTTCATCCAGGATGTCCAGGATGCCCACTAGCTTGGCCTCCACAAGGTCTACAGAGAGGAGGAGAGGGAGGGAGAGAAATTAACAAAAGACAATCCACAATTCAAACAGCATAACCTTAAAGACAGCATAACATATTGCAAGTGTGCTTTATTAAAGAACAGGTTTTTAGATTGCCTGGGGCTAAGATCCAATTATGTCAAAGAAGGAGGCGTACTTGTCCAAAAGTAAATTAAAGACAGGCATGTTCAGAATTAGTTTAACCTCGACCTATAACTGCTCTGCAGCGGAAGGGGATAATGTCACCCCCAATATACGAATAAGAACATTTTCTAAGTGAAAGTCAAATGCAAAAATAGCCAACATACTATGCTACTGTGTCTATTGCATGAGCTACAGAGAATATCTCCTCTTTTAGGCCAATCTATCTGTCTGAAAAGATATGAGCCTTAATATAAGCCTTTATGCACATTTTCTTATACCTGATGTGAATACCGTAGGTATAAACACATAACAGACTGCAGTTGACATATTAACATAAGCTCCAAGCTGTTGAAGGTAATCTACTGCAGCACAATTGATCAATGATGTTCCATCAGACATCTTGTCTCCCAGAGGAGAGCTCATCTCCCACACATAAGCGACGACAACAACAATAACATATCCACTGGTTTAAAATTAGTGAGGGAAACAACGTTTTATTCAATGCATTTCTTGGTGGAGCTGTAAGATGTATACTCTCAGGGCCACTGTATACAGGGCAGCCTCACGTGACTGCAATGCAGACAGGGTTTGGCTGAATGCAGACCCTACTTCTATGGAGCTGGACATTGAATGAAGACTGGCATTAACCCCTGTCACTTCCATCTCTCTGTCTCTGGCACCTTGCTTCAGCACCACCAGCATATTTCACACAGGGCTTGACTTTAGGTGTGCTCATCCACAAACTTAATCAATCTGGCCCCCTCTATGCTCTCCACTTCTGTTACCCAGGTAACAAGGCTGAGGCCTCGAGCCATATGTTTCAGAGACTGATCATTCACACACACACACACACACACACACGCGCGCACACACGCACACACACCACGCACACCGATGGAAGCTCTGCTGCTCCACCAAACAAAGACGAAAAACGTTTACTGACAAAGACTTGGGAGCAAATCCACAGGTAAGAAAAATCAATCTATATCAGGTGTGGATGGGGATCTGGATGGACCAGATGCAAACTCATGGAATCGTATGAGTATGAAAAGCTGTGTAGTGTGACTCACTGACCTATGCAGTCCTGATTGTCCACGTAATGGACCTCGTTCACTCCAAGCCCCTCCTTCTGGTACAGCTCTTGTTCCTAGAATTGAAACGTAGTGGTTCTAATGCACATTCATGATCATGCTGAGAACATGATACCATTTATGGTTGTGTTATATTGTAATGGGGAAGGCCAAGGACTTGGTTATGCTTTGTTACTGAGTTTATAATAGACTCCAGGCAACAGGGTTGCCCTAGCAGAATCTAAAGAATGGGTTTTCATCATGGGAACGAGTCTGGGAATGTCAATGGGACCACAAGAGGCTTGAGCCCCGTGGAAAGTAGAAGACAATGGTCAGCGGAAGCACTCGCCTCTTTCAGGATGCGTTCGTTGAAAAACTGCTGCAGTTTCTCGTTACAGTAGTTGATGCAGAACTGCTCAAAGCTGTTGTGCTCAAAGTATTCTGGAAGAGAAATGTCAACATCAGAAAACGAATTCAACCTTTCAACCTACATTTTGGTACGCATGGTTTCAGGGTACAGTGAACCTACCAAAGCCTGCAATGTCCAGGACCCCGATGAAGTTGGCGGAAGAGTCGAAAGGGAAGCACTGGTTGACCCTGGTGACCACATGGTCGAACAGACGGCTGTAGACGGCCTTGGCCAGGGCATCCCGCGCGTTGTTAGCCTGCTCCACCTTCAGTGGCACTCTGGGAGATGGAGGAGAGAGCAGGGAGTCCATTCACTGTGTTCTGAACATTGTGTTCTGGAGGAAAAAGTCTGAAGGTAGTGGTGCAGAGGAGGTCGAGGAACAGCTCCTCCCATTCCCTCTATGACGAGCTGTGGCTGATGGAGAGCACCTTTAGCCACGACTCATCCCGCTTAAGTGTAAGACAGAGCGAGTCAGACATTCCTTTGTGCCAGCAGCCATCAGACTGTATATAACAACATTATATAACATATAAGTACTGTATATCAGACTGTATATAACAACAGCGCCTGAGCCCCCTCCTTCTCTGCTCTTCTGTCACCTGTCACTTTACACTGGCTCGGCCTTTTAGAGATATTTATAGTTTTTATGGCAGTATTTGGAATACCCTGCCAGAAAACCTAAGTATGGCTAAAACTGTGGGAACCTTTAAGTGACATTTTAAGACACACCTTTTTAATCTCGCTTTAATCTTGTAGTTTTACCTGTTATAATTAAATCCTCTAAATTTTAAATATTTTATTTTAATTTTTAACTGTTTCTCATTTTCTATTACCTTTTACCATATATGATCTATCCTGTTTTATTTTTTATACTAGCCAGTAATAAAATATGTTTTTTATTTATTCTGTAAAGCACTGTGTGCTACATTTGCTTGTATGAACATATATATATATATATATATATATTATATATATACATATATTATATATATATATATATATATATATAATTAATTGACTTCAACTTTATTTATATGTCTTATTTATTTTAATTAACATTTCATTATTTTATTATGACTATTGATTTTTATTATTTTCCTCTTCAGTTCTGTTCTGTCTTTTCTACTGCTGTAACGCCCACATTTCCCCACCTGAGTATCATTGGAGGGCAGGGATTCAGGAGTTACAGCAGCAGAAGACAGAAGTAGTGAATAAAATCAATAGTCAAATATTCATAGCATAACATTACAGTGCATAATGCAAAACGTGAAGCATGCGAAGGAAATAATAAAACTATGAATAAATAAACTAGACCATGTCAAGTGACTGACAGAGGGGTAGGGGGGCAGGGGGGGTTCCAGGTCCGTGAATGGAAGGGGTTGGAGGGGTGCTCAGGCACTGTTGTAAAGTCTGATGGCTGCTGGCACAAAGGAACACTGAATCACTCTGCTTTGCACTTGGAAGAGATGAGCCTATGGCTGAAGGTTATTGACACGTTGGAAGAAAGTGATTGTGTGATAACAGCTGTGACACAATAATAGAAAGTATAAGAATCAGCTCACCAGAGGTATCATAATTGATGGCACTCAAGTGTGAAGTTCAATATTTACATTTCAGTAATTTACACTTTTATCCAAAGGGACTTACAATAAGTACATCTGTCAAGAGTAAGTGAGCCGACTGTACATCCCAGTCATCGTCAGTACAGCCTTTTATCAGAAGTGGCACAAGTTGTCACAGTGCTAGAGCAATGACAACTTTTTTTTTTTTTTTTTTATATAATCTGACAACGACATCTACTGTACAACACTGGATTCAAAGTACTCTGGATTCAAAGTGTCTAAAAAAGCTTTACCAGCACTTCACAAACACATCATTGGTCTGCAATTACGCTGAGCACAGGAATAACCCTCTACTGGTGGGACTCAGCAGACCTCAGATCTGAATGACTGTGGCCAAGTCCACCCCCTCTGCAAAGTATCTTTATGAGAGCAATGATTCTGCACACACACACACCTGCACACCTCCCTACCACTGAAACACACACACGGGCACACCGGCACACCCACACACACCCTTGAGGCAAGAATTGATCTTTTCAGCACCAGATGGAAATTAATAACAAAAGCACAAGCATCTCATGATGATGCCACCCTCCCCTCATCATCTCTTCCTAACCCCCACCTCCCTCCCATGCCCCTACAGCTCTCCGTTCACCTGGAATCTCTCAGCTGCCAGACATGTTTAATTCATACCCACCCTTCCAGACAGACGAAAAATAATCGAACTCCATTTAAAAACCAAGAGGCACACACTCACAGAGCACTAATATTCCCACTTATGTGCATTCCCAACAAGGGATTCAGCTGGCGGTGGAACGTATTTGCAGGGCACGGCCTCTTTCAGATGAGCATTATGATGACTCAGGGGATTTGCGTGTCGGGTGACTCGGGTCGCAGTTAGGTGGTTCTCTCGCCGTTCGTCAACAACCTTGTGGGGTGAGGTCCATATGCCTGACACCTACTTCTCTATCACTCACTGGACGACGTCACACATAAAAGGCCGAGAGCCATTCTTGAACAGGACATTTAGCGAAGCCCCCCCCCCCCCCCCCTTACGTAACACATTAAAATAGCCCTGCTTAGTGGAGCAGACAAATCCACCGCCTGGCCTGTTGTAAGTCCCTTACTGTCCTCGCCGGGGTATTGTCACCACTAATGAGGGCCAGCACTGTGACTGCTGGTGTCACTCTACAGTCGGCTCATTTACTCGAGACAAATGTACTTACTGTAAGTCGCTTTGGACAAAAGCGTCTGCTAAATGACTCCAATGTGAATGTATTTGAAATTATTCTAAGTCGCTATGGATAAAAGTGTCTGCTAAATGACTGTAACGTAATGTAGATGTTTATAAACACACACCGCGTGAAAAACCGGCTGAGAGCAGTAACGGCATACAGCCGGTGACACCAGAAACGTGAAATGTCTCTCTTTTTTCTACAAAAAGCCTCTCCCTCTCTCTACACAGATTACCGAGGAGACATAGAACATCGGCATGAGAGGGCAGTAATTGCGGAGAGTGCCTTGGCATTCAGGAAGGGTACCTTAGGCTACGCTGCCAATGGGACTATAAGAGGCATTAGACTGACTGAGCCCTGGCTAAAACACACCAAGATAAGGATGCAGCACAGCCCGTCTGTCTGTCCGTTTTGTCTGTCTGTCCGTTTTGTCTGTCTGTCCGGGCTGACTTTTCCCCTTTCACAAACCTTTGAAGTGCTATCTTTCTCTCAGTAACAAGATCTGCTTTACTCTTTCCCCATGCTCCCCTCCGCTGCGCTGCTCTATCTCCTCTGGTGTTGAAAGTGCGCTGTATAATAATAGAAATTATCTGGGGCTGTGGCTGCAGCAGAGTAGAGAGGATGGATGCTTGGCCGATGCTGGTTGTGTGTGTGTGTGTGTGTGTGTGTGTGAGTGAGTCAGAGGCAGCAACAGAAGAAGAATGACGTCCATAGTAACACACACTCACACAGACACTAACACAATATATACCTACAGCCTGTGCGGCCAACACTATTAGATCATGCAACGATGCATGCCTCTCTCAATGAGACACTCAACATCATATTACCAAACATATGACTTGTCACCTGAATTTGTATACAGTACTACAATGAAAAAGGCATAGTGTCTATTATTGAACTGAAATATCTGCTGGCTTATTCATGAAATATCGTATAACATTTCAAATCAATGGATAAACAAGTCCCATCTTTAACCAAAGACCATCCACTTCAATAATGATTACCACTCTGATTACCACTCTGTGAATATAACCAAAAAACTGTATTTTCAACCATCGGCTCAAACCAGCACTCTCCAATCTGCTGGCAATTGCTTACTTGATAACTGTTCCTTTGGCGCCCCCTGCTGTTGTGAGCATGACCCTGGTAGTGAGGCTGATTCTCAGGTCTTCCTCGTCCAGACCCAGTAGCTCTGCACAGTATTCCAGCGTCTGGCTCGACTGGTTCTTTATAGTGCAGCCGCCTGGTGACACAAACACAGGTTAAAGGTTAGCAGCAGCACAGCCGCTCTTGGTTATTACCGTAAAGTCTGTGCCTTTCACAGAATGGCTGGCGGCATTCAAGACAAAAGAGGCATGTCAACAGTGGCTTTTAATCGATACAGGGGAAGGTCTCCATCACCATTGGAGACACAGTGGTGAAGCCGACTCGGACTGCGAGGAATCTGGGTGTGACCCTGGATGACCAACTGTCGTTCTCCACACATATCACATCTGTCACACCCTCCTGCAGATTCATGCACTACAACATCAGGAGGATTCGCCCATTCCTCACTGATGAAACGGCGCAGGTGCTCATCCAGGCCCTGGTCATCTCCCGCCTGGACTACTGCAACTCCCTCCATGCTGGGGCCCCGGCATCAGCCATTAAACCCCTGGAACTTGTCCAGAAAGCTGCTGCTCGTCTGGTGGTCAACCACCCCAAGTTCTCCCACACAACTTCCCTTCTCTGTTCCCTACACTGGCTCCCTTTAGCGGCTCGCAACCTCCAGACCATGGTCAAACCCTATACCCCCTCCCGACCGCTACGCTCTGCTACCTCGGGGCGACTGGTTGCCCCGTCTCTCCGAGGCCCCTGCGGTCGATCGACACGGTCACGGCTCTTCTCTGTCCTGGCCCCGCAGTGGTGGAATGAACCGCCCACTAACGTGAGGACAGCAGAGTCGCTGCCCATCTTTCGATGCAGGCTCAAAAATCATCTCTTCAAGAAGTACTACAACGATCCTCCCTCTTAAGCACCTATTGTATTTGAGATTGCTAGTCTTGCACTTTGCTTTCAGCACTAGATTATGCTCTTAGTCACTTATTTTAGAAAGGAGATGGACTTGTGAGTTCTGGCAAGTAGAAATACATTGGCCTTTCCTATGTACATTAAATGCAATTATTGTTAGTCGCTTTGGATAAAAGCATCTGATAAATGACTGTAATGTTATGTAATGTAAATGTCTGATAGCATATTCAACTCTGCAGAATCTGCACACAGCTGCACATACTGTACATCACAGTGACAACATGTGATTAACAAGTACTGTAGGTACTCTGCAGCACAATACTGTCCACGTCAAACTGGAATCAATAGAGGCAGAACAGCCTCAGCAAGATTCAAGATTCCTTGATTTGTCACATGTAATGTATGGTGTACAGTCATGGTGAAATGTTGCTGCCGGCTCCAAGATTATGCTTGATACAGATAAACTCAATTCCAAATTCCTAATTTACAAGTTTACAAACTAATTACACAATAAGAATCCTTGTATCCTGTATACAGTATACGATGGATTATGTACGTGCTATATGGATATGAATGAATGAATGAATGAATGAATGAATGAATGAATGAATGAATGAATGAATAGCCCTGGGGGGTGTACCTCTGGGTATAGTGGTACTATACGGATGGCTTGCAGAAAGAAGCTCTTCCTGAGGTCTGGATTACACTAGCGCAGATGTCCATTGCTACGTTTTCGAACGGGGAAAACAATCCACGATTACACGCGGAATTGCACATAAAGATCTGTTCAAATCTCTTATCACACTGACGCCCAAAAATGTATTTCACACCACCATTAAAGAGCATATATCAAACTGCTAATGCCTCCTTCCAAAACTCTGTCCCCATCAGAGCTGAGAGAGAGACTTGCGCAGATAAGTGGAACAGAGAGATAGTTTCGGGTGCCGCTCAGAGGAACTGCGACAGGATATCCTGTGCGCCCCCAAAGCCATGATCTTATCTTCGCTAGCCCGGTGGCAGACAAAACACACCATGGGAGAATCCCGCTGAGAACGATTCTGTTTAAACGCATCCGCACTGTCCGCCCGCCTCTGTTCCACACTGTGAGAATAGACAGAGAGGCACTGGGAGTAGCCATGTCCAATTTCACTAGGATGTTCAAAAGGATTGGTCGATTTCCATAGAAATTGTGCTGGCTCCTCTGAAACATGCACAGTATGATGTGGAGTGGGTGGAAAGAGCCCAGAAAATGCACACAATTCAACATACCAGCTCTTTAAAGATGAGAGATCGTCACATCTACAGTAGTCAAAGAGAAACACTTTGAATCCATGCTGATATGAATGATTATTATTTTATAATGAACTGAATCCCCAGTTGATTAGAACTACTAGAGTAACTAGTTCAAACTATTTGCTCTCGCTCATCGCTGAACCCAGAGATGTCATTCCATGTGATAAGTCCACTGGCTTTGAGCCAGAGAGGCTAGAGAGAAGGGGTATTTGTCTATGTCACCAATGGTGCGTCTCTGACAAAGAACAGAAGCCTGTTTACACTGAATACAACAACAGAACACATGGGCCCAGGAAGCTTAAGTATTAGTGATTGAATATACAACGGTTAGTTCTGGTTCTTGATTCTGATTGGCTGGAAGCCGTGTTAAAATACTTTGTAACACACACCTGGGATCGCATATCATTCCATTTTCAGTGCCTCCCATTTGATCCAATGCATTGTAGTTGTTGTTGTTGCGTGGCAACCCTTTTGTTAGGGGAACTATTTTGCTCGGCGGAATTGAGGGAATGATGCTTCGTTTTGAGTAAATGTTAATATTTTACATTGCTCCGCTTCGCGTCGTGCCTAACAACGCCCCCTAGCTGTTATAAAATCACTATAACACACGGCCTCTCGTGGTTTATTGCTTAATTAACCCACTGACTGTCCTGAGGAAAAGCAGCAAATCACCTGCCACCTGGGCAGGAACAAAGCAAGAATTGTTTTGGGAGACATGAGATTAATCACTTCTGGTGGCAAGAACAATGACAGGATGCCATGTTTTCTGGCAGCTTTGGAAAAATAACTTTATTAACTACCACTTCCTCATCATCAGTTACCCCTGAGACAAATGTTTTTTAGTATACGACAGAAAATCGAAATCTGTGCTGGGGAACAGCACTCCTTCAGTAGAGGGGGAAAAAAAAGATTGAAAGGGAGGGAGGAGTCCTGCTCACCTGATGTGCTCCCTGCCTCCTCGAAGTCGATGTTGCCCAGATGCAGCACCCCAGCAACCACTCTGAACAGGTCCAGTTTCTCAGTGTCATCCAGACCGATTTTCTTCATGGCCACACACATCCTGTTGAAGTCTCCCTGGTCATCCAGGAGAGGGTCTTTCAGGGGCCCAGCTTTCATATGCTGAGAATTCACAAGGAGAGGAAGGGTCAGTGGCCAGTGCAATCTTACAGAGGGGGATTCACGACATGATGAGCAACACGGGTCACAGCTATGACCCAGCGTCTGTCGCTCACTGTAAAAGAGGACTGCTTGTCAGACAGAACAGCGTTCGTGTACACAGTTTGTCTGGGACTTCAATATCTAATAGCTAATATGTGAATTTTAAATTTCGGCAATAACAAAAACTGCACAGCAGACAAAACAACATCAAATCTCAAATCTGCAGAAGGAAGATGAGCTAGGACAGAAAGGAAAAGCACACCTGAAAAACCACTCAAGAGGAATGTCACAGCATGACAATATACTGGCATTACAGCAATGTACACACTAACTGCTACGGTAGCATCAGAGCCTGGTACAGTAAATAATCCTGCTTTAGGATGTTAATTTGAACATGTCTGTGGTTAATGACAATACAGATAAGGTGGCATCTAGAGCATATCATCAGTGTTTTGGGGTAGCTATAGGCTATATACTGTAGTATGTAGCAGGAAACAAACACCAGATCAGAGATTTAGAAGCACTGGTGTGTACAGTAGGAATGGTTCTTCTCTATAGAAAAATGGATGCTCCAAGGTAATACAAACCTTTTAGCTCATTCAACTTTTCAGTTCATAAAAAAAAAAAAAAAATGTTTAAAATCTTACAATTAAAGATATCATATTCAATAAGCACTTGAGCACATTTTAGCACCGTCAAGACCAATAACAGGTACATAAGGTTAATGCTTCTGCTTTCTTGGATCTATTCTACCACAGACTGGGATCAGGCACTTTTGGAAATCGAATGGAAGGCTTGCTGTGTGCCAGATACCAGTAGATCATTGGACTGTGACATTCTAGCCGGACAAAAGCTGGACTCAAAAAGATGTTTTCACCTTGAGCCCTACACTAGAGAGCAAAGAAAAAATCATGCACTGGAATAAAGAGAGAAACATGCACCCCACAGACCCCACTACACTCAGCACAGATGTGAACCCTGAGATAAAAATCCCAAATTCACATCATTATCAAAAGAGAAAATAAATAATCCCTTTAAAACTGGGCAAAATGACTGTGTATAATCACCTTATCGTCCTGTGTTATATAGAGAAGAAGCAGTGTAAAGAGAGATAGATCCAGGATCAACGTGAGTGCCGAGGGGTATGCTACAGTACATTGTATGGCCCTGCTTGTTACTGTATGCACTGGTAACAAGCATCTCTAGTAACACATCGGCAGATAATTCTCCCAGATACATTGTGAGTTCCTCTGGTCATATAACAAGCTCCATGCTCTCCCTGGAGCTTGTATCATACTGATGAGAACCTGTAGAGCATCTTCTTCTTCTATGTCATTTGTAATGGCAATCATATGGAATATTATACAACGGTATAGATCCGGTCCATTGTCTCTATTGGTCAGTTTGCATTCCAGCCGTGGCGATAACCACGATATCCCCACGCTAAAATGGAATGTTCGCACATCTTTTAATATCAATCCACCTCTTAGTTATTAGTAGCCGTGACAGTGTCCAGATTAATGTTTACAAAGATGTACTGTAGCATTGTCGTTGCCTGGCAACGCGTTGCGGAAGTATCCACAAATGATTAACAAATAGTTCCATTAAAAATACATTTTAAAGTTCGTATTGTCTTTCTTTTTGAATTATTGACAGATAAATGTGGCAACCGTTGTATAAAAGCATTATGGAACGAGAAGCCGTGCGATGTCACGGATATCGCCATGGCTAGCGGGGTGTAACGGCACTCCGCTGCGCGTCATGCCTAACCACTCCTGCTAGCCGTGGCGATATCCGTGACATCCCACTGCTTCTCATTCCATAATGCTTTATTATATCAACCCAACATCTGCCAATAATCCATTTCAAACCTCTTACAGTAGTTCAAATGTTAGAGTTGTCTGCTTTAAACGGATCATAAGCACAATGGATCAAATTGAATTAAAGACAGGGAGAAAGAATGAAGATTAAGTCTTTTTCTGAGTGGTTAAAATGAATCACGATCAAGGCAAGCTCTTGTCCAGGCTTCTTGTAATAACAGTTATAATGAATTACAGTGGGCCTGCAGGGATGCCGTATACAGCTGCAATAATGGAATTCTTATGCAGAATTAATCAACAGAATTAACTAATTTCATAGGATGAAGAATTCTCATTGATGCATTGCATTAAATCTATGCATTAGGACCAATTTAACTGGCTCGTCTCCTGCTTCAAATGGTTTGCCCCATATCTGTAATGCAGCTTGGAGAAGGTTAGCAAATGGAACATTCTGACCAAATAAAAACACACAATGACGTGAGACAAGTGAAATCAATTGAACACAGAGTGCACCAGTGTGTGTATACTGTAGACCATCAATCAAGTAGGCCTACAAGTAAATGGCAGTGACAGATAGGAGGAAGGAGATGGAGATGGAACTTTACATTCTCTTCTTTATCCGTGTCTGTACATGGAAAACGCTCCCTCGGTACATTTCCAAACAGGGCACGAACAAGTACCCTGTCATAAACTGTATCTGTGGCCGATCAGAACGCCTTTCCTGCTGATGGTGGTGAAGATGCTTCACATCTGACAGAGGATTTCCTCATGTTGTTTTCAAGGGATTTGAGGGATTACCTGGAATAGCCATGAAGATCCAATGGAGAACGATTTGAATGAGGGGGGGTGGAGGGAAAACTGACTAGTTAAGAAAGATAGCAGAGAGAGAGAGAGGCAGAGAGAGAGAGAGAGAGAGAGAGAGAGAGAAAGAGAGAGAGAAGGAGAAAGACAGAGAGGAAGGTAGAAAAAGAGAGAAAGAGAGGGATGATCCAGTGTGTGCTTTACCTCAGGGCTTTTGCGGTTCTGAAGTATCTGTTTGTCTGTGTCCTTGTTTGCAAAGAATCGAGTGCATCCTCTGTTCAGATACTGAAGAAAGAAAAGCAGAAGAAAGAAGAAGAAAAAAACAAACAATCAAAGATTAAACAGCAATACAACAAATAGTGACCACCTTTAATAGGAAGCTTGAGTGTGTGAATGCTCTAATGTACAGGCTGTAACATATAATAATAATAATAATAATAATAATAATAATACACTATTTTTAGAGCACTTTTCAAAACAGGGTTACAAAGTGCTTCACAAACCATATAAAACAATAAAAATAACACAAAAACATTGTAAGAGAAAACATAAGAAGCACTAATAACAACACCTTAAAATAGCATGAGGGAAGAAAGCAATGTGATTAAAATAAAATTACTACTATCATGATATAAATAAAAACTACTATGAAAAAGTGTGTAAACCACAATGAAAAATGGTGCTCAGAGACACACACCTCCGCCCCTGAAAGTATTTTGTGGCTCTGTGCGCGCCAATATTGAATGGGTTCTAAATTGGGCAATGCTACACCCCTCCACTAAGTTTCATGAAAAGCAGTCTGGTGGTTTTTGCATAATCCTAGTCGAAAAAATTAATGGAGGTGAATGGCCGGCATGGCTGTGTTTGGGTGGCTTGTGGACTCGCCCCGTGATTTGGATCCCCTCCAGAATTTAATGGGTTCTTAGTTGACCCATGCTACAGTCCTCAGCCAAGTTTCATGAAAATCAGTCTGGTACTGTAGTTTTAGCGTAATCCTGGTCTAAAAAAATTATTTTATGTAGGTGGATAGTAGACATGTACAGTATGCGCTTCATTTAGGAGAGAATATCTCAACTGTTAAGACTAATATGACCCTAAGTAACAACGTGGGATATGTGCAAAATTCTCTATCCGGGACGAAAAAACTGAACCAGGCCAGGACCAGCCTGGCTTATGTGCGTGGCTGGCTTGTTTCTGTTCAGGACTGGTAGGACGGAAGCTAGTCATGCCACTGAAATAACAGTGAATTGAAATGACATGAAATTATGTCTGATAAAATAAGATAGGTCTTGTCGACTGGACACATCAGTTCCAATGCTTCCAATGCTTCTAATCCTGCACAATAAGAGCGAGATAGCTAGTTAGCTCATGAGCTCACAACAACTAGCAGCAGCTTCCATAACATTAATGGTAGCGGTCAGTGGCTAAAGCAGTTACACTGATGATTACTCTAAAGTTAGTTTTTTGCTGCAATTGGTTCAGCTTCTGGACAAAGGTAAGGGATAAACCGAGATAACACAAGGCTAGCGGACCTACAGCGGGTCAGGTGGATGCTCCACCACCATTCCACTGGTAGTTAATTGTCTATATCCTATGCCCATTGCCCGTGGGGTCCGTGGCGCGGTAGCGAGACTCCGCCCCCTCGCATCAGAGCGGTTCGAGGGTAGTGCAGTTTCTTCTGGGCAATCTCCATACACACACTGGTGAAAACCGTGTGTCTCTAGCCCTCTCAGGGGCTGAGTTGTGGAGTTCATGGCATGGATAGTGGCGTGGTGGCGAGACTCCGCCCGCTTGGGTCAGAGCTGATTGAGCGCAGTACAGTGACCTCTGGGCAATCTCCTTGCACCCACTGGCGAAGACCGTGGGTCTCTAGCCCACTCAGGGGCTGAGTTGTGGGATCCTTGGCGTGGATAGTGGCGTGATGGCGAGACTCCGCCCCCTCGGATTAGAGCTGGTCGTTGACAGTATACCTCTCTCCGGGCCACCCACCTGCCCCCACCAGTGAAGACCCTGTGTCTCTAGCCCACTCAAGGGCTGAGTTGTGGGGTCTGTGGCGTGGTGGCGAGACTCCGCCCCCTCACATCATATTGGGTTCGGGGGCAGTGGAGCCCACTCCGGGCTATCCACCTGCCCCCACTGGTGAAGACAAGTGTGTCTCTAGCCCTCTCAGGGGCTGATTTGTAGGGTCCATGGCGTGGACAATGGCGTGGAGGCAAGACTCTGCCCCTTCGCGTCATATTGGGTCGGTTGCTGTGGACCCCTCTCTGGGCTACCCACCTGCCCCCACCGGTGAAGACCGTGTTTCTCTAGCCCTCTCAGGGGCTGATTTGTGGGGTCTATGGCGTGGACAGTGGCGTGGTGGCAAGACTCCGCCCCCTCGTGTCATATTGGGTTGGGGGCTGTGGACCCCTCTATAAACCCTTAATACACATTATTTGACCTTTCAATTCTCTTCACTTCATAAACAGACAGTGTGTGGTCTCTGAAATAATAAAGAAATATAATGTATAACTAACAGAAATACTTACACAAATAAACTAAATAGCCTAACTCAAATACTAATTAAATTGCTGAAACTGAACAAGGAACAGTCTATCTAAGCCTGTTGCTGCCCACTGAACAAGGAACACAGTCTATCTAAGCCTGTTGCTGCCCTCCTGTGGCCAAAAACGGTAAATGCTCTTGTGGTAGAAACACAGAACTGCAGGTTCTGGGACCACTGCCTCTTGTAGTAGCAACATAGAACTGCAGGTCAACAACGGGACAAAGGGACACAGTGAGTGACGACTACTGGACATTTGCTATTCTAGCTGCGCGGCTGGCCAGCCACGCACAACAATGACCACGCCCTTTTTAACGGGAGACACTATACTGGTGAATAGTTTTTTCCCCCCTAAATATATCCTCATGGAGTTTAATCTTCACATTAATCATTTTTTTGTACTACACCTTGTCTTAAAAAGGTTTATATATGCAAATAAGCAAAATCTTGTTAAATATTTGTATATTGCATATATTTTGGTACTAACAAAGGATAAACTGTTATAGGCTAATATGACCCTAGGGAACAACTTGGGATGTGTGCCAAAATCTCTGCAGTGAAAAGCATTTTCTGGATTTTTTTTTTTTCTCGAGATTTTAGTCCTGGATAGAGAGTTTTGCGCACATCATAGGGTCATATTAGTATATAACAGTTGAGAAATTCTCTCCTAAATTAAGTGCATACATATCTAAGCCAGGCCCTAGACTAGAATGGTCGGCTGTGTTTGGGCAGCTTGTGAACTCGCCCCATGATTCGGATCCACTCCATAATTTAATGATTTCTAGGTTCGCCCATGCTACATCCTTCCACTGAGTTTCATGAAAATCGGTTGGGTAGTTTTTGCGTAATCCTGCTACAGACGTACATTGTGTAGACACACGCCACTAAAAACATGACCTCTTGGCCTGTGATGTCTGTCGCTGGGGCGGAGGTAAAATTTAGTTTTGAGAAGAGACTTGAAAGACGATACTGATTTAGCTTCTCTGAGACTCTCAGGCAGGGAGTTCCACAACTGAGAGGCCTGTACAGCAAAAGCACAGTCCCCTTTGGTGGTATGGCATGTTTTTGGAATAACCAGGACACCCCTACCCAAGGATCTCAGGTTACGTTTAGGCTCACAGACACACAGGTTTATTGTTTATTGTTTATTTATTTAAAATAGGGACAGCACATATTAATAAACATTTAAATAAATACATACATACATGTAAATATGCCAGATATAGCCAACAGGCTAATTTTCATCTGTAGTCCCTTGTCAGGTTGATGGCAGAATAAAAAATCACAATACATCTCGGAGCCAGACCATGCAGATCATTAAAGGTTATTAGTAAAATCAAATCTAAATACTACAGGCATCCAGTGAAGAGAGGCAAGGATAGGAGTAATGTGGGCTCATCTCCTAGAATGATTTAAAAGCCTAGCAGCATATAAGAGATGATATCACTGTGATGCATTGTTGGTCTTGGTCATGGTGATTCAGAGCACACCATTGTGTCCAGATGGAGTTTGAAAGTGCACAAAAGACATCTCTGCCTCTCAGTTATTTCTTTTGTGTGAGTTTTAATAGCTTTTCGGTGGTTGCTTCTCTTTCTGTCACCAGAGGCACGGGATAATGATGAGTCCAACACCAACTTCTCGGGCAGCGAGAGGAGAACAGGACAGCGCAGAAGTGGGAGCAGAGCAGAAACTTGCTTGTAAAAGCGAGTTATTTTAGCTGACCAGATAGAATGGAACAAAGACTTTCATTACACGGCCTTAGGGAGCCTCTCAGCCCTCATTCCATCATACCAGTCCTGCGCACAATGCAAACAGAGCACATTCACCCCATCACAGGCAGAGTCAGAGAGACAGCTCGGCTGGAGACCCGCATGGCTGCTCAGCCAACCAACAGGCTTGTTTTAGTTAAATTTACGTAATCAAAAACTCATTTCATGTTAGATTCCAAGGTCAGCAAAATAAAATGACAAGGAAGCTGCATGAGAGCTGGGTTACTGTGGACAGTAATGCTACACTGGGGAAAGGTTAGGAGAAAACAGTGACAAACAAATGCATAGTAAGCATGTTGTCCCTAACCAATAATATATTGCCCCTTTGTGTCAATGAAGCAGTGGAAGGCAATTGCAAGTGTATTACACTGCAATATGTCCTCTCCACGGGAGAACAGGCATTATTCTCAGGAGGTGCTAGTGACGCACTCCCGCAGTCTCAAGTATTTGCTCCAAAGAATGCTCTCGGAAAGAGAATACCGAGCTTAGGAGCACCGAACACAGATAGAACTCTGTCGAAATACGCACAAACACCGCTCCTACAGGAATGATAAACCACTTTACGTTTGATCACATTGATAAACTATACACTATCATTAGTCTACTGTAATCTATCTAGCATTATTGAGCAAGAACCATTTCCTCTATCATGTGAAATACGACTAGCCTATAACTAATAATGTACCCACAATGCACCTAGCCTCTACACTAACCTATGAGAGTTCTAACATAGAACAAGGACCAAACAAGCAAGGCAGCTCCTCAAGCTCTAAACTCTGTGGATTTGGAAAGCAGAAGGGCACCTGAATAGAATGGTCAATACTTTAAGACACAACGTATTGTTTTTTTTTTGTACAAATAAATATTGGCAATGAGAAAGATTTAACTATAGAATACTAATGCAGATATTAAAACCCCTCAAAGCCAAAGCAAAGCAAAGAGGCCGTACCTTCTGAGATGTCAGCACTGAAAATGGAGAGCACCTAGATCCTATCTTGTTCTAGAACTTTACTGTTAAGATCCATAAACTCAGTTGGAATTCTATTTGATCCCGGCCTGTTTTGAAAACTAACTGAAACGTAGATATGTGGGAGGGCTTGGACTTATCTGGCTTCTGTCAGTGCTAATGCCTAATTTTGCTCTGTTTCACCTGAGCCCTCTAAAATATGTCAGCTGAGACTTTTCAATACTTATGTCTAGAGTTTAACTGGAGATCAGCAGAAATACCACTGCCTGTGTTGGTGTCAGAAGCTCAGAGAGTCCCAGAGAGGGGAAATTGGCAGGTACCATTAAAAGAAGGCTCTGATGGTATGGAGGGAAAATGCAGTAACAGTTTGACCAAGGTTCGAAAGACCTGCCAGCCACAGAGCTCAAACAGATGGATTGTTGCTTAAAATGAGAAGCAAAGGCAACCCCCAGACCCTGGCTAAGTGTGCCATCTAGTGGTCATACTGTAGCTATAAAGAATAACTAACTAACCTGAAGACACTTCAGGAGCCTTTGATATTGAGGGGTAGAGTGGAACAGGGTCCTCTGTCTAAGACAGTATCAAAGAGGACCAAGCAGAAGGTGTAAGACCATAATAGGTTCCTCAGACTAGGTTAAACAATAGAAAAAAATGAAATGGAACTGTGGGTCCAGAACCTTCTCTAGTGTGAGACCACTCACCCTGAAAGTTTCTGGGGAACCGAGGTGGAACTTCTGGCTGATGTCCTCTGAGGCACCGGCACACAGCCTGTAGAAGATGTGGTAATTTCTCTCCTCCTGGCTCTGCCTGCAGATCCTTGACTTCTCCAGCAGGTAGTGAGACACAAAGCCCCCCACAACAGCATTCTGACACAACACACAATGAAAAACACAGTTGAGGTCTTGTTTTTGAGTCACAACTTGTGATTTTACAAATAGAGAAGACACAAAATGAGGATCCTGTACCTTTTCATTGAAGTGGATTTCTACAAACTTTCCAAAACGACTACTGTTGTTATTCCTGACGGTTTTAGCATTCCCAAAGGCCTCCAGAAGGGGGTTGGCTGTATAGTTCAATAAAGAAGTTAAAATACAGATTGATAAAGTGTGGTGTGTAATTTGTTCTGCCTGGTATTGTATGAAGTCACTCTCACCTTCAACTATTCTCTCATCGATATCTTGACCCGATCCATAGGATGTTGTCAAGTATCTAGTTAGAGGGGGAATAATCAATAGTTGAAAAGTAGAATAGTTAAAAGTTAATAGTTAAATTAGAAACAATTCTCTTCATGTTTACGTATCAGCTACGTTAGACTCTGTATTGTCCGTTCAGTTTGTACCTGAGCACAAATTTAGTGTTTTCAGTCTTCCCAGCCCCAGACTCCCCCGAGACGATGATGGACTGGCTCATCTTCAGAACCCTCATGTCCCTGTATGCCTTGTCCGCTGAGAGAGAGGAACAGCATGTCAGGGACGCTGATAGAAGGTGCAAACAATAACCTTTCTCTGACTGCCCTCTAGTGGACATCTGGCACTGCTGGGCTCCTCGGTGCACGGTGACTCGGCTGTGCTCCTCCACACTCACCGATGGCGTAGACATGGGGTGGCAGGGTGCCCAGTGACCTCCCATGGTACTGCTTAATGGTGTCTGGAGAGTAGAGCTTTGGGATGTCATAGTATGGGTTCACTGCAATCAGGATATTGGCTACAAAGGTCTGGCAGGGAGGGAGGGAGGGAGGAAGGGAGAGAGTGAGAGAGAGAGAGAGAGAGAGAGAGAGAGAATGGGAGATGTTCTGAAGTAAGAAATGGAGCAGGGCACATCTCAGAAAAAATACACATCAAATCCCTCTGAATACATTCAGCACATCCCATTTAAACGCCAAGGTTGTTTACTTCACTGGCACATTATGACAGTTCCGACAACTGACTGTGTGGCACGGCGGCGCAGAAGGTCTTTGGGCCTTTCTGTGCAGAGTTTGCATGTTTTCCCCGTGTTCACAAGGGTTTCCACCATAAAGAATCCAATATGAAAAACAGGCAGAAGAACAGATCAGTAACGCTGTCCGTCCCTGGCGAAGACAGACACGAGCACTTGGTTGGCCCCCGGGCGCGTCCCATGCACGCTGCCTATTGTCTGCTCCCAGCTCCCAGGACGTTGGAATGGGTTAAGCGCATAGAGAAGTTTCATCGGTGGATGCTCCAGCCATTTCGTGTGTGTGTGTGTTTCGCCGCCTACACCGTGTGATGTGCCGCCTCTCGCCGTGAAACAAATAAAGATGTTTGTTTGATTTTGTTTGAATGACTGCACTGAGACAGTCCCAAGCCACAGCAGTTCCTTATGTGGCCACTAGATGCCACCTGGAGGAACTCAATTGTCCCCTGCCTCTCCTCACCAGCTGGCTGCCACGTAGCACTGTCACCTCAGAGGAGACAATTAAGTTCAGTGGGGAACAGGATAGCCCTCCCTGGTTGACACCGGAGCCCGGGGGTGAACACAGGAGCCAGCAGGGAGACAGTGAAGACAGTAGTGTGTGTGTGTGTGTGTGTGTGTGTGTGTGTGTGTGTGTGTGTGTGTGTGTGTGTGTGTGTGTGCGCGTGTGCGTGCATGTGCGTGTGTGCATCAAGGTTATTATAGTTAACAAAAACTAACTAAAAAACGAAAACTAGGTGTGAAAAAACATTTTAATTAACTGAAATAAAAACAAAAACTAGGCTTTACAAAAAACGATAACTAACTAAAACTGTGTTGTGTGTTTACAAAACTAACTAAAATAAACTAAAATTAGAGAAAATGTCCTTAGTTTTAGTCTTTTTCATTTCATACATAAGCCTAGTATTTTGGGTGGATATGAAATCAATCCTCCATTTTTTCTTTAGCTGTGCCGCTGCACAGAAGTAACCGGACGTGCGCCATGTGGTTGTTTTGCATGGAGTGAAACAACGTGAGCTCTGGAGATCAGGATAGTCTCACGAGGCTAGTGCAGAAGATAAAAAAACTAAAACTAATACTGAAGCTAATAAAAACTCAAAAAAAACTAAGCATATAAAAATAAAAAAATAAAATCAACTAGCAAATCTGCTTTAAAAACGATTGAAAACCAAACGGAAATTGAAAACAAAAAGTTGAAACGATATAAAAATAAAAACTAATGAAAAAAGAACTATTTTAACCTTGGTGTGCATGTGTGTGTCTGCCTCCCAGCAGATACTTGACAGCCCTGAGCAAGAATGACAGGAGCCGCCCGACTGCCATGTGTGTTATACTGTAGGCTCAGTCTGGGTACAGTCATAAACACTTTAAAACAGTGATGAGCGTCCTGTCCTCGATCCTTCCGTTCAAACCTGTTGTCAGTTAGCTACAAGTAGATCTGTGTTTGTGTGCAGTACTTACATAAATTTTGTCTTTACTATATCTCACTCTCACATTGTTCAGTAGAGTGGCTTCATTCAAGTACATCAGAGAACCTGAGAAAAGGAACGCGAAGACAAAGCACACACGTTAGCATACACGTGGAAATGTTTACAAAATTAGTACTGGGCTTTTAATTTAGGTACTGCAAAAACACAATAGCCTAGCTGTTCAGGTAACTTCATGAAATGGAATCACAAAAAACCTGCAGAGCTGACAGTCAAACATTAGCAATTAGCAGACACTCACAATTGTCCTCCACATGTTTGTTGACATCATCCTCAGCAGGAAACACTTGGTTGACGGTGGCCAAAAAGGGCTGTAGGACAGTGAGAGGTGAACGAGTGATTAAACATTCTCATTTCTATATAAAAGGGTTAAAGAAAACTCTGCAAACGTGCCCTAATGACTGTAGGAGAGAGAGAACAGGACCTTGGACAGAACACAAAAAAATAGTAAAGAATATCCATTTTCTATCGCCATTTCTGTGCATGCTTTTAGCGATCAAGGCCTTTTCAAGCCCTTATCAGATGTGTACCTTTTCAACTCCCAGGGGATTGAATATGCCAACTGTTCTACTTTCTTGCGCATCAAACAGCAGTCCACTGGAGCATGGAGTAGTGAGTGACACATTGAGGCTCAATTAATTATTTGGAAGGAGGGAGAAACACGATCTGGGCAGCAGGTAACCAGGCGAGGTGGCTGCTGGGGGCTAAGGCCTGCAGCCCCTCCGTCCCCTGGCCCAGAGACGTCCGTCCCCACCTCCGGAACGACAGAGGACAGCCAGCCATGCATTATTGACCAGCCTAACCGCAGGCCTTGACCAGGACAAACAATGTTACTGCATGCGCCCCTGCTCAGACTGAGAGTGAGTGAGCAGGCTTGTGGAGGCTGGAGCAGGGTGCTGGTGGGATGGATAGGTTACTTCTAGCACGTGTTCGCGTTGTAAACAAATCTACCAAGTGCTGGGAGTTTTTACGGAAGCCTTAAAACCACTCAAACCTCGGCGCAGTTTCGGTGAGCGTTCGGTGACTCTGAGTGAGCCCTTGTGACACACTTAACATTAATGGCTAATGAGTGTTCAGTACGCTCTGTCTGCACCCTCTCTGGACTCGCCAGGGGGAGGACGAGGTTGCAGCTTGGAAGAAAAAAAAAACAGGGTCACATGCTTCTGATTTGCTTGAAAACAAACCCTGTGTCAAAAGTCCAGACGAACAGGGTTGACTTGAAACATCAAAGAGAGAAATGAGGTTGAGGCTCATGTTTTGTTTAGTTTTTTAGAATAGGTCTAATCCACAAGATTACCATAGCAATGGCAGAGATCAATGCAGAATAGCATACACATGATGCTAATGTACTGTAAACACTTCTAACCAAAGCTAGTCAACGCTAGCTGCAACACACGAGGCCAACATTAATGTCGTCTGAAAAGCTGTCTGCCATTTTACATTGTCCATACGAGGCCCATTCTACAAGGGAAAAAATTACGTTAAGACAAATATTTGAGAGGTCTGTGTGAACATGTCAAACAACCCCAGAGAGCGCAGAGGTAAGGCTGTGTTGGCTGTGTGTGTAGACCAAACACAGCCAGCTTCCATAGGTCATACTGGGGCCCTACCGCCCGCGCTATTGGCCATATTATTAAAGCCATCCAATCAAAGAGACGTGTTAATACCCCAAGGTTGCAGCGCCAAGGTAACGTACAGCCCATTTATTCTGTCCTGTGATGGCATGTTCCACATTCTCTACTTTACTGGCAGGGTTCCTCAGGGCTGAGCTGCAGACTGGAGGAGAG
Source organism: Borostomias antarcticus (assembly GCF_949987555.1). Taxonomy (NCBI): domain Eukaryota; kingdom Metazoa; phylum Chordata; class Actinopteri; order Stomiiformes; family Stomiidae; genus Borostomias; species Borostomias antarcticus. The sequence continues at coordinate 23,919,476 of NC_140239.1, read as the reverse complement.
AAAAAGGGGGTTGGAAGAGGGTGATGCAAGACTTTAAACACTACCTTCCCCCTCTCTTACAACTCTCCCTCTCTCTCACCCCCTCTGTAGTCCACCGTCACCATGGCAGAGAACTGTGGAAACCGCCCGGGACACATTACCTAACGCCGAAGGGCCACAGAGTCCGCCATTGTGTCTGCTTGATGTCGTGTCATGCACTGAGCAGTCTCTCTCTCTCTCTCTCTCGTTACATCTCCCCCCAGGGGGTCTGCCAACAAGCAGGCTGCGCTAGGCGGCCCAGGGAGGTGGTCCCACACTGGCACTAACTGGCCGCTGCTGGACAGAATGGCATTGTGTGTCTCTCAGACTCTGTCCGGAACTGACACTAACATCCAGAAAATAGATGGACACGTCCATTCGGGATCACGCGCGCACACACACACACACACACACACACACACACACACACACACACACACACACACACACACACACACACACACACACACACACACACACACACACACACACACACACACACACACACACACACACACACACACACACACACACACACACACACACACACACACACACACACACACACACACACAAACTGACAGACAGACACACACTGCCCTTACAGCTTCCTTATGTGTAAAGCATCTGACAGAGCCTAGTGTTTTATGGGCAGGATGTAAACAGCGATGGAGGGCAGATTGTTTGAGGAGGATGCTCTGTGGCTGAGTCCTTCTGCTGAAACAGTTAACACTGGACAGGAAGCTATGGGGTACCATAGAAACTGGGTTGAAGTACATTAAGAGCTTTGCACAAAGTAGGCTAATATATTATCTACTCTGGCGGAAAAGTCAATTAGTGGGAATGGGGGCCTCACTGGGGAAAATCTATTTGACCAGGTAAGAGACACTTCACTTTAGAAACACAACACTATGGCCTACAGTAATTGTGTACCAACAGATGACAATAGGCCTCCCCATTCTGGACGTAACCTCTGAGACTTTTAATACTGCCACAATCACTATGGTGTATGAGGAAGGTAATGATTCCAAGTGCTCTCTCACTCACCTTTCCTTTCCCTTTGTGTGGTTCGATGGTCAGGCTATCGGCCCCTATGTCCACTATAGTCCCCAGCTGGAACCCTTCTGTCGGGTGGGGCGCCCACACCGGCTTCCCATCCTCCATTGCGCCGCTCGACAGGCTCTGGAAGAGATAGCATAGTGGGGACTATAAGCAAGGGCATTCAGAGCCATGACAAGCCATTATAAAGTGTTAGACATTATGGGCGAAAACCATGATTTGAGGATTTGGGGTAATATTACAGAGCATAACTACCTGTGTGTGGTGGTAAACAACCCTATGCCTGAATATTAAAAAGATTTCTGAAACTCTAGGGTCACCAGAGTATAAGCCTGTAATGTGGGTGAGATATGCTCACTAAGCAAACACACCAGTGTCTATAGAGAGATACTCTCAGGTTTACCTCATTCTCCTGGGCATAGCCTCTAATTACACTGTTATTGAAACAAACAGCTGAACCTGTTAGTGTGGCGTTTGAAAGTAGTACAGGCCACTCGGGGACAGCTCCAGGCAGAACAGTCTTGTGCCATTGCTGATCCATTAAAACACATAGCCTAGGGGGTAGTAGTCCGCAAACTACAACTGTACCACTGTGTGAGACTGAAGAACGGGCACAACAACCCTGAGAGACATGCAGCCATTAACAATCCTAGTGTTTTCTTTCAAAACAGAGACATTCAACACACTTGCAACCTGAAAGACACAACAGAGAAAGATGATTCACTCAAACTACAGTAAAGCTCTGTACAGAAATATAGAGTGCTAGCATGCTCAGAATAGCACCCGTCAGCTATGCTAACTTAAAAGGATGTACCCTGTAGCAAGCAGCATACAGTACTCCTTAACTGTTGAGGCCTTTTGCAACCATCTGGTATATGGCAGAATTCCACTGGGTATGTCACTGTTCCCTAGGATATACCATAACCAGGGGAATACTACACATCATGCGCTGGCACAAAAGTGGCAGTGATGGATAGTTATTCTCTTCTCTGCTCACATTTGAGTTCCTCATGCTCAAAGTTTGTCCCAGATAGGCCTCTGCTACCAAAGCTCGAGTCTGGCGATGGTCCAGGACCCTGGGTTCAAGGGAGATTTTCAATGCTCAATTATTAATTATTTAGGTCATGCTTTGAGAATCGCTTACTAGTCACCACAATCGCCTTGTTCTCCTCTCAGCTAAAAATATATTTAAGGAGCCCACTCAAAGAGCCGTGCTGATACGAAATGTAAAACAAACAGACACATAGATAGATAAACAAACTCCAGGATCCAATGTAAGTAGAGACAGTAACAAGAAACCGAATTTCCCTCTCATGTGGCTGGCTGTAGTCTTTGTCAGCTAGCCTAGCTATAACAAGGAGTGTACACAGCACAAATTGTTTTCACAATTTACAAACTAACATGGTGGCCTTGTTTAAGCCTCTTTCATGCCGCAAGAGTATTAACAAGAGTGAGATCATACATAATATGGAACATATTCGTTTTCTTGTAACCTCTAAAAGCAGGAGGGAAAAAAATGTGTGAAGCCAAGCTCTGACGTTTTTTCAAAACATCTCTGCCCAGAGAGGAATACAGCTGCATGGATGTTTGCCTACAACATTAGAATGTTCCTTAACCTCTTCAAAGACAACTGGCCTGCCATCAAAATGGAGACTTTATAATGCCTGCAGGTTTTGAATGAGGACCTTCATCATACAGTATCTAAGCCTACTCTACCTGTGTCATTCATTATTGAGGGCTAGCTATGATTCAGGAATGTTTTTAGTTCAGTCAGGCATGACTTAGTCTGACTCAACGGATGTAGGTTTTGGCAATAAAATCGTTGTCACACTGCCCAATCAGTGGCGAGACTGGCGACGCAAATTAATCTAATTCGGGCCGAGAGATTCTCTCGGCACCAATCAGATTCGATCCAGACTATTTTGCAAGAACACCGTCGCTGCATCCGGGGCTGGCTCCGCCCAAGACGACTGTGATTGGTTTAAAGAAATACTGCGTTTTTTCCCCCCCTATTGCAGAATGGTAATATGTCCAGCCAGACCTGTCTCCGGCGCTGGCACAGTGTAAACGAAGTGTGGAGATAGGTCTGGCTATGCGTGACTAGGCATGACTTAACATGGATCAAAGGTTAGTGGTAACTTATTGTCAGAGCAGTAAAATTCACATCAGTGCTGATGACATGTGATCATTTAAATAGTGACTGCTCCATTACTGAAACTACATGGATAAGAGGTCAATATTCAACCCCTCTGGCTTCTGATCGCTTATCCAATTAACCCAGTTAGATTAAACTCAGCACATTCCATGTCGTCATTCAAGGTGTGGTGTTGCTGAATCTGTTCCATAACCTGACTGTGACCATGGGAACCTGACAGGACCAGCCTCAGCTTTAGTTTGCAAAACAAGTGGAAGTGAGGAAGGCAATATTTGCCTTGAACACAAACACACACCCTAAAAAGGCATGACTGGTCTGACCATAAACCTGAACTAGTCCAGATCAAGGTAACGCATTAGTCCTTGTTCATTCAAGGTACCGTATGCTGATCTACTGGGACCTATCTTTATAGTATGTTACATGAGCATCGGTGAATCTTGTATTAGAACTGCCAGCAGCTATTTTGACAACGGGCCATGCAGAGAAAGAAAAAGGCAAGACAGAACCTGACACCCACCCACAGCAGCCTACACACTTCAATAGACAGAAGCCAGCAGTACCAGCCTGTGTAATACAGTAATTGTATCATAAACAACAACTACAGATCACCTGGAAGGACTAAAAAATATTTAAAAGCAAACTACAGTACTGTATACAGCTACTGTATCTAATACATTCACTCAGGAGGCTAGCCTGTTTGGCTTGTTACGGCCCAGCATAGACTGGCTGCATGGCAAAACATTCTGCTTTAAAGGTATTGCCTGAAATTAAAGCTAAGGATGAAAACCAAGCAATGATCATTTTGGAGCCAACTATTAGCTTAATGATAGTTTCACACTATCAGTAGAGCACACATGCATGCTATAATTGGGTAGATTTAGCATTTTAGTCAGCTTTCCTGGGCCTAGATATTAAACAATGAATGTAGTGTCCGTAACAGATTGAAGTAGTGCATCAGTGCATCAAGTAGCCTAGGCTAAACCTATTAGTCCCCTTCACATAATTGCTCAATTAGTCCCATCTAGAGAGGCAACTAATAAAAAGCCTAGGAAACATGTTTCCAATCTCTGGGCACTGGGCACACCCACCCAATAGTTGTTTGCCTGGCCTTGTAACCAAGTCCTGCTGTTGACGTATTGCATGGTAACTCCAGGGTTGGATGGCATTTTCATAAGATTTTCAGTTGGGAACAGGAACAACAGCCAGGTCTGAGGTGTGAATCAAAGGGCTTGAGGAACTTGCTTACAAACCCATTGTTTCCCATGGTTTAGGTTTACACATACAAATATATCCATCTAAAAACACAAACCAAAGAATTGCCTTATGTTCTGATGAGTAGTAGGCCTACTTGAACAACACTCAATACTGTGTTACAAGCACTTTTGCCAAAGGCATACAATAATATAATATATAATAATATATATTATACCCAGACATGGAATATGACTAGGCTACACATTTATTGACTCCCATGGCTTTCATGCAGAAACTTGGAGTGGGGGTACAAAGTGATGTCACCCTCACTAACCATCTGTGCACTGGCGACTGTTTTAGTGATTGTTGCCCCCAGAGTGTCTGATTACTCCTGCCTCACCACTATCCCTCTACTGGAGGCAAAGATGAGGAGCACTTCAGGTTAACAGGAGGTACGGCAGTGTGTGTGCGTGTGCGTGTGCGTGTGTGTGTATATGTGTGTGTGTGGGGGGGGGGGGGGGGGCAACAGTGGACTGGACATCTTCATACAAACCACTTAATACAAGCATACTGGCTAGCCAGCTGGTTAAAATATTAGTGCTTGTGAAGCTGAGAGGCACAGAAAGACACATTGTACCTTATGACTAAAGAAAGCCAATGCTTCCACAAGCAGAGGAAATACTTGAGAGACGGGTCTGAATGGCCTGTTGGCCTGTGAGTTATGCACATCGAGCCCCCACTCTTATGCCTCATAGACAAGCAGAGGATTGTTAGAGTTGTGTCCGTCGTGGACTGTGAGCTCACTGTCAAAAAAAGGAAAGTCACGTGGTGACTGCGATGCGTTTGGAAACAATGGCCTCTGAAGCAGAACTGACTGCGCTGAGGGGAAACTCCAAAGAACGAAGCCTTCAAAGCTTTTGAATCTGCCTCAAATAATGGCAGTATCTCTTGGTTTTAATAATGCTCTATTTATACAATCTTTACCAGCCGTCATTACTCCTTAATGCGGTCGGAGCATAACTGTTTGCAGTCGTCATATGATCCAATAGCAGAAAAAGCCTTGAGGCACTGTACAAACTCAATGCAGAAACTACTAAGCTATTCAAACACGACAGATCATAATTCTACATGGTCATAAAATAACTGGCTTCCTTTAAAAGAATGTAATAAGCAATCAGTTAGAACTTGTACCATTAGTCAGACTGAGTGTTTGTTGAGACATGACCTTAATCATTCTAGAGAGAATTATTGCTAAGCAACTTACCGACCATCTATCAAGCAACAATCTCCATGAACCCTTTCAGTCTGGCTTCAGAGCTTCCCACTCCGCTGAAACGGCCCTCACTAAAGTGACCAATGACCTACTGCTCTCTCTTGATTCAGACCTTCCCTCTGTATTATTACTACTCAACCTTAGTTCCGCTTTCGATACAGTCGACCATGCTATTCTATTAGATCGGCTCGAGAACTCAATCTGCATCCAAGGTACAGCGCTCTCATGGTTCAAATCTTACCTAACTGACAGAACCCACTGTGTTGTCCATAACAATGTTACCTCTGAGGCTTCCAAAGTGCAGTTTGGCATCCCACAAGGATCCGTCCTCGGCCCCCTACTGTTCTCCATTTATATGCTACCCCTTGGTGGAATTATTCATAGCTTCGGTATTGATTTCCATTGCTATGCGGACGACACACAATTATATCTTCCCATTAGACCTACTGATCACTCCCAACTGCTCAACTTGGAGGCATGTCTATCTGCCATTAGACACTGGATGTCAACCAATTGTCTGCTCCTTAACACTGATAAAACTGAGATGTTAATGATTGGACCTCCTAGACTACGTGACTTGTTTAATGACACCTCCATAACATTTGGAAACTGCCCTGTAACCCAGAGCGCCACAATTAAAAATATTGGTGTCTGCTTTGATCCTTCACTCTCTTTTAAAAGTCACATTAAAGATATCACCAGAATTGACTACTTTCATCTTCGTAATACAGTATATCAAAAATTCGACCTATACTGTCTATGTCAGATGCTGAAACTTTAATTCACGCTTTCGTCTCGTCCCGGCTTGACTACTGTAATGCTTTGCTCTCTGGCCTGCCGAAATCTAGCACTAAAAGTCTGCAACTAGTTCAAAATGCAGCTGCCAGAATTTTGTCAAAATCTAGAAAATTTGACCATATCACAGTCCTATCCTCCCTGCACTGGCTCCCAATTCATGTTAGGTCTGACTTCAAAGTCCTCCTTCTAACCTACAAAGCACTAAATGGACTTGCACCACTATATCTATCACAACTCATCTCCCGATATGTACCTGCTCGCGCACTGAGATCCCAAGACGCTGGGTTTCTCTCCATCCCCAAAATCAAGAAAAAAACAGTAGGCAATCGGGTTTTCTCTTACCGTGCCCCCCTCCTCTGGAACAGTCTCCCGGCCGTAGTCAGGGAGGCTAGCTCCATTGGTGTGTTTAAAACCATGTTGAAAACTCACCTATTCACTCGTTCTTATGGTCTGCCCTGACCAGCTTGGGTCTAGCCCAGTCTCTTATTGTATTTTAATTTTTCATTGTCCAATATGGTTGTTTGATTTTTAATCTGTTTTATTATTTTTTTACTTGCTTATTATATGTCTGTGAAGTGTATTGGGACCATGTCATGGTGATTTTGCACTTTAAATAAAAATTGACTTGACTTGACCTATGTGTGAGGTGTGCTACAGTATATGGCTAACTCCTATGAGGATGCATCAGTAGTCCAATAACCAAGCCGAGTCCTCGCGCCCAACCACAACCATCCGTCATTACATGACGACACATGGATCACAGCTACCTGGAAAACCAGCTTTTCAACCTATAGGCCTAATGGTTTACACTCAAGTCAACACCTAAGGTTGACACACACCCCGATGCTTTAGCCAACTCGAATACGAGACCCATCTACGTAGATTTCTCTGTCAGCCTTGGGTTTACTGACCCCTGCTCAGAATGTACAGTAGGGTTTCATCCGAGCACTGAAAACTGTACACACCCACGGGATTAGGATGTGGCACCGGTCCTGGTCACCGGGAAGACTGCTTCAGAGGAAGGCCGCTTCTATAGGGTCATGTTCACCTGATCACACGTGTGAGAATTAGCCAACCCCACCTGCAGCTCTGCAAACAGGGAGTGTAAAAGGATCAACAGATTAACATCGTCTTATTGTTGAACTACAGTAGACAGGAATCTCCTAACCTGGCGCGCCAGATGGTTTGTTTCACACAGCCACCTGGGAAGGCTCTGTTGGAAAATGTTTGGAAAAGGGCAGGAAGGCACTTTCAAAAATACAGGTAGGTGATTAGATGAACCATCCGTCCATCACCATCTATCATGGGCTAACAGTCCTGTCATGCGCTGTTGTCACACCTAAACCACGGTACTACTGCCACTACAGGTACTACACCACCGTGCGATTTTGGGGTTCTTGCCCAAGGACACTTCGACACTGCAGGGAGCTGGGATCGAACCGGGGACCTTGCAATCCTCATGTTTTAAATCATGAATACTGGTGATGATAAGCTTTTAGAAAACATTTTATGCCTACCATACACTAGAAGACTTCAAAAAGACTAAAGTCTGACACCCTCTCACATCTAAAAACTAGTACTGTAGTGTTGAGTTTTTAGTCACACAGACTATAAGGTTTTGCAAAGACTGAGATCATGCAGGCTCATTTGCATGAGCCAAGACTAAAAACTTCCAATATTATTAAACATGTTTGATTTTACCGGAATGTCAAGACGAGAAAAAGACTGACTTAAGACAGCTCGTGTTGCCACCTGACGGAGTTGACGGAATAACACCGACTCTAGCAAAACTCTCATGATTTTATTCTGGCATTGGAAAGTGCATGGGTTACATAATTTGAATGGATGGCCTGACAAAATGAGAGGTTATGGAATATGACAGAGGTCCAGGGTAGATGCAACTTGTGGTCGAGTGGAAGTGGCCTACATCAAAACAATAATAATATATTATAATAATAATAATAAAAACAACAACAACTTGCTGAATAACAAATTAGGTCTATAAGCTAATTTGTAGATCTGAGAAAAGGCTGACCAACATTTTCTTTGGTTGAAGACAGGCAGCCCTAGAAAAATGTATTTAGGAACCAATTATTTTCAGAAATAACTGTCAGGGTCTATTTACAACCGGTGTGTGCATGCCCAGTAGGGCTGGGTATAAAAAATCGATCAAATGATTCAGAATCGATTCATGAATCCCAAAATCGATCTTTTATTTAATGAATGAATGAAGAAATGATTCATTCATTTTTGGAAATCAGTATCGATACCCAGCCCTAGTATTGATGTGTTGCATAACTTGGCAGTCATGTAATTAAGGTTACAACAAAAAAAAAGGTTTTAGTAACACTAACCAAATCGATATTGAATCGAATCGAGATAATCGATTCTGAACCTTGTGAATCGGAATCGAATCGATTCTTGAAATTCGAATTGATACCCAGCCCTAATGCCCAGTGTTATGAATGGTGGTGTGATAAGCGTATCCATGCACTTTATTACTTCTGGAAACGCTGACACGATGTTCATGTGGCCCGGAGGTCGTTCTCATCTTCGTCTTGAAGACGACGTTGTGTAACCAGGAATCTCCCCCCTCCCTTCATACTAATTTATCTGTACACTATGTATGAACTCCCTTTCCAGTGAACTGACTTTTGCTGACCTCAGCAGACAGTGAATACAATGCCTAACCAAAGGAGCTTGTACGACAGTTTAAAGATTGACGATCGTCTTCCTCATGTCGAAGTCTAACCCCAATAAAAGGCTCTCATCAGTGAGACTCTGCCACTAAAAAAGTTAAACATTATGCAAAGAGGTCTTGTGGCAAACACAATGATACTGTACTAAACTGTTTTCTAAATCCGTGATCCAACGGGAGCTGCCAACGTTTGATTCAAAACAAACACCGCACTTAATAGATTAATTTCAGACTTATAGACTTCAATCTTAAGAAAACACGCTGTCACGGTGACAGTGCTCAGTCTGTTCCATGTCAAGATACAAAGCCGACAGTCTGGCTGGAGAGATACACAGCAGAATCTCCTCCTTTCAGACGCAAAGATACAGTATCTCTCCCCTGGGCGACCTCTCTTCCTCACACAGATGCACCTACGTACCACAGCTGAAATGAACAGACAGGAAAGCCTGGTGGCGTCACAGTGGGACAACACACACACACCTACACCTACACCTACACACCTACACACACACACACACACACACACACACACACACACACACACACACACACACACACACACACACACACACACACACACACACACACACACACACACACACACAGGATCAGACAGGAGCTCCCAGAGCCCACTGGTCTTAACCAGTCAGAGGCGATATGGAAAACACATTGAAGCACTGGAGCTAAATGGGTCTGGCAGAGAAACAGAGGTGGTCAGTCACAGTGGAGCACTAGGCCCCATACAGACAGACAGAGACACTAAGAAGAGTCTAAAGGCTGGTTATCTGACTGCTGTCTTTTATACACTAGGCTACTGGTTGAGCAGCAGAGCGTAGAGCTAGCCCAGTAAATACATGTATTTGTAGTAAGTAAATGTTATTTATATAGCACTTCTCACAGAGAGGACTCACAATGTGTGGCATACAGGTTAAAATGCATACAAAGAATCAACAAAATTAAACATAGGACAAAAACAGGACAACAGTCATAGACATACAGTCAAATTAATTTGACAAACGGCTGTAAACAGAAGAGTCTTTAGCTGCTTCTTAAAAATGCCCACAGAGGCCACACCTCTCAAGTCCTGAGGAAATGCACAATCCACAATCTAGGTGCCACAGACTCAAAGGCTCTGTCGCCTCTGGTCTTGAGCCTGGTGAGAGGGACAACAACACAGATCAGCAGACCTCAGTGACTTGCTGGGAGCATGTGCATGGAGCAAGTCAGACATAGGTGCCTGACCAAGTAGGGCTCTATATGTATGTGGAGCATGGAGGATACATATATCTTGTATGTATACAAGAGCCTTGAAGTGGATCTTGAAATTAACTGGGAGCAAGTGCAAGGAGGCCAGGACAGGAGTAATATGAGAAGTTCTGCTGGACCTGGTAAACAGCTTGGCGGCAGCATTTTGGACCAGCTGAAGTAAAGAGAGAATTGCAATAAACCAGGAGTGATGAGACAAAGGCATGGATAATCATTTCTAACTCAGAGTGTGATACAATAGATCTGATTTTTGCAATGTTTCTTAGGTGAAATAAACATGTACGGGTCAAGGACTTGATGTGCTTGTCAAGGTGCACTCTGATCAAAGATGACACCAAGATTTCTCAGGTTACAGTTGAGGGTTTTTTAGACCAGGGTTATAAAAAAGTATTTCTATTTCATAGGAAAACGTGTGAATAATGGTAGGCTACTGTGAATGCTGATCAAAAAGTAAGAGTGACCGCTCATCATACCATGTGTGGGTTGCTGAAAGTGTTCTTTAGTTATCCTAAATCAAAGAAACATTCCCTTTCGTGTAGAAAATAGAAAATGTCCCTCGATGACAAGAGAAAAAGCCCAGACATCAGTCTAGTCATGGCCTTCTGGGGGGAGGGAGAGGGAGAGGGAGAGAGAGAAGCGAGAGAGAGAGAGAGAGAACAGAGAGAGAGAGAGAGAAAGAGAAAGAGAAAGAGTGAGAGAGAGAGAAAGAGAGAGATAGAGAGAGAGAGAAAGAGAGAGAGAGAGAGAGAGAGAGAGAGAGAGAGAGAGAGTGTGCTGGTTTAATATAGGTCAAAGGTTCCTGTGGATAAAGTTACCTAATGAGCGTTGGGCCGGGCCTTAGCATGGTTATGGACGGAAGCAGAATAAATAATCCACTCATAATATAAAATTATTTCACAAATGGAACTTCTTCATGCATGGCTAATAGCTCTCTCTAGACTAATAGCTTGAAGAACTGTAAAACTACAAAGGAAAATATTCTAATAGCTGCTGTTCAGTAGGCCTAGTTGTGTGTCTCCATAAAGCAGTATAAAAAAAGTTATGTTGTAGCAACTGGTATCGAACTGATACCCAATCGGGTCAACTCCCAAAACATTGCCTAGATACAAACTCACTATATCAGCAACACATAATGTGCACTGTAGACTAAACTATCAGGGTGTTCACTGCTGTAAGCAGAGGCATTGTCTCATAAAGTGTGAGTCAGCCTAACTTCATACCAGAGGGAGGCCTTGGGCTCCAAAGGTCAGCAACATGTGAACCAATAGGAGAGAACGGGTAGTCCTATGCTCTACGTCACTATGGTTACACTACCAGCCATAACGATGGCCTGGGTTCATTTACATTACTAGCTAGACTGAATCACTTAAGCCACGATGTTATGCAATGAGGCTATGTGCACAGCTGGGCCATGGAAGGATGAATCGAAATGATGAACTAAAGAGGTAACCCAACTTACTCCACCACCAAATGACAATGGGACCAAAGGGTAGAGACTCTGAATGAGCCCTGGAATTATCTGTTTGATGTTAGCAGTACAGTTTTGAATGACAGTCTATTCTAATACAGCCCCCCGCATCTATAACTACAATAAAAACCTGGATTGTGGTGGTGGTGTGTGTGTGCGAGAGGCGCACTAGTGCAGACCATAGAGTAGACAGTAGAGCACCAGGAGCCAGGGCCTGGCGCGCAGACGGTGTAAGGTTACACTCTCCATCACACTGAACAGTGACTTTAGTCTGTTCGCTGGAGCATAACTAATTCAGTTCATATTCAGCTAATTACAAAGGCACATGAGCAAGTCAATGGTGTCCAAACCCCCTTCGTGTCACTACCCCAAGAAACAGGATATGTGCAGTCCCATTCGGTCATCGTCGCTGGCACTGCACAGTGTGGTCACAATATGTTGCTGTTACGGTGTGGGGCTCATGTCTGATGAAACGGTTAAAACCCCTTTCTCTCTTTTGGAAAGGAATGTTATGTTATAGAAAAAAATATTGGCCAGCGAACTCTAACTGCAATAGTCAAAGAGCAGGACAGTGACATTATTTTACAGCCACAAACACCTTCAGCTTTACAATTTGGCCCTGAATCTAAAGGCCTTCACATGACAGGACTCAAGACTTTATTGTGACTGGCTATCAATAATGGTATAGCTATAGTAGCTATAATATCTATAGTACCGCAAATAACACAATAGTTATTTGCAGTACTATAGCTCGGCCCATTGTGGTCACAATAGACTGAGGTACTGTAGAAGGAGACATGGACAAGTATCTGGGGTAGCAATGACAATCTTTTCAGTGTCCAATGTGTTTCCAGAAGTGGAATACAACTGTGGGGAGCATTTCCTGAAAGGACTTTGACTTCACTCAACATTTACTACTAGGCTGCCCACACATGAACCCACACCTCTGTCCCAATGAGCAGTCTCCGTGTGACTTGACTGATAGGCCACTTTACTCATAAAACGAATGGAAATGACCAAAGTCCATCAAAAAAGAGAGAAATTTCATTCATTTTTGCTTAAGCTTCCTGGGAATGCAATAGAATCAATGAAGCCTACACCTCCACTACCGTACATCCAGCAGTTCACTTGGTCTCTGCCATATCAAAAGGCACTCACAACACAAATATGTAATCATGAGCTGAACATGCCCAGATTACACAGGCAACATTTGCAATAGCCAAGTAGGACAGAGATGAGGAGAAACATGGGAGCACCCATCCTCTCACACCATCAATAGAAAACCTTGAACAGTTTCCAGGTTGCTGTCACTGGCACTGTGGATGCAGGCCTCATGCGTTCCGCATCGGATTTGAAAATGTTTCATGTTTGCTCTAAATGCTGTAACAAAACACAGCCTGGCACGCAGCAGCTATTCCATCTGATGTAGGCTACCGCTGGACAGGAATTCACAGCATAGCGGGGCAATTGAACCAGTCATTAGTGAATCCCTGAGCATATGTATGTCAAATATAGAATTTCCCAGAATCCTGTTCACCCTAAACTCAATGTTGGTGTTCGCTGAAATCGAGCATTTTGGTGCAGCAAGTTTAAAGAATTCCACACCCCAGTGGATGATTTGTTTACGAGATTTTCCTGAATGAAGGATAATTAACACTGATGGTAATCGCTTCCTGTGTTTTGACAGCCTCCACCGCTAGCATCAATAAGCTCAAACTGCCTTGCAGTTCCATGGATCATCCTGTTCTTTAGCAAGCAAGTGAAGCCTTATTTTACTACCCTCAATTTCAATAGATTGTGTGTGCGCGCGAGGAAATAATACTTGCCGACGTTACCTACCGTATGCACTTCAACCTGCGGCTGTACTCCGTGACTTGTGTTTCTTTATAAAAGTGCAAGTTTCCACGATAATTGCCGGGTGAAGATCCAAGCTCCGATCTCCCAGAGCTCTCCCGCAGAAGTCCAGGGAATTGGCCGTGACGTCACGAACAAAGACGGCAGTAGCATTTGATGAACATTAGGGGCACTGTATGCCTTAACTGTACATCCATGCATGTAACTAAACAATAGTTGGGTCCTACATTTACTGTCTGTGTGATAACTGAGCAGACATATTTGAAAATATGTATAATTCAATACAAGTAAAGAGAAAACTATTGACAAATCTGCAATGTTTCCACTTGGCTTCTAAGCAGAGCAACAAACCACAATTTGAGAATCATCAATGTTTCAGTGGCCAGTAACATAAAACTTGTAGTTTCCCCCCCTAAAGAAGTCATCCAATACCAGGCTGAAAGCTGAGAGCTATAAAGGGTGAGAGCGTCTCATTAGAGAATCACCTAAGGGGCCAGAAGCTATGTCTGCCTCATGTTTCCCCTGACAATGGGACAAAACTGTGTTCATCTATTCATACCTATGGGTCATGCAATGCCATGAAATAAGTATCAAAGGTGCACCACGCCTAGTAAGCAAGATAATGTGACATCTTGCATCATTCAAATAGAAGGAAAATGAGGGATTATGCAAAACAAAATGTTCCATCCATCCATCCATTTTTTTTTTTTTTTTATGTATCCAAAACACCAGTGAGTAACTAACATGAAATCTAATTCTGTGAAAACACTACTATGTGGAAACTATCATTGGAGACAAAAAAAGGAATGGGGGCCCTGGACATTTTAGAGGATCATAGATCATGTCTGTCTAATTACAAAGAACAATGCAAGGGTGCATTGATCCTACTTAAGCTTGTAAAATATTTACACAACATTGTCTGTGACCATAGCCACATTGAAGCTTAAAGACAGACAGCTTCAGGTTGCTCTCCTATGATTTCAAAGGAACTGCTGGTAGCGTGGGAATGAATGCAAAGCCTCTGTGATCTGAAATAGTACTCACAGTAATATCTGCCTCTTCACAGGACTGTTTCTAAGTCAGAATGTTCAGAATTGGCTGCTTGATCTTGTTCCTCCTCGTCTATCATTGCATCCACTCTGAAAGATTCACAGGGCGATAAGAACTGGGAGATGGATTCTGCATGGGGACAAAAAGGTGGTATTGTAGTGTTAATATAGTTAATATGGAAGATAACTTGTTCATAGTGGTTTGCAACAAATAATTGGCAGAGAATGAGAGCTTCCAATTTCCTTCCAATTTAGTATCTACAGTAACATACTAGTCTATATCTCAAAGCCCCCCCCCCCCCCCTCCCCTCACACACACACACACACACACACACATTTGAAAACTTTATTCGATTCCACAAATCAAATCACAGCTATCAGGGAATCAAATATAATAGGATAAGACAGTGCCAGAACACTCAAGCATACACATACTGTAGCTCATTCTTCTCCACACAGCAAGGTTGCTTATGACAGCTGAAACAGAGCAATATTTAACAAGTTGTGTAGCTTTGCTTTTTCTCATGCCAGCAATTCTCAGACCACTACTGGTATGCTTGTGTACATGACCTAGGCTTCCAAGTATAAGTACACAAAATCTACATCTGAACTCAAAGTTGGTAAGATATTTATCTAGGAAAGCCTGGTCCATGTACAGATCAAAAACACAGCCTACAGTACTCCTACAGGACCTCCTTGTGACTGTGGTCAACAAAAACACACACACAAATCACAATCACAGGTGTAGTTAAACCAGACTGGACACACACACACACACACACGCACACACACACACACACACACACACACACACACACACACACACACACACACACACACACACACACACACACACACACACACACAATCGATGAGTGCAGGGCCTAAGAAAAGGTATCCTGGATGAGCAAATAAATTATTTATAATGGAAGCAATTCACAGCATTCTACAATAATGTTTACTATGCCCTGGCAGCTGTTGGACACAAAGCTTTCAGTGATGCAATAGTGCCACCTAGAGCCACAAGGATTGAAGAACACCCTACCCACTTGTTTGCGTAGGGTGGGTTTGGGGTCAGAGTTGAGGGGGTTAGCAGCAAGGCTACCATCCTCACTGCGCTCATCCTAGACAGAGGAACATCAGTGGGTACAGGGGGCAGTGGCCTGCAGCGATCTGGAAAGCTCTCTTTCACTAGCCCTGGGGCTGAGGAGCTGGGCATGGAGTGTTTCCTGGGGCAGGGCCTGGGCCTGGAGGGTGCCCTGCAGGGCCTGGGGCTAGAGTATGGGCTGGGGCAGGGCCTGGGCCTGGAGGGTGCCCTGCAGGGCCTGGGGCTAGAGTATGGGCTGGGGCAGGGCCTGGGCCTGGAGGGTGCCCTGCAGGGCCTGGGGCTAGAGTATGGGCTGGGGCAGGGCCTGGGCCTGGAGGGTGGCCTGCAGGGCCTGGGGCTAGAGTATGGGCTGGGGCTGGGTCTGGGCCTGGAGGGTGCACTGCAGGGCCTGGGGCTAGAGTATGGGCTGGGGCTGGGCCTGGAGTGGGGCTTGCAGGGCCTGGGGCTAAAGTATGGTCTGAGGCTTGGAATGGGGTTTGAGGGCTAATAAAAAGTTTTAATATGCACAGTGTGTGTGTGCAGGGGTGACCCTACTCAAAATTCCCAGAGCAGTTATACCACAGGCCCCCCATATTCAGGGAGAGTTGAGCTACAGTAGGTGTAGGTGCAGAGATTGTTTAGTTGTGTGCAGGTGTTGCATGATGATGCTGCAGTTTATTAGTAAAGCCGCCCTTTCTATGGCTGCAGTATCTGGCCACATAAAAGAATACACTTTGGTGAATCTTGAGAGGGGGTAGGCTAAGCTGGCCCTAAAGTTTGGCCCCATCAATACCTAGCAGACCATATGAAGCTCATACCAAACAGAGTTGATGCTCCAAGAAAAGGAGCCACTCCCGACAATGAATGGCAAATACCCACAGAAAGCATCAACGCAAGACAAAACATCTGTCATGTTTATCATTTTATTAGAAACGCACTGATTTAATATTACTACATTTTAATATACAACAACAACAACAATAATAATAATAATAATAATAATAGTTCAAGAAATATCAGTCCCTCATAGAATCAATCTGTTGAGTTTGGCTGCAGGGGCTTTAAAGGCCACTCTGGAGAGCCCTGGGCCTCCCTCATATTGAAGTGACAAGGAAGAGGCTGGTGGCTGATGTCAGCAAGCAGGCAGAGTTGGCATCCTGTTGGATCTGGCTGAAGACAAGTGGCGGTAAAGCCAAGCTGAGGAGGGAGGCAGGGCTGAGCTGAGTGGTGGCTGGTTCCTGGGCGCTGGTTCTGCTGTCGAGCGCCATCTCAGTTGTCTTGGGCTCATAGACGAAACCCTGGGGGTGGCCACTTAAGAACCTGATGAAGTCCCACACACCGCTGTCCCAGTCCCAGGAAGATATAGGAGTGATTGCATGCCATCTGGCTCACATATGGAGCATGGTAACAAGTACTGTGTGAGCTGGCAGCGATGGCCGCATCATATTTTGATATATATAATATTTACTTAATATTGATATACAGAATAATCCTGTAGGCCTAATGACGCAACTTCGACTGATCTGAAAGTATGCTGTCTGCACAATGCAATCTTACTGTACTGCTAATCTTACAAGTGATACAGTACTAATGCAATGTAATAGCATTTGACCAATGCCTGTTTTTCCTTTTTTTAAGCTGTCCAGGGACTACAGATGAAAACTAGCCTTCTTGGCTAAGTCTGGTACATTTGTTAATGTACACTGTCCCTGCCAAACTTAGATAGATAATATGGAAATGAATATTACATGTGAATATTACTAATATATAATTATATTACTTTATTAATAAGTTCATTGTTTATTTGATTTTGATGAAACCACTACTGTATGCTTATTATCAAATCATTCCACAGACTATTCTTTCCATTGATCCTAACACAGGCCTGTTCCCCAGCCACACTGTTTGGCCGTTTTTCTGCACAATTTATGGCATACAAGTATGGCATGGTAACCTGTCAGCACAGTTAAAGTGATGATTGCATGTCTCACACTTAGTCTTCCTGTTGTTGTCGTCTTGTTGATATAGACCTATTCTAGTCTGACCAGGGCCCGTTGGACCTGTTAACAACATGTGTTAGGGTTTGAGGCTGGTAGATGGAGGTAGGACCCATAAGCAGACGGCAGACAGGCAGTGCAGGTTCAAAGAATAAAGATTTAATATAAAAATAAACATGGTAACACCAGGAGGAAACACACTAACATATGACAATGACCCGACAGAGACCAAAGGAAACAGGAGGGCATATATACTCTGGGAGAACAATCAAGGAACAACGTACAGGTGTGCAACAAGACATAACGAGACACAGGTGCAGACAATCACCCAGACAAGGACATGGAGGGATTCCAACAAGACACCAACACAAGGACAGAGGAACAAGGACACAAGGGAAGGGAACAGGGAACGAGGCTGGGGGGAACTAAAGGGGGCCAGGAGAGGAGGGACTGGAGTGATGTGAGACTAGTGAGGGGACAGGTGTCTAGAGCTGGGAGGACACAAACCAACATAGAAGACAAGACAACAGACAAGACAACGAACACAAGACCAAACACACAAGGAGGCAGAACAAACCCAAGTGACAATGTGACCAAAGTGTACAACAGTGTCTGGGGGGTAGTGCAGGGGCAGTCACTGGGAGGGGAGGGGCTCAGGGTCCAGGAAGGTCCAGGGGGCACAGGAGCTCAGGGTGAGGAATCCAGGCCGGGAACAGGGGGTGAGCAGGGCGAACCAGGGGTCCGGGGCAGGGGCGAGGGTCTGGACCGGGAGCAGGGGCCACACTGGCGCAGGTAGACAATCACTTCAGTACAGGAAACAAACACACAGAAGCAACCAAGACGGTATACGACTAAAGACAAGAGAAAAAAAAAGTAAGTGTAACTGATATAGCCTACTGTACAATAACATTTTATATGTTTTCACAGTCAATTTTGATTCTGTTAAATGTATACCTTCTCACAGGTTTGTTGGTATGTATGGTCAACGTGGGTTGGGGATGGGGGACACTTCCAAGTGCCACTGTACAGTATCTAGTTCTGAAGGTGTAACATACAGTAGACCTACAGGTCAATATTTCTTGTTTTCTAATAATCCATCATGAAATCATGCAGTAATCAATCAATGATCATGCTACCAAGGTTGTCATAAACATATTTACAAAATAGTCCTCTAAAATGTCGTTGACACTTGTTTTGAGCCTTTATTCAAAAGATGGTCAACTTAATTTCCTGATTCCTGCAGCTCAAAGAGCTGTCTTTGAACAAACAGGAAATGGCTTATTCCCTACACTCTGACTCCCTCTTGTGTCTGAAAAAGAGAGGTGTACATTTGTTGAGAAGAGGATGCTCAGCCCTCTGCTTTAACAGAAACGAGATGGTGCTTGAGAGAGCACAGACCTCCGCCAATTAATGCATTTTGTGGCTCTGTGCATGCGCACGTGCGAGTAGTAATGTTTGGTATTGCTGCATTCATTAGGTCGATAGCTTTATATCCAAACTCCTTGTCTCAAGCACTCACTCGCTGCCTGACATCTTCTGCCTCTCGTGTGCTCTCTTTCTCTCTCTCTCTTTCTCTCTCTCTTTCTCTCTCTCTCTTTCTCTCTCTCTTTCTCTCTCTCTCCTTCTCTCTCTTTCTCTCTCTCTCTTTCTCTCTCTCTCTGTCTCTCTCTCTCTGTCTCTTGTCTTATAGCTGCGGTGCTGTGGACTGGTGGGTGCGTTGGACATCCTGGTGAAAAAGACGTGTCCTAACCATAGCTTTCTGGAGACCTTCACCATGCCTGTGAGTATACTAATATGACCTCACTATACCTGTGAGTATACTAATATGACCTCACTATACCTGTGAGTATAATAATATAATAATATGACCTCACTTCACTATACCTGTGAGTATAATAATATAAACTCACTTCACTATACCTGTGAGTATAATAATATAATAATATGACCTCACTTCACTATACCTGTGAGTATAATAATATGACCTCACTTCACTATACCTGTGAGTATAATAATATAAACTCACTTCACTATACCTGTGAGTATAATAATATAAACTCACTTCACTATACCTGTGAGTATAATAATATAAACTCACTTCACTATACCTGTGAGTATGATAATATAAACTCACTTCACTATACCTGTGAGTATAATAATAATATAAACTCACTTCACTATACCTGTGAGTATAATAATATAAACTCACTTCACTATACCTGTGAGTATAATAATATAAACTCACTTCACTATACCTGTGAGTATAATAATATAAACTCTCTTCACTCTACCTGTGAGTATAATAATATAAACTCTCTTCACTATACCTGTAAGTATAATAATATAAACTCACTTCACTATACCTGTGAGTATAATAATATAAACTCTCTTCACTATACCTGTGAGTATAATAATATAAACTCACTTCACTATACCTGTGAGTATAATAATATAAACTCTCTTCACTATACCTGTGAGTATAATAATATGAACTGTCAGCCAACTACTCTCAAGGATTTATACTCAGAATGACTGTAGCTGTATTAGTCACACTTAACTACAGTAGGTCTGTCTTCTCTATACCAGATAAGACTACAAAATGGATGACCAAAGATGCTTTCAGTTGTGATTAAATATCTATTTCTCTAAATGGTTCACCAGATATAGATGAAAAAACTCAATTCTAACTCTCAGAGTAAACAGACTGCACCTTAATTATTATTATATCAATTAAAATTCAACATGGAAAATTACAGAATAACTGTCCTAATACTTTAACCTCACCCCTTCTCCTCTCCTCTCCTCTCCTCTCCTCTCCTCTCCTCTCCTCTCCTCTCCTCTCCTCTCCTCTCCTCTCCTCTCCTCTCCTCTCCTCTCCTCTCCTCTCCTCTCCTCTCCTCTCCTCTCCTCTCCTCTCCTCTCCTGTCCTCTCCTCTCCTCTCCTCTCCTGTCCTCTCTCCTCCTCTCCTCTTCTCTAGGCCTGCCCCACGGTCATCATGAACCTGTTCCAGGAGAAAGCCCCCCTGGTGATGGGTCTGTTCCTGGGCACGGCTGCCCTGCTGGTGGGCCCACTTCCATACTATACACTACGCACTTCCATACTATACACTACGCACTATACTAGTGTACTAGCACAATAGAACACACACACAAACACACGCGCACACACACACACACACAGTAGCTCAGGAGGTAGAGCAGCCGTCTGCTGAGTGGAAGGTTCCCGGTTCGATGGCAGCTCCCAGCAGCATGTCGGAGTGTCCTTGAGCGTGCCCACTTCTCCTAGCTTCCTTGAGCCTGCCCACTTCTCCTAGCTTCCTTGAGCCCGCCCACTTCTCCTAGCTTCCTTGAGCCCGCCCACGGCTCCTAGCTTCCTTGAGCCCGCCCACGGCTCCTAGCTTCCTTGAGCGTGCCCACGGCTCCTAGCTTCCTTGAGCCTGCCCACTGCTCCTAGCTTCCTTGAGCCCGCCCACGGCTCCTAGCTTCCTTGAGCGTGCCCACGGCTCCTAGCTTCCTTGAGCCCGCCCACGGCTCCTAGCTTCCTTGAGCCTGCCCACGGCTCCTAGCTTCCTTGGGCCCGCCCACTGCTCCTAGCTTCCTTGGGCCCGCCCACGGCTCCTAGCTTCCTTGAGCCCGCCCACGGCTCCTAGCTTCCTTGAGCCCGCCCACCGCTCCTAGCTTCCTTGAGCCTGCCCACTGCTCCTAGCTTCCTTGAGCCTGCCCACGGCTCCTACCTTCAGAGGACCCATTCCACCGGTGACACTGCTGTACTTTACTGCCCCCTGGTGGCAACCGAACACCCAGCACCGTACTGCACACTATAAAACCCAGCACCGTACTGCACACTATAAACCACTCCACACTGTCTGTTAGAGGCACTGTACAACACACACAGCTCTGAGAACTACTGACCTGTTCACTATGAACTACTGACCTGTTCACTATGAACTACTGACCTGTTCACTATGGTGCAGATGGAGGAGAGAGAGGGAGAGAGAGAGATAGAGGGAGGGAGAGAGAGAGATAGAGGGAGGGAGAGAAAGGGAGAGAGAGAGATAGAGAAAGGGAGAGAGAGAGATAGAGGGAGGGAAAGAGAGAGACAGAGGGAGGGAGGGAGAGAGAGATAGAGAGAGATAGAGGGAGAGTGAGATAGTGGGAGGGAGAGAGAGAGGGAAAGAGAGAGATAGATAGAGGGAGGGAGAGAGATAGAGGGAGGGAGGGAGGGAGAGAGAGAGAGAGATAGAGGGAGGGAGAGAGAGAGATAGAGGGAGAGAGAGAGAGAGGGAGAGAGAGAAAGAGAGGGAAAGTCAGTTTGGAAGGCACCAGGTGGTTAAATAATGGCAAATGGTGTAAAGAACCAGTGAGGAGCAGAGCAGATGGAAATGCTAAATGGACGGCACTTTTACCCAAAGCGCTTTACAGCGAAGGCCTCTCATTCACCCACTCACACACACATCAATGGCGGCAGCTGCAAGATGCAAGGTGCCAGCCTGCTCACTGGGAGCAATTTGGGGTTCAAAAGGGCACTTTGACATGTGGTCAGGAGGAGCCGGGATTCGAACCGCCGACCCTACGATCACCGGGTGACCCGCTCTGCCTCCTGAGCTACAGCCGCCCGGACGAGAGACATCAACTCCAAACCTC
Organism: Borostomias antarcticus; assembly: GCF_949987555.1. Taxonomy (NCBI): domain Eukaryota; kingdom Metazoa; phylum Chordata; class Actinopteri; order Stomiiformes; family Stomiidae; genus Borostomias; species Borostomias antarcticus. The sequence goes on along the minus strand of NC_140239.1, from coordinate 23,896,916 downwards.
AAGATTGTTAACATCTCTCTGTTCCCCCTTCTCCTCTCCTCTGCTGTGTGCTGACCCCTACCTACCTGTGTGTGCTGACCCGTGACCCCTACCTACCTGTGTGTGCTGACCCCTACCTACCTGTGTGTGCTGACCCCTACCTACCTGTGTGTGATGACCCCTACCTACCTGTGTGTGATGACCCCTACCTACCTGTGTGTGATGACCTGTGACCCCTACCTACCTGTGTGTGATGACCCGTGACCCCTACCTACCTGTGTGTGATGACCCCTACCTACCTGTGTGTGCTGACCTGTGACCCCTACCTACCTGTGTGTGATGACCCCTACCTACATCTCACCTCCTCATCTGATGACTTTCTTCCCTCGCTCCCTTTCTGTCTCCCTCCTTGCCTCTTTCTCCCTCCATCTCTCTCTCTCTCCCTCCATCTCTCTCTCTCTCCCTCCATCTCTCTCTCTCTCCATCTCTCTCTCTCTCCTTGCTCTTTCTGTCCGTCTCCTCCTCCTCCGTTCTGTTCTCCCTCCCTTCATCTCTCCTCTCGCTCTCTCTGTCTGTCACCTCCTCTTCCTCCTCCTCCTCCCCCCACCCCTCCTCTCCTCCTCCATGACCCTCCGTCTCTCTCCCTCCTCCCCCACCCCTCCTCTCCTCCTCCATGACCCTCCGTCTCTCTCCCTCCCCCCCCCACCCCTCCTCTCCTCCTCCATGACCCTCCGTCTCTCTCCCTCCTCCCCCCATCCCTCCTCTCCTCCTCCATGACCCTCCGTCTCTCTCCCTCCTCCCCCCATCCCTCCTCTCCTCCTCCATGACCCTCCGTCTCTCCCTCCTCCCCCCACCCCTCCTCTCCTCCTCCATGACCCTCTGTCTCTCTCCCTCCCCCCCCATCCCTCCTCTCCTCCTCCATGACCCTCCGTCTCTCTCCCCCCCCCATCCCTCCTCTCCTCCTCCATGACCCTCTGTCTCTCTCCCTCCCCCCCCATCCCTCCTCTCCTCCTCCATGACCCTCCGTCTCTCTCCCCCCCCGCATCCCTCCTCTCCTCCTCCATGACCCTCCGTCTCTCTCCCCCCCCCCATCCCTCCTCTCCTCCTCCATGACCCTCCGTCTCTCTCCCTCCTCCCCCCACCCCTCCTCTCCTCCTCCATGACCCTCCGTCTCTCTCCCTCCTCCCCCCACCCCTCCTCTCCTCCTCCATGACCCTCCGTCTCTCTCCCTCCCCCCCCCCACCCCTCCTCTCCTCCTCCATGACCCTCCGTCTCTCTCCCTCCCTCCCCCCCACCCCTCCTCTCCTCCTCCATGACCCTCCGTCTCTCTCCCCCCCCCCATCCCTCCTCTCCTCCTCCATGACCCTCCGTCTCTCTCCCCCCCCCCCATCCCTCCTCTCCTCCTCCATGACCCTCCGTCTCTCTCCCTCCTCCCCCCACCCCTCCTCTCCTCCTCCATGCCCCTCCGTCTCTCTCCCTCCCCCCCCCACCCCTCCTCTCCTCCTCCATGACCCTCCGTCTCTCTCCCTCCCCCCCACCCCTCCTCTCCTCCTCCATGACCCTCCGTCTCTCTCCCTCCCCCCCCCCACCCCTCCTCTCCTCCTCCATGACCCTCCGTCTCTCTCCCTCCTCCCCCCATCCCTCCTCTCCTCCTCCATGACCCTCCGTCTCTCTCCCTCCCCCCCCCACCCCTCCTCTCCTCCTCCATGACCCTCCGTCTCTCTCCCTCCTCCCCCCATCCCTCCTCTCCTCCTCCATGACCCTCCGTCTCTCTCCCTCCCCCCCACCCCTCCTCTCCTCCTCCATGACCCTCCGTCTCTCTCCTTCCCCCCATCCCTCCTCTCCTCCTCCATGACCCTCCGTCTCTCTCCCTCCTCCCCCCACCCCTCCTCTCCTCCTCCATGACCCTCCGTCTCTCTCCCTCCTCCCCCCACCCCTCCTCTCCTCCTCCATGACCCTCCGTCTCTCTCCCTCCTCCCCACATCCCTTCTCTCCTCCTCCATGACCCTCCGTCTCTCTCCCTCCCCCCCAGGTCGCAGCCATGGTGTTGAGCTCAATCCTCAGGAAGGAGATCTGGCGCTCCCACTCCTCCTCCTCCGCCACCTACGTGCTCCTCTCCCCCCCCGCCCCCCCCTTCTCCCCCCCCGCCCCCTTCTACCCCCCCCAGCCTGACCCTTACCAGGACCCCGTGGTCTTCACCCCTCTGACCGTCTCCATGACCACTGCCTCCGCTTGCATCTAACCCCTCTGTCTGCAGACCTAGGGGCAGTTTCATTAGTCTAGGGGCAGTTTCATTAGTCTAGGGACATTTCAGTAGTATTTGTAAATAATACAAAACCCAGGTCTGATCTCCCATATCGCACACTACCGGCTTTGTTTGCCTCTGTGTTCAGCTCAATCCTCTGTGTTCAGCTCAATCCTCTGTGTTCAGCTCAATCCTCTGGCTTCTTTTCACTGTTTAGTGACTGGATAATGTTTTCATTCTGTCCTTGGCTTGGGTGATGGTTTCAGACTGTAGTAGGCTAGGGTTAGGGTTAGGGTTAGGGTGAGGGTGAGGGTGAGGGTTAGGGTTATAGGGTTAGGGTTAGGGCTTGGGTGACGGTTTCAGACTGTAGTAGGCTGAGCAACTACTCACACTCTCCTGCACCACCATGACCTTCACACCATGACCTTCACTCCAGAGAATCTCCATTACTTAACCCTCTCTCTGTCTCCTCCTAGTCCTGAAAGTGTTCAGGGTCAAAGTTCCCGCAGCTCCTGGTCCCCTCCCACTCTGCTTAACCCCCCGACCTTGCCCCCCCTCCCCCTCCCCTCCCGCAGGTCACGGCGTCGGTGTGCGCCGCCGTCCTCATGAAGGAGATTAAGAGGAGCGAGCGAGGGGTGCCGGTCCACTACAGCCAGCCCATCTGCTGAGGGGTGTGGAGGAGGACCAACCAGTGCAGCCACTGGCAACGTTTAATGCAAACTTGAATGGAGGTCCCCCGCCCGCGTTTCTTCTTCTCCTGCTGCTTTCAATGCTGCTTCACACAGGAAGTGTGGACCCAGAAGGGATGTTTACTGTTAAGTAGTTGAGTGTGATTTGCATGGTCAGCTGGTGTGAACCAGAATAGTCTCAGGACTGTGTTCCATGTTCGTACCAGAAGGGCATCGTGTTTCTATGAATCCATTCCACAGGGGTCAGTAAATTGGCTGGCATTGTGCATTTTACCTTCAATCATTTATTTTTGTATTGTATAGCCTAGCATGCTAGCTTCACTATGACGTTGGCATAACAGCTTCTGATGGCCACATTAAGAAGTGAACCTAGTTGTATTATGCAAATAAAAATGCATTTATTTCGGCCTTCCGGGAGTCCGTTTATAAGAAGGGCCCGGCCATGTGGCTACTGAGACGGGCCAGGGTGTCGTTACACTGAGAGAATCCCCTTCCTGCTCCCCAGAATGGCTGTTGAGTGAAGCGACAGGCTGGCAGCCTGTGGTAATAATCGAGGCTTTGGCTGCACAAGCAGTTGATCCCGAGGACCTCGAGTGCAGAGAGCTGCTTTTCTAGTGACCAAATGATGCCGAGAGACTCGCCAGTTTGCGTCATCTGACAAAAATAGCCGGTAGAGATTTTCCAAACGCTTGTTTGTACGTTTGTTACACTGTAATCCAAGTATTTCCGTCCTGTTACAAATGGCTGTATTCTAATGTTGTTCTACTGAGTATCTTGGCCAGTTGTTGAAAAAATAAACATTCTTAAGTGCTTCTTTTCTTTAACGCCGGCTCCTGTCTGTCTGTGATTGAATGAGTGCTTGAGGAAGAACACCACAGACCAATGTTGTGGATATACTTTATTTTTAATATTTATTTTTTATTGTGCTCATGTATAGAAAAAAAGGCAAGGCAGATGGAGTATTATATGTACATTGATTAACCGAGTAACAAAAAGACATGATCTGTACACCATGCAGTCCCAGGATGAGAAGGTCAGAGGTCAGGTGTGTGATGTAGCAGTGATGCAGTCCCAGGATGAGAAGGTCAGAGGTCAGGTGTGTGATGTAGCAGTGATGCAGTCCCAGGATGAGAAGGTTAGGGCTGCGTTCCGAATCGCATACTTCTACTTCTTACTACCATCACCTACTACAGCTGCCCTTAGAAAGTACGTACTTTGCAAGCAGTAGGCATCCAATTGGGACATACTACCTTGTCATAACATTGCGCCTTGAAATTAGCCCACATCCGTCGCTGTCCATAACGCGACATTCGTCTACAGCTGTCAACTCGCGCATGTGACGCACATTACCGCTGCGCAAAGGATTGTGGGTCAGAATAGCCAGAAAAGCCTGCTGGCGTGCATACTGCAAAATACGACCGGATGTAGTAGGTCATCCTGGTACTTTTGCCATACTGCATGTGGCATACTATGTATTGGGACATACTACATTCTGTTTTGGCATACTATATAGTAGGGTAGTAGGCGATTCGGAACGCAGCCTAGGTGTGTGATGTAGCAGTGATGCAGTCCCAGGATGAGAAGGTCAGAGGTCAGGTGTGTGATGTAGCAGTGATGCAGTCCCAGGATGAGAAGGTCAGAGGTCAGGTGTGTGATGTAGCAGTGATGCAGTCCCAGGATGAGAAGGTCAGAGTTCAGGTGTGTGATGTAGCAGTGATGCAGTCCCAGGATGAGAAGGTCAGAGGTCAGGTGTGTGATGTAGCAGCGATGCAGTCCCAGGATGAGAAGGTCAGAGGTCAGGTGTGTGATGTAGCAGTGATGCAGTCCCAGGATGAGAAGGTCAGAGGTCAGGTGTGTGATGTAGCAGCGATGCAGTCCCAGGATGAGAAGGTCAGAGGTCAGGTGTGTGATGTAGCAGTGATGCAGTCCCTCTCAGCGGGAGAGCACAGGAAGTACACGTGGAGAACACAACACACTGTCCAGAGACCACCTGATGAGATGCATCACTATACCATACAATAATGTTTATAGATTAGGACTGAGATGTATTATCTGAGAGGGTGTTGGTTGGAACCCCGGCTCTTCAATGAGCTTTGAGTTGAAGACGAGAGCTCCACAGAGGGCAGTTTGGCCTGGCAGGATGGAAGGGTGTAGCCAAACCAAGCCCTCCTCACCAGCCTACACCACCTGGCAGCCCCCCTCACCAGCCTACACCACCTGGCAGCCCCCCTCACCAGCCTGGCAGTCCTCCTTCAGTCTACACCACCTGGCACCTCTGTGACAAGCTGACTGCTTTGAAAACAGTCTTTAATTGTGGCCTGTTCCCCACCATCTGATCAACTATAGAAGTTTGTGCCTAAAGCCTAGTTTTCTCAATCCATGCTCAAAACATGCACGGCTGGTATACTTCCATCCACTCCCGTCTCTTCCTGGGCGCAGCACAGCAGGAATGAGAAAGAGGGGGGAATGGGTGAATTAATTGGAGTGTGACGCCCTCTAGTGGTGAGAATTGTGAGTCACATACTGAGAACCTAGGTCAAGTACACACACTGTACATTTGACTTGAGGTGCGTTAGATTTATCTCAGTTTGCACTTTTGAGGCCCAAGTATGAGAGAGCTAACCGTCTTTTATCCATATCTGGGCAACATAACGCATGAAAGAAACATGAGACAACTTTAAAGGTTATGTACATTTATACAGTTTCACAAATACAGTACGTCATTAACAGTAATGTCACATGACACACAGACATTCAGATATGGAGCAACATAGAACCATTTGGGGGAGTCGATCGCCTTGTTGAGAGGGGTCAGGGAAGAATTTTTACAGCTCACTTATCTGGCCACCGTTTGATTACTGTTTTTTTGCTTCCCTATGGAATATGTAGAGGTGGGTCGTATGCCCACCTCCCTTGTTCTCTGTAAAGCGCATTGTGTTGCCTCTGGGTATGAAATGTGCTATACAGATAAAGCTTTGATGGAGCAAGCTCCTGGAGTATGTTTGTCTACCAGCTAAGAACATTTATAAAGCAATAAATTACATTTTCAGAGTAAGAGAAGCTAAAAACGACATAGGAGAGACATGGCAAATACTGGTGTGTGTTTGCTATGGCCCAGGCCTAAAGCCGGAAGTGGGCTGGTGTATGTCTGTGTGTATGTGTGTGTGACAGGAAGTCCAGGCAGCTCACTGAGCACAGTCGTGGGATACAGTGGAGATAGGACCCAAACACAGGCAGAGAATGTTCAGAGACTTTATTCATGAATGACATCAGTACAAGCACAAGACATAACAAGTAACCCCAAACTGAACAAACCAAATGTTGAGGCCAATGGGGTAGATGGTGATGGTCTAGATCAGTGATTTTCAACCAGTGTGCCGCGGCACACTAGTGTGCCGTGAGAGATCGTCAGGTGTGCCGTGGGAAATTATCTGTCATCGTGGGGTTATTTGTTATGTATTGTGTCTTGAACGTCTTGTTTCCGGCAAGGCTGTTAGCAGGATGTGACCAGGGCTTAAAAACGAAATTATTTTTCAATCGGTTCGCTCCGAGCAGAACCAGAATATTTAACGTTTCCGTTCTCGTGTTCCGCCACCAACACAGCGTTCCTGAACCGGTTAAGAACGAAAAATAACGTTCCGTTCACTGTTCCGGGGGTGTTAGTCTATTAAGACGCTATAGGCCTACAGTATTTCTTGTACAAATATTTTCTTGTACTGTTGTTGCAAGCTATTTTATTCTGCGCCTGTAGGCCTATTGTTTGTTTTTATTTCGTTTTGTAATGTTTTATGTTATTTATAAATAATTAGTCACCTCATTCATTCATCTGCACAATCCCTATTGTTTATGCTGCGTTCCTTTTGTATGGGAGCTCCGGATTTGGCGCCTATACGTAGCCTATCGTCTGACATCCGCGGTCTTTAATATTATAGTAATTTAACTTATGCTATTCAATGATCAGGGTTGCACGGCACATTGTCACTAAAGTGTGCTCATATTAATTAATGTAGCCTAATCATTTGGTTTGTGAAAGTCAAGACGTGACAGAAATCTGTGCAACTATAGGCATATGACTAGATTCCAAGAGGCGCGCTCGCTTTCACAGCCTAATTGCCGACTCTGTGTCTTAAATAGCCAAACCATACTTGGAGCGAGATGCGCAGAGTGAAAATTGGCTTCCGCTGAATGTTGGTTATAAAGATAGAGGAACTTTATTGCAGACACGCAGGTCCATATAAAACATTATATTTGCACAGTAGGCAGGTCCATATAAAACATATTTGCACAGTAGGCTATTATTTCTTTCACTTTATTATTTGCATCATTCTTTGTGGACCAATGTTGGAATAAATTTGCCTTCGAACGTTATTGCCCTCTCTGACATCCGCGGTCTTTATGTGAAATCTAGTTTTAGCCTACTGAAACATTACAGGATATAGGCTATCCTACTCTTCTTCAATTAAACAAAATAAATCACATTGATATCTTTGCTAAGTAATAAGCTGTAAGGACAGGCTGAACTACTGTTTTGCACTGGAAAACAAAGGAGAGTGTGTGACAGCCCTGCGCAACGCATGCAAATTGGCTGCCGCTGAGTAGTTGGGAAACATCAAGAATAGTCATGCATCTTAGCTCGCAGAGTTTGAGAAACATCCTCAATTTTTCTAAATAGCACTTGTTGTAGAAACTTGGGAATCCTGTTTTTAGACTAGTCATATAATCGGTTACAAAACCACCGTCTAGTCATCAGTGAAAATAGTCGCTGCGCACATCCCTAGTCGGAACTAGGCTATGCATGTTGTGTGTTGTTGTAATATCTTAAATCTCTTCATTTCGCTAAGCAAGCATTTAAGATCCTGACTGTGAAATAACAGATTTAGGGGCCTAGGCTACATTACAAAAACAGGACAAGATGTAGGCTACAAATTTAATTAATTTAATTTAGCCTATTCGGCCATAAAAGGCTCAGCTTTCTTCTTTTTTACAATTATTTTTAAGTTATATAGGCCTACTACAAAGAACGAAAAAATAACGTTATTAACCGGTTTTAAAGATTTCAAATTAACGTTTCTGTTCTGGAACAATTAAAGACCATTTCGTTTTAGTTCCTGTTTCTGTTCCTCGTAAAATATCGTTCGTTTTCGGTTTTCGTTTCCGTTCCTTGAACCGGTTCGGAGCCTTGGTGCCGCCCCTGACCGTGTTCAGCCCAGTGTCAGGAGCTTAGGACATGGGGAGCAAATCCTGAGCGGATGCACCATCGCTGAGTTACAGAGCAGAAATTACATAAATGAGTTGTTCCCGCTTGAAGTGATGAACCTGTAGGTAGCATTGCCTAACTGTCTTCATACTATTCTCATCATCCTTTCTGTATTTGAACTATCAGCGTAATGTCCGCTAGGGGGCACCGTTGCAGTGACCTGCTTCTCTGCGCCCCTCTTGACCGCTGAGCTCGTGCTCTCCTCAGCTGGCATCGCATCGGTTTCCCAGGCAACTGAATAACAACAAAACGGAGCGATGGCTAGCTAGGCTAATGAGACGAAATATTTGAAAGTTTACAATCTAAAGTTAGCTAAAGACAAGCCCAAACTTTACGAGTTCCGATACAGCTTTCGGTAAAATGGTTTCGAGTTTTCAAAATTTTAAACGACATTTTGTGAAGCAACGAGAGATTAAAAACAAGTCTTCTGGTCAGAAGGTTGACACCTTATACACTCAACATGGCATAATGTCGTATAAGCAAAGCAAGTGAGCGAGTTAAATTCCAAGCTACAGTTTTGAACCTTGCGGTCGCGATGAGTGAAGAGGGTTGTGTGCGGGTCGCGGTTCGGATCAGACCTCTGCTCCCCAAAGAGATCCTCCACAACCACCAGGTGTGTGTACGCGTGGTGCCCGACTCTGCTCAGGTGATGCTGGGCGCCGACCGCACCTTTCTGTTCGACTACGCCTTCGGACCGTCAGCCCAGCAGGCCGAAGTGTACGAGTCCTGCGTTCGGCCCCTACTGACATCTCTGCTTGACGGGTACAATGCTACGGTGTTCGCCTACGGCCAAACGGGCTCTGGGAAGACGTACACCCTCGGCGGGGGGCATGTCGGTGAGTTGTCAGATATGCACAGTTCTGGGTTCACAGTTGTTTTAAGATGCTCCTGTGTGCGTGTGTGTGTAAATGGTAATTGGACTGCACTTATATAGCGCTTTTATCCAAAGCGCTTCACAATGGCCTCTCATTCACCCATTCACACACCAATGGCGGCAGCTGTCATGCAAGGTGTCAACCTGCTCATTGGGAGCAATTTGGGGTTCAGTGTCTTGCCCATCACTTCGACATGTGGACAGGAGGAGCAGGGATTCGAACCGCCGACCTTATGATCATTGGACGACCCGCTCTACCTCCTGAGCCACAGCCGCCTCCTGAGCCACAGAGAGAGAGAGAGAGAGAGAGAGAGAGAGAGAGAGAGAGAGAGAGAGAGAGAGAGAGAGAGAGAGAGAGAGAGAGAGAGAGAGAGAGAGAGAGAGAGAGAGAGAGAGAGAGAGAGAGAGAGAGAGAGACTGGAAATTAGAGGGGCATGGGCGAAAGTTTCAAAAAAGGCACTTTTGTGTCTGACTGTGTGTGTGTGTGTCTTGTCTCTGTCGGCGTCATGTTAACGTCTGTGTGTCGTCCTGACCAGCTGTTTTACCGGAGGAGGAGGGCGGGATCGTGAGCCGCGTGGCCCAGGACCTGTTCTCGCTGCTGGGGGAGAGGAGCGAGGAGGAGGCCTCGGTCCGGGTGTCCTACGTGGAGCTGTACATGGAGGAGCTGCGTGACCTGCTGGAGCTGGACACCAACCACAAGGAGCTGCACATTAGAGAGGATGACAGGGGCAACACCGGTACGGTCACACGCACGCGCACACACACACACACACACACACACACACACACACACACACACACACACACACACACACACACACTGTACTGGGGACAGAGAGGGAGGGGAGAGAGAGACGGAGGAGGAGGGAGGAAGAGGGAGGGAGGAGGGGAGAGAGGGAGGAGAGAGAGAGGGAGGAGAAGGGAGGGGGGGGGGGAGAAGAGAGAGGGAGGGGGAGGGAGCAGGAGGGGGAGGGAGAAGGAGGGGGAGGGAGCAGGAGAGAGAGGGAGGGGGAGAGAGGGTGGAGGAGAGAGAGCACATACAGGTATTAACCTATCCCTTTTCCCCTTGTGTGTGTGTGTGTGTGTGTGTGTGTCCGTGCTTGAGTCAGATGCCTTGGTGTCAAGAGCTTTTAGTTATTCCGCCCCTTCGTTATGGAACAGCTTCCAATACGACCTGAAGCTGTCTCAGTTAATACCCATCAGCTCCTTTAAAACCCACATCTCTGAGCTGCTCTCATCTCCATGTACGTGTTTCTAGGTGGTTCACTGTATTTGAAGGTGTCTAGGTTTTCTCTGCTCAATATATATTTTTACTTACTGTATTTTTAACCCATGTCCTTTCACTTTCTACTTGTGATGTATTTGTATAATGTATTTGTATAATGTTTTATCTGTATGAAACTTTGCTGCTTTTCTTGACCAGGGCTCACATGTAAAAGAGATGTAAATCTCAGTGTGACTTTTCCCTGGTTAAATAAAGGTTAAATAAAAAGAAATTAAAAATAAAAATTTAACATCTGTGCTCTGAGCCTGCCTAGTCTTGGGCCGTATCCGAAATGCATACTACCTGCTATATAGTAGGCGAGATGTAGCATGCTGTATTTGCTCACATACTATACGCGTTTTGTGGAACAGTAGGTACTATATAGTATGTAGTATGCCTACTATATAGTGCCTACTATATAGCAAGTAGCAGGTAGTGTGCACGGCCTTGGTATCTGCACCTACCTCCAATAATCCGAGTGTCTGAGCCTTATAGTGATGGTGGGGGCCAGGGAGAGGCTATGGTTGTGTAACGATGGTAGTGTGTGTGTGTGTGTGTTCCAGTGGTGGTGGGCGCCAGCGAGACGGCGGTGACCTCAGCGGAGGAGCTGCTGAGCGTCCTGGCGGCGGGCGACGCCCTGCGCCACACGGGCTCCACCCAGATGAACGAGCGCTCCAGCCGCTCGCACGCCATCCTCACACTGCAGCTCGCCCAGCGTCGCCGCCCTCACCACGGCCCCGCCCGCTGCTCCAAACTCCACCTGGTGGACTTGGCGGGCTCGGAGCGGGCGAGCCGCACGGGGAACACCGGTCAGCGCCTTAAGGAGTCCGTCAACATCAACGCCGGCCTCCTGGCGCTCGGCAACGTTATCCGCGCCCTAACAGCGCCGTCGTCCTCCTGCGCCGGCCGCAGCGGCCACGTCCCGTACCGCGACGCCAAGATCACGCGCCTCCTCCGGGACTCGCTGGGGGGCTCCGCCCACACCCTCATGGTAGCGTGCGTGAGCCCCGCCCACCCCTGCGTGGCGGAGACGCTGAGCGCGCTGCAGTTTGCCTCGCGGGCACGTCGCGTGCGCAACCGGCCGGGGGCGTGTCCTGGCGCCGGTGGGCCGTGTCCGGGCTGGGACCCCAGGGAGGCTCGCATCGAGGAGCTGGAGCACGAGGTGCGGGCGCTCCGCGAGGCACTGAAGGGGAGGGGCGGGGCCGACAGCGCTGGACGCGGCGATCGGTACGAGCCCGAGCCGGACAGGGAGGCCAAGCGGGAAGA